>NC_137941.1:21427875-22112041 GCF_963969265.1 Rhamphochromis sp. 'chilingali' | reverse complement strand
TCCTCCCTGTTGATGACATAAATGCCCATGGTGTGCTTCTTCAGGTCTCTCTGGATATCATCTCCTTCAATGTCCTAAACATTTAATAAAAAGGTAAAAGAAAAAACAATTAACTCTACAATTAAATTCCAATCTAGTCGTTTGTGTGTGTGTGTGTGTGTGTGTGTGTGTAATACACACACACACACAGATATCTATCTAAAAAGTGTGTGTATAGATGACTTGCTTACAATGACTTAAATGACTTACAAAGAACTCCCGAATAAGGCTTCCGTCCTCTTCACCAAGGTAGAGGCAAAGTGCCCTGAGAACTGCTTCCCTTTTCACTTTAACATCACTTTCAGCCTGTTTAAAGAGAGTTGCTGATTAAACCAATTTGGAAAAAAGAACAATGTCTGACATTCGCAATAAGTAAATTTTATCATATGTCAGTTCAAACATAGTAAATAAAATTTATATATGAAATTTCAAAATTTAGATTGCTTGGCTGGTCACCTAAAACGGCTTATTGGACTCACCAGTGACCTGCCACTTAAGACAAAAGAAATCCAAATAGAATTTGCAATATTCAGATTTACCTCTTGCATGATCTGCAAGTGGTGGGCAAGTTTCTGCCCAGAAACACCGCCCTTCTTCTGGAAAACTGTCATCAACTGAGGTGTAATTCTGTCTAACTGTGCTGCGAAGGTCATCTCCAGTTGAAGTGTTGTAATACACTGGAATTCAGCATTTACCTGTATCACACACACACACACACACACACACACACACACACACACACACACACACACACACACACACACACAAAAAAAGAAGACTGGTGCTTAATCATTGGTATGATTATTTTGTTATTTCTTCATTAAATGCTACAATGCAATTGCCATCACTTCATAAAGCATGATTATCATATGGGTTAGTATACAGTGCATGAAGGATGTTACTACTGTTAATCAAAGAAGAAATGAATGGCATCAGTCCATTTAACGGGTTTAAAGGGTTTTAAAAAGCAGATATTTGTCTGTTTCAGGTGGTTGGCAACACATTTTCCTGTGCTCTTTGTCCACTGGTGGGAGTGTCTCACCTGTGAGGTCAGCGGGGCAGAACTCTGCCATCAGCAACAGAGAGCAGAGAAAATTTAGATGTGCAACTAAAAACATGCTTGCCATGTAAGCCCCAAACATCTCTGAAATTGCTCTGCAAACTTCAGAGTACTTATACTTCAGGAGTCCTGTGGGTACCGTAAAGACTCATGTATGCAAACAAACCACATTTTTTTTTTGCAATCTGATCCTTTTTCTCTTGGCTGTTTCCTTCAGGGATCACCACAGTGAATGATCCACCTCCATCTAACCCTATGCTCTGCATCCTCTTAACTCACAAGAACTAAATTCCTGTTTTTCATTTCACTTTCGCAAGTTTTTTTTTTCTTTTGTCCTGGATAAAAGAAATTTAATCATATATATTAATTGATATTAATTAATATCAATATTAATAATCACAAGAACCCTTAAGATGAGATAGATAAACTTGTCCCTGCAATACTGTGACAAATACTGTTGTGATAAATATGTAAGGAATTTGCATGTACTTACCAAAATAACACCATCTTCTTGAATAAACAGTAACACATAAGGGGAAGAAAATCTGCCAGAAAAGGAAGACAAATAAAAAAAATAAACTTTAGAAAGACAAACAATTACCGTTTCCAAGCCATTAGTGCATTACTTCATGATACTCCCTTGTAACAAAACAAATCTTACTTGTGCCTCTGTGCAAACTACAGATGGCACGATACCACTTTTTTATGTCCGATACCGATATCATAAATTTGATTATCTGCCGATGCCGATATGAATCCGATATAGTGTATTTTATAATAAATAAAACTGTTTTTATAAATATTTTGCTGCATTTTGTATAAGTTCATACTCAGTTTTAAAAACAAAACATTAAAGCTATTCTGTTATACCTGTATGCAAAAAATACACTGCACCCAAAATATTTTATACTTCAGCAATACTGATCAACCTAAAAAACTTACACCATCCTCCTTATTCAGGTATTCTAAACAGTACATAGAAATATTAAACTAACTAATAGGACTGCCAACTCCCAGCAAAAATATTAGGAAACCACCCCGCACCCTTCGCCTGATAATGCTTAATTGACGTAATCTACTTTAATGCACAGAAATCAATTATTTTTCTATAATAATTTGATTCAACATTTTTCTTCAATACAGTTGCAGACAGCGCAGACAGCGTACCTTCCCAAAGGAAAAAGTGCTATATGTACTACTATTACTAGGGCATATATTAGACTTAATATTTACTACATACAATAATGGATCTCTATACATTTAACCAGATCACCACTTTGGTAGTAAGATTTAGAATAATTATTTATTAAAAGCTAGACATTTTAAATGAGAATAAGAAAGAAATTATGTCTTTGTGTCTCCCTTTCCCTGTTAATGCCCTACCTGGCCCCCTGGCAAAACTTTGCTAGATCCGCCCCTGCACAGTTACCAGATGTCAGCTACATAGAAAAGGATCCTGGTGTTATTTGTCTCTCAGAAACAGTTCATAACTTCCCTTCAACTCATTCATGTGACCTAAAATGTAAACCTGTTTCTTCATTACCTGTTCAGCTCTAATGATTCAGTAAAAACTTCTCCTGGTTTCACCTTCATGTTTCCTTCTCACCACATATCCAAACTATCATGACCAGCAGCTATTACGGCTGTGGCTCCAGAAAACATCAGCGGATACTAGAAGTAATATTAAAAAAATTCTAGCAACAGCTTATCAAGCTTAAACGTGCTGCTGTTGTTTATCTGCCGTTTTCCTCTTTCTAGCGCAAACTGGGTGACTAACAAATGAGAGAGACTAGCGACAGAAAAGCCGATCACCTGATAATCGATCAGTTTCATGATTGAAGTAGCAACAGGAGAGGGAGGGGGGAGAATGAGGGAAGAAGTTTTAGCTGTTCAGCATGAAGACACCGAATAACTCCAGCTTTGTGTCTTTTTTCATTCTAGCTGAAGTAGGGCTGGGCCATATTATACCGTTCACGGTAATACCGGTATAATGTTAGGCAACGATAGGAAAATGAAATATCGCGATAGAATATGAGTAAAACGCGCATGCGCAGTGCCTTTGTTTTCATACGCACATGGCCGATTGTTGAGTGAAACAGATGAACCAGAATTGGTTTGTAAAAATGGTGCAACTTCAGTGATGTGGAACTGGTTTGGTGTTTGTCCGTCAGATACACGACAAAGCACATTTTTTTGCAGAACATGCAAGCGGCCGTTGTTATTGTCGTATTTGTCGGACTAAGATGCTCTTAAATCTGGGAGTAATCTGGGTCCTAAACTCCGTATTCTTCAGGTCAAACGAACACTGCAGCATCACTAAGAGTTAAAAACTGTCTAAATTCTTTCATCTTTAATAAAATGATCAGCATTGCTGCTTTACCAGGTGTAACTATAAAGTTTAACTTCCAGGCATCCATGAAAACAAAAGTTATTACATTTAACGGAGTTAGAAGTTAGCAGGAAGCTAGCGGAAGTTAGCTCGCTAGTTTCGCTAGTTACCTAAACATGATATTGCATGTTCTGACTGAGAGATTTCTGAAAAAAATCAAACGTACAGCTCTGCTATCACTTCCAACATAAATGAAGACAGGAAACTAAACAGCAGTGACGTTTGTAGGGTTACTGAAGTTGGGCTAGCTGGTATATAATTATGTGCTACGTGATCGCTAGCAACACAGCTATGTTAGCATAACATACACAGTGAAGCTGGAGGACAAACACTAACACTTTTCCACTTATAAAAGTTAACGTTAAGGTTCCTCATGGTTAGAGACAAATGCAATCGCATGGCAGGATGCTGTAAAAGGACCAAACTTCAGTCAGGAGAACAACTGAGATAATCCATCCACAATACGAGGTTAGTCATTAATATACTGCAACAACATGGGAATAGAGCAGCTGCCAGAGAATTCAACATTAATGAATCAATGGTACAGAAGTGGAGGAAGCAAGAAGAATGAGTTTAATAAAGTTTGATTTATCTGACTGCTTTGTTTCGCTTAATGTGCCTTATAATCCCGTGCACCTTATGGTCCGAAAAATACGTACTGCACACTGCAGTTTAATGTTGCAAAGCACCTCTTTTTAACTTCAGTGGATATTATACATGGTTATGCTCAGGATATGTCAGCCCATTTCTACTGGAAATGCCTTTTGGTTAAACTTTCAGCAAGGAATTTGCATTTGCACTTGCACAAGCTTTAATGTACATAAAAACCAGCTTCTTGTTTAATTTTTAAGTGAAAATAAATGATAGGTTGTCTTTTTGCGCTAGTAATGTTGTGGAGTTGTATTTTGTCTCGCATCAATTATATCGTCAGTTATATCGTTATCGCAAATTTTCAAATATATATCGTGATAAATATTTTTGGCCATATCGCCCTGCTCTAAGCTGAAGTATAAAACAAATCGCTTCCTTTCCCCCTCAATACAAAACTCCGACAGCCAGTCCAGCTGTGGCTCCATACATCGGTTGTTAAGCTCAACATGAAAATACTATGCAAACATAAAGAGATGAACTTACACACTTGCTTTACTTCTCTGTGTTAGTTTTCTCTGAGATTAAATGCAGCGGTTTGGAAGCACGTAGCGAGGCTTCAAATGCTAAACCAGACCGCTGACAGGTCTTGCACTCAACAGCTCTATCAAGTGAAGCAACTTCTTTTCTGAGTTAATTTCAGTTCTGACAAACATCACTCTCAGTGCCTTTTGATCTCACATTTTTGGCAACCACTGAGTTATTCTCCTCCACAGTTTACAACCATTATTTTTTTCTGCACAAAAGACGTTGTGCAATGCCAATCCTACTTATTTCCTACTGCACCCCTGACTGTGCAGGTGCGTTCAGAAGCCCCCTCCCCCGCCCGACTATTCCTTAATGCCAATGTTGTGGCGGGAGGGACGATTTCTCAACTTAAAACTGCAGGCGACTGTACAGTGAACTTTACAGCTAACTACAGAGAAATTGCCTCGTTCCATAATTTGTTAGTACAAAGTGTGCCACAAGAACTAAGCTAAAAACATATGACATTTTAACGCATCAATACAATTACTCTTTTAATAGAGCAGTAGCTAATAGAGCACATAGCTAGCTTAAGTCAAATTCATGACAAAGTTCAGAGGTGTACAACTACTTAGACTTCTTTCTCCATGTGCACACGTCTTAAAGAGTCAACATGCTTTGACTGAGGTAAAAAAATAAAACAAAAACGACCGTAAAAGGTTTACTTACCGAAGCTAGACCACCTTTATATGAAGTTGTGCGATTAACTTGAGCCCGCTTGCAGCACACAAAGAGTCCGCTTCTTCAGTCCGCGTGCAAAATGGTGGCCTGTCCTAACGCATGCGCAAAATGGCCCAGCAGGAGGCTATGAAAAACATACTTAAGCATTTTGAGCTACATTTAATTAACTAAAATTAATTGGATTAAAACGCAGGGAATGTATTCTGGAGTTACTCGAATTATATATGTAGACAGGAATTACTCATTTGAATTGAAAAGATATACCAAAATATAATATGCTATATTTAAAAGTAGGGCTGAACGATATATCGCATTTGCGATAATATCGCGACATGATCAAGTGCAATTTTCTAACCGCAAAGGCTGCGATTATACTGCGATTATAAGGCTGTCCAAATTACTACCATATCCCAGAATTCATAGCGCGGCCCAGCCAAACTCCAGTTTCCAGCAATGGCGGCCGCTACTAAGTTTTAAAATTACTCATACTAATCTTTCTGGGTCACAAAATAAACTTTTAACATATTTTCAGGCGAGAAAGTAGTTGTGTAAACATCAAATATCTGCTCGGTTTATCAAGATATCCCATATTTACAAAAGTGCTTCGACGTTTTCAGAGGCGTCTGCTACCCACCAGCTCGACAGCTAGCCGGGAGCTCGAGGATTACTGATGCGGCCGAGAACGGCACAACTCCCGGCACATCATTTTCAGATCACCGCGGAGTTTCGCTGCTCGGGTTAAACGTAATATATAAGTCACTTAGACAACCTAAAAATGTTATTGTTGGGCTTTTTTCAGTGTTTTGTTTGTTCGTGAGTAAATCGGTTTGGCTGAGATTAAAGTTATTAGATTAGATAAAATAAAACTTTATTAATCCCCCGGGTGGGTTCCTCCTTGGTTTTCACACAGCTGACTAAACGTCAAACAGAAAACTTATTAAACAGAAGTATGAGACAGTCGAGAATTTACACCAGTGTCTGGTTATATTTTAGATAGCAAGAAGCAGACGGCCGAGTTTATTAAACTCCACCGAGACAGCGGTGACGCTAATCAGAACTAGCCTTCTGATTAGCTAATCAGAAGGCTAGACCGTCCAATTTCACGCCTTTAAACTTTAAAGGCGTGTTTGTGTGTGTGTTTATACAATTGCTATTATGTTTGCACTTTATGTGTAATGTTACTGACTGCAGAGATCAGTAAGATGTGTGTATTTTTTATTTATTAGTTTTATTTATTTAATATTATTTTTTAATTGAATGACTGTCTAGTAGTTCACAGATGTCGAAAAACTGAGTGTGGTAAAGCCACTGATTTTTTTTTATGTATATTTCTGCAATCTGCACATTGTACTGACTTTCATTTTAATGTTTACACCAGGGTTCCTTGTCAGCACTTTATGCTCAGATGTTTGTAAGCTAAAAATAAACTATTGTGTATGTTCAAATATACTGTTGTGATTGAAGAAGTTAAATAAAAATGTCAGTCATCAATTCATGCATCACCTCATGTCATCATAACAGAGGTCTGTCTTCCAGGAAAGAACAGTTTAAAATTAATGTAATATAGTATTGGCCATACTATATGATGTATTGCTTGTCTTTGTTTAATAATACAGAAGACAAAGACCTTAAAAAATAATCGCATATCGCATCGCAATATTGGGGCAAAAAATCGCAATTAGATTATTTTCCATAATCGTTCAGCCCTATTTAAAAGGAGACAATATCACTTCTTTCAGTGCAGTTAACATATTTTAGATTAAATACATTTTAATATCAGACAAAGATAACCCAAGTGTGCTTGAGCTTCAGGGAATGAACTGATGAACTGACAACTTAAATTTCCTCTCCTTCATACAGACCAAAGCAATAACCCAATGTGGTAAAACCTGCAAAGAGCACAAATAAGTAAAGAGTCTACAGTCATGAAAAAAACTCCAAAAGTTGTCAGGGCATTTAACTAAAAACCACAAATGCACACTTATTAATAATGGTGCTTTCTTCTGTGCTCCACACACTTTGACCGGGGATCACCAAAGCCATTAGGATTCATCGTCTGGGGACCTCAAATCGAGCATTGCATTTTCTCAAAGTCAAGCTCAGCTGCAGTCCAAGCTGATCAGCTGATGGCTTAGCTGATACCCTTCTACACAAATGACAAATCCTATATAGGGCCTACTTTTTAAGTCTGACTGCAGTTGCAGCATATCACCATCTTCACCTCAGGTCCACCTTTCATGATTTCTTCTCTATTTAATCAAAGTTATACTGATGCTCTATTCTTTGTCAAGGTCTTACTGCTTCTGTCCCTGCCTCTGGGGTTTCATGTACATTAGAGGAAGGTCACAGGACACAGCCACACTGCTAAATATAAACCACTGCAGATTGAAATCTTCTCTACACTACAGTCGTCCAGACTGAAACTTTTGTTCAAAATGGTCTCATTTAGTAAATGTTTCAGTGTATCCCAAAGTGGTGGATATATATATATATATATATATATATATATATATATATATATATATATATATATATATATATATATATAATTTTTTTTTTGGCCTGTCCCGTTTGGCTCTTTTGCCCTCAGAATTGTTGTCTAAAGGCAAAGAAAGATGCCCAACGGATTTACTTTACCAAACTGACCATCCCAGCCTTGCCGTAATGGTCCATTTGATTCACCTTTTATTGTTTATTTTATTTTCACTTACTGAATACGGGACAGACTTGACTGAGGGAAAGAAGGGGAGAAAGAAAGAGGGAAAGAGAAACAGCTGAGAAGAGGGACGGGGGAGAAGGACAAAAGACAAAAACCAAGAGAACGGGCAGAGGAAAAAAAATGCATATATCAATCACCTGGGTCACCTGCTGAGAAAGAAAAAAGAAAGCAAGCAGAAGAGAACAAGAGTAATAGAATAAACAACATCACAATGATATATGGGAATATGACAGTAAATACTAAATGTTAAACATTATTGTGCAGCACATAAGATCAACAGAACACAGTGTGCTTTGAGGTAGGAGCCAAAAAGGGTGTAGTTTGTGGGTGTGATCACCCGTGTGTACACCTGTGAGCATGGACGCGCTTGTTTTTTGTTTTTTAAAAGGTTCCTTCATGTAATGATCTGCTAGAGGGTGTGGGGGGGCCACAGCCCCGTCCTCCAGGGCATGAAGCAGGTGTGGAGGAGATCAAAACTCCAGACATCCAGAGGCCCCCAGAACACAAGAGACCAAGGAAGACCAACAGAGGGGCAGCTGCGCCACTGTCCCGGAAAGAGCTGAGGAGAGTCCCAGATGAGGGGTCACTCAGCAGCCGCGGAGCAGAAGCCAGGGGGAGTTGCAGTGACGCGCCCGTGAGCTCCGCCGGCAGCCAGCTGCGCCTGAGTGACCGAGCCCCAGGCCGAGAGGCCGGGGGCACCCCACCTCCGAAGTGGCCCGAGCGAGCCCCAGGCTCCAGGCCCCGATAAGCGGCCGCCAAGGAGTGAGCCGGTGTGTACCTGGACGCCCACCCCCGGACACAAAGAACCACCAACGCACCGATGTCTGAGGGGGTCCGCCACTGGCAGGGGAAGTGGTGGTAGGGGGAGATAGGCCTCCAAACCTTGGAGGTCCTGAGATGTCCCCAGAGAGGTGGCGCCTGACACCCAACCTGACATATAGACACAGACATACAGGCACACACAGATACAAACATCCATTCCCACCCTCATGCTCTCATATGCACTTACTCCACACTCAACCAACGTGGAGACAGACATAAAGAGACGTTGTACACGCGATCACACTCCCCAAGCGTACTCTACAAACCGGGTCTAGGTGCCCCCGCCTCTGGAGGGGGGAACTGCACCCAGACCCAGGTGGTGTTTCCCTTTTCCCTGCGGTGGGGGGAGGCAGACCGCCCCGACTCCGCAGCAGCAGGAAGGCTCCACACTCCAGACCGCAGTCGGACGGCCAACTCCTCCTCCTAGCCCCCCTGCTCCAGCAGGTCGCAGAGAATGGGGGTGAGAGAAGACTCCAAACCTCCCTCCAGCCGCTCATTGTAGTGTTGATGCATGTGTGTTTTAAGGTGCATTTAAAACCCAGGAGGGCTTGGAGCTACCTGCCAGAGAGCAGCAGGTAAGCGCATGGTCCCTCCTGCTAGCCCTCAATGTCTACGTGTATTTAAAATTGAGAGGTGGGCAACGATGCCAGGGGTGGGGTGTACACCCTGATGGTACTTTGGACTCCGTGTATCGTGCCCACCCCCAAGATCCTATATGTATGTGTAATGAGAGTGTGAGTAATGTGAATGTCTAAGTTGTGGGATAAAATTGAGGCAGAGGCAGCCAGAAGGGGACAGAGGGGGGGGTAGCCTCCTCTGCACCCTGGTGACATACCCCTACTCCAAGGCCCTGCATGTGTGGGTGGTTGTGGTGGAGCGGGAAGAGGGAGGCAGCTGGAGATGGGGAGGGAAGGAAGGGAGGGGCAAGTGACCCCTCCCTGGGGCCAGCTCCCCCGCTGACCCCAGTAGGCACCCCCACACTCCGCGACCCGCCAGGGAAAGGGGGCCCAGGCCCATCCAGACCGGGGCCCAGTGCAGCAGCGCCGCCCGGCCCCACAGAGCCCGGGACAGTCCACCCAACCCCACCACAGAGAAAACTGCACCCACCCCACCATCCACTCATCTTCCAGACTACATAAGACAATAAACACCCAGGCTGAGATCTTCCTCCACCTCTCCTGTATCTCCCCCTCCTGCAGAGGGAGCTCCTGAGGAGAGGAAAGCTCCTGCAAGATGTGACAATCTCCCCCACCAGTTGAAGAGCCCCCCAGGTGGCTCGATGCACCGGCGGCACCCTGCTCCAGGGCTGGGCCCCCATGCACCCACCCGCCCACAACCCCGGCAACACACCAACCAGGACCCAAGCCCCCGAGGCCCGGTCCGGGTCCCAGCCCAGAGACGGAGCGCCCCCAGAACCTCACGCCCATCCCGGACCCACCCAGGGGCAGCCAGGCTACCAGGTCAGTAACCCACGTCCGTCAGCACAGACCCTCCCCTAGCCCCGCTGCACGCAGCCGCGAGGAAACAGTCACCTGAGAGCCAACAGAGCCCCTAACCGGACATGACCGCTACCCCGGGTTGAGCCCCCCAAGGAAGATGCCTCCGGGGAACCCCACGACGCCCTAAGCCTGTCCCTACCCCCACACCAATCACAACAGTGAAGGCGGGACCAAACTATGACCCCCCACCCCCACTAGGTGATGGAGCTGATCAAAGGAGCCCAGAGCAATTGATCTGATGTGGTGGCAGAGGCTGTATCAAGACTAATGTAATAAAAGTGGTGGATATATATAGTGATACATTAGATTTTGTTTTACATGAAACAGTAATTGTAACTAGCAAAAGACAAATTTAGAATGCTTTTACTACCACTCTTGCTATCCCTAGGTACTATATCTCTCTGAGCATGGCTGGCTAGCTGGAAGCTGATAGTTGCCTGCTGGATCCATCTGGTTATACACCTGCTCTGCCTTTAAGGATGAACAGCATAGCCCACTTAGGGCAGAATGAACCATTGACCTTTAGCTTAAAAAGGAACCTGACACAATATAGTATTTGATTTATACACCTCCTTGTTGAGTTAATGTTCCATCAATGAAACAGTGAAAAATCTGCTCAGTTACAAATGACCATTATCAAAATGTAACCATACTCATGGGATAGA
Source organism: Rhamphochromis sp. 'chilingali' (assembly GCF_963969265.1). NCBI lineage: Eukaryota > Metazoa > Chordata > Actinopteri > Cichliformes > Cichlidae > Rhamphochromis > Rhamphochromis sp. 'chilingali'. Next base: position 22,100,994 of record NC_137941.1, on the reverse strand, counting down.
TGGACTGCTTTCAAGCAAAGGTTCATGAGAGTCAGCTCCTTCCAAGCCATAAACTCCCCCACGCAATATATAATAAGCCTCTTCCACTTGGCTTGCATGCGTGTGCTGCACGATAAATAAAAAATAAAGAAACAGCCCCCCTAAGCTTCACCAGCTGCAGAAGAACACATTCCTGCTGGAAAAGCCGACACCTGTGACTCAGTGAACTAGATGTGTCCTTTTAAATCAGCTGGAAGTAGGTCAAATGCCCAGTTAGAAAGTCAGAAAGAGGTTTCCAGTGATTATGGCTCTAAGTATTATATTCGTAGTTAACCTACTGTTTTCCTTTCAGTTAACTGACTAATGGTTCTGCCAATTAAATTACTGAGCATGGTGCTGTGGATTGGTTCATCAGTGTTATTGTACTAGAAAACCTCCACAATTGTTAAAAGGACTGCCATGAAATTTCATGGTTTACACATGACGCTAGTGATCCCATGACTTCCTGTACGAAAACAACAGGTGTCTTTAATTGTGATTTTGTGAGTGAACATCTAAGTATTTAATAAACTGCCATAAAGGCTCACACACCTACACAAAGACCCACGCACACGTCCCTTAGAATGATTACCGTGGTGATCCTTTAACCTGTATTCTAGCACCATCATCAGGTCAAAGTTTTGATGTGTCTAATATTTTGGTTTATTACCTGTATAAGTGTAATTCGCAACAATCTGATCAAAATCCGTTAGCTTTATTTAATTGCATTTAGGAAAAGCTACCATTTACCCAATATTTTATTTTCTCTCTCCCTTGAATAAGCTGTAAAAAACGACTCTTGTCCACCCACAGCTTACTACATTGACGAATGAACTGGATCACCCATCATCTTTACCAAAAAAGGAAAATGCACTCAGCTACAGGTTATGATCCAAATAGATGTTTTTGGTTTATATCACGTTGTGTTGCACTCATGCTAATGGCGCTGCAAAGACAGCCAGCAGCCAGAAGTTGAAACAGACAGGAGTGCAGTATTCCCCAAGGGACAAAAAAAAAGCAATTAATACTTCAGCTTTCTACAGTGTACAATGCAACATCCATCAGAGAATGGATCAGAGAAAAACAAGAAGAAAAAAACAGTTCTTCAAGTTAGATGATGCTAAATCCTATGCATCCTTAGCTGACTCAATTCCCCGAATCTCCCTTTTCCTCACTCTCCCTTCCTCTCTGCTGTCTTCTGTGATCAGCGTTACTCTCCTCTCTGAGCCGATTGCTGCTCTCATTCTCCTGCCACAGCGAATTCCTGTCACACTTCTTTATAAACAGCTACCAGGGACTGGATTAATGTACAGTTTTAGGATAGTATTGCAAACTTAAAAAACCCCAGGAACAATATGACCTTATTTTCATTTTGATTTTAGCTAAGTAGAGTGATGCAATTCTTGATTTGCCTTTAGAGTCTTTGCATTTTCATTCCTCTAGCCTGGGCATAGCCAAGTCCCCCCTCCTTAGTCAAGTCCACCCACTCACTACTGCCATGCTTTCATCATCTTAAAAATGAAACCATGCAAAGGGGAAACCAGTAAATGCACTTAGTAAAACATTATTTCCTCTCACTTTAGCTTGACATGTACAGGTGCAAAATGAAATGAGGGTCTGAAAGCTATAACTCTTTAGGGTAGGCTTTTCTAAGTAAGGTTTTACAAACATTAAATAAAATATTAACACACCCAAGTGTTTGGCAGGTTGTCTGTGCAGGCTGTGCAGGCTGTGCATGTGTGCGTTCATGCTTATTAGAGTGGTTGCGTGCTGGCAGTGATTGGATTAGGGGAGATCTCTATAAATGGATCAAAAGGGACCAGAAGCAAAGATCACAAATCACATCAGTGGCATTAATTTAGCACAGGAGAAACGTCTGTCCTTGATTTGGTGGCGATAAATCAAGAAGCTGCAAAAGCAGGAGAACGTCATATATAGAGTAGAAAAAAAGCCGTCTAACCACAAAAACACCATGAGGGGAGCTCAGGAAGGCAGACCTAACAGCAAAATCAGTAAAAGAAACCGTGCGAATATTCGGAAATGAAAAGGTTATGTTAAATAATCATTCTACGGTTACAGAGTAAGGTCATTGTGTCTCATTTTTTAAAAACACTTTTGCTAATCAGACATATTCCACACACTATAGTTTTCTAGGGTGGAGTACTACAATTGGGGTTAGTGAGGTAGTGTATCACAACACAAACCACCCTGTGTACAGCCTGCGTTTCTGTAAAAAAATGAGACAGCTTTTCATGCAATAGTATTTCTGTTTATCCGCATTGTAAATACTTTAATATCTCTTTAATGTCAGCATGAACCAGATTTTATTTCAGAGGATAAAATCGTATTCCGACTAAGCACCTGCATGTCTTGAGGCAGAATGATCATGAACAGCAGCACATTCAAGCTTGTGTGGTTTCCTGTACAACACGCTTCGACATTGTGATCCTGCATTGGCTTTGTAAACTGCTTTTGTTTTGATGTCCATTTGGACTTGATTCCATCAAGGCAAAGGAATAATATGTCTCTTACTGTGTCTGCATTTTAGTAATAGTATTTTCACCTATGTCTATGTTTAAGATCAACATGCAACATCCTCAGCAAGCAAAAAATACAATGACCAGAGACAAGAGCTGCTTCCGATTGTGTCGTTGCCACCCACCTATGCTTTGGGTGACGGTCCTCAGTCTCACTAGCAGCTCACCGAGGGCCATCTCCTCTGTCTTCATCCACAGGATCATCCTCCAGAGGGACAGTGGAAGACCAGCTGTCCAGCTAAGAGACGCTTTTGTAGGAAGAAGAGACAGCTTGCCTGCTTTTTGCTGAGCGGTGCTATGGAAGAGTGGATGGTGGTGAGGGAGACTGTTGAGTTGAGCAGAAGGGAAGAGGGAGATGCGACAGGGTAAACAAACCTAGGATGTGAGTTAAAAATCTAGAGGAAAGAGAGGTAAAAGGGGGTGTGCGCTTGTGAAAAATGAATGCTCTCCAGGATGGAGTGGATGCTGCTGAGACAGATGAGGAAATGATGCTGATGCTGAAGCTGTTATGGCTGTGACAGCCTCAGCCACAGTGACGAGTCTCCTGCAGGAAAATGCAGCGCAAAGGATGGTGAAGGAGGGAGACGGGGAGGAGGTGGAGCAGCAGACAGCCTCATTCACACATGCATGCTTCTGCCTCAGCACACATGATGGTGCAGACCTGGCAGGCAGATTGGGGGAGGGGATGTGAAGGTCAGCATAACAGTTTTGCACAAACAGCTGATCCAATAGTGACATCCAGCGTAAAGGAAAGGGACAACAGCTTTGTCATGAAACATTCTTATCTGCAGAAACAGAGACGGCAATGGTACCAATGCCGGCCATGCATCATTGATTATGCTGCATTGCCACCATGTGACGGCACATGGTTATGACAAAATACAGTAGGATCATCTTCGGTAACCCTCTTTGCAAATTCCATGTGTAAACAAACTTCACAGACTGCATATATAAGAGCTTTAATTACATGCATCCTTGACACAGCTAGGTAAGACGCTCAATAAAATGAGGGATGAATTTCATAAATCTGTATTCATTGTGGGTGCTGGTTGCTGCTTATCTAGTTTCTAATGTTTTAGCGATGTCTTGTGTAGACTCAAAAGCTGAAAATACAAGATAATCCAGGGAAATTCAAAGAAAATGTCACTCAGACAATAGCAATACAGCATTTAATCCATAAGTTAGCAGACAGACCTCTTAAGTGAGGACCATCATTATTGTGTACTTTTCCATTCAGGTGACACTAGGTCTCTTCTGGGGACTCTGACCCCAGTGACCTTATATTTTTTAGCACTAATGTAGAACAAGAGGTTTATTGTTGTTTACACGCACACTGTGTCTGAGGAGGATGTGCGGAAGTGCTTCAGGAAGGTGAACGCACGCAAAGCTACTGGTCCGGACGGGATTCCCGGCCGCGTCCTCAGGTCATGCGCGGCTCAGCTGGCTGGAGTGTTCACGCACATCTTCAACCTTTCCCTCTCTCTGTCTGTAGTCCCAGCCTGCTTCAAAATGGCCACCATCATCCCTGTACCCAAATCCTCCACCATCTCCTCATTGAACGACTGGCGACCTGTAGCCCTGACCCCCATCGTAAGCAAATGCTTCGAGAAGCTGGTCAGGGACTTCATCTGCTCTGCACTACCCGACTCACTGGACCCTCTACAGTTTGCATACCGCCACAACAGGTCCACTGATGATGCCATAGCCCTGACACTACACACTGCCCTGTCACACCTGGAGAAGAGAGACACGTATGTGAGGATGCTGTTTGTAGATTACAGCTCAGCATTCAATACCATCGTTCCCTCGAAGCTGGACAGGAAACTGCAGGATCTAGGACTGAGCAGCTCCCTCTGCAGCTGGATCCTTAGCTTCCTGTCTGACAGACGCCAGGTGGTCAGACTGGGCAGCATCACCTCATCCCCCATCACACTGAACACTGGTGCTCCACAGGGGTGTGTACTGAGCCCTCTCCTGTACTCACTCTACACCTACGACTGCACAGCCACTAACAGCTCCAACATCATTGTGAAGTTTGCGGACGACACTACAGTGGTGGGTCTTATCACCAACGGTGATGAGACGGCTTACAGGGAGGAGGTCAGCGCCCTGACCCACTGGTGTCAAGACAACCATCTCACCCTCAACGTCGCAAAGACAAAGGAGTTGATAGTGGACTTCCGGAGGTGCAGAGAAGTACACACCCCCATCACCATCAACGGCGCTGCTGTGGAGAGAGTGAGCAGCTTCCGGTTCCTTGGTGTACATCTGGCTGAGGATCTTACGTGGTCAGTACACACAAACAAAACAGTGAAGAAGGCGCAGCAGCGCCTCTTCTTTCTCAGGAGACTGAAAAGATTCGGCATGAGCCCCCGCATCCTCAGGACCTTCTATCACTGTGCCATTGAGAGCATCCTCACTGGATGCATCACCACCTGGTATGGCAACAGCACCGCCTACAACTGCAAAGCTCTCCAGCGAGTAGTGCGGTGCTCTGAACGGATAATTGGAGGTGAGCTTCCCTCCCTCCAAGACATCTACAGGAAGCGCTGCCTGAGGAAAGCGGGGAGGATCATCAAGGACTCCAGTCACCCCAGCCATAAACTGTTCAGACTGCTTCCATCAGGAAGGAGGTTCTGCAGCATCCGGTCCCGTACCAGCAGACTGAGAGACAGCTTTTTCCATCAGGCCATCAGACTGCTGAACACGTCATAGACACCTCAGCTTCACTACTGGAACTTCAACATTATGCACTCCACACTGTATATAAATGCCACTTGTTTTGCACATATTCAACTCTGTATATTTTATATATTTTATTATTATTATTATTATTATTATTTTTTTTTACTATTTAATTTGTAAAAATGTGTATACACACACACACACACACACACACACACACACACACACACACACACACACACACACACACGTAGGAAAATATTTAGTATACACATCCAGAAATGCATACACTATTATATATTGTACATATATTTATTAGTTTCAGGTTGGCCATTCTTGTATTTTGCTCGTTTGTGTTGTTGTGTTTGCACATCTCTGTTGCTTGTGGGGCTCGCACACAAGAATTTCACTCGCATGTGCTGTGCCAGTGTGCCTGCACATGTGATGTGACAATAAAAGTGATTTGATTTGATTTGATTTGATTTATCTGTCATTGCTCTACTCCAGTTATGTCAGATGTTCACTCATTTTCTTACACTGCCATAGTTGTACGGCAGGGATGTTCTTGCCATCTGTAGAGGCTGAAGCCACTGAGGTGTTCGTTGACGAGGGTGACGCGATGTCAGTCGAATAACTCCAGCCTTACTTATTGACAATAAGATGGGCACATTCTGGCTTGACTGGTTGACACCTCAAGATAGAAGTGGTATTGTCAGTTAGTCTAGAGAGAAATCTGTGACATTGCATGATGAACTTTCTTCTCGTTTATATCATGAGGACTAACCCTAACTGCCCTAACCCAGAACTGCAAACATTTATGATAACTGGCAAGTCTGGCGAGTCTTTCAAATTGTTGTGGAAGAATTTTGCCCCACTCTTCTTTACAGAATTTGCAAATTGCATTGCAGTTTTCAAGCATAAATGGCTTGTTTAACTTCATGCCAAAACATGTCAATTGGACTCAGTTCAGACTTTTTTCACTCCAAAACCTACCGTTTGTTTTGTGAGCCATTCAGAGATGGACTTGCCTGTATGTTTCGGATCATTGTCCCACTGCATAAACCAAGTGAGCTTGAGCTTTAGGACACAAACTGGTGGAAATCCTCTTTTAGGATTTTCTGGTAGAAAACAGAACATTCATCAATTACGGCAAATTGTCCAGGTCCTGAAGTGGCAAAGCAGCCTCTGACCATCACACTATCACCAACATGTTTGATTGTTGCTTTAATGCTCTTTCTATGAAATGCTGTGTTAGTTTTATGTAAAATGTAACAGAACTTAAACTTTCCAAAAAGTCCAACTTTAGTCTTGTAGTCCACAGAATTTTTACCTAAAAGACTCTGTGTGTTTTTTTTGGTCAGGAGTGGTTTTTGCCAAGTTTCCAATGGATGCCATTTTTGCCCAGTTGCTTTCTTATTGTTGAATCATGAACTCCGACTTTTAACTGAAATAAGTGAGGCCTGCAGTTCTTTTGATGTTTTTCTGGTTTCTTTTGTGGCCTCCTGGATGACTTGTGAGTGTACTTCTGGAGTGATTTTGGCAAGCTGGCCACTCTTGGGAAGGTTCACCACTGTTCCAAATTGTCTCTATTAGTGAATAATGGCTCTCACTGTGATTCACTGGAGTCCCAAAGCCTGGGAAATGGTTTTTAACCATTTCCAGACTGGTAGATGACTTTGTTTCTCATCTGTTCTTGAGTTGCTATGTGTGTGGCCAAATACAAAGTTCTACAGGCAGGATGGAGATGCAGCCCAGTGACTGCGTAGAGCTAGCGCCAACTTGTGGGTGGAGCATTTTAGTGAAGTTTTGATGAACTGTGACATACTATATTGCTGAAAATATTCACTCACCCACTGAAGTCAAGTCATTGAATTCAATCACTTCCATGGCTATGTGTGCAACTTGTCTGCTAGCTAGCTAATGTCCAGCTAACTTCACTCAGAGATGGAGAAAGAAAGACAGGTCAGGACAGGAATACCTAGTTAAAGGTAAGGACTGCTCAGTGGTATTTAATAAACTGGAAATATATGCAAGTTCTCAATTGTTAAATCAGATTTTGGATATGTATTTGATGTGAATTTATGTTATTCTAAATTGAGAGACATCCTGTAAAACAAACTACAGTGTGCTAACTCTACGGGAGGGGATTAGGGCCACTGGGGGGGGAAAAAGGATTCTGAGATTGATGTCAGAATTCTAACTAGTCAGAATTCTAACTAGTTAGAATTCTGACTAGTTAGAATTCTGAGAGAAAAGTCAAAATTCTGAGATTAAAATAAGCATTCTGACATTTTCTCAGAATTCTGAGTCAGATTTCTAAAAAAATTTTCAGAATTCTCTTTCTCAGAATTCTGACTTTTTTCTCAGAATTCTGAATCATAATTCTAACTTTAATCTCAGAATTCTGAGTCGGAATTCTGAGAAAATGTCAGAATGCTTATTTTAATCTCAGAATTCTGAATCAGAATTCTAACTTTAATTTCTGAGAAAAAAGTCAGAATGCTTATTTTAATCTCAGAATTCTGAGTGTGAATTCTAATTTTAATCTCAGAATTCTGAGTCAGAATTCTGACTTTTTTTTTCTTCAGAATTCTAACTTTAATCTCGGAATTTTGAGTCAGAATTCTGACTTTTTCTCAGAATTCTGGCTATAATCTCAGAATTCTAACTTTAATCTCGGAATTCTGAGTTAGAATTATAACTTTAATCTCAGAAATCTGAGTCAGAATGCTGACTTTAATCTCAGGATTCTGAGAAAAATGTCAGAATTCTTACTATAATCTCAGAATTCTGAGAAAAACGTGAGCATTCTGACTTTAATCTCAGAATTCTGACTCTGGATTCTGACTTCTTTTTTTTTTTTTTTTTAGAATTCTGAGTTGGAATTCTGGCCTTAATATCAGAATCCTGAGTGAGAATTCTAACTTTAATCTCAGAATTCTGAGTCAGAAGTCTGAGTGTAATTTCAGAATTCTGAGTGAGAAATCTAACTCAGGATTCTGAGAAAAATGTCAGAATTCTTACTATAATCTCAGAACTCTGAGAAAAACGTGAGAATTCTGACTTTAGTCTCAGAATTCTGACTCTGGATTCTGACTTGTTTTTTTTTTTTTAGAATTCTGAGTCGGAATTCAGACCTTAATCTCAGAATTCTGAGTCAGAAGTCTGAGTGAGAAATCTAACTTTAATCTCAGAATTCTGAGTGAGAATTCTGACTTTTTTCTCAGAAATCTGACTATAATCTCAGAATTCTAATTTTAATCTCAGAATTCTGAGTCAGAATTCTGACTTTTTTTTTCTTCAGAATTATAACTTTAATCTGAGAATACTGAGTCTGAATTCTAACGTTAATCTCGGAATTTTGAGTCAGAATTCTGACTTTTTTCTCAATTCTGGCTATAATCTCAGAATTCTAACTTTAATCTCGGAATTCTGAGTTAGAATTATAACTTTTTTCTCAATTCTGGCTATAATCTCAGAATTCTAACTTTAATCTCGGAATTCTGAGTTAGAATTATAACTTTAATCTCAGAATTCTGAGTCAGAATGCTGACTTTAATCCCAGAATCCTGAGAAAAAAGTCAGAATTCTGACATTTTTCTCAGGATTCCGACTTTATTCTCAGAATACTGGATTCTGAGATACGATAGGGCCACTGGGGGAAAAAAAAGAATTCTGAGATTAAATTCAGAATTCTTACTAGTTAGTTAGTTTGCTGAAGTGTGATGGACAGTGTGCTGGGTGGAGCTGGGTTACATAAAGGATAGCAGAGATAAAAATGAATTTAGCTGAGTGGCATTCACTGAAATTAACCTTCATAGCTACTTTATACCATCTAGTATAAACAAAATATTGTCAGTGTATAAGATGGAAATCAGCCAAGACCATTCATGAAACATCTGCTTACATCTAGTTGAATTCAGTCGTGCAAATCCACACAGAGCAGTAAACCTAATAGTAGCAGCAGTAGGCCAGATCGGCTGATCACAGCCTATACACTAAGAAACCCCACTGGAGCTCACAATAAAAATTTTCAGCTGTGATTCTTTACCCAATGCTGTGCTACTACGACCAATTTTAGGGTTCCCCCACCTGCCAAGTTTCACTTTAACACTCCCCTTTTTTCCATAACTGATTCAAGCAGTGTAGATTCATAAGGACTCATTAGACTGAAATAAAGTTTGCATTCCCATTTGTATTCCCACACTATGTTAATGTGATTTTAATTACATGAATATAACATAAGGTTCAACTAGCTTTCCACAGAAATAGCTGGTAGAAACATCTTCAAAAGAGCTACTTTGAGTACGTTTCAGAGCCCGTACTTTTTCACTTTTACTTGAGTAATGAAGTTGAATCAATACTTTAACTTTCATAAAATTTCTGTACTTTTGCTTCCTCTACAAAGCAGCTGCCATCCAAGCATTACATCAGCAAGTGCAACGCACTGAATGCAGTGGTGTAAAGCACACCACTACTGGACTCTAGAGGAGCGGAAACATGTCCTTTGGAGTGATGAATCACACTTCTCTGTCCGGCAATTCCCAGAACAGTGCTTGTGTGACTGCATTGTACCAAGTGTAAGTTGGGACAACTCCTCCCCCCCAAAAGTTAGGTGGAGGGGGAATTATGCTACAGGGCTGTTTTTCAGGAGTCGGGCTCGGCTCTTGCAGAAAGCCTTCCCAGATGAGTTGACGCTGTTGTAGCTACAAAGGTTGGGCCGACATGTTCAATCCTATCGATCAAGAATGAAATGTTACTCAGTTGCATCTACGTGTGATGGCAGATGAGCAAATACTTTTGGCGATATAGTTTATAACACAAACCATGGCAGGACAAGTGTTTTCACTCTTTATTACAAGCAGAATGACAATACAGTGCTTTGCCCTCATTTGCTACAGACAGGCTGGCAAAAAGTCAACAGGTGAACTTTTAAAATCTTTTATCCAAAACGGAAAAAAAGTAATTTCTCAAAACCTGTTTAGTAATACAAACAGTGCCGTACTAAAAAGGTATGATATGAAGTGTGCTGCTCAGAGCACAGAAGTCGACATATCAGACCTTTGCCAAGCTCAGGAGTGACAAGATGAGCACCTGCTGTTGTGCTGATGGACATAGAAAAAAGCAGTTTGACATTCTGATCAGCAGTAGAAGGCTGGTGTGATAAATCCATTGCGACAGAGCTGACACATACAGACAGTTCATTCCTAGTCAAGTTATTTGGTCACTTCTTTTTTTTCCCCTCCCCTTCTCACCCAATACAATCTTGTTAGAAAAATAACTTGTGAGGAAGAGTGAACCATAAACCCCAGCTGACAAGACAAGACCTGGTTTTGAATGGTCAAACAGATCTGTTGTAAAACAAAGTGCACTGTGTATAACTATTGGTAAATCTAATGAATCTTAGTTTTTTCCTCTCGTTTTGGTTACAAACTCGACCACATACTCTAGCATAGAGTTAAAATATAGTCTTCTCTCTGAGATACAAAAGTAGCAAAAAAAAATATACACAATGGACAACACAAAAATTGACTAAGTGGTGAAAATTTGAAATGTGGAGGAATTTGCTACTAAACATGTCTGAATTACAACAAATGCTTCCCCGTCATATCACAAAAGTTACATTATTATTGTAGAATATGACATTTAGACTATGTCTCGATACGGTATGGCAACGGCACAGTGAGGTGGGACACTGTGTTACAAGCACCAAGTACGTTCCTTTTATCGCTGAGGTCGGGATGTTGAGCCCCTCCACACCTGTGGAGGCTTGTGGAGTGAAAACTGAAAGGAAGAGTCCAGATTAATGATTTTATACATATTGGCAAATGGTGATGTGTATGAAACTGTATAAATGTATAAAAAAAAAAAAAAAGAAGAAGAAAATCTCACATTCATGACTTCCAGAGTCAGTAACTTGCTATGTAACCCAACAAAATTCAGATTTTTAGAAATGCAGAAAAAGAGGTTCACCGAAAATGAGCTACAATCTTCAGCTGGAGGACGTGATGGACAAATCACTTCAACATTCTCATTGATTTGATTGTGACATCGCCGATTCAAGTCTCCCACCTTCTTACAAGAAATGAAATCTATCCAACACCCCTTCTCACCACAATATAGATCAATATTGTTTTTTTTAAATTTACATCCACACATCAATAGTGACTGACATCAATAATTTTCGAACAGTACAAAAAAAAAAAAAAAAAAAAAAAGCCTCATGGAATTATGTGACACAGAGACAGCCCCTTATAACGTGACAACATTAGCATTCTTACGTTAACTTTTGCATAACACGGAGCACAGCAGCAAACACACGAGCACAATGCAACAGGGAGGAGTAGCAAGTCATTTAGGACATCCACAAACAAACACGCAAACAAGTCCCAGGCTGCTGCTGTTACCCTGCACAACCACGTGGTGGCAGGAGAGGGTGCAGTTTTGCTAACTGTTCAGGGAAAAGGAAAAAAAAAAACACAAGTGCCATGAAAGGTTTGGTGATGAATGATGTCTGGGACAAAGAGGGATGTGGAACAACTGAGAGAAGAATAAATCAGCATGCAGAGAGAGATCTGACATGCTACGCTGACAGATAAGGGAAACAAAGCTCGACACAATTGTGAGGGTAAAAGAAAGTAGGAGGAATAATAGACTCATTGTACTGTATATATTTATATCTATGCTCTTTGAACCTCCTTGTACTCTCACAAATGTGTTTAAAGTGACCACATATAATCAGTTTAAAAGGGAAAAAAAGGGCATCTATGAATTAAGGCAGGGTGGCTAAAATACTGCACATCCCTCTTCAGATTTCCCCCGCCTCTCTCCTTCAGCTGATGGTTGTGTGTAAGGCTTTGTAAAAACATCACTTATGCTTCTTTTTTTCCAGTTTTTCTAAATCTAAACACCTTTCTCCTTTGGCTCCTAGCCTGCTGCTGTGTTGTTACCTGTAAGGCAAAGGTGTGTCACATACAAACATACAATAAACAGGCAAAATTCATGCGTACTCACGCTCATGCACACGCACGCACACCTAAAGGGCTGAGCTTGAAGGCTATCCCCCTTACTTGGCCAGACCACAAAATGTACATAAATGTTTCCGACAAACATTTACAAAGAAGCGAAAAAAGGGGACGCAAAAGTGGAGGACCAGGCAAGAGTGTCAGACTGAAAATGAGACGAGGAAATACAAAAAGGTTCAACAGTTCAAACGGCACAGCTCCACAGTGCGAGAAGCATTTTCGCACATGGTTCTCCTTTTGCTCATAAACTTTTTCAAGTAAGAGTCTGAGCAGGGAATTTGCTGAATCAAACCAAAAAAAAAAAAGAAAAAAAAATGAGACAAGTATGTGAATTAGGAGTAAGGGCAATACTATCTAAAGGGTTTTTCACTCAGGTGTAGCCCAAAAATGCACATGGTGAACTTAGCATGGAGTGTCCATGCTTCAGATGTGTTTGAACATGTCTGCGTTGTGTAATTCACGGATCTCTGAGATGCAGAAGCTTCAGAGTCTGCATCTGTGTTCACACTGAGGTTTCCGGCCCAGGAGCGTAGTAGGCGAACCCTGCCCCAGAGAGACGGAGCATGTAAGGGCTGAGAGGACACAATTCTGTCCCTCGGCTCTCTGCCAAATGGGCCAGGAGTTTCTGGGGTAGAGGGTCAGACCTGCAGAGCGACAGTGACTCTGCGGTGCCAAGGTGGAGGTGAGAGGAGTCCGCGCTCGTGCCTTTGCAGGATCGACAGAAGGACAGTGGAGTCACGGCCGCCACGCTACCCGGCAACAGCTTCTGATGATCCTGCACAAAAACAGAGAATCCACCGTCATAAGACATTTCAAGCGATAGAAGAGGAAACTGGAGGAAAAGAAACATGCAGGTGAAATTATAGAATTTGCGAGAAAATCTGACACATGCACACGAAAGGCAGAATTATTTTCAGAAGGTTTAACATAGTTATTTGGTGGTCTGCATATTTATTTATTTATTTTTTAAATGTGAAAAGTAACCTTGACTCTACTTTAAATGCTGAAAAGAACATACTCAATAACAATAAACCTTCTGAAAACAACCCATCATGATTAGCAATCATGTTCGATTAAGCATGCTTGTGTAATGAAGACAAAACTCACTTGCAATTCTATGTTTCAGCACCAGATGGCGCCAGTGTACACTTATTACAGACACTGATGCACAACCTGGTTTGCCAAATTGCCAGAGACAAACTAAATGTCACCCCTGAGTTTAATTTGTAAACATGAGTGCTGGAAGTAACCTACTTGGGGCCTTTCCTAATAAAATATAGCCTTAGTTACAGACTGCACTTATCAAATCTGTATTAAACCTGTAGCCTCTCTGGGTGAAACTAGCGCTGCTGACTTAATTGGGGATTGTGATTCCTGAAAGTAGCTTTGGCAGAAGGAAATTCTTCATGAAGCAGCACTGCACCCCCGTCACTCTGAGCCACAGCACAATTGCATGCCGCATGCAGTGCAAAGCAGCAGGAAGCATCATGGCATCAGCATTAAGAGCCCAACACCCCACTATCCACGCCCTTTGTGTGCCGTTACCATGGTGACCCTAGCCCCCTTGTTGTGGGTACTCTAGGGTTTGCTGAGTAGGGTGCTGTGACTATGTGGTACCAAGGAGTCAGAGCTTCTAGCAGCTTTTTTTCCACTGTCTCCTTCACAGGTCCTCTCAGGGTGGAGTGGGTCCCTTTCACGGCCTCCACCTCCACCAGCAGAGCCAGGAGCTACGCTGTCCTCCAGAACCTGCACAGAACTTACCCTCTGTGGATGATGTTAAAGGACAGGGGTTGATGAAGGAATCTGCTCAACCTTTCGTCTTTTGTCTAGTAATGCTTCAATACTTTAAGCTGATTTAAAAGAAATATGGATATTTAATTTTGGGGTGAACGGTCCCTTTAACAGCTGTCCAATTCCCAGACGTGGTCTGGGATTGCAAATATTTTCCATAAATCAGATTTGTGCTATCATGTAAGGCTGCTATGGTTTGGTGATGTTTGAAAAACTCCAGGACTATTTGTCATTAAATATACAGCTACTCTTGGCTGCTCCCTTATTCACAAGGGGTGAACCACAGTGGATGGCTTTGCATATTTGATATGCAGATTTTTACACTGCATGCCCTTCCAGACCCCCCCCCAAACGGATTTGTGTCTCCTCCTGGGATTGACCTGGGGATTTTTAGCTTGTTAGGCAAATGTATAAACTGCTACACTATTTGTCATTAAATTCAATTTTAGAATTGTTGGCCAAGGCAACAAACATCTAAAAATGGATCAAAAACAATTAAAAAAAACCCAAGAATACTTGCTTAAAGTGACATGAAAGTTACTCATACTGGAGCAGCTAGAACCAAAGGTCGTTTTGAATTTTTAAACCGAACAGCTAATAATTGATTCACTTTTTGACTAATAAACCAGCTACAAATAAATAAGGAAAGCTAAACTGGTATTTTCTAGAGGAAACAGTGTGCAAATTTCTGTAAAATTCAACTGTTTCAGGTAAAACCTAATATGACAAAAGTCCTACCAACAACGACACATCATCATTTTAACAACATATAGATGAGACTGGCTGGAACAGTGACAACAAAATACATGTCAAACATACCAAGGGAAACTAAACGCAATGAAATATGTAATGAAAATGGCAGCAAAAGGATACTACAAATGCAACCTTACAAACCGGGTGCTGTGTCGTCATTAGCAGCTAGTAGTTAGTTTCACATTAGTAGAGATGGTGCTTTGTGGTTTATACAGGGGCATGCCACCATGCAAACAGAGATGAGGGCTTAAAAGAGAGGGTCACCTCCTCTTCCCGCTCCTCTCTCGTCTCTCTGGCCCAATCAGAAACTCATTCTGCTGGAGGACTGTGAAAGCATGAAGATGGTGGACGGTTCCACAGTAAGGCACGGGCGGGTGGACTGTAGTTACCATGAAAGAGCGCGTGAGTGAGTGGGGGGACAAAACAAAGGAGGGCGAGAGAGGAGACATTAATGAGGAGGGAGGAAGAAAAAAAGAATAAAGAGGAGGATGGAAGTAGTGAAGATAAGGCATAACAAGGCAAAAAGAAAGGAAAGGAGAGAAAGGCTCAATGAGAGGTGGTGTGGATTTTGATTACGGTGATCCATTAGGGTGCAGTGAGAAAGAAGAGAAGAGGAGGGGGAAAAAAGCACAAGAGGAAGAAATCTGTCAGACCTTTCACTCGCT
Organism: Rhamphochromis sp. 'chilingali'; assembly: GCF_963969265.1. Classification (NCBI taxonomy): domain Eukaryota; kingdom Metazoa; phylum Chordata; class Actinopteri; order Cichliformes; family Cichlidae; genus Rhamphochromis; species Rhamphochromis sp. 'chilingali'. Next base: position 22,085,520 of record NC_137941.1, on the reverse strand, counting down.
TTTCCACTCACGGTGAAGCTTGTTTCACGGCAACGTAAGGCTAAGCCACAGGGAACGGGAAGTCAGTAAATCCAGCTGATATTCAAATAAACTAAGGATCTGAATGGCCTCCTTTCATAATACAGTCAACAGATTTATGGCACACCACTAGGGTACTGAGATGTGTAGTATGAGCTCAGATTTTGAGTAGTGAAAAGGGGGAAAGCGTTAATTAGTCACTGGTTAGCATTTAGTGAACACTATCAGAAATCACTACAGTGAAAAAATATCTACAGCCTAATTTCAGACACGAGACAATTCAAACCTCCAGCTTCATGTGGAGGTGGTGCCAACATTGTACCTGTGCGCGTTCAGTGGCTGTGGGACACATGGCCCTGCAGAGGACCTTCTTGATGACATCTGGCAGCAAGCTGACTGTAATGAGGAGGATGATGCTGAGCCAGGCCGGACCGCTGGACAGCATCTGCATGAACACGTAGTACATCCTCTGGTAGTTCAGGAAGGGCCTGAGCAGCGAAATAAAAGGCAGAAAGAAAAAAAAAAATCAATGACTTTCCTGAAATACACTGATCAGCATAAACTTTACTGATTCAAGTAAAATCATAGCACATCTTACCAAATGATCCCACCCCAGAGAAGAGAGAAGATAACATAGAAAAGTAGCGACCCCCAAATGACAAAGTGATTAATCCAGGTCCAGTGGTGCGTGTCCAAGGCAAGCTGAAACAAACAGAACATAGACATAGTGAAAAGGAGCTAGCTGGGTACAAACTAAGATATCATTTATGTAAAGGTAGTTGATATTAGCTTTACTTAAATATTTTCCCCTCAGTGGATTTCCAAACACACCTTTAGTGTTACAGTGAACACCAGAACAGTAAAGATGAGAGTCCCAAACGTCCAGTTCCCAAACATCTGCAGGGATAAGAGAGGAAGAAGAGAGTTAGAGGCAACATCAATCGCACAAGCTGTTCTCCCTGCATCCACGGATTACTTAACACCCTACGATACCCGCCCGCCCCTCCAGCAAGTAAACCGAGGAGGGAACAGACACTCTTACATCATATCTGCTGTGATAAAAGGTGAGAGAAAGGGATATTGTGGGCACTGAACTGGAGGCTTTTTCACTTCATATCTCAGTGTGCAAATATTTCTACCTGATGAAATCCTAGAAAGGTTTAAGGAGACATCGGGGGTGAACAGATGGGATGAGAAGATGAAAGAGGGAGGATCGTGACAGGATAGGAAGATCAAGGCAAAGAAACCAGCTGTCTGTTGATACCAGTGTCCATTACTTCTTTCCTTTATAAACTGCAGAAATAGTACGGTCCCCCCCCCCCCCCTTTATAAACTTCCCACATCAGTGAAATTACATGGACGTACAAATACACACAAATGCACAAACAAGGTCGACAGAAAACAAACAAAACAAACAGATGTTGGATCTCGAACCACAGCGATACTAGTATTCATTTGTTTACTACCAGAAGGAAACACAAGGATAATGTGAGGAAGCATCTAAGATTTCTACCATGTCAGTTAAGATCAGGATACTGTGCAAGGATTCAGGGCTTTACATAGATTAGGGGAATAATGGAGCGCTAGAAAACTACACATTCAAACGGAAGTGCATGGATGGCGGTGACGTGAGAAAGGATGGAGCGGTATGAGACGGTCAAACTGAAGGCGTAAACAATACGACAGGAACGAAAAAGGGTATGAGAGACAGAGAGAGCTGACAGGGAGGGAGACAGGCTTACCATCTGTGTGTTGGTGGTCATAAGCTGAAGGAGGAGAGGGAGAAGAAGAAGAAGAAGAAGAAAGAGGAGCAAAATAAAGAGAGAGGAAGCAGGGAGAAGGAGGGGGAGGGGAGAAAAGAGAAAAGAATCAGGACAAAGGGCAAAATGAATTTCAGGATGTCTCAACTTAAAAAACAGGACCGATCAAAAACAGTTGACATGATACAAATTAACAATACAGAGAAAGATGCTATTGTCAATATGAATGGAGATCCAATGTAGCTGACCTATGGGGACCCAGGACAGACACGTTACTACTACAGATCCACAATGCCAGGACCGCAAAGTCAAACCGCTACACCTAAGCTCCTCTTTAACGAGACCCCATCGAGTGAGCGTTTATAATGAGAGCACTTACTTTACATCCATTTATTCCCTCTAATCCCCTAAAAGATGCCTCAAACACCACAAACACCCCTTAAGTCTTCAGTTTCCGCTCTGTTCGCGTACTGGCCGTTATCACCGCCTTTTGCCGACAGGGAGACAGAGGCTTACCTGGCCGTTGCTGGTGAAGGTGGTGTTGTCAAACAGGAAGTAGGCACCGAAGAAGAAGACAACAGCATCAAACACACCCAGGCATGTCCAGTAGAGAAAGACAGGCCAGCGGAGGAGGGAGTTCTTCGCAATGTCCCTGAGAAAAACACAGAGTGACAACGTACATTAGGAACAACAGCTATTACATGCACAAAGAGAATATTTGGGGATCGGATTTCTTCTGAGCTCACCTGTACAAGGAGGGCTCTCTCTTCAATGTGTCCATGCTGACGTGCTGCTCAACCAGGCTGTACAGCAGAATGGGGAGGGAGGTGAAGCTGATGTTGTAAAGCGTCAAATACGCCGTGTCGTACAGAGGCTGCAGAGGAAACAGACGGCATCAGTGATCTGAAACCATTTACATACTGACATATTTGACTTATTAGAGCTAGGAACGTTACTGTGGTTCTCTTAACGGTGTCCGTTGAAACACTTTAGGTGCACAAACAACTTTTACACCAACAAAACAAGCACAATGGCTAATGTGTGATGGCTTTTGATGAAGCGACATGAAACAACCCCTTCCCTCCTCACTCTGATGCTCAGTTTGAGTTCTTACAAGTCATCTTGAATACGCCTACATGCCTCAACGAACTGGGCTGCTGCCATGTTAACTGCATTAACAAGCTGTTAAACATGTGTACCTAATGAACTGGCCTGTGAGTGTATGTCTAATTTATTCTATCGGTTTTAAAGTGGTCTCAACTGCTATATGCTTCGCTAAGTTTGCCAGACGATTAGTGACTTCATCTGCCATATAAATACTGTTGTGCATGTAATGTTGTTTTCTGTTACTATGGTTGATAGATCCCCAGAGCTGGAGAGAACACAGCACTGAGAGAAAATGTGGCGTCTATGGGTGCTTTTCATTATAATAACTTGTGAACTATCACTTCCTCTCCCCTCCATCTATAAATTATTCCTTGTCCAGCATTGCTGAAGTTCTTATAATCACTTAAATTCACTTCAAGACACCTCAAGAGAACCTTTTGGATAAGGATTAGGTCATGTCTCCTCTCTTGCCCCTCTCTCCTACATCAGTGGGAGGAGTTAAGAATCAAAGAAGAGATACAAGTGAGGGAAGAAGGATGACATGCCAGCACACGGCTTGAGCAAAACCTCTCTCATCATCAGTGATAGATACAGAAATAGTTACCATTTGAAGCTCCTGTGAGAATATGTGACCAATGCAAATATGACTGCGTGCTTCTCAATGATAACTCTGACACCGTATAAAGTACTTACCTGCTGGGAGAATCCACAGAAGAATTGATAGAGGAACTGAGGGAAGATGAAGCATACATTCTGGAAAGATTTAAGGGGGGGGGGGGGGGGGAGAAGAAAAAAAACAACACAACAAGCAAAGAAAGTGATAAGCTTGTGACAAGTACGAATGAAAAAAATTAAAGACTCTAAAAATGCTACTATCTACACATTTCTGTTTATGCAGAAATTGTGTGATATAAGCTCACTGAGTGGGCCGTAAGCAGCTGGCCTGCCAAAAAGGGAAAAAAAATGAATCAGTTGGCAGGGCACTGTTTGCTGTGGAAGCCGCCCACACTGATCATCATGGGCATGAATCCGGGAATAGGTTGCACCACGGATTCATGAATCCAGTAATCTGTCAGAGTAGCTGCAAAATCTGGTTCATTGTGGCTGTGTTTCACTGGGAATTACGATAAAGTGATTAAAACGTATGAGCCACTTGAGCGCATGAGGCGCCCGTCTAGTACCTTGTAGAAGAAGTACTGAACGAGCTCAGCAATTCGGATGTAGTAGTAATGGCCATGGACCAGAAGCATCTTCTTCAGGTGTTTGAACTTCGGGATGGCGTAGTCACTATTTCTTGCTGCTTGTCTACCTTCTTTACCCATGATGCCTAAAGAAATGAAAAGAGGGTTGAATGCAGCCTGATCACGAGTCTAATCGCATGTTTATTGCTGCAGTTACTGCCTTTAGCATTTTACTTGCAAATATCCTGCAATTACTACAATTATGCCACATGTGATCACCTAAATTGATAGATTATTGTCAAAAACAAAGGTTTACTTTAGGTTAACCTAAAGCTCTGCTATCAAATATCATGATCAGCATTGGGTTAAATATTAAATGGATGATTTAGCAAATTAGCTGATAATTATGGTGCTTAAATGCACTCACCAATTCCCACATGTGCTTCCAAGATCATGCTGACATCGTTGGCTCCATCGCCAATAGCGAGGGTTATGGGGTGCTCCTTGGAGGCTTTAATCAGCTTCACAATCTGCGAAAAGCCCATCCCATTCCAATCAGTACCACTGTGAATGTGCCACTTTGGAGGTGGCATATTTACTTCACGCATACTTCCTTTACCTGTGCTTTTTGCAGAGGTGCCATGCGACAGCAGAGTACGGCGCTACAGTTACGACAGATCTCTAGAAAGATCTCTCTGTAGTTGCCGTGGCCTGCACCCTCCTGGTTGGGCTTCAATACTGCAGAAAGAGTGGCCCCGTCGATAATGAGGCCAAAGTCGAGGCAGTCTACGGACAAGCTGAGAAAAAAAAAAAAAACCAATGCGTCACAGACTAATCAACAGGGAAATCCATGTACACATCAGAAGGACTAAAAGATCTACTGATTTGACCAAGAGGCAGTTGCACACATAACGCAGATTGCCCACATGAGCATATACCCAGAGATGGAGCGCTGTCTGAGAACAGTCCTGTTGAGTTCAAACAACACATCGTGAAGGCTCTGCTCTTCCGTGCGTTTCTTGGTGAGCTCCAGGATTTGGGTGGTGCGACGGAACAGCTTGCTGGCGTAGCAAGTAGCCGCCGCCGTCTCCATCTTGTCCCCGGTCAGGACCCAAACTTTCATCCCAGCCTTGTGCAGTGACTCAATAGTGTCTGCTGCTTTCTCCTGGAGCCTGCGCATCGATAAGTCAATAAGTGATGCAGCCTCCACTCAGCTATGCAGAACTAAAGCATTCATCAAAGCTTCAATCAATCCATTACAGACTGGTGATAACTTATCAATGCATGGCCACCCCTGTCCCTGCCCATCAGCAGCTTATCTGTTAGGAAATTAAACTGTCATGCTTGCGATCAATCAAGTTGGGGTCAATGCTGTGGTCTGCTATTTCCGAGCGTAAAAACATCTTGCATATTTATTCTCTCAGTGGAAAAGAAACAGCAGTATTAATAGTAAGTCACCTATCAGAGCTCTGACACAATATTCTTCTTGCACTCATGAGTCATGAGAACGCTCTGAAGACAATCCTTTAAGGGCGGCTTAATGATTCATTAATCTTCCCTTCTGTCCTTCTGCCCCCCCGCTGCTGCACTGTTTTTAAATCTCTCCGTTCCCCTCTTTCTGACCAACCTGTCCTCCACTGCTGTGGCACCCAGAAGAACAAAGTCTCTCTCGATGATGTCATAGGCCTGAGCCAGCCTCTGCTCCCTGTCCTGCAGGGCAAGTTTGGCTTCCATCAGGTGATGACACGCCTCCTGGTATTCAGACTGTGAGAGCCTTCGATAGGCGACGCACAGAGTTCGCAGCCCTTCCTGGTGTTACAGCGAAGTGAGCGATGGAGAAAAATGAACAAATTCAAATGCTGATCGCAAGTGTTCCAATCTCATCCACATTAGAGCCATACGTGCTTTAGAATAAAATGTGTTTTCATTCACATCTAGCAGAGTTATAAGTGCACTAGCATTTATTTGTAGTTACATTTGTATCTGTCATTTCAAGGTAGGTGCAATCTTCACTTTTTAGCTGGGCTCCAAAAACCCCCCCTGAGGGAAATATATGGCTCTTTAACTGCTACACGCTCAACTATCCTGTCTAAGTAGTTGCTAACTTTGTCTTCTAATAATTTGAGTGCTGGATCGGTACCATTTAGAGATTTTTTTGTTGGCTGGAACAGTGGACTGCTTTAGCTAAAAGTAAGACTCATTAAGGTGCAAGGCGTCAAAGAAGGGCAGTAAAAAAACAACAACAACAACAACAACAAAAAACACACACACAAAAAACTAGTATGCTAAAAGATGAAAAAATAAAAATGCCACACAGAGGTACTCTTTTCATGTTTTTAAAGGAAATATTAATTTTCTTTAAACCTCTTGTTCAAATGTAACACTAAAATTTAAGTTTATAGCATGAAGCTATGAAAGATTTCTGAATGATATCTAAAACTGACCTGATGCAGTGTATCATCAATCCCCTTATATAACCAGTGCTGGTTAAACTGTCCACTTACCACTGCATTTTGTTCCACCCGGGCTTTAACTTGTTCCACCTTTCCCGAGACCACTCGTGGAAAAATGGATGAGTCAGCACCCTTACAGAACAGCAGGTAGTCTCCTGGGAGCACGCAAAACAAATATCCGTAAAGCCAACTGCAAGAACTGCATCCGATAAACAGCCCCGTGTTAGACGATATCTTACCTGAGCTCGACTTGACTATAACGCTCATTCGCCTCCTGACAGAGTCAAAGTTCAGCACATGGAGCAATTCAAACCTGATGGAGAGACGGCATTGGCAAAGACGCAGTTATTGTTTTGTTAATTTTCTTATTTGCAAAGATATTTGTTTGTGGCTTTTTTTTTCCCCAGAGTGCTGCATATTATCTACAAATTGTCCAACACTCAACAGTTCTGATAAGTGCACACACTCATTTTTGCATTTTTTTCCTCCATTCAATTTAGTTTCCAATAATTTGTAAGATAAACAACTCACATTATCCCCTCTTACAGTTTCATTACATCCTTTAACTTCCTGATTAGCAAGCTGTAAAACAGACCACAATGCAGATTGATGGCCGAGGCTTAAATTAATTCTATTTTTGGCTCGAGTGGTCTTGGATCCCTTAAAAAGGGTAAAAGCACAAAATGCAAGAAAGCTGTAAAACCTTTTGCTTTCACATTGCCGCTAAAGTCTTCACCGCTGCCCACTGCACCACCCTCCCTTCCTGAGCTCCCCTGCTTCCTTAAAATAGCTCACTATTGACAGGCCACTGCAGAGAGTGATAGCGAGGGAAAGTGGTTACACAAACACATCCCACGGATCAAAACACTAAACACTTGCCACAAAACCACTCTCTAATGGAAACTCGTTCGGCTTCTGTTTTTTCTGATCAGCTGGAACGTTTTGATTCGATTGAGTAGTTCCGTAAAAAGCAACCCTCTGCCTGCTCTTTGGTGGTTGTAGTTTTTTTGTAACCTCGGGTGAACATGAGACACAAGCTGAGGGCTGTTGTATGACGGCTTATGTGTGACCACAACTCCATCAAGTGAATTAATCTCATTTTATCTCCTGTGGAGTAACCGCACCAGTCTCTTAGCACACCGACCTTTCAATCTCGTCATCTTTGTTGAGGATCTCCATGTAGTTGTCCTTCAGTCTTAGATATGTGTAACCGAGCCTAGCAACAAGAGTGAAAGGAAAAAGATGCATTAAAGCCCAACAAAAAGCAACCATGTACACCAATACTCGCTTATGCCCCACTTGGAAAGGCTAAAGGTGCTCTGATGCATTCTGCGTAACCTGAGCTCACACATACGCCGAAGACAGAGCACATCTGTGAAAGCTATATAAGACAGCAGCATTCCCTGATGGTGCATGGTTGACGTGTCCTACACTATACTATTAAAATAGCACACACACAAAAAATGAAAAGGTTCTCTGTGTTGGCGTGGACTTGGTGCTTCTTGGGGTCCAGTTTGAGTAATTCAACAGTAATCAGACAGTAAAACACAGCACAAGTTAATCAAGGATAATACAAGTCTGAAAACTTCACAGCAGCCTGTCTGCATCATCCTCTGTGCCATCAAGGCTTTAAATTGTTCTTGACCGACCAACAATTTGCACTGCCAGATAGTACTTCAGGAAAAATTGAGCCAAGACCATTTTGTTGGAGGGGGTGACCCTGCACCCTCCCTCTGCCAACATAGTGGACTCACTGCAAGTGGTAAGGAGGATATGTCTTTGAAAACAAGCTGTTACTACAATCAACTGTACAGGAAGTTATCACAGTTATAATATTTTTCAGACAATTTTATTAAAATGTCCCAAAAGCTGCCACAAACATAATCTAGAGGAGCTCAGAGTCATAACTTAACAGAAGGGACAGCGAGCAGACTGTATCAGCACCTACGTGTCACACATTACTTTAAATTATAATACAAATTAAATCATCATGAAGGAGGCAATTCACCATGAAAACCTAAACTGTTTATTTGGGCTCTAACAGGGAGACAGCCTCAAGTGGTCATTTGTGGAACTGCAGTTTTTGGTACTTGCGGTACAAAGAAGGTCAAATATTTAAAAAAAAGAACATTGATCTCCTTTACTTTACTTCAGTGAAACACAGTAATGAAAGAAAAGATGACTAAAAAGGTGTGAAGGAGAATTTCCAAAGACTGATTATACTTACATTAGACTAGTAACTGTCTGCCATACTGAAACTACAAAATCCAGAGGATGGATTCCAAAATGCACCAATGTGTTCTCACCATGTCGTTTCATACAGGCCAGATTAAATAAAAATAAAATACTGGTGCAACATATTCATTAAAAGGTTGAGATTTTAAATAATACAAACAGCCTATAAAATAAAACAAACTGTAATATCTTATTTTATCCTGTGTATCCTCTGCTACAGGAGGTAACAAAGGAACCAAGGAAGCACTTTCCCTTAATATTTAGAGAATTGAACCAGCTCCTGTTATGGCTACCACACAGACACTTCCAGGTCAGGTTTCCCTTACTGAAGCCTTTCTAGATAAAACTGATGAATCGGCCAAACCCCTAATCCGTTGTGAAATAAACAGCAGATTCCTGTTTACTGGCTGAGTCCGTGTTGGAAGAGCAGCCTGAAGGCAAAAGTAAAAGTTCTGGACGGTAATTGACCGAAATACATTTTCAACCAAAATATAAAATACGCACTAATAAAGTTTAATGTAACTTGAACCTATAAAGATTTTAGGGGACTTTGTGTGGTTTTAGCGCATTTACCTTTTCATTCCCTCGACCAAAGCTACCTCATCTGGTGAGGAAGAGATGTAGAAGGAGGTGGGCCTGCCCTGGTGGATGCCCCTCTTGATGCCATCCACCGTCTCCTCCTCCTTCACCTGCACCGTGTGGCACAGACACAGCGCCCGAAAAAACAAATCCTCGTATTCCTGCAGCGACAGACAAAAGGCACAGCTACATATCGTAATCATTTCTTATGGAGGCAACAGGCCGAGTTAGAAGGTGCATAATTACAACAAGAGTGAAGAACGAATCCTCTTTTTGTTTTTTACACAATCGATTCTGTTTAGTCGATAGCGTGACATTTCTGTGCTATATATCAAAAAAACAACCCCCCCCCCCCCCTCCCCCAGCAATAAAGCAGGAAATCTTTTCAGCACTTTTTGGCAGTGAGCACCCTTCGTCCTCTCTCTCGCGCGCTCTAGTCATCTGTGGCAGCTACTGCTGCTCATGCTGACTACACAAGTTTTCTTTTATTAAATCTAAACTAATCTTTGTTGCCACTACCATAAGTGCAATGCTCATCACTTTTCCGTGTACCAGAGGACTTTTTTTTCCACCCCCAATATAAGACAAAGTATACACTATACAACGAAAGTGTTAAAATTTATATGTATTGGGTATAGGATATATCAAAATCCTCCAGCCTTATAACTGAGGTTAGCTTCCCCTTGTTTGTTTAGCAAAACACACTTACTCTCCTGTAGCCACCAGGTGAGGAATCAATCATGTCTATACTTGACGCAGCGCTGAGGATTTGGCCGTTGCAGATCGCGTGTGGGATATAGACGTTCCCATCAACGCAGCATTCGATAAACTCCATGTTGTTCTCAGTTAGAGTGCCCGTCTTATCAGTAAACACATATTCCACCTAGGAGGGAGAAAGGAGAAGGGTACAGTAGAGGCATGCCTCAACAGAGTTTAGATTGCATCCGACAGTCCGCATCTGGGCGTGCGCGTGTACCTGTCCCAGCTCTTCATTCAGGTCCGAGGTGTTCACCTGAGCGCCTTCTCCCAGCTCCTCGTCAAACATCTCCTCGTCCCAGCTGATGAAATAGGAGCCAAGAAATTTCTGCATCTCCACCGTTACATACATGGACACGGGGATGATGTAATTAAACAAAACCATGAAGGCCAGGAAGTCTGTGAAGGCTCGGATCACCTGAGTTGGGGGAGGGAGACAAACAGCTATGAAGTTTTAAGTGACACCAGACGCTTGGTTTAAGTGGTTACTTTTAAAAACGTAGAGGACTTATGAACGGACCACATGGCGCTGACGCTCGTGCTCAGTCCTGTGGTTGTACCAGGGCTCATCCCGATCGGGCGACCACTGCCAAGCGTACTTCAGAACAGTGTTGATCACCGCTTTACTGATCAAGATGCACAAGTACACTATGAGGAAGGCATTCATCGACCTGCAGAAGGAGAAGGAGAGAGAGTATGCATAAAGAAGGGTGCATTTCAATTAACCAGTTCAAAGAACGACTTTCAATCATGCAGTGAAATGAGCTGGGAGATTCATCATACTTTTCCACAGCAGAGCGCTTCTGAGATTTAGACTGGTAATTAAGTGCCATCTTGGTCTCCATGCCAGTGTAGACTGCAACAGCTGAAGGTACAGACAACAGTGAGTTACAAATGCAGAAATGATACCAGCATTTCTTCAACTGTTGTAAAACATTCAGGAGTCATTAAGCAAAGTGAATCCACATCAATACCGTAAATATGCTGTGTGTTCTTCAGCGTGGCTCCTCTAAGGAGCAAATTCTCAGCTCCAAGTGGTCTGAAACAATACAATTAAGATGCTGGTGTTATTACAGAGAAAACAATTGAAGGCCGTTGGCATTAAACCCTTGAAACACACTCACACAGTGAACACAAACCTCGCCACAGGCTCTTCTTTGTCCTTGTAAATATTGATACGTCCCACAAATCTGTAAAGAAGTCAGTGCGATGTCAAAACAAGACCCACACAGTGACGAGGACGTATCTTGTAAAAGTTTTTCCATATAAAGATACATCAGTGAGCATGCTTCCCACTCACTTGTAGAGGTCAGGCTGCGGTTGTTCACATTCAATAGTGGCATGTAGCGAATCCACCTCCTGCTCTGTTCTAAAGGCCATGGTATCTGGTATAGCATAATAGGTCTGAGACAGAAAAGGTGCCGGAGAGGGGGATGAAGAAGACAGCAAGAGGAAAATGTCACCCACAGTCGCTAATGAGAAGAGCCTCAGCCGGTTCACTAAATGACTGAGGGGGAAAAAAAAAAAGGCAGCAAGATGAGTCGGGCGCTCTTGGGGTCACCAGGGGACAGCATGCTGGGATGGTGAACACATCAGAGGGCTGCCCCGAGGGCATGTATGAGGAAGATGAGTTCAGTAGTCTGTTCTATACTGTGGGTAATACGTGTGTGTGTGTGTTTGTGTATGCATATGATCATCCATGCATAAGATCATGTGAGTGACACCAGTGATCACCTATGCAGGTGGGCCAGTGTGTCACCTCGATCATTATGAATTCATGAGTAGGTGCATGCTGCCTGAAAAGTGCAGGGCTGCAGCCAGTTAATGTTCTGATTATTGAGTAAATCTGCTGATTATCTTTTGTGAATAATCACTGACAGAAAACATGAGAAAGTAGAATAAATGGAAACCTCACACTCCCGTTAAACCTTAAGGGTGCCTTCTTAAACTGCTCCGTTTTTCAGACCAACCAAAAAGATATTTGTCCTATTATTATTCGTTGCTATTATTAGCAACAAATATGTACATTAGACAACTGGATTTTTACCCTAAAGTGGCACGTGAATCAATTAAATTCATCGTTACATGGTCGCTACTTGCAGAATGTATGAAATGACAATAAATCATTAATACAATCATACTTCATTCATCTGAATGTTCGCTGCTGTGTTCCAGTGGCAGTGTCATCCAATGAAAGGTCATTATGGCATTTCTGTTTTTCCTTCGTTTACACTGGCGTTCATAATAAACACGGGCATAATTTTATCCCTGTGAGCCAAAACCTCAGACTTGGGACTGCTCCAAACACTTCAACCTTTTCTTTTTTAAACGTTTAGATCTTCATGATGTCAAAAAGAGAAGATATCCTTAATATGTTCCTCTCGGCCACACAGCTCTGCCTGTGAGCATAGCAGGCCCGCCCACCTGTTGTTCAAATCTTCTATTTGTGGGGTCAGAGGAAAGTTAAAAGTTTAACTCCCCCTAAGTTAAGAGAAGGGAGCCAAATGATTGGCACAGTTTAAAATAAATGAATCTTTTAAATACTGGCAGAGTCAGGGAGCTGGAAAATAGCGTAATAAATATGTAATAAATTAACCTTTAGTCAAACAGCCGAAAAGCAGGGTTGTAAAGCAGCTTGCACGAGCCCAGCAACTGTGAGCAGGGTCAAGCAGCTTAAATAGTGCACTGCAGCAGATAACTAGTAATAATTACAGGCAATATTCACACAATTTAAAATCTGTAACACATAAGACTTTTCATACTCCAGGTAATTAAAAACTCCCAAATTATAAACCATAAGGTTTATAGATTTACAGTAAAACACTGCAGAATAGTGTTGAGATTACATATTTACTAGAATGATGAACATGGTTGCGTTAGCTTCCTGCATTTTTTCTTAATCAATATTATAATAATCAATAGTCCTGACAATGCAAACTCATGGATGTGAGATTTTTTTTTTCATTAAACATACAATAATCTTTTCTCCGTATGCCTGGAAACAATGATGCTTTCATTTTTTGTTAGGGAGACTAAAACAGTTTAGGGAGAGAATAATAGCATTGGATAGTACTACACTGTTACATAACAACTGTTGTTCTTTGTGAGCAGACAGGCATTGTTTGATTTCATAAAAGACTTATATTTGTGGTGATTTGGTGCTTCAGAAGGCCTTAACTCTGATTAATTTAAGGACCTATGTAAACTTCTTTTTTGACAGGAAATATAAAGACAATCAGCCGGAAAAGGGTGGAGTGCCCACTCCGGGTCGGGGATGAGCTCCTGCCCCAAGTGGAGGAGTTCAAGTATCTCGGGGTCTTGTTCGCGAGTGATGGGAGAAGGGAGATCGACAGACGGATTGGTGCGGTGGCTGCAGTGATGCGGACGCTGCACTGGTCCGTCGTGGTGAAGAGAGAGCTGAGTGTAAAAGTGAAGCTCTCAATTTACCGGTCGATCTACGTCCCTACCCTCACCTATGGCCCCGAGCTGTGGGTAGTGACTGAAAGAACGTGATTGCGGATACAAGCAGCAGAAATGAGCTTCCTCCGAAGGGTGGCTGGCCTCTCCCTTAGAGATAGGGTGAGAAATTCGGCCATCAGGGAGGGGCTCAGAGTAGAGCCGCTGCTCCTTCACATTGAAAGGAGCCAGCTGAGGTGGTTCGGGCATCTGACAAGGATGCCTCCTGGGCGCCTCCTGGGCGCCTCCTTGGCGCCTCCTGGGGTTGGTGTTCCGGGCACGTCCCACCGGGAGGAGGCCCCGGGGCAGACCCAGGACACGCTGGAGAGATTATATCTCTCGGCTGGCCTGGGAACGCCTTGGTGTTCCCCCGAATAAACTGGAGGAGGTGGCTGGGAAGAGGGAGGTCTGGGCTTCTCTGCTTAAGCTGCTGCCCCCGCGACCCGGCCCCAGATAAAGCGGATGAAGATGGATGGATGGCTATAAAGACAAGTTGAGAACAGACTGATTCAAACAGTTTCACTAGTTGTGGCACCTTGTGACTAGACTCCCCGTCCAAGCTGGTGGTGGTGACGTAGCAGGTCCCATCAGAGCGACTAGAGGAGAGAAGAATGAGGTCACAGGGGAACGTCTCATCTTCCTTCACCACAACGATGTCCCCCACCTGGAAGAGGACAAAAAGTGGTTTCGATATCATTAATAATAAATACATAAACACAGAATTAGTGACAGGGACTGACAAACCTGTTAGAAATCCTTTACCATCTCTCTTTAAAAAAATTAAAAAAATAAAATCAGAAATTGCATAACGGATTATGCGAGCAGAGCAGCTTAAACTCTGATAAATCCCATCTCCACGGTGACCATACACATGACACACGCTCTCTGATTTTGCATGATTAATGTATTCATCATTATTCCTGCTCCCAATTCACACTTTAATCCTCTCTGATCTATGGAAGGAAGAAACCTTAGCACTAAAGAAAAAACAATCCCCAGAAGACAGACACAGACAGCTAGAGAGAGGCAGAAAGACAGGAAAGAGACAGTGACAGATAAAGCCAGGCAGGAAACATAAAAAAAAGAAAAGAAAAAAAAAAAGTATATTTGTGCATTTGGGCTTTCACTTGGTAGATTTGTGCAAACTATATACTGAGGTTCCCACATAGTCTGCATTAACTCTACTTTAAGAGCAGCAGACACGACATGTAACCAGCACCAAGTACATATTATGAAAAAACAATGCTTCAAAACGAGAATGAATGTGTCGTTATTTATGAGTCCATAATAAATTCGCAATGCAGTTTAAAAATGATCTCATTTTATTGTCTCAACAAGTTGTCGATTGCTCATTTATGTTCTACCCTACTCAGATCAGCTGGTTGCTGTGTATGTGGCGGTCCAAACACATAAACAGTAATGGAAAAAGGACTGGTTCTTATACAGGGATTTTCTACTTGAGCAGGCAAAGCACTTTATACAACATGCCACATTCACCCATTCATACAAACACTGTTTTTATGCTTCTTCTAAGTGTTTTCTATATTCTGATGAACGCTTTAGAGAGCAACTGGTGGTTCAGCATCTCACTGATGGAGACTGGAGCAGCCTGTCTACCTCGTGACCTACAGGCACTCCTGTGTCGCCAACAGGTACGTTTTAGAGTTGTAACACCCATTACACGGTTGAAGCGTGTTTCTCTGCTCTCTTCTTTCCTGTTTTTCTAGCAGATAAATTAAAAATTTATCGGCTGCTATAACTGCCAATGCAGATTCATCAGCAGACTGATATTAGCACACACATAATATCGGTCAGGCTCTATTCTATGCATCTACATTTTAGGTGATGGGCTAGTATTAAGCAGTCTGATGTTTTCATTCATACTTGGATGATACAGGCCAGATTACTGCAGAGCAGCATGCCAGCTGAGTGACACTAGTTTATATTTTTCACAGAAATATTGGCATTCGCCCCTGCATTTGGTACCACGAGCAGCACTGCTGTAAATAAAGCCACACTAATAAATGCAAATTAATGAGCCTTATTTCCAGTGTGTTTTCATACAGAAAGAGGTGTAATGGCTCTATAAAAAGAAGAAGAGTTCACTTGTGCATTAAAGTGAACAGAATCGGATAGTGGGCTGAGAAGATAATACTGGAATAACGTGAAATCCTACGTGAGCTGAGATGGAAAAGATGGAAAAAAAAAACTACCAGTTCGATCAAAGATGGGATGTGAAATTATGAAAATCATTTGCAATCATGGCAAACTGAATTACACCACCAAACAGAGATTTACTGTTGCATCAGAATGACAGAAGAGAACATCAGAGGATGATGACAGGAATATCCTAAATCGTGAAATACATCAGTCGTCTTCGTCCTCCGAGGGACTCGCGTGCTACACCGGGGGACAATCTATCACAGCTTCGGGGAAATTAATTGGTGGGAAAGTGAAGAGAGAGCAAAAGCAGCAGTAAAGAAAGTTCGAGAGGACTGCAGAGAGGAAGAGAAAGGGGTGGGCTGGTGAGAGCGACAGTTACAGGGAAAAAAAAGTG
The DNA here is from genome assembly GCF_963969265.1 of Rhamphochromis sp. 'chilingali'. Classification (NCBI taxonomy): domain Eukaryota; kingdom Metazoa; phylum Chordata; class Actinopteri; order Cichliformes; family Cichlidae; genus Rhamphochromis; species Rhamphochromis sp. 'chilingali'. The sequence goes on along the minus strand of NC_137941.1, from coordinate 22,069,418 downwards.
AGCTATGCAGCAGAACAGCAGTGTTGCTTTGTGGCCTCAGGTGCTATGCTGCTCTAATGAGGCCATTCTTACCCGTAGCTTGTGACTCTGTGTCCTCACCACCTTCCCCTGCTGCACCACGTCCACCGGACACTCGTTTATAGAGCAGTCAGCTTTGTGTCTGAGCCAATCCTCGTAGCCCTGAGAGAGATGCAGCAAGTGGGTTGCAGCAAGGGATAGAAAACGAGATTGTAAGGGGAGGTGGAAAAAAAAAAAGGAGGAAATAAATATGTGTGTGTGTGTGTGTGTGTGTGTGTGTGTGTGTGTGTGTGTGTGTGTGTGTGTGTGTGTGTGTGTGTGTGTGTGTGTGTGTTGGCAGTGGGGAAACAAAGAATATAGACTGTTGTACAAGCAGAATCGGGGCCAGCACCAGATCAAGAGAGAGGAGAGCACGAGGTCAAAGTCATACATAGTAATTAATTAGCATCGCACTTTCTGAGCTTGGTGACCCGTTTCCTGGATTTGTAGCCAATGTGTCATGTTTTAGATTTATGTCCTAGTAAAGCTCTGGCTTCCTGAGCGAGAATAGCTCTATCACTGATAGTACCCCATCCCTCAGTACTGGGACGGAACGGAGAGGATGCATCGCCCAGAGTCACGGGATCCTCAGCTCGAGTGATTAACAGAGGAGACCATTCATGATCATATTTCTCACATCAGCAGACAGATTCAATGGCATGCCCCTTTGCTGGGAGTGGAATGTGTATATACAGATAATAGAGCAACGGAGAACGGAGAGTGCGTGGGTATTTGAGGCCAGCAGTTGATGCGTATAGAGGATAATCACGGGCAATTTTTCTTGGACATAAGCATATTTGTGTGCATCCTACCTGTTTGATGGCGGTGACCGTGATAACAAAGAAGAGGGGCAGGCCACTAGTGACTGGGCTGGTGGGGGTGTCGATGATGAGCTGCAAGGGAAAGAAACAGGAGGAGGAAGACGTAGAGTGGGGGGGGGGGGGGGGGGGGGGGTGAAGAAGTGGCCACAAATAGAAGATAGGATGTCAAGTAAACAGCACTGTTCAATGTGCATCAGTGAAGAGCTTTTAAAACTTCAAGCTTGGGATCAAATTTGATCTTTTCCTTTAGGATTAACCTCCTGGGATAGCATATACACCCCTACAGTTTCAGAGACACATTAAATGCAGCAAGCAATGTCATTATTTCAGTTTAAAAAATGTTATAAATTACAAACACATCCTCAGCACGCCCCATCATCAATAAATGCATGCACCCAGTCTGTGGCCATGTTTCAAACTCCTCTATCAAGGCAACTGCTGGAAGAGAAATTGCCTTAATAGACCGGAACTATTAACTATCTGACTATTATCACTAGTCCATCCTTGCATTGTTATTCAGCCACTATATTTGATACAATGTGGCAGTTCAGAAGAAGAAGAAAAGCTTCTGAGGTACAGAGAGAGCACTACAACAATCCATTCGAGAATGTTGACTTTGCAAATTTGCATTAGCCTCAGATGAGTGAGTGCTCTTATTTTGAAATATGTGAACGATAAGGGAGTGTCTAAACAGCTTTCAGCACTCATATGATTAAACAGTGCACACAGCCACATAATGAGACAGCACCACTGTGACTTCTGGCAATTATGAATCAATTCCAGACAAATGTAAAATCAGCAGATTCTAAAACAACCAGAGATCCATATTAAGGGTGGAAATCAAAGAGTGACACAGAACACTATTACTGTTTCCAAAGAACTTGTGAAGCTGTGTTTAAAAAAAAAAAGAAACCAACCCCCCCTCCAAAAAAAAAATAAAAATTGGAAAAAAATGATTTGCTAATTCTACAAGGACAGAAATCTGGCATAAACATACAGTATCTTCTACAGAGAGTGCACAAACATGCAGTGCCTGCAGTGCTCGCACAGTAGGCAGATTAAAGAGAAAAATAATTGTCATTAATAAAGCCGAAATCTCACCTGAACCAAAAATATGACCAAAAAGTAAAAGTTAGCGATTCTTCTGAACTGCTCAAACAGGTTCTTGGGAATGAAGTTCCAGAAGGTGTACTGTGGAAGAGAGTAACAGCAAACATTTAGAAGAAAGGCATTTAGAAGAAAAGAAAAGCAAACATCATAACAGTTCCTGTGCCAAAAAACAATGATAAAGACAAAAAAAGTAAAGCATCCTTTAAAAATAAAAGAAACACAGCTACAAAACAGGATTACTTGGTTGCCTGAGTATAAAACTAACATTGCGTGATGATAAAAAGTGTTACAGCAGTGACTTGTGGGCTGAGGACCGCTCACCTTGGAGGACACAATGCGGTTGTCGGGATAACGCTGAGGGATGTACGCCTCAGCTCCTGGAGGGGGTTCTTTATGCCCGATATACACCGTCCGACTGTCCACCCAGATCTCCTCCCCGACACACTGCAGAAGAAAGAAATAACATGCAGATATAAATAGCAATAGAAGGTAGGGACAAGAAACTGGGTTATAGGGCTGTGCGATATGACCAAAATCTCATATCCCGATATTAAGACATCTATGTCCGATAACGATATAAATCACAAAAATTTAACATTTTCTATAAATTCTGTAAATCTCGGGCAGTTCGACTTGCGTGAAGTGTTTCCAGCTGGGCGTCGTGTACCTGGAGTTGAGTGTTTTAACTGATGCATGAAACTATACATTTTTAGACATAAGTTGTAACGGCGCCGTTTTCTTTGTAAGTATTTATTACACGGCGTGCTGCGGGGAAAAGCCTATTCTAACGTTTGAGTCTAAAGTTTGTTTGTTTTTAGCACCTGGCGGCTCTTTTTTTTACTTCTCATCCGTAAATAATCTGCTCTTTCACGTGATTCAGTTTATTTTGAAAAGTCTCAACAGGCTCTTGAGCTTTATTGTGAAAGGTTTATGTGGAACAAGCGGACACGCGGTGGTTTTACCATCGTTGTTGCTAAGGACAACACATAAAAACAAACGCTTGTCTGTCTGTAGTGTGGTTCTATTAAATATAAGAGAAAGTGAGAACTTTAAGAAATTAATATAGCCACTACAGTGACCATCAAAATAATGAAAAAAATATTGCCGTAAACAGTTTATTTTGCAACACCACGAAGCAAACGATAGCGTAAAATGAAACAATAGATGCTTTTATATCTTCATCCGATATATATCGTTATATCGAACAGCCCTACTGGGTTATATCACAAAGTGTCCGATTACAATTAATGACCTCCTTGCTATTATCTGGCTTACATCAATTGAAACGATGCAGCTGAATAACACCAACATTTTATCAGCACCTCCTTAAAACATGACTTCACAGCGTGGAAGCATAGTTTACCGGTATATGAGCAGCCAGTATACATTATTGTAGATAATATACAACTAATCAAAAAATACTTGCAAACAGTATTTATACATTTTTTTGATTAGAATCAAGAAAAACAGAGTCCTAGATGAAAAACTGCAACAGAATGTTACACAAGACTGTGTTACACGACTTCTGTGACTTCTTTTAACAAACAACTTTACAGACAAGACAAGCCAAATTGAAGGATGTGTTAATGTTTGTGATGCGTGTAGGTGGGTTCGGCTCTGAGTCACGGTAGAGTGGATTTGTCATTTATCTTTTTCTTCCTGCAGAACAGTCAGGATATTCTGCAGTCAGCCCTCTGCTCTCTTCCATCTGCACAGGTCCAAAACACAGCTATGTTGTTGCTCTTACAATTTTCAACTGATTCAGTGGCTTGACTTTAAAAAATTAAATACACATCAGTTCCCGTGCATGCAAACCATCCCCAGGGCTTAACAGAATGCACTGTGGGACTTCACCGCAGCACATTTTTTCTCAGAGATGTCCCACATTAAAAGCTACTGCAGTAACAGAGCTCTCCGAGACAAAACAAGAATCACGAGACCAGGATTTGGCTGTTTGTGTCTACACGAGTCCTAATGTTTTGGCCTGAGTGGGCACCGTTAGTGTAGACTTTGGCAAAGCGGCCGACCTGACACAGCTCAAAGCAGAAGTGTTGACCATTAGCAGAAAAGTTCTGGAACAAGCACTTTAGAGGAAGTAGCGCTTCACTGCTTCAAACGTCCTCAACATTTTGGCAGAGACGTAGCTCATTATTGTCAGTGAGAAAAAAAAACCCCCCAACTTCTAATACATTTGTGCTCAGTCCACAGCACGTACATGTCCCAAATGTGTTTCCTGTCAACTTAATCCACAAGTTTTAACAAGTTTAAGATCAAATGAAGGTTAATGCAGCATCACAGTGAATTCAACGCAAGATGAGACACCCAAATAGCTAACTGCAAAACTTAAAAGCAAAGAGACCCAGATCCTGGCATCAGACGCTTGGCAGTGAGATAAAAATAGACACAGATCCAACAGTGTCAGCCGACTGGAGACCCCTCCAAACTATTACGGGGTGGGGGAGCAGCATGACCCAGACAAACACTGAAAATGGAAAGAAACCGAAAGAAACTCAAAGTAAGGCAGAAACCGAAAGCAGCAAAAGCAGAGAACAGGAAGAAATCAGCAACAACAGATTTCTACAGAAGAAAAAGGGTAACAAGGACAAAGAAAAGGATGTATAGGGAGAGTAACGGGGAGAGAAGGTGGGGCTGAGGGCAAAAATAGAAGCAGTTGTCACTGACATGATGCAGCATGTGCGAGTAATCTTTCATTTATTTATTTTTTGTAAAGGGAACTGACCAAATCAAACAGCTGTCCTGGTAATATTAAGCCACCTAACCTTGAGCCTTAGTTGTTTACTTTAAACGTCTTATATATACCCGACATAACCACGATGTGCAAAGGAATTTCATGTTCATGTTAATACCAAAACAACAACAACAACAACAACAACAAAAAAAAAAAAAACTTGGTTACAATCAAACTCTCTGACCATACAGTACATTTGATGGTTTAATATTAAGAGCAGTGTATTGGACCAAGGACGGCTTTGTACAATTTGTTATAGTGCTTGCATCAAATCAAGCTAAGGATGTGATCCATTCAAAGGACAAACCGGGGATCTAAATGGGAGGCTGGAGAATAGAAAGCACTGTCAACTAAAAGGGCAAATTCCAAATACTTCTAATTTGGCATTGCAGGTTTTTCCTGCTATAGAAAGGGCCTTTGGTGGGAGGTTCACTTTATTTGACAAGAGGAAGCTACTTTCAGCTGGTCCCTTGTCACATGGGGTAGTTCCACATATTTGATTTGACAGAGTTTGGCTTTTTGAACCAGTGACCTTTCAGTGGCCAAGTAAATGCATAAACCATATGTATTTTTCACCTTAATTGACAGCAATAAAGACACCAAGCAGGACAAAACATAAACTACAGGAGTAGATAAAAGTCTGAGCCTGGGTCACCTGATCCAGCCCCAACTATAGGTTTGATCGAAAAGGAAGTCTAATCATGTATGAGGGTGGTTATCTTCCAAATCTAAACTGAGAGCTGATAACACACATGAGAGGAGGCTGATAGTTGAAGGTTCTGGCTCCCCTTCTACTTTTGGTAACTCACAAAGTGCTCAGTTGTGGATAATATGGTGATATGAAATCTTTACGACGTGACTGACCCTGATCGCTCAGGCCTTTAAATGTGAGGAGAAGGACTTTAAATTCAATTCTGGATTTAACAAAGAACCAGCGAAGAGAAGTCAGTAAGAGAGAAATGTGATCTGTCTTCCTGTTAGTGCTCTTGCAGCAGCATTTTGGTTCAACTGGAGACTTTCCATAAAGCTATCAGGAAAACCCGACTATAAGGAATTACAATAATCTAGCCTCAGATTCGTTATGCATTAGTGGGAGTTCAGGTTAAAGTTTTGCACTGTAATCAGGACAAATGTGGAAAATGGTCATTGCTATTTCAATGAAATTGCTCGCTTACATCTTAAACATTCTAAATATTTACTTCTGTCTATTTCTACATTAGTTCAACCATTCTTCAAATCCACAGCTCTCTGAATTCACCATCCATCTCCCCCATATTTCTATCTGCAGTGTTTTCTCCCTTTGTTCCTATCATCTCCTGGCAGCGAGTGTCACATTATGACAGCGTGACTGTGGGAGAGGGATGGAGGAAGACGCAGAGAGATTGCATTGTGGTGTGCAGTTATCTGATCATTAATCCTCACTGATCCGTATCAACCCGTGTCCCACAGCTCCCTCTTCACTCTGCTGCTCCAACAGACAAAGTGGCTTGGTGGCTGGTAGCAGGACATGGAGGCTTTGTCTTTATTAACAACCCCAACCAGCAGAGCGACGGGTCTTACATCACCATCAATCATCAACAATGACAGGATATACTTTATTACAGCAAAGAATAAAAAATTAAATTAAAGAAACCACCACTACAACTTTCCCTTTTATGTTTCTGCACTGTGTGAAGCACTCCTATTAGGTAGGTGCTTTGCCATTTGTTTATAATTCGAAATGCTGCTTTAGAAAGCCATGAGAGTATTTCCAGATCTAGCATTGTGTAATAATGTGCCTACCATTCACACAGGCTTTGCTCCATAAGCACTTAATGGCACCATGAATGCATACATTTTCATTACGAAAACGCCAACTCGACCCCAGCAGTGCCATCTATGCCACCTCTGTGATGCGGTGCCTTTCTACTAGAGAGGGGCAATAAAAGACATACGCCATTAACTGGCTTGATTATATGGTCATGTCTCATACTTCCTCCACTGCCGAGTCATGCTGTGCTGCACGCAGCATGTTTAGCAGTGATCCTTCATTAACCGACAGATCAAATTCCTCTGAGCGAGCCTTACCTTAATGAACTCCTCATGCTAACATAGAATGGACAACGTACACAACTCCAGAGCAGGACGTGATGCTGTTTAGCTTTATTCAAAACAGAAGCTAGCGACCATATTATTAAGCAATTTTAGCTCGTTTTAAAATATATATTGCTACAGAGCCTCAGAAATGTTATCTTTGAGTATTATGTGGATGCTACAGTGACTCCATGCATAACTGTCTCTCATCACCTGGTGCATTTCTTTAGTTTAATTGGCACGATTCAACTTTTAATTTTACTGCTGCTGTAACCCATCGATATTAGCCATCTAATGGACTCTGTTGCACTCTAATGAGCAAAGCAAGTAATTCTGTGTAAATTTGGGGTGGTAACACTAAAACAAATGCAATAACCTATTAACAGAGGCTTTGAAGTCTGTTGTCGCACTGAACACGGATAAGAAAAAGGAGCCTGAGGATCTTGATCAAAAAAAAAAAAAAGACACTCATTAGTCACTGATCGCCACAGCAATACAGTACGCAGAGACTTCTACAGCATGTCTGCAGGTTCATTAGGCAAAGAGACAGATCACAGAGGCTTCATTATAATGGCTGCTGATCGAACATGTAAGATTTTTTCCTCAATTTAATGCTCTGATACAACATTAGTCAAGTGATTATGAGACTGGATTAGTGTCCCAGAAAATATCCACAGTATCCTCTTGGTGTTTTTTTATTTGGTTTAATGAGACTTATTAGACTCTGTTGTTTATCAAATTTATTTTTGGGGGGTATAAAGTGAAATGAAAAAGGAAGTGGTAAAATAGGGAGAGAACATGGCTCCTAAGGACAATATGGGCATTTAGGGATTCTAATCATTCATTAAAAATTGTGTTTGGGACAAATAATTATACAGGCGCAAACAAACAAGCAAAAAAGGGAATGGTGACCCTTCAGCCCGCGCACAGCATTTCAAAAGCATTAAAGAGCCACCGGATACCTCATAACACAAACACCGGCAACATTATCAAAGGATAAATATGAGCTGATTACTTTAACATGACAACATTTGTATTCCGCTGTTGTCCCAGCTTCCTCTCCCACTTCAGCTCGCTGTGATCCAACAGTTACATAAGTCTTTAATCCAGCTGTGCTACTTCTCCTCTCCCTCTCCTCTCTCCTTTTCCTCCTGCCACCCTAATCTGCATCCCAAAAAAAAAAAAAAAAAAAAAAACCCTCTCATTTTGTCTGCGTTTAACACTGAGACGATAATACAGGCTGGAAATGGTGTGTCATAAAGAAAACGTTGTCTTCGGGTCATGCTGCGAGAATCAAAATTTTTTTTTAAAAAAATCAGTCTTATTTGCCAGCACAAAAGATGTGTGACTGCTTCCTCTGATATGCACACAGATCAGCGGGCAACGCTCAACCCCAAACACAAATCCTGTGTGTTTTTGTCACCTACAGCTGCCATTGCTCCACCAGTGCCCCGTCTCCAAAGGGTGCAGCAGACAGGAATAGACTGCCCTTAACTGTTTGTAGCAGTGATGTGGCAAACAGTAATCTAGCAGGCTGTGTTCTGCCTTTCAACACCAGTCAGGACTCAAAGGGCTGTAAAGTTGCTTGAAACCCTTCTTAAGCCCTTCAGCGCGCACGGTGCTGCTGGCACCTTTTTAATCAAAAGGGAAACATCGCTGGCCTTTCTCTTTTTATCTGCTGATTTTGTGAGAGGTCTCAGCATGAATAACAGTTTACATTTAGAGATAAGATAGAAGAGGGTTAGGATAGCAGGGGGGCAAGGGTAAATTACAGCTATATACAGCACAGTGGCAATAAAGCAGATACGGTTTCAAATATTGAGACCCTGATAGATTGTTGTGGAAGTTAAAAGCATGAGGACATAATTATGCTATTACATGGCATCAGCTATTTCTAATAAGTCCAGCCCCATACACACAAGCACTATCTTATACAGATTATGACCTCATGCAGTTCTCACAGTTTGCAACAGTCTAAGGCATCACTCCATCTCTATTATTACCAGATGAGAAAAGGGCGCTGAAGAGGAAGGGGAGCGGAGATCGAGAACACACATAACACACACACTCAGAGCACAGGTGGTCCTTTTACAGATAAATTTAATTATAATAAAATCTCTTCCTGCAACGACTGCTAACATACCAGAAGAAGTCTGTGTGCACACTCATGCACCTATCAGCCTCTATATCTCAATGCATGAGGACTCAGCCATTCTTTTATGCAAAAAAAAAAAAAAAAGTTTAACAGACTTAAGTTGTTACGCAACAAAAATGTCCCATTTAAACGTCACGCACCACAAAATCTCATGACACCACAGTTTTCTTTCCCGATATTGTTTGCCATGGTGCACAGGCTCAATTCATCCGCAATTTTTCAGCCAGGGAAGAGGTGAACGAGCATGGCTGAATGCAGTGCATTCCGAGTTTTCATCTAATTATAAAGGCGTATGCAACAGATCTGAACTATTAAAGCAATGAGCAATATTGTTTTGAGGCATCTACAATACTTTGTAGCGTCACTGACCAACTGCCAACATGTTTCAGTGATTTTATAGTTTTTAATGAATCTCTGTTGAAACAAAGACACCTGAAACAACAATGAAAATTTGTATTTATTTATTTTTAATCTCTAACAAAACTAGGTTACACATATATGGCATTGCAATGCTGTCCAGAAAAACCAGGAAGCTCAAAGAGCAGAGTAGCAGAAATGCTTCAAGCAAGAAATCCTGAATTGATGACAGTAAAAATAAGGAAACTAGTTGCAAAAGCAATGGCTCAAAAACCTGCCCTGTGGATTAAAGTGGGCTAAATCAAATTTGCATCCTCTAACGGCCAAAGAACATGCACAGTCTTTCTTTAAACAACACTGATAAATAATTAGAGGGCCGGCTACATTTGGGCAGCAACCTCAACTTGGGTGTACTTGGCTCCATCTGGACTAAATAAAAAAGGTTTGGACCCTGTCCTCATCTCATGTAAGGATGTAAGGTTTGTTCTACTACGCACCCTCATTACCCGAGCATCTGTTATAATACGGCAGGGTTAATAGAAGGTGATACACAACTAATAGGTGCCAAGGCAGTCATCATCCATCCCTCCAGTTGCAAATCAATATGCAGAGGATTTAATTTGTGATTAATTGCGTGTCTATTTAATATTGCAGGATGCAATTGGAAAAAAGAGCGAGGGATCGTAATGATGATGACCTCCCTCCCAGATCTGATTTCCCCTGATATTAGCCCTGCTGAAACATCAGTCAAGCTCCACGCACACTGTCGCTGGCCTGCTTCGCGCACATGTGCACACACATAGACACCAAGGGGTACGAAACAGGTTTGAATGATGAGAAAGATAACTCGATACACGTCACTGCACCTGAGCCAGATTTAAGGTCACGGGAAAGGGCCACAGACGGTAGCAGATTTACCAATGCTCTATACGTACACAGTCTGATGAGCATCACTGGGCCTGTCAAAGCAGGTTCCTAATAGTCATTTTTTTTTCTCCTCTAATTCAGGCTCCCACCGACCAGCTGCCTCATGTCCGGATAGATAATCAGTGGCTGTTGATGACAGAGACTGAGACCAGGCTAACCAGTAATATTATTACAGCTTGCAATCATTACTGTGTGGATATTTCCTGCTCACAAGCAGACCTGATTGCTCATTAGAGATAAATGTTGAAGCTTTGATGGCCTCGCCTTTCTTAGAACCTCATTAACTTAACCTGAGCAACTTCTATCAAGCTAGAGGTGTAAGGCACGGCCTCTCACTTCTTTTGAGTCCCAGCCACGAGGAAGTTTAGTATGCATGCATGCATTTTTTTTCTTTAATTCTACACATTCACCAGTCATCACTGCATCTGTAGCTACTGGAACATTCTCCATTCAGCTCCACAAAAACATCGCAAAGCCCACAGCCACCGGCCTGTGCCAAAAAAACAAAACAAAATAAAACAGCTAGTGTCAAATGTGTATTATTGCAGGAAGTTATTTATCACTCTCACACAAACCCTCTGAGCAAATGTACAAGCAACACGGTTTTAGGTGCAAAAACGTGTATCAGAGCACTTCCAGTCACCGAGCTACACTTGTGTGACAGTGTTGACAGACACACTGGGGGCCTTACGTATCTGCTGATGATATTCCGGAGCAGGCTGAAATCCATCCTTTACACGGCTACACTGCGCGACAGAGACGTTCAGCTCTCCCTGGATGGATCTTCGTAAGCGCTACCTCGTGTAGATCTTTCCACGAGGATCCATCGCTCACCTCCTCCACCGTCGCCGCCGGGTGTCTGCGATAACGAGGAGCAGCGGTCTCTCAGTCACTCGGCTGCTCTGATTTTCATGGCATCCCTGGGAAGAGCCATGCAGCCCCCGAGAAATTACAACGACCCCTCACCAGCGCTGCTGGCTACATTTTACACTGAATCTTCAGCGCTTGCAAACCTCCAAACCCGCGGGTGTTCTTGCAGGGTGCTCTCCGTGTGACGAGTTCTTTTATTCTTGCAGGAGACGGTCCCTCGTGGAGTCTGTGTCCTGCTCTGTGTTCCCAGCGGTGGCCCTCGATGTAGCGGTGCTGCGAAACGTCCTAAGCGCTCATCTGTCAGATGACTACGCTGCGCGTGCGCAATGGCATGTCTGGCGTCTCCCGGGATGTTATATTGAATGCTGCACCGAACGAGCGATATCCACATGCAGAAGCACGAGAGGGAAGAAAACGAGCACAGGTCCAACATCATAAACCCCACGTCCTGAGATCACAGCACGATTAAGCCTGTTAGACCTGGACAACTTTAGGTCAGTCTGTTTTAAAGATGGACCATTCAGGTGGAAAGAAATGCTTACTTAAATAAATAAGTAAATAGGCATAATCAAAATTAGAAAATATTCTACTAAAATTCATACATTCAAACTGCAATCACGTAAAAATGTACATATAAAATAAGCAGCTGCTCCTCTCCATTAGTAGACTGTTATGCAGGAAAATGGAATTTACTTATGGCATATTTCAAGTGCTTATTACAGAGTGCTGTGCAAACTTTTTGACATGCACAAATGTGCAAACATTAATGGAAATGTAGTATATAAGGCAATAACAGATTTTGTACAAATGTAATGAGCTTGAAGGTCAGTATTTTGTATCACCATCGTAATTCTTTAACACAGCCTGAAATCTTAGACAGGCTTTCTTGTAATTTCTCAAAGTAGTCTTCTGGAATAGTTGACATGAACGACATTCAAAGCCCTTCTTTGGACACTGCCTTTTGTTCTGTTCTCTTGACAGAGAACAGAACAAAATTCTTCAATACTGTTAAAGTGCAGGCTCTGGGGAGCATAATCAGTGACTGATAGTGTTGCATTGTATGATTTGTCTGTCTGGGTATGCTTTTACTGCTCTGGCAGCATACACTTTCCAGATGTTATATCACAGTGGATCAAAATCTGGTGGTACTTTTCCATCAGGCTTGACAAGATACCCAACACTAATGGCTGCAACGCCTCTCCAAACCAGGACAGAGCCTCCACTGTGTTCTACAGATGGGTGTAGATGGTCACAGCTGTACCTCTCCAGACCTCCTCTGCACATATTTACAATGATTTGAATTAAAAAATTGGATACATCACTCCATAAGACCTGTTGCCACTGTCAGCATATCTCCATTCCACAGCTTTTTTTAACGATAGATATGCCAGGTTGTCAGATGATAGCTTTTTGGGAATCACCTTGTTGCTGCAGTATTTTATGCCTCTCAAACTATGTTAACTTTAGATTCATCAAAAAATGGGAACAATTATGTGTTTTTGCAATAGGCTGCTGGTAACAAAGTTCGTAAACATACCATTTAAAATTGGTTCTTTGCTAGGTTGTCTGTTATGTGTAGAGCATTCATCTGAAAATGCTCAGGTACAAGGACTAGACAGAAAATGAATGAAAAAGCAGCCAATGCCCATAGAAAAAGTTGGCTGACTATTGCTTTTAAAATTTGAATCTGCAATTATCTCAGATTTACAGCTATTTCAAGTACAGCAATTAAGCTTAAGTTCAGAAAAAGACCATTTAATTCAGATGTGCCAAACATACAGCAAAGCCAGGTCTGCGAAATTATCCAGTCCTGAACACTGGATACAGAAATTAAACGTTTCAGAGAAGCATTTTTTTTCACTGTTTTTCTTTGCGAATGGATCATGTCATACAAGCTCAATTTCATCCAGTATCGTCACTTTTACCATCCTCTTATTGACAACAGTAAGACATTGCTCATTGACCAGCCATTCCACACAAAGGTAAGATGGATGAGTTGTAAGTGGAGTTGTGACCACTTACTTTTTTATCTGTTCACAAGAGGATGTGTTTATATGTATGGACAGAAAATCTTCAGAAAAATGAGTCATGAAGGAAGAAGACCCAAATGTTGTCCAGAATCCAAATCTTTCCTCCAGAAGGATACCATTCAGTGGGGCAAACAATCTAATTGAGGAGTAGGCAAACAACACAAAACAAGTCCACAAATCAGTCCAGAGGCCACACACAAGAACAAACGAGAGGAACCCTGGAAAGCAGGTAAGAAAACTGCAGGTATACAGACGAGGCTGATGACTGCTGTGGCAGACAAAACACAAGCGACACTAACAAGGGTGATCTGAACAATCACACAAGGAAAATGAACAAAAACAGCAAATAAAACTCACAGGAATGCCCAAAGACCAGCGATAACAAAATAAATCAGGAAACGACTCGATGGGAGAACAACCTTGTTATGTTTATGCAATGGTTTTACTGGTCGAGCCGGTGGTCTGAGCCACACGTGGCCTGTGATCTAAAAGGATGTCAGCAACCCTGACCTAACTTTCCAGAAATAATTGCTCAAATGTGCCAGAGGGAACAGTGTTCATACTTCATGTTTTTAATAGCTCAATAACAAATAAATCAGAAGTACACTAGAACACACACAAATACAAAGTCTGCAGACAACCCAGCAGAAATCAGCCAGCTCTAAAGCACACAAACCTACAGGTGTATGCAGAAATAATATGATGAAGTAGAAACCTAAAATCTAAAATTAACTCCACATCCAGCTGAGGGCATAAATCTGGCAGCAGGGCAGAAACACATGATGTCTTCCCCAGATGCTTTTATTTGTGGAATTATGACTTTCAATTAGCACTGACGCTATTAATAATGCAGGGATCCAGCACTTTCATGTCTGACCTGCTAATGTTTAATGTGGCTGTTTATGTCCCTCAGGGCACTTAATGGCTGATGACGAGCCCACCTCGGCATGCAAATTACACAGTCTTCTGTCTTTATCGGCTGTGACAATTATATGCATGTGTAACGCCATTGTTATGTGATTGAAGTATTCCTTCTTGCCTCTTTTCACCTTTGTTTTCCCACAAAAACCTCATTGATAACAAGGGTTTAAGCTAGCTTATGAATGTCCCCACGGGAGGTATAAAATACTGTAGTGTATGCACTGTAATGTGTGCTATAAGGCTAACAGAGGGATTCCTGACTGATAAAACAATGTTTTCATGTTCACACACTATACCCTTGTTATAACAGGAGGAATGAATGAAAACCAAAAATCATTCTCCGAATAGCACATCTGGCTGGATCTGCTGTTTTTGTTTGTAACTGGCCTTAATTTCTAAAGTAAATGGGCCAAAAAATGTACCAAAATTAGCAGCATATGATAATATTTCTGCTGTTGTTGCTGATATCATCACATAGTTCACTGGCTGTAACTGTTCCATCTGAGAGGAAGAACTAGGTCATTGTTCATTTCTTCCTTCTGTCTTCTGTGTGGGTGAAAGACAGCAGCATATGGGGCAGTGGGTTACTTCTCTGTTGCCATCAGGCTGTTGTGGGCAGAAACTCTTTAACAATTAACTTTCCCTACAGGCTCAAGAGCTCAGATTGCTCAGTATAAGGCATGCTTGTATCATATAGCAATCTTTACACTATAGTACATTCAGTAGTTGCCATATCAGTATCTTTTTATCATGTTCTAATACTAATTAATCATGAAGTATGATGATATGATCCATAGTCACATTGATTGATTCATTTGAATTACAGCAGGTTTGCCAGGAATCTTTTTCTGCTAAAGTAAAAATATTTGTTGGTCTTGTAATAGCAGCTAATCTTGTGAGTCCTTCTAGCAGAAGGTTCTAGTATCAGTATCAGTAGTTCATGAAGTGATAACTGTTTACTGTTTTCAAATTACAGAGGATCTAATTATTCCAGTACACGAGCTCTGGTCGAATTCTTGTTGTCTGATCTCATTACAAAGTTTCAGTGTGTACTTTCGTGTTTTTAATCGCCATAATAACAAAGTTATTATGTATTGACATATAGACCATATGGACAAAATTACTGGCAGCCTACATTATACACCTATGAGCTGCTCAGCCACTGAAACCATGCCAGAAGCTCCCAGTACACTGTTTGTGTGCTGATGTTAATGCAATAGGAGGTTTTGGAGTGCTGGAGTTATTGAGGCGACTTTTACACACTTTGTGTGATCTACCACTTTGTGACTGAGTTGCTGTGGTTTCCTTACATTCACCTTGCATGAAAACTGCTTCCAGTTGATCGTGTAGTATGTAAGAAGGAAAACATTTTATCGTATTATAGTAAGAAGTCTAAATCAAGCCAAAATTTGGTGAGCTCTTTAGTGCAACCGATTTTTTCACAAATATTTGTAAATGTTAAATGCATGACTAGGTGCTTGATTTTACACACGTGGCATTGGGAGTGCAAACACCTGAATTCAAAGATAAAGAAATGTGGCCCAGTACTTTTGTACACGTAGTGCATCGTTTACAAAGTTGATAAATGCTATGAAAACACTAAGATGGGTGTGATTAAAGGCTTTGTGGTTTAAAGGTGTTTCATAAGTGCTTCTAACTGAAGATAGCTGGCTAAATATTCAAAAAATACTGTAAGTCATCGAGTTTCCATATGCTGACATGCAGTAGGGTAGCCAAACTACTAAAATATTTATAGAAAACATTTTTACATAACTTTTTTATGTGTGTTGTTTGATCATTGGTGCTCTTGTTACATTACAAGCAGCTGACAATGCACTGTTGTCAGCACTGGATACTATTATGCTGTAGATGTGAATTTGTTCTATTGGTTTGCTGACACTGGACATTAAACAATCTGTGAGAAATGGCTGGATCTTGTCTGAGACATAAGTCTCTTCTCAAAAGCGATGCAAGGATAAGTATTTTAATTAGAACAACAATAATACATTATTTTAGGTATGCAGGCCTTAAACTTATAATGTTGATTGCAATTCTGTGATTCGTTTAAATAAATATAAAAAGTGTTTGTAAAGCTTCAGTTGTAAGTATCTAATTTGTTTTCAACACAAAATATGACATTCATAAGGGAATGAAGACTGGATTAAGATCAGTTTATGTCGGTGCATTATGAGCTTTGACAGTGAATGTTTACCACAGATCCACTATGGTTATTTGGGAAAATCAAACGCTTAATAGATGGCTGGTGAAGGTTAGCTGGAGAGCTTCAGCATGAGCACTCAGGAAACGCTGGTATATGGTGCCATCTAGGGGTCACCGTGCAAAAGCACATTAGATGCCTCAACGTGCAACACGCTTATATCTGCCCCACGGCGCTGCTGGTGCAGATTCAGGTAATTTGGTAGCTAATTAATTGCTTTGATTAGCTGTAATTGGAGGGCCGTTGAAGCACGAGTTAACCCTGTATCATGGGAGAGCAAATTAACAGAAGGTAACAATTAGGTCTATAGTCTTTTGTCAGCCGTTCGTTCATTCATGAAGCTTCCACGGTGTCAGCAACATCAGGCTGATGTGCATTGACTTGACTGAATGAGTTTTAGAGTGTGTTTGGTGTGCGAGTGATTGCTCGGGTGAGTCGGTAAATGAAGAAGTGAATCAGCTTTCGGGTTTCTGTGTGACCTCTCGACTCGTGTCAGAGGTTAATGAATGTGGTTAATGCGGCTTGCGACACTGAGATCGTGTCAGTGCGCACGGTGCGCGCCGCAGGACGCCAGTGCCCCTCTGAGCAAAACAAAATAATAGGTGTGTTTGTGTCTCTGGCGGTGCTGATGCGCGTCACATGCCTTCTCTCCATGCCCGGTCTGGGTGCCAAGAGAGGGGCTTAAACCTGCGTCTGGAGATGGGAGCTGTGAGATCCCAGGGAACGGATGCTTGGCACCGTGAAATAGGATTTGGGAAGGACCGAAGCAATGAAGCGAGAGGGAGAAAAGCCACTGCCAAGTCCTCTCTACGGAATTGGTGCCCCCCTCCTCACCCCTTAAACACATTTAGTTTGCGCGCGCGCGCGCGCGCACACACACACACACACACACACACACACACACACACACGTGGATATATGAAGAGCAGAAAGAGGGGGTTGTGAATGGAAAGAGAAGAAAATAGAGAGTTTAAGAAGACGAACAGCGTTTGGAGCAATATCATACAGTCAGTGAGACATTGACCTCAACATGTGTTCCTCATCGTAACCAACTCTTACAACTCTCTAATCCTGCCACGGTGTTGCCAGGTGCTTCCTGTTTGCTTATTCGTGGGTGTAAATGTCCGCAGAGGCATATGGCATAGGTGTGTGCGTAGACTATTCCCTATAAGAGGCTGACAAGACACGGAGAAAAATGGGAGGGAGGGATAGCAACATAAGGGGGTGGGGCTCCCCACTTGGCTGTCAAATACTGTGATTGATTTCCCACCCCGTGTTATCAAGGCCAGCAGCCACAAGGATCCTAATACACACAAGCTATGAGCAGCCTCAATGCACTGAAAATAGGTCTATCAAGTCTCTCGCTCGCTCCCGCTCACGTGGTCATAACAAATATCTAATCAGCATAATTGGCTCTGCGTGCATCGAGCAAAGAGAGCAGAAGAAAGAGAAAACATAGTTTGCTCAGAGTGTCTCCAGTCTTGACAGCGTACGAGACAGAGAGAGAGAGAAAAAAATCAGTTAGGAACCTGAGCACAGACGACTGAGGATGTGTGGAGTCACATTTCTACTTCATCTCACACGTTTATTTATCTCACTCGGCGTGATCAGATCTGATCTGAGGAAAGCAGCTGAACTCGATAAGCCTCGCAGTCTAAGACAGACGGATGTTGTTCAAAGTGGGGACATCAGTAAAGAGTGAAAGAA
The DNA here is from genome assembly GCF_963969265.1 of Rhamphochromis sp. 'chilingali'. Classification (NCBI taxonomy): domain Eukaryota; kingdom Metazoa; phylum Chordata; class Actinopteri; order Cichliformes; family Cichlidae; genus Rhamphochromis; species Rhamphochromis sp. 'chilingali'. The sequence continues at coordinate 22,051,423 of NC_137941.1, read as the reverse complement.
AACTGGAGGCAAAAAAAGTTAAACCCCTGTCTTCGTCACACTTTCTTATTCTCTTTCTGCTTCCACCTGTCTTTCCTTTTCTTACTTCTTGCCCCCCCCCCCATGATTTCTCTCTCATTCTTCCCCCCACACCTCCAATTTTCTACAAAAGGACTTGTGCAATTTTGCCATTACTCATATTATTGCTGGTGGCTGCAAACCGAGTCTTGGCTCCATTCCTCAGGGGTAATTGGAAACTGCAGGTGTGAGAGGGCACATTAGCATACACAAGCCTTGCACAGCATACTGCTTCAACCCTAATGGCAGCATGAAAAATACATCTATCACGCTAATGCCGAAGAGACGGATGTGTTCTGTAGTTACACCACTGAGACCAGTCATAAAAATGCGATATCCTGTGGCGTTAGAGAGCCGGTGCACACTTTTTCCCAAAGTGCGTCTGTTTGTGCTTTTACCCGCCACGCAAAGATAGAAAGAGGAGAAGGGGAGCGCGCAACTTGTAGTATGTTAATTTAAAGACATTGACAGGTGTATTTTTCAAATATCTTAAATATGTCACAAGTTATATGAACTGTGGCTGAAAACATGCTGCTTTATGCAGCAAAAAAGGGGCTACTCTACGCACGGTGCCAAAATATGTCTCAGTATGCTGGCACAGGGGGCTTCAACCAGCAAACAAACAGCATTTACTGAACAATAAGTAACATTTAATGTGCAAAGTGTCAGTTGAACAGCAGCTACGGGTTCCAGATGATTGAGGTGACAAGAAGAAGAATACCAGCCAGTGAAAATGATCAACCTTAAACTGAGCTGGTATTTAATGAAACAGGCAATAACCCAAAAAGGCTGTTTGGAAATTTCAGCATTTTAGAGACAATGTGATTGAAAAAGAAGCAGCTGAATACCTTACAGGCCATTCACTGAGCATAAACTATGAAACTTTGTCAACAATAAAAGCCTTTCTTGAAGCTGAGAAATGGTAGTATCATCTTAAATCAATCAGAGTGGCCAAATAACATCTCTTCAGATCTAATTTTGCCTTGAATATAAACAACAAAAATGCATTAAAAAATTGCAACAATCTTTTCTCTTGAAGGTGTTTCACGAAATGACAGTAAGAGGGGAGAAGACTGCAGTTTTGCAAATGTATTTCTGCTATAGTTTAGCATTCAAAAATCCAACTTAAATTTATTAACTATATATCAAAATCACCTTAATCACAATTTAGTTGCAAGAGCATGTGCCAAAACCTTATTTCTAGCCAGGTGAAACTTAAAGGGGACCTTTAAGTGTCATTTCTAGCTCACTAACAGTAACATATACATGACAGAGAATGGCTAAAAGCATAATAGGTGTAATTAAGAGTCATTTTCTGTGGTAAAAGCTCCCCAAAGCCTGCGTGACATGGCAACAGTTTGATCAGTAAAATGAGCTGTAACATCTGGTAAGGCTATATGATTACATGAAACATGTAATCTGTGTGTTTATGTTTTTTTTACTGGTGACATATGCTTGGCTGGATTGTTGTCCTTGTTCATCAGTGCCTCCTTCAAATCATTATTACCAAGTGTTATTTAGGCCAAAAGCTTTCTTGCCACTTTGGCATTATTGGTGCCATCTGTTGCTCAGTTACATGATTTGTAAAAAAAAAAATGTAATAAATAAATAAATGAGGGCTTTGGCATTATATACAATCATAATCATGACTCGTTTTTAAATCAGTTCTTCAAATAACATAAAAAAAATAGAATACATGTTGATCACTTCGGTTAATAGTCAATGTTTTGAGATGAGACCTGCGGTGAAAACTGGCAAAGGAAAAAAAAATCTGTTTCAGACAGTGATGGCAACCCTTCTGGATATAATTAAATGTGAGTTCTTTGAGTAATATTTGTTCAGAAATTATGATCTGGTGGATTATTGAGAAGCAGAGCTGACTCTAAACTAATCACTAATTCCGCTTTTGAATCGGGAGACATTTGTTTGATTGTCATGAACTAAATGAGGAGAAAAAGTACAAGGAGAAAAACAGTAAGGACTCACACCATTGTAGGACATATTTTGCATATTTCTGCCATCAATCAGCTTTACTGCCGAATCTGTTTGTGTAATAACTTGTTGAAACCTTAAAAGAAACCTTGTACTTACAAGAAGCTGTTAAATTAATTTTAAAAACTTATGGAAATCATGCCCACATGGTTGTCAGCAATAAAAGAATTTAAAATTCACTAGAAATCCATATTGTCAAATGTAATTGTAGGATATTTTCTATATCTGGATGTCCAGTGAGTCACCGAGGTACACCTTGCCATCAAAAAGGAGAAATTTAAAGCAGAACAACCAATTTCTTCTAAGGATGTGAAATAATGACCCATTTGGACCCCCTGCTGTGTGTGCATAGGGTGTGTGCCCATTCAACTTGCTATGTTAGCAAATTAAAGGGGACACACAAGTCTGTATGTGTTATTACCATAACCGCACACACATACGCTGACTTGCAGAGACTTTCTTTGTCCTGTCTTCAGTTTTTCCTGTCTATAGGACAGTGCTGTAACAGCTTGTTAAACAGTGACATGCATTGACTTCCAGACGCCCTGCTGTGCACATCTCACTGCAGTCAGGGCTTCAAGAACACGAATAAGCCATCACTCCACTTCTTCAAGGCTGTGGTTACTTCACAGTGACTGACTTGAGCAACCTCACAGAACATGCATGTACTCTGTGACTATACAGAGGGAATATACAGAAAAACACAGGAAACCTGCCAAAAATGCAAAAAGAAGAACAGGAGAGATAGGGAGGTAGGACGGAGACGAGGCAATGAAAAATTTCAGAGCTGATCCTTCATGTATTCAAATTTTAATATTTCGTGTCAGCTCTGAAAAAATGTTTCTTTGGTTTAAAACATCATCTTTTCATCCTTTGCGTCACAAAAAAATGCAGCACAAAAATAAAAAAAGTATTTAGTCAGCCACCGATTGCGCAAGTTCCCCCACTTAAAATGATGACAGGGGTCAGTAATTTGCACCAGAGGTACACTTCAACTGTGAGAGACAGAATGTGAAAAAAAAATCCATGAATCCACATGGTAGGATTTGTAAAGAATTTATTCGTAAATCAGGGTGGAAAATAAGTATTTGGTCACCTCAAACAAGGAAAATCTCTGGCTCTCACAGACCTGTAACGTCTTCTGTAAGAAGCTTTTCTGTCCCCCACTCGTTACCTGTATGAATGGCACCTGTTTGAACTCATCATCTGTATAAAAGACACCTGTCCACAGCCTCAAACAGTCAGACTCCAAACTCCGCCATGGCCAAGACCAAAGAGCTTTCGAAGGACACCAGGAAAAGTATTGTAGACCTGCACCAGACTGGGAAGAGTGAACCTACAATAGGCAAGCAGCTTGGTGTGAAAAAATCAACTGTGGGAGCAATCATCAGAAAATGGAAGACATACAAGACCACTGATAATCTCCCTCGATCTGGGGCTCCACGCAAGATCTCATCCCGTGGGGTCAAAATGATCATGAGAACGGTGAGCAAAGATCCCAGAACCACACGGGGGGACCTGGTGAATGACCTGCAGAGAGCTGGGACCAAAGTAACAAAGGTCACCATCAGTAACACACTACAACGGCAGGGAATCAAATCCCGCAGTGCCAGACGTGTTCCGCTGCTGAAGCCAGTGCATGTCCAGGCCCGTCTGAAGTTTGCCAGAGAGCACATGGATGATACAGCAGAGGATTGGGAGAATGTCATGTGGTCAGATGAAACCAAAGTAGAACTTTTTGGTATAAACTCAACTCGTCGTGTTTGGAGGAAGACGAATACTGAGTTGCATCCCAAGAACACCATACCTACTGTGAAGCATGGGGGTGGAAACATCATGCTATGGGGCTGTTTTTCTGCCAAGGGGACAGGACGACTGATCCGTGTTAAGGACAGAATGAATGGGGCCATGTATCGTGAGATTTTGAGCCAAAACCTCCTTCCATCAGTGAGAACTTTGAAGATGAAACGAGGCTGGGTCTTCCAACATGACAATGATCCACAACACACCGCCCGGGCAACAAAGGAGTGGCTCCGTAAGAAGCATTTGAAAGTCCTGGAGTGGCCTAGCCAGTCTCCAGACCTCAACCCCATAGAAAATCTGTGGCGGGAGTTGAAAGTCCGTGTTGCTCGGCGACAGCCCCAAAACATCACTGCTCTCGAGAAGATCTGCATGGAGGAATGGGCCAAAATACCAGCTACTGTGTGTGCAAACCTGGTAAAGACCTATAGTAAACATTTGACCTCTGTTATTGCCAACAAAGGTTATGTTACAATGTATTGAGTTGTATTTTTGTTATTGACCAAATACTTATTTTCCACCCTAATTTACGAATAAATTCTTTACAAATCCTACCATGTGGATTCATGGATTTTTTTTTTCACCTTCTGTCTCTCACAGTTGAAGTGTACCTCTGGTGCAAATTACTGACCTCTGTCATCATTTTCGGTGGGGGAACTTGCACAATCGGTGGCTGACTAAATACTTTTTTGCCCCACTGTATTTGTCGCTTTGGTGGCAGCCTTATGCGCCATAACAGCTAGGTGATCTCAACAAGAAAACACACGAAGCTATACCAGTTATTATGATAATTAATGTTTGTCACACAATTTAAAACATCGAAGCACACAGAAAGTTCAAAGGTAGCCTATTCCTGCCTTTTTAAGCCTTTATTTTACCAGTTCATTACCCCAAGTGTGCCAGGATCACACAAGGCTGATAGGCCTTCTGTAGTTAGTCGTTTAATTTACATATATGTTGAAATTACACAGATCAGTTTTAAAGGGGAGTTTAAGAGGGCAGTGCGTGAAATCTTGAACGGACACATAGGAAATGACTTAATCTAAAAAACAGAATAGATAAAAGAAAGAGCTAAGTGAGCTCAGTGGACTGGTTACAGGCAGGATCTCACATGTTTTGGGATGTCAGTACTTTCCCGTATCATCTGATGCTGTTGCGGTCAGGTTCTGCTGGTCCACACATTAGCAGTTATGAGTTATGGATGCATTGTAAATATATGCAAAATGACTTACAAATAACTTTGACCGGCATAGCTATCTGTGCAAAAGAAAACTGAGACCTTTCTCTATGGAGTTTCTCCCTGTGCATGTGTTAGTTCCCTCTGGGTATTGTGCTTTCTGCTCCAAAGATGTGGTGACTTTAAATTTGTAACGGGTATGAGGTAGATAAAGTGCTTGAAGTGTGTAGAATACAACACTATATGAATATATTGTTAAAATCTGACTTGGTAAGTGGACTGGTTCTTATGTAGCACTTTTCTAGTCTACTTGAGCGCTCAAAGTGCTTCACACAACATGGCTCATTCATACAAGCACTTTTTTCCTTACACCTAAGTACTTTCTATCTAAAGCTCAGATGAATGAATCAACTTGGGGTTCAGCATCTTGCCCCAGGATACTTCAGCATGCAAACAGAAGCCAGGGATTGAACCACTAACCTTCTGATTAGTACATGACCAGCTCTACCTCCTGAGCTACACCCACCCCAAGAAGCTTGCAGCAAGTACTACCTAAGGCCAACCTTACTTAGCTTCAAGGACCAGACTATTTTGAGAAGTGCTCAGGGTGGTATGGCCATAAGCTAGTAAACTTGGTTTTTTAAGCACTTTGAGTTGCCTGTAAGAATAGAAAAGCTAGTGATACACTAGAATCACTTACCAAACGGTCAGCTGTTAAGTTTGATAGCGTGTAATGTAAGCTGCCAGATTTTGATAAGGAATAACTCTGGTTCTGCTTTTGATACTGAAAACAAAAGTTTGTTTTAATCTGTGAAAATGTGCAGCTATTACCAGGCTGTAGCTATGTTCTACGTAAACTGTGCAGCAGTGTATCTGACTTCTTTTCAAACCTCACAGCAAATACAAATAATAGATTCTGTATTTCACAATGGGACGCAGCAGGTGAATGTCTGTTTCAAAGATGGGTCATAGCCTAGCCTAACGTATAGTGCTCGTATTAGTGCCCACATGGGATTTTAGCCAAAAACGCTATGAGAAAAAAAGAGCAGTGAGGTGTTGTATCTGCGGCTTGTGGCAGATGGAGTTCATCAGTGAAACTGCAAATATTACAAAATAATGTCGCCAGGAGTTCATGTAGGTCTATTGTTTTCATTAAAATCTGTAAGTGTTGCTGGATGTGTGTGCCTGTGCTCTCCTTGCAGGAGGTCAGTATACTCCTGCGCTGACTGACTGAGGAGGATTATTATGGGATTAGGGGTGTCTCGGTTACCGGGGTGAGATGATAATCACAGTGGCTGTCCTCTGATCTCGACGGGGATAGGAGTGTCAATCAAACTGGAAACACTCAGAGATGAGAGGTACCACTGCTGTGAGCGTGAACACGTGCGCAATGTGCTCTCTGAGCTGGGTGTTACATGTTTGATCACATGTGTGAATGTTTTGTGTGAATCAGCTGTCAGGTAAAGGGAAGTGGGGAAAAGAGGAGTTAGTGTTTTTTTTTCTTTTTTTTTTCATCTCGCTAGAAGATGAGTGAATTTATGTTTTATGGAAATAAAATATGGCCCACACCTCCCTCCCTGCCTCCAGATGGTCCCTGTGGAGAGAGGGTGATTATCTGGCCCATCTGAGCAAGGGAACCTGAGAGTGTTGATGTTGGGTGGGCAGTGCGGTGCCACGCCAAGCCTCCTGTCCCCAGGAGCCTGAATACGATCCCCTTTACCTGCCCCTTGTCTCTGGTCCTCTCCCTCCCTCCTCCACCCCATCACCGGCTAGGCTTACTGCAACTCCCCCACCTCCTCCTATCCTCCCGCTGTCTACGCCCCAGGATAGACTTTCTTCCACCTGACAAGGCTTGGCCTGGATTACTGGAATACCTGGACAGGTAAGTCAACTGATGAAGGTGTCAAGTGCATCTATGTGTTTTTATGTTAGTTTGTAATGCTTAGCAACCCATCAGGAACAAAGCAGTAAACATCCACAAAAGAGGGTTGCTAAGAACTCTGCAGAGCACTTTGTTCCAAAGTCCACTTTAGTAATCCTATGAATAAATAACCAAGGGCCACCAGCTCGGTTAATAAACTCTTCCTCATTTTGATTTTCAACCTTTTACTCCCTCCTTTCTCTCCCTCTCCTCTCTCCATCCTACTCGTCCTGCCTGCTAATTAGGCCAGGTCTTCGGTTTCCCTGCCATGGGTGATATGAGTTTATCAGAGCTGCCTGTCAGGCTGCAGGGGTCAGAGAACGGTGTTGTTGGACCAGACTGCAGCTTGAGCCGTGGCACTAGCTCAGCCATGAGACAGAGAAAAGAAGCTAACGGATCAGAACTAAAAGAGATCCTATCTGATGCATTTTGTTTTCAAGCTCAGAGATCCCGCTAAAGGCCTCAGCAGAAGACAAAAAAATCATGATGGGACTTCTAAATGATATCGCAGCTACTGCCTGTATGTAACTGTTTCCTTATTATCACTGATATAACACTGAACTATAAGCACTAGACCAAACTTAACTAAATAAACCTACAGGTCATCTCATGCTTCATTAATGTGTGTAAATAAAAACACAGGTGTACATAGAGGTGTTTTGAGCACTTTTTGAGCTCGAGCACCAGTTTTCAAAAGCTAAGAGCTGTTTTTCCTCTTAGCTGATTCTCATACATCCTATAAAAAAACTATGATTTTTTTTTGCAACACTTACTATTAAATTTGGCGTATGATTTGCAACAAACAGTGATTAAAGTCTTGATATGTCTTTTGCTGGTATTTAAGCAAGATAAGACAAAGATGAAAGGCTGATTAGCACTTCAGCTTCACTTTCTTTCTCCTTTGGTTAGTAATTAGTAGGTTTAATTTGACAGTTTTAGAAAGACTTTTATAAATAGATACTTGAGAGGTTGGCCTCTCTCACTGAACTCAAAACACAAGATCTTCTTAACCATTTTCTTCTTTCTTAATGTGATAGTACATTTTTAAGCACTTATTATTTGAGTAATGCAAACATTTAATCATCCATAGTCCTAATATATTAAAAGTGGACTGAGTTGACATCAGTATAATCACTGATATTATTACACAAGAGTTTTTGCTGTTTTATTAAATAAAGATGTGCATAAGAAAAAAAACATTAAAATTAATGAGATATGTTTTAATTCATGAGATTCATTATGTTACATTTGTTATGGGTTTGTTAACGTATTAGAAAAAGAAACAGGTAATCCATTACTTTTGACTTGACATGAGATTGTGCTGTAGGTGAGAAGTTTAACAAAACAAATAATGATATATTACTTACCGATTTAGTCACCTTGTATCAGGCTGTGCCACATGTGCTGTTGTTGAACTATTAATTATACATCTGTATTTCTTTATCTTTCCCTCCTGCTGCAGATTACGAGGGTACACTGCAGTGCATTCAAAAGAGGGCAGTGTAACCACACATGCAGGGCTTCCTTGACGCTTGCCCCTATTTCCGCATCTCTCATATAAACAATATTAAAGCTTTAGAATACACCTGTACATGTAGTATTTTATATAAACGTTTGCATCTTTGCAAATAAAACCTTTCCAACAGCAACTTGGTTTTTTTTTGTTTCAGTTTAATAGCCTATTTGTCAGGGGCACAACGTGGGGAGAGAGAGAGAGAGAGAGAGAGAGAGAGAGAGAGAGAGAGAGAGAGAGCGAGAGAGAGAAAATGAAGTATGACTAATGTAATTTGAACAGACATTTCAACAGTCAGAGTGAAAAACCCAGTGGTCAAGCTGTGAGGAAAAAGCTGCACCTGGTAATTGCTGCAACACCCACTGACCCCTGTGTAATGTGCATCAGCATAACCCTTCACAACATGTAAGAAAATTGCTTCATAGTTAGTGCATTATTGTTTCAGTGATGACAGAGAGGTTGCTTTGCTTGGCCCTGGGTGGCATCATTAACACAGGCTGGAGCAACGCGTTTAAATCAGATGGCATTGTCACAGGTGTAACTACTGCTGTTCATGCATGTGATTAATGTCCCCTTTTTTGATTAATTTCCTACGTTGGCTGAGAAGCCCTCGCATTTGTGATTAATGAACCTGCAGCCTAATATAATGTAATAGTGGCTTATTTTTTATTTTTTTTGTATGTGCATATGCATGTGTGCTCTCACTGGTTCCTGTGTGTGGTATCCCAGTTCAGTCAATAGTGGCAAGCGAAAGGTCGGGGTGGAAGAAATCATGCACAAAACCTGAAATTTTCTTAACAGAAGAGTCTGTCTCACTTGGAGCTGTGATAAGGGTAATATGCCAGGGTGCTACAATAAATCAGTTTTAAAAAGACAAGGGGAAAGATATAGAGAGCCTAGCATACAGCTAGATGAAAAGTTAGTGGGAGGCTGATACATAAATCCGCATACAATGATGCAACTCTGGTCTTAAGCTTCTGTGTCTGCCTGAGGGCTATGATGGGTGTGACCAAGATGCTGCAAACCAGATCCTCACACTCTTCTCTTTTCAAGAGGAAAAAAAACAATATACTGCTTGGTTATCCTCACTGTTGACCTTTTGATGTCTAAGTCAATATTGTGTCTTTTTTTTTTCACCACCACTCTCAGGCTTCTTCCCTCTCCTGCCCACCTTCCCCATATCCCCGGTGGTGACAGAGACGGAGGACACAGGGGTCTGTAATTAGTTGGTTGACCCCGGGGTTGGGTTGTGTGACCCCGGCAGCCGTGAAGCGCAGATCCAGCCTGATCAGATGAGTAGTTCTGAGGGATCAGTGGTTGAAAGACAGCCGCCTCCGTACCTCGGCCAACCCAGTCACACTAGCCAGCGCAGCAGCGTCGGGCACAGTTACAGGAGCCCGGCCAACGAGCCCAAACAGAGTCACAAACACCTGTATGGGGTAGACTACAAACATACAGACACATGCTTTTCAACATCCACAGACACCGATGGGGCTGCAAAACAGACTACCTGCCACCATTCAAGGAAAGGAAGGGAGGAGGGGGGCTGACGGGTAACCCGACCCAGGTAGGGGAAGGATAGGGAGGGAGGGGACGGGAGGTGAGGGAGGAGTAGTGCTGGCCCTTGGTCAAGTGCCTTGTATTCCACAAACAGGCCGCATCCAGTTACACTTTACCTGAGAAGCTGAGCCTGAGGAGAGGATTCAAAGAAAAGCTTGTGGACCTCCCTCTCTTTGGTGTACTTTCTTTGGCGAAGAACTACATTCTGATTTCTTCTGAGTGTAAAACCAGGGATTTAGTGAAAACAAAGGCCAGTTCACATGTGTAAGTGCTGCACAAACATTATAATAGCTGCGTTACTGTACGTACGAGCAAGACTGAGGATTGGTAAATGTGGCTCAGCTGCCTGCACTGCCTCCGCAGCTCACCACACTAATTAGAAGCGGCGAGATGGGAGAAAGGGAGAGAGTGTCATCAAGGACACACTGGGAGACGTTCACCTGAGACAGCTCAGTCACTGATGCTCCGGGCAAATCAGTATGACCTGAACACCGGCACTGTTTGAAGTTGTGACAGAGAGAACGAGAGACAAAAGCGTCTGGATCTAACTGTAGGCCTTGGGGGAATAAAGAGATGGGAAGAAACAGAGAGGAGGGAACACAGAGTGAGGAGAAGGAAATTCGTTGGAGAAAAATAGGCAAAGAGGACAGGGAAGAAAAGCAAAGGGAGAGCACTTCCCCACTTTCCTGTGTGAAAATTGAGGCCTGCTCTTTAGGACACTTATTATTTAGTCTCACTTTCTGTTACTTATCCCTCATTTGTTTCTACCTCTTTACCTCTCTCAAGTCATCATGTTTACACAAGCTGTTACTGCCATTTCCCCGTTGTCTAACCCTCTGCTGTTTTTCCTCTTTTTTTTCTCTCCCCCCTCTTTCTTTGTCTTTTCACTACTGGTTGGAAATCTGGAAGGCTTGCTCATCGGCGCCAGCCTCTGTTAATCCCCTCCCAAAGCACCTTAGCAACGCTAGGAATTTAGAGATGCTAAAAAAAAACCACACGACGACAACGACAACAACTGTTCTTAACACTGGGCTCATATTGGCAAGAGTGGCCACATCTTGAGATGTGTGTGTGTTTTCCATAAGTAGTTCAGAACAATCTGGATGGGTGTGATAACCAAGGATCTCTCAAGAGTGTGTGTTTGTGTGTGTGCAAGTGCAGAACGTGTGGGTCTGAACGTGTGCACAGAGTGGGACTGCGTGTCTATGTAATATAGTTCCTATATAACAACCAGCAACCTGGTAATCACAGCATGTAGTCACCTGAGATACTTATTATCTAGTCTCTTTACATGTTCCCTCTTTGTCTGTACCACGGCACAAGCTGCACGCTGCTGGATGAGCGTTTGTCTTTGTGTGGCGGGCTGCACACACCTGAACAAGTCAATGAGAGGCTGAAAACGAGTGAAAGAAATATATAAATTATTACAGACTGCAGTGAACAATTTATGTTATTATGGGCCCAACTTTGATGCTAGCAAAATGCATTGATGAAAAAAAATCAATAAAGCAAGGTTACAACACTCACAGCAATTACGACGTCAGTTATTTTTCATTTATTGGCTTTGTGATTTTCACACATCAACACAGATCACCCCAGCACCTTTCGCTTTCTCTACCCAAAATCAATTACTTAGGGGCAATGGTAAAATAATTGAGGGCGCATTTAGGCCTTGAAATTAATACATAGTTTAAATGTTAAAACTTTTCTGTAACTCCTCACTTTAAAGTATTAATTTACCTCTCAAATTGAATATGAAAATAAATGACGGAAAGCACAGTATTTTTTTTATTCTCAGGCTGTAATAAGATGCAAGAGTTTATTTGGTATGTACTCTTTATTCCCCCCCCCCCCCTCCCCAGCCATGGGTGGCTGTGTAAGCTAACAGAAAAAACAAACTGCAAAATGCAAGTGCATAGCACACGTCTATCTCATAAGATGACTTTTAATCCATCAAAAGACAAAACAAAACACACGGAAAAACCTGATAATAATAATAACAGTAGTTACTTTTCTAAAGCAAAAAATATGTATATTACATGGCGTATACACTCATGCACAAGAAAGATGTTAATAAGAAATTAACAGCATATCCAAACAATACATGTTTATTATAGGGGATTGTGTTCAAATGAAAATGACCTGTTTCATCTGATCCTCTGTTCCTACAGTGGCAGATCTTTACAAGGTTTCTTTTGGGCTGGTCAAACAGCACGTTAAATACACTTGAGGCTGTAGAAAGATTCATTACAGGCATTTTGACGGATTTTACAAATCTGAAAATGCAGCGGGTTCTTGGACAACATGCCAGCTGAGGGACTAAGAGTATTAAGACAGTGAAACTGGCTCCAGTGAAAACCACGAGGGAAGGAGAGCTGCTGCAGTCAATGCAGTTTCCTTTTGTGTGTGTGAGTGTGCATGTGTGTGTTTGTTTTTGCTCAGATGGGCAAAAATATGGGGCTAGGATTGTTTTGTTATCCACAATTTTAAGCTAAAAAAAAGCCACACGATCTGAAGTCATACACTTTACTTGGATACAAAACATTGGGTGACAGGAGAAAGGGGTTATGTAATTAAGGGGTTTCAAGAAGGTAGCATCACAGAGGAAAGAACGAGTTAATGGAAGAAATTTGGGGTTCTGACAGTTGCTGACATTTTCTGAGAGGTCTTTTCGCCCGCACCACCTATCTCCCAGTGCTCATGGTAAAGATGGCCTGCCAGTAAAAGGGATGAGAAGCTATCTGTAAATCACAGTCTCCCCACAGTGATCCAGTTCAGCTGGTCATAGACTTGATGGCCATTGTCCTGGAAGACAGATAGAAGCACAAAAACAACAGATATATGTTACTAATTTGTAGAGGATATCAAAAGTCAGTAAAAGTAAAGTTATTAGCAAAAACACATAAGTATGTGTATGTATATATATATATATATATATATATATATATATATATATATATATATATATATATATATATATATATATATATATATATATATTATAAGCAGACAGAAACACATAGAGTACATGTACATTGTCTAATCTGAGGAATGGTTAAATGCATAGAATATATATTTGCAGAGAAATTAATCAAATTTATCCCACACCTTAAACAGTCTGATGGGTGACAACAATCTAATGGCTGCAGAAACAAATTGAATAGGGTTATAACCATTAGGAGCAATTTATCTGTACCTCTCTGACATTTTCCGGTGACATACACATCCTTCACTTGTTCCAATCTGACCTATCTAAACGACCCAGTGTTTTGATCACTTGACCCAGCAGAGTTCAAAGGGCAGCCGGTTCAAACGGCTATCAGTGCGCTGCAGGTTGCAGTGAGCATCATAAAACTGCTGTTTCTTATCTGAACTCTTTGACCCCTCATTAACCTCTCTCTACTGCTTTGAGAATTATCGCCTGCTGCACATTTGTCGAGGCGGTGAGAGTCACTGAGAGTTTGTGAAACACCGAGCTAGTTGTAACATTTATAAGAGCAAGCATCTTTAGCTTCACTTTGGCAACGCAAGGGTTTTACCGAAATGGAAACAATAGCATTGTAAGATGCTCGCGGCGCTAACATATCTATGCTGCACTGAGGTCATGTGGGAAGGGAAAAAAAAAAGATTTCCTTAATACCAACTTGTGAGTTTTGACATCTTCAAGAAAGCTGTGCGAATAATAAAATACTGTGAAGTGAAGAAATATGACAAAGTTTTGATGTGCGGCAACCTTATTTGCATGATTTAAAGGATCATATTAAAGTTAAACAGCGGAACTTTCCCTGTTATAATTCAAGCCTGGATATTCACAGGCACCCAGAAACTTTTAGTGACAACGCATGAATGTGGCATAATGTAAGCGGTGGTAATACTCACTGACTTCAGAATCACAGTTTCAGCTGAGGCTGATGGGAATGCCGTTATTTAGCGTTAAATACATAATTTGGTCTGTTAATGGCACATGATGAAAAGGGAGGGGATTATTTGATTTATTTGATGGGAAATATTGCATATGAGCCACATGACTTATCAGCCTCACTGAAGGAAAACTCAGTACATCAACAAAGTCCTCAAGATACACTGGACTACATGGGCAACCTACAGATTATACCTACAGCAACTACTAAGCCATGGAAACCCATGTCACAAAGCTCCCTGTGCACAGTTTTTGTGCTGATGTTAATGTCAGAGGAGGGTTGGAGCGCTGCAGTTATCGAGTCAGTAGAGCACTGGTGATTTTTATGCACTATACGCCTTAGCACTCAGCAACTCCGCTCTGTGGTCTGCCACTTCATGGCTGAGTTGCTGTGGTTTCTAAATGCTTCCACTTTGCCATAATACCACTTACAGTTGATTGTGGAGTATCTAGGAGGGAAGAAATTTCACAAACTGACTTGTCGCAATGGCGGCATTCATTTACAGCACCAAGCTTGAATTCAGTGAGCACTTTAAAATGACCCATTTTTTCCACAAATGTTTGTAAAGGTTGACTGCATGGCAAGGGGCTCGATTTTATATTCCTATGGCAATGGAACTAAAAACACCGGAACAGAGATGTGGCACAATACTTTTGTCTATATAGCATACATTGTCTGAGAACCATGCATCATGGCATTTTGTTTTGCAGATGAAAATATGTTATTGGACAGCTAAAGTCTCTGACCTGCTGGTGCACTAGAGGAAAAGTCAGCAGAAAGCAACAAAAAGACTACGGAGAACATGAATTTTTTCTCAAAATTTCACCTCACTGCTTTTGTTAGACGGTGTCTGAACACCACCTGACATCGTCTACTATGTAAAGAGCATTGAGCATAGAGCATCTCTATGTGTGTCCAAAGCTTCAAAGTTTGTCTCATTGCTTTGTGGGGACCAGCTGGGAAAGAAGAAGCAGTGCTTCTGCATGTACATGCTTTTATTTTTAAATAAGACTTCAATCAACCTCCTGAAATTATAAGGTTCTGTTTAAAAAGAAAAAAGGTGTTCAAATGGGAGAGAAGAAAAAACAAGATAATAAGTAGGCTAGAAAGAAAACAATATTATTGTACTCAAAAGTACCATTACTTTTGTATTAAAAAGAACTTATTAGAGTCAAAATGCTTTCGAGAGTTTTATAGTTTCCAAATGCTCTCTTAGTTTATTCCCCCACCCCCCAAAAAGACTCAAGGTTATTGCATATATTTAGTGAGGGACAGGAAGCCACTTACCGTGCTTTTATTAACATTCATTCTAAAATCCCCTTTTCTCTCTGGAGCACATGTAATAGTCTGACTGTTGCTGCCAAACAACACTAAGTTTGCTTGTCTTGAAGAGTCCATGAAAGAAACTCTTTGTGGAAGCACTTCTGCTGAGAGAGGGGAAAAAAAAATCTAACAGTAAACGATTCTTCCTTCAAGAGCGCAAACAGGAGTATTTCAGAGGACACTTAAAACTTATCATGTGGCCTTTCCTTGTTGTTGTGTTTGGAACAAATAGGTACTGAGGTATTTTCTTATTTGAGCAAAGCAACACAATGCTTTTGCCTGAGAAAATGAGATTAACTTTTAAAATATCTGGGGGTTTTTTCATTTAAAGAACAAGATTATTTATTTTTAGCAGCAAATAGCTGATTTTATTCATGTTAAGGAACAATTTCTTCATTTCAGAGCCTTAAAAACTTCCCTCTACATCTGTTCACCCATTGATGGATTATGGATTTATGTCAGGTAACAAGGAAGTCTCCAAGAGAAATAATTTCCTTGCACGGTCATAGTAAGTATGACAGGACCAATATGGCAAATGGGTAAAGTTGGGCTTAAATTCTTAAAGGGCTGTACTTTAATACAAATGATATTTTCTTAAACCCAAACAAGTTGTTTTATTATCTAAACCTAACCGAAGTGCTAGAAAACACGAACTAATGAGGAAAAAAGATATTGTTGTTATTGAACTGCAAAGTCCACATAGGGTGGAGGTCAGGGTTAGTGGATGGGTCAACAAAACACTTTTTTATTTCAAAATGCTCTTGTTTTTTTAACTATGTTCCTTAATCTTAACATGTTTAATATAATAAGCTTGATGAACAAGGTCCTCTGCATTACCATAATCCTAACTAAGTTGTTTCGTGTCTCGGCCTTTGCAAACATAGGCAGAAAACAGATGAACCATATTGCGCTCTAATGGGTTGTGTTCAAAGGGGTTAAGCTGGAGGACCTGTCACTGTGCTCGCCAAAGTAATTGCTTACATCTCCTTATGCTGCTGTAATCACTAAACAACTCTGACAGGGCAAGAGTCAAACAGTCAGGGAGACTGTAGAGCAAGCCAGCTCTTACTTTTATCCATTTTAGTTGTGGTAAAAGTCACAAAGTCACATCTGTGAGGTGAGAAAAAATTAAAGAAATATCGCTCTGTATAATGCAATTTAATTAAACAGAGACACAGTGTGAATGATTAAAAATGACCATACAGTTGAATTGACACTTCTTTAAAAGAGTTAAAAAAAATTATATGAACACTATATTCTTCAAGAAGATGGGAATTTATTGACTGTATCTGACTTTTTAAGCAAAGTCGAAAGAATAAAATGCCTCCTGAAAGGACAATCTGATGAATGCCTGTAAAGGTTATACAAGTTTTTCTTTGGTCTTTATTTTTGTCCTAATATAGCTTCAACCTAGGGGGTTTACTTAGAAGTTGTCTGTTGTCTGGCAGATTTTGTTTGGGCCTGACTTTTGTGCCACTTTATGATCGTTCGGCAGTTATTTGATTAATTATCAGAGCACTGCATGCACAGGTGCTTGTGAACTAGGCCTTTACCCCAACGCTGAAATCTAACATAAAAGATAGGATAATTAATTTTTAAACTCTAAACCAATCACATTACTTCACTCCTACCACTAAAAAAGTTGTGCCAGTCAGAGTGGCTCGCCACATTAAAAGATTCCTTTTAAGTGCTGTGTGCACAGTGGAGAACTTCGAGCCCAGAAAGCATGGCACAACAAATCTACAGTCAAAGTGTTTGTGGAAAAGGTGAAAGCTCAGTCATGTCATGTTATTTAAGTATGTTGACACTTATTCTTTGCAACACAGTAATCCAAAAATATACAGAACAGTCAGTATACTGTATGTAGTTTTGAATTTGTTGCAGGTATTAGTAACATGACATCAATCCAATATTTCTAGAAATAATTCTGCATCATATTTTAGCGTGATTAAAATTGTATTTAATAATAAAGCATGAAACACTGCTTTTGCCAGAAAAGTTGAAAAAAGGGTTATGATGCACAGGATTAATGATCTCTGAGTCCCCCTTCACAAACTGGCAGGTTACTGAATATTAATCCAACAGTATGATGTGTTTGAAGCTTCAGTCTGGTCTCATTTCCAAGTTTGTTTAATTAAAGGTAAACACAGTAGATCATTGTGAATGATGACAGTTCTCAAACCAGAAGCTGTATGTTTATCATTGATGATAATTCCCTGCTGCCATCAGAGGGCAACAGGACAGGTCGTTTATTATATTATTTAAGTAACCCAAGGTGGTTTTTCACAAGTACTGACTGCTCTACCGTACTTCTGCAATGCATATTTAAATTTTACACAGTAGGAATGTTTTTTTATGTGTCTTGCATTTCTTATTTTGGACTTCCTATTTTGCTTGCCCCTGTTTAAAGAACCTGCTGAGAAACCCGGTTTCTACCAAAAATATCAGTGAATAGCTTCGCTTCATTTAGATGTAATGCCCACTTGTTTGCAAGTCTCCCACCTGCATGCCATGTACCAACTCTGAATTTAACAGAAACAGATGGAAAAAGCAGGTGTTATGTTAGTTCTGCTGCTAAAATAAAGTGCCAGTACCTGTGCAACCTAAATTAAATACAGCAACTGCCTGTGTCCTTGGATTTAAACTTATTCCTAACAACTTTAATACAGTTTGCTCCTGAATTTCTGCCATTAGGATTTTTTTTCCAGTGCGCGAAGTATCAAATTTCTACATGGCAGATAAGTCTCAGGTAGGATGATGGGGTGGCTGGTTTGGTCTTTAATATAAAAGCCTTTGACACACAGAATCTATAAATCATTTAACTCTATTATGGGAAACTGTTGTTAATTACACATCTCCTACTAATTGTATATGTTGGTATCTTTTACCCATTGCTATGAATCTTTGCCAGTCTTGACTAAATCATGCTAGCCACCTATACTGTGGCCACAGTGGAACATGATGGAAACACAATATCAATATTGAAATGTTGATATGGTGAACAATAGGAAAATGAAATTCACTGGTTGACAGTTTGGTCTGCTGCTGTCGTGGTGACAGAAACTGTTGACAAAAATGTAAGTCATTAAGACATTATTTTTTGTAGAAAGTGATCAAATGTATTGGTGTGATTAAAGAAATTTTTAACACAAGACATTTCAAGAGTTTTTTTTCCACAGGCAAGGCTGGAGGAGGCTGAGATTGTGTCTTTTGTAACATTTTGTAACATTCTTTCAAAGTTGGATTCATGAAACTTTTTTCAGATGGCATTGGTGAAGATGTAAAATTAAAAAAAAAAAAAAAAAAAGAATACGCAGAAGAGGTAACGGTGTAGCCCAGATGGGAGGGTCGAATAAGCTTTAAAGATTTTAACTTAAAATTTGCAGTAGTTTCATAAATGTCACTCCGTGTTAGACTATTTTTATTAAAAGAGAAGGGATAAGTCCAGATTGGTAAAGGGAGACTGCAGACTTGTGACTTTTGTAAAAATCCAGGCTACCATCTTGACTAGGAATCCTTAAACACTTTCATTCAGTGATGGACAGTGAGACCACTCAGTATGCTGCACCCCACCCCCTTAACTTGCATCTTCTACAGACTTATTCTTCCCTTTCTCCTCCTTCCTCCCCCCCAAAATCCCCGGTTCCTGTGGAGTGGCAGGTTTTGTGTGGTCCCCAGCACTGTCCCGTTTTTATCTGTCCTCTGACGGGTTACCCCGGTCCCCCTCGCACCTGCGCCGCTCCCAGGTCCCTACAGGAATGCGCTGGGGCTTGTAATCGCCTTTGTGGGGGCCATTGAGTTGTACGGCTGACTGAAACTTCCCAACCTCACAGCGCGCTGGCCGCTGAATGGGACACAGCGTGGGGCGGCTCTCCAAACCGCGGACCCTGCCAAATTCCTACAGTGGCGCTCCACAATCACTCCCACACAGGCCCCGATATACCGCCAGGCAGGAGGGACGGGGAGGGGTCGGGATGTGGTGGTGGTGATTGTGTGTGTTGGATAGACACATGGAAAAGTCTACATTTAGCTCCAGACAAGACGGACACTTTCTGCGTCGCCACTCCGGATGCACATGGCGCCCCCCCCCCCCCCTTTTTTTTTTTGTTATTGTTATTGTAATTATTATTATTATTATTATCATCATCATCATTATTGTCACTTTGTGAAGCTGTTACAGTAAAGCAATGATTTGGGGTAACAATAAATGAAGAAGATGTATTTTAATATCTCACCTCTTAAAAAAAAAGTTCCAGTGCAGATGCTATTCCAGCAACGGTGAAATCTGGAAAAAAAAAGCAAATAAAAAAAATGCGTTTGGTGGATGTTGTGAACAAAGTTTCAAAATAAAGCAATTTCTCATAACTTTTAGTACATTTGTGCCGCGTTTCGGTGCATTAGGTTTGTGTGCCGGCATATAGCGTGGTAGCTGTGGGTAGATAGAGCAGCACTGCAGGATTAAGAGGCAGCAAGATTGTTAAACATGTCAACGTGTAATTGCACGATAAGGCCCTTCCGAGGAATTCATTGGCCCAGTTGCTTTCTCTATTCCGCGCTAATCTCGCCCGGCACATTCGCTCTGTGCAATCTGTCTCCATAATCTTCTGTGACAGAGCGGGCGACGAGAGCAGGCTGCTTGGTAATTTTTTTTAGGGAAGGGGGGAGACGCAGAGAAAATATGCAGAGGCGTGATAAAGTGACGCTAATTATCCCCATTTAGGACAGGGAGTGCAAGGGATCGGGGCTTTACGAACAACCGAGTGTGCGCTGGAGCTGATGGCCTCCTAGCACGGAATATATCGGTGGCTACAAGATAAGGGTATCGCACGGTGGAGAGATTTATTGGCCAGCCAGCTGTACGTGCGCGCACTCACACAAACACACATATACTCTTTCTCCCACACGCGCGCGCGCGAGCGCACGCAGCAGTAGCAGCAGCAAGCGCCACATAGCCTGTATACTTTGCACCCTACACTTACCCCCTCTTCCACCTCAAGGTGTAATTTATTCGGGTTAAATTTGCCAGAACGCTCCTCTTTTTAGCCTGGCGATGCGCCGTGACGCGCTCCGCCTCTCCGGGCTTTCAGTGTTAATCCGCATCTCTTCACATCAACAGATAAGATAGAAACAGATGCAAAAACACACGAGGAGGCCATCCCCTGCCATACGGTGCACGCTGTATTGCGGAGATGTCTCCATAGATGCAATTGCTTTCGGGTTTTGGAATTTCAACTAATTTCCAGACATTGTTCCTCTGATTTTTTGCCCCCTAAAAGATTAATGCGCAGCCAGACGTTACATGCTTTACTATGAGGCCTAACAGGTTTAATTGACATACCATGCAAGTCTTCATCAGTGTGAAATAGGCCCTTTAACTATGTATTTGAGATTAATTGATTTTTTTTTATGCCTAAGCAGGCATAAATTCCCCTCATTTGCATGTGTATGACTATTAGGGTATCATATGAGGCCTA
The DNA here is from genome assembly GCF_963969265.1 of Rhamphochromis sp. 'chilingali'. NCBI lineage: Eukaryota > Metazoa > Chordata > Actinopteri > Cichliformes > Cichlidae > Rhamphochromis > Rhamphochromis sp. 'chilingali'. Next base: position 22,030,686 of record NC_137941.1, on the reverse strand, counting down.
CAGGCGATAAAAACGGAAAATCTCAAAAACATCTGTGGCCTGTCTTCAGCCTAATATATACATATATTTCTTTTAGATTAATGATAATTATAAAAATGACTCGGGCATCTTATTCAAAATGCAGGTGTTTTTGTCAAAGGTACCAAAACCGGTCCAAAATCAAAACACTACATCTGTGAAATTCTGATGAGTCATCACCAACTCAACAAGCTACTTGTCTGTAGAGCTGTGACGAGTGGAAGTCAAAATTCAGTCCGAGCAACAGTTTGGACACTGTCAGGTTTGTGCGTCTGTTTTTCATCTAAACAGAGATTTTTCTCCTTTAATTACAATCACGGGTCGTTGGTTCACTCTCAAGTTTCAGTGGTTTTTATCGAACATGAAATTATTGTTCGAATCCCAGTTTGTGCCTCACGCACTTTGCCCACACCCCCTTTCACTTTCCTGCTATTTTGCTCGAGAGTAAAAGGAGCAAACAAGTCCCCCACCACCTTGCTGCTTCTCACATTATGGGAGTAAATAATTAGAATAAAAGCCAAGTAACATAGATTGCATTTATTTGTTAGACGAGTGATCAAGCCTCTTTAAGTGCCGGTTCTTTGATTAGCAAGCTGATGAAAATGCAGCTAAAGAAATTAGGATTCTTGTGAATCCCACCCTTTTTTTCTTTTTACCCTCTGTCGCATTCTAGCTTATAACGTAGAAATCAATATATATAATCTAATAATTCACATATATTATCTGACATCACCATAAAAATAAAGCTAATAAGAGAAGTGAATGCAAGATGAACTGATGGTGCAGTTCGGGTGAAAGATTACTGACAACCCAGACTTCGATTTTTATCCCCTTATATAAAGAAACAAATAATTTTATCTTTAAAATCTTTTTCTTTCTTTAAGAAATTTTTAGATAGCTGTTCTTTGCTATCCCTGCCTTATTCTTTTTTTATAGTGTGTTCAGAACAGAAGCTGTAAAATTGGAATTTTAAAAAAATGCATCTCAGGAGATCAAACACATGTTAAAAGTGATTAAATAAAAAAAGAAATAGCTTAATATTTTCCTTTAAAAAAATGAAATACACAGTGGAGAAGTTGTTCAGTTTTTAAGAGCAGTTTATACTAAAAAAAAAATCTGCTTTCATCGGAAAAGAAATGAAATTCTGGCGCAAGTTTCCGTAAAAAAAATTGCAATTAGACACACTGATTAATATAATAGTAGAATAGATAATGAACTAGTTTCATTTAGAAATATATATATATATATTAAAAAGATTTAAGCTGCTCTTGCTAATAAAGGATTAAAGGATTCACATCTCATACGATTTTGAAAGGGGAAAATGACATGTGCTTATTACAAATATAATCAAATTTCTATTCATAAACGAGAAGGCTTCGTTCATAACACTAACAGGTGGCTGTCATGCTAAATGTTCTTCTTGTGCGTTATGTCATCATAAGTTTTCAAAATATTCAAAATCAAGCTTGTCCTTTTATATTTATATTAAAGGAGAACGCGGGCCACAATCTGGGCCTGCATTGAATATTTAAAAAAATGTTTTCATAGTATTGGAGCCTGCGTGCTATTGAAATAGAGAAAAGCAAACTTTTTAAAAACAATTTATGGACACGTTTCTAAACATGAAACTTCAGCTTCTAAAACAGCATCCTGTTAGTGAAATGGTTCCCTCACAGCCCTACAGGCTGTAGCTTTTACGCGTAATTACGCACAAACAATTGGACCATTTAAAAGCTCGAGGGATCTGTCCACCAGCGTCAAAATTTAAATAGAAGATTTTGTTTTTTGTTTTTCGTGAAGACTTCTGATTCTTGTTACCTAAAACAAAACAAAACACTTCTGTAAGACCACTGTGAAAAATAATCAATCTAAGACGTTCTCTTAAGAATCAAAGCAACATCTTGTGAAATTTATTCAATTATTCTTCATTGCAATATCAGAGCTTTTCGCTCGCGGAAAAGCACTTAAATTACAACAGCGGTTGCCCGTCATCCTTTCAAATATTAAAATTATTCACAATTTACAAGAATTAGAGTGTTACAATAAAAAGAGATGATTTTCAAGAATTATGACACAGGCTTCTGCAAATGAACACAAATGTTTAAAGAAGCTGATTTTCCCATATCTTTTAAAGCACTTTCTTATGATTATGACACTTATCTCATTTTCAAATAACTTACAATAAACTCCCCCCTCCCCAATCCCGACCCCCAAAAATGATGAGACAATTGAAGCAAATCTCCCCAATGTGAAAACCTGGCGTAACCCTCAGCTAAGACTGTGAAATAAAGGACAAAAAAAATAAATAAATGATAGCACAATAACCAATATCTCAGCATCATATTTGTTATATAATTCCACTGGTGGCTATTCCAAAAAAAGCCGAGATGAATATGCTATTTACCCTTCATTTACAATATCATAAACATTCTGTACAAAATGCAGGTAGTTCTCAGGACCGGGGTTATTTTAGAAAAGAGGTAAATATTTGGTTATGGTTCGTTTGCAGTTTTCAATTATTCTATGAGTTCTAAATGTGTGTTAGCGGGACGGTCCCGTTCACTCCAGCCGTGGCGCTCTGGTAATGCTGCGGCAAGGCATGGAGTCTAGTTTGCATTGAGGGGTCCCCCGGCTCTCCGGTAGGTAAATACATGCTTATCATCTCTCTCAAGTCTCCGGGGCAAGGACCCCGTGAGTGTGTGCTGCTGACGGGAGGGCTTACACTCGGCTCCGACTTCACCAGCGACCCTAATGTCCCCATGGCAGCTGAGGAAGAGACGCCGGAGCTCTGGTGCTGCGTGTAGGTGATCCCGCCGTAGCCGGATGGGGAAGCGTTCATGTAGCTCTGAGAGTTCGAGATGGGGCTGTACTGCAGGGCTGTCATGTCATAGCGGTGCATGGGCTGGGGGTTGTGTGAATGATGGTGGTGTGAGTGGTGGTGGTGGTGCGCTCCGCTCCCCGGGTGCTGGCTGTAGGCTAGCTGAGCCTCCTGCATCATCGCTGCGGCCGCCGCGGCAGCAGCCACCTGCCCCGAGTACGCACCGTTCGCCCAGCCGTTCATGTGCGCGTAGCCGGAGCTGGCGGAACCTCCGTGACCTCCGGGGCTCTCCAACCTCTGCCCGACCCCGGATGAACCCATGCCAACCCCTAAACCAACTCCACCGCCACCGCTCGGCCCAGAAAGAAGTCCACCAGCAAGGGAATATTTGTCCTTTTTCAGCAATGTCTTGGTCTTCCGTCTTGGTCGGTACTTGTAATCCGGATGCTCCTTCATGTGCATGGCTCGCAACCGTTTAGCCTCGTCGATGAATGGACGCTTTTCAGCCTCGGACATCAGCTTCCACTCGGCGCCCAGCCGCTTGCTAATTTCAGAGTTGTGCATTTTGGGGTTCTCCTGCGCCATCTTTCTCCGCTGCCCACGGGACCACACCATGAACGCGTTCATAGGTCTCTTCACCCGCTCCTGATTCGCTTTCGACCCGCTATTCGGCCCCGTTTGCCCCGTCGTCGTATTCGTTTGGGGGCCGGGGGAATGAAGGTCAGTTTCCATCATCATGCTATACATTCACCTGGTTTTTAAACTTCGCCACCAACAGAGAAAAAACAAGTCACTTTCACAACAGGTCAGGCGCACACAGGTACGGGTGCGCTCGAGATAACTGGGCTACAAAATTAATATTCTACCCCAAATTGAAATAAACACGTGATGAAAATTAATCCGAAAAGGCATATAAAATGTTCTCCAACCAGCAGTTCGCCCTGTTTTCGCCTGGGCTGGTTCACATCCACTGTGATAGAATGCGCATTTGAGCCACTTTTCCTGTCGGAGTTGAGAAGTTGGTTAAAGCGGCGGCCATATGATGAGCACTGACAGCGGTTAAATGAGCCACAAGCGGCCAATGAGGCTCTAGCAGCGGAATGATTTGCATGGCGTTTGGTCAGGTGACTAGAGGACCATAGAGGAAGAACACACCGGAGGAGGAGGAGGAGGAGAATGAGGAGGGAGAAAGGAGGGTCAATCCCACAAATAGCACGAGGCATTTGAAATTTCCAAACACGCTCTCGGAGACTTCATCCACAAAAATAACGAAGATTTGTTAGCACTGATGTAGCGGCCAAACAGTGGGTGCAGTCTGTGATTAGGATGAGTCAAACATCTCAATTTATTTATATTTAAAAAAAATAGGTTAGACTATGGCTGCTGATTTTTTTTTTTAAAGAAGGAAGAAATCAGACAGCTTATAAATTAGGAAGCATAAAAGTGTGGGTAAAATTCTTTTTTACCTTCAACTTTCTTCCCAGATTTGACATTGAAAAGACACTTCCTCTCCTATTTAACAAGTTATTCTCACATTCGCAACGCGCACTAGAAGCCTGGGCCTCACTATATTTATGCACAGGATTTGCAATACACTCTGCCCCCAAACTAGTCTCAGACGACTTGATGCTGAGCAAGCGCCTCAGATATCAAATTTTAAACCATCTCTCTCTCTCTCCCTCGCCTGTGCCCCCTTACCCCCACCCCCTCCTCCTTCCAGGTATGTAATTAAGGTTTGAAGTAATAGCAGGTGTCAGATAGAGAAATTAAGCGCATTTATAGCTGAAAACTATTTGAAAGAGATTTGGTTAAAAGAAAACTCTTGGTCTGAGAGACGAAGCCCAAGAGGATGGATAGTCGTATAATGACGTGAAATTGCCGGGGCAAAGAGCCATTATCGCCGTCTGCTGGTGATGGTGAATGAGTCCTGGCCACGCGCCCGCGTGCAGCTATAGATGAAAAGAAATACTACACGTAAACTGTCATTTTTAGTGGATATGTTGTGGGTCTGTTAACGCCTCTTATTTAACATCCAGTCAGGTATTCCGTTTGTTAAAAAAAAAAATACACGAGAGGGGAAAGCGGTCTGTGTCTTCGAGTCCGCGCATATATAATCCAGATTTCACAGCTGACCTCCCCTGAAAAGCCCAATCAACCTCTAATTGAAAGGGAAAACGAAATACCACTTCCCGCGGCGAGACTAACGATTTAATCATTCTATCGTTCTTTTGCTGTTTTTATTTTAATTGGAGCTTAGCTTGATATGGTTCTCTGTTTAGGACCAGAGGGAGCGAGATCACTCGGACGGATCCGGGCGTTTTTGGTGATAGGGTTAACTTGATGTCACGGTGGTCAATAAACGGTTACAGCGGTCCAGGCAAACGTGGCTTAAGGCCCGAGGGAGATGGCAATGTAATGATGACACCCGGAGAGCTTTGGGGAGATGAGTGCGAGTGAAGCGATCACACACACGCACTCATAAAAAGAAAAAGAAAATAAGAAACCAATTCTTGTCTCATTATACAGATACAGCGATTTGTCAGTATCTGCTCAATATTAAAAGTCTAATTCATAAAAACATTTAACCTTCTTTTTTCTTTTTATTTAAACATATTTTTAACTAAATAGTGTAAGCACACATATAACACCGCTAATATTAAACCGGCCTATTAATAAATGTATTAAATACATTTTCATGCTTTTCAGATTTCTTAAACCTGCCTGGACCCTGCCCTGACACGACTCTGCTTTAATTCACACCAGTGCTGCAATGCATCAATGCATCTCCAGCAGTTATTTTAAAAAAGTCGACATCCTGATGAAAAGATTAGAATTGTTATCGTTAGCTTTCTTAAATAGCCAATAGTAAGAGAAAATATGACTTCTACTATTACTGTCACTCTTGTTAGAATCATACTATTATTGTCGTTATTTATTCTCCGTGCTGAGTGTCTTTAGGCTTGTACGCACAGGATTAGCCTTTACAGTGACATTGGGACCCTGGTGGCCCCTGTTTACTTTCTCTGTCATTCCCCGTCAGTCACTCCTCTTTTAACAAACCTCCTTTCAAACCTCCTCGCTCCTTTTGTGCGCGGCCTTTGTGACGGGTTGTGTGCGCACTGTGATGATGGTGCGCGACTGGGGCCAAGGGTCAAAGCGGTTATCCAACCCTCCCACCCTCCATGGCCACAAGAAAATAAAAAATATATATAAATAAGTGAACAATTTTAAATAAATACACACAGCTTGCGTGCCGACTCCTCGAGCGCAGCGGCCAGCGGGTGCTATTATGCTTTTTATTTTATTTTTTTTATTTTACTCTGCGTCCAGGAATCAGTCCCACGCAAAGGGACCCCTTAATTAAACAAAAAAATAAATAAATAAATCTTTTGACCGATTATATCTGGCTTCCTCCCTTTCATCATCATCTTCTTCTTCTTTTTTTCTTTTTTTACCCCTTGATGCAGTTAACCTGAGCGGGGACAGCGTTTTTACACGGCTGTGGCTGTGCCCGAGCAGTGCACAAGAGCCGGCGCTCGTGTAACTGGGTGGCGTTAGTTTTAAGGAAGTAAAAGGAGTCCTGAACACCAAGGACACAAAACGTGGAGCTAATTATTCAAACGAGTTTAAGAGACAAAGCATCTGCTCCTTAGCCTTAAATTACACATCCTAAATCTAAAGATGTGACGGTCAGCCCCCCCGCCCCCGCCCTCCCCACAACCTACGGAAAAGTAGAAACACCAAGACAAACATAGAGTCCTGAGTGAAAACAGGCTGCCCCTGGATAGTCTAATGCGTCCCCTCGTATTTTACACCATCAAACAGTTATTCTTGTTTACGGCGAAACAAATGTAGGCGCCAGCGAACCTCATCCGATCTTCTTCCCTCGGAAAAATCTAACTGAGCTGGTTGAAGAGCAACTTGTAGGATCATGAAGCCACAGTGTGAGCTTTGCGCAGCCCCTTGTGGAGCTCACTTGTTCCAAAATAAAACGACAGCCTGCAGCTGGAAACACATATTATCTGCACTGCACTGAACACAAACGCTCCGAAATAAAGGCTGTCAACAAGACATTTATTTCAGCAAGCGGAAACGCCGAATTCAGAAAGCGTTCAAATTCGCTTCACTCTGTTAATATTATAACAATTTTGAGAATTAATTCCACCACGCGTTAAAAAGGCGATTTTACGCACAACAGACAGTTTAACTACAGATTAGATGTATATAAAAATGACTTTCTTGCGTAAGGAATTGTAATATGCAAACTTACGCATGTCCCCCTCGTTCCCTCTACTCCAGACAAAGTGGGAAGAATTCTCCCTCCATGCTCCTAAAGCCGTCCTAAACCCCTCCAAAGCTTCATGTAAGACCGCTACTCCCACTACAATCTGGCCGCTCGAGTGCCAAGGCCATCCGTGCCCGGTGCCCAAACCCACCACTCAACACACACTGAGGGGCAGAGACAAGAAGAAATGACATTTATTATACACTCTAAAAAAGACAATTCCAAGTTATTGTTTCTCTCTGCAAAAAGGGGGCTTGCTTCTAACATAATGAAGCGTCTTTTGTGTGGCACAGAACAATACAAAACAAGTATTCTAATAAATAGCCACTTTTTTGTGTGTGTGATGGTGAGGGGAGAGGAGTGTGTGTGTGTGTGTGTGTGTGTGTGTGTGTGTGTGTGTGTGTGTGTGTGTGTGGAGGGGGGAGGGGGGTGCTCTCCAGGATGAATGGGCTGGAGCGGCGGGGTTCTGAAAGGCAGCTGTGCCGCATTCGGAGAGGAGGGGCGAGGACTTGGCGAGGAGCCCCCGCACCCCCTTCGCCTCCTCCTGGATACTGACTCCCATTACTGATCCTGGAACAGAAAAGGACGCAAAGGTGGGGGGGAGGAAAAGGGGTGGGGAGGGGTCGGTATTGACTTTGGAGGCTGTTTTTACTCAGGACATACACTGTTTCCTACAATATGATCTTGGAGTCATCAAATATTGTCTCATGCTGTGATGTCCACAGAATCCAATTAGATGTAACCTGCACAGCTTGTAAGCATGTGGTTTTGACAGCTTCTAGGTGGGGAAGGATTTAGCCTACACACACTCACTCATACACACACACACATATAGCATACAAAAAACATGCAACAGCCACACAGCTGGGCTGATTAAAGCTTTCCTATCTACACACAGGTTTACCGTTTTGAGATGCAGCATGTGTTTCACACACATGGTTCGGTCTCCTCCTCTGAACTCACCGTTGATTGCTTCACAGATTAATTTCTTCCCCGGCCTAACCCTCACATGTCCCATTTGTTTTGCAAACACAGGACCAGAGCCCATTTGAGCAGCTCCTTCATTGTTAATGGATTCAGCAGTGCTTCTGCTGCTGCTCCTCCTGTTGCTGCTCCTCTCTCCCTCCAATGCCTGTTGCAGCATCCCTGCTCCAGGGCTGCCAGAACTCACAGACTCCCTGACTTGTAGCTGACGGGTGTCTTTGCTGCAGGCATCCATCTGCCTACTGGGGGAACCAAGGTGGAAAAACTCCTAATAAAAGTAATTTCATGCTTTTTCATTCTTTGCCAATAAAAATGCTCTAGGAATGCTTTCTTACAAACGTTCATTATTGTTTAGTAACCTAATCAGTTTAGAAGGGCACACAGCGCTTATGTTATTATCCCTCAAAATGTTTTTCTTTTCAATTTGTTTTAAAGCGAAAATACATTTCATAGATGCCTAAACATAGATATATAGATGCCAAGATTTCTTCCTGGTGTGCAACATCAAGGTGTGAGATAACCCACTGGCTTATTGCGTTAAACCACTGGTGGTTAACCAACATTTCCTTTTTTCTAAATCTACTTTCTTCCCAGGACAAAGAGAAGCCACATTGCAGATTAAAACAACTTCTCCACGCTGTCAGGTTTTACCGATTCGCCGGTGAATAATATGCGAGATGTGTTGCATCAAATAAGCACTACAAATAAACCACATAAGTGGGAGATTGACACAGAGTGGCAAGCTAAGTAAAAGTGGCTGGGTGAGAGAGGGGGTGGGGTGGGGTGCAGGGTGAGGTTGGGTGAGACAGCCCGAGAGGGAGATAAGATCAAGTTCAGACCTAAAAGCGTTGAGGGAAAAAAGTGAGCCAATTGGCTAAAAGCAGAGGTCTTAGTTCAGTTCATTCTGTCTATCTCGAATCGCAATCATATGGCACTTAAAAATATGAAGACCTCAGTCAGCGATGTAATATGATGTATCATCTGTTGCATGGGTGGAGAGGCGGTGTTTAGAATAGTTAACCTGGTTTATATGTAGGATTTCAAAATGTATTTCAGTAAATAGCTTAATGTCTTTATTGAGTCTCAAGCAGGATGGTAACCCCAAACTGCCAAAGTGAAAGTGTGTATTTTTTCTTTTTTCCCCCCTGTTTTTTTGACAAAGAGAACATAACATGTCATTCAAATCTGGGGCACTCTTGTCTACAAGCAATTTGTTCTTTTGTTGCTCCATGTGCTCTATTTTCATCTTCTTCTCTTGTTAGAACCGTGAGAGAAGAGCATATAAGGGTTTGATGGAGTGGTGAGTCAGAGACAGGATGACATAAAGAGAGAGAAAAGTGAGAAAAAGAGTGAGTAAAAAGAGCGAGAGAGAGGAGAAGAGAGGGGAGAGAGAAAGAGCAAGCGAGAGAGAGAGACCAAGAAGGCCAATGTCAATCCCACAGCAAACAGCAGCGGATAATCATGGGCTTTAGGAAAACACTGTGTCCATAATGCTATTACCCAGGATTACCTACTCCAGCAGAGAAGGCGAGACTCTCTTCACAATGTGCCACAGACCTTTCAGATAATCATCTTATCACAGATGACAAACCCAGAAGAAACATCCCATTATTCAAGAAAGAGGGGGGGAATCTACAGCATGTTTGGATGAAGACATATTGTAAGCCTAAATTATTCAAGTGAAAAAATATCAGATTTTGAAATTAGTACGCCAGCCGCTTCCTCACTTCCTCTCTTTCATTCGCTCACTGTCTCTTTCTCAGGGTGCTTTCTCCTTTTCCCGCAGGGCAATTAGAGACAAGATTTTATGCATTGTTCAGCTTATCAATTAGCCATAACACCTTCCCCTCTGATTGGTCTGTAATGAACATAATGGTTTTAACAGTCAGGAGTTGCAACTCTTAGAGGTGCTGTGCTAATGGTGTCGCCACGGCGATGGAGTCACAGTAACAGCTTTGCGGAAAAGCAGAAGGAGGAGGAGGGGGTAAGTCAGCTCTCCCTAACACATCTCTAATTAGAGCTCACAGTCAGTCATTACTGATGTAATAGGGTGTAACACTAATGGCTATCAGGCAAGCCTCCACAAACAACAGAGGGGGGCTCTTGTAAGGTGACAGGAGCAGAAAATTTACGGAGGAGGGGGGAAAAAATGGGAGATTATGGTGAGGAGACAGGTGAAATGGAAAGTTGGGGTGTGGAGTGGTTGGGTGTGGGGGTGTGGGTCAAGGAGTGATTCAGGGAGAGTGTGCCTTGCAGCAGAGAAGGTTTTTAAGTACAGTAGTCAGACAAGGTCAGGGCCCATTAATGGAAAATCTTTCTTTGATGATAGTGAAATCTGTCACGCTAGACTTTGGGCAATATATAGAGACTGACAAGACTGAAAATGGTGAAAATTAAGGAGACATGAGGCTGGTTCAGGGAATGTAGATGATTGAGAGCGAGCCGGCGTGGCTGTGAGGGAGGACGGCGGTGAAGGCAGACTCCTAGTTAACCACTTTGGCACTTATACCTTGTTAGCACTGATGTACTCCGCAGTCCCATTCAGCCATTGATGCATGTTTTTACACTTTTCAGCACAAATTGCTCTGGCTGTAGCAAAACAGAGTGACAGAGGTAAAGATAAGGAAGATGGTTGACAGGAAACCAATGTTGGGAGAAATGAAAAGTGAGAGATGTGAAAAGAAAGCCGCAAGCGCTGCTCACTGCATCTATCCAAAGAGAGAAACCAAAGTATGAGTAACTTTTTTTTTTAAAAAAAAGATCTTTACACTAATTTGTAGTTTATTTCAATATTTATATACAGTGCTATCTATATGATGCACCACACAGGATGATACACATAGTTTTCAGTATTATCCTGAACTAATGACACACATTTTCTGTTTTCAAGCTTGGTAACTTTCTTGGTAATCATGAAAATAGGCCACGCTAACTGGAATAAAGGTTTTCTTCTGTGCTTGCTTCACCCAGGATCAAAAGTTGCAAAGACCAGCCTCTGTAGGTTAACACTGATATTCGACCACTTTATTTGCACACACTGGTGTTAATTGGCATTTGAGGTCATCACTGATAGTGTAAATGGTGGTGAAAATTGGTGGATTAGTCTTTGCATCGGTACAACTGGTAAGACAGAGGCAAGACATTCTGTTCTTGTAATCCACCCATTAGTTCGCTGACTGTCTGTGACTTGAACGCCTCCAAAAAATTTTGGTTATTGTGAAACTGTGTGTGAAACAAGCTTCAGGGTTTACAAGTTTACGGTCAAAGTCCCAAACTTCAAGTCTTCTTTAACACAACATGGCATTCATTTTCGTAACCGTAATGGTGTGGCTGATGAGTTTTTACCTTATGGGTGTCCACAGCATTCTCAACCAGGTTCCAGCCCGAATTCAAGTTTACGAAAAATACCCAAACAAGCACTAAAGCTAGATGAGCAATTGCCTAAATGCCAACGACAGGCTTCAAAACAGGTGCGCACAAACCAGTAGATCTACGTTACAGTGACTAGTCCCACCTTTTACACAGTTTATCTCTATTATTTCTTATCTGCTGGTAGGTCACTGGAAAGGACTTAAGCAAACCCTTGGAATGCTTCCTCTCTGCTCCCTCCTTCACACTCACAAATCCCATGATGTCTTCTAATCCATCTGAGCCATTGGTAACCAGTTTTGTAGATGTAAAACATCACTGACAATGTATTGTGTCATTTTCTTGTTTGTTTTTTTTCACTGCTAATTAGCTGTTTTACAAGGTTTGAAGCTTGAAGATTGTTTGTAGATCTGTGCTCCAAATCTACACATAATCTCAGCCTTGCTGAAGGTGGTTTAGCACTTACTTGCTAAAGTAAGAAAGACTGTCTAGTTGGTACAATACTCCCCGCTGGCAGCAGCCTCCCCCAGCAGGACAATACATCATCAAAACTGTTCAGTAACAGTACAAAAAATCACAAATATCCAAATGAGCCTGATCTACAGAGCTGTATGCTGACAACACATTTTCCTCTTTAACCAAGAGGATGCAGTATCCATAATTTCCCAAAAGATTTTCGGATTTTGATCGATCAGATCACAGGACAGATTTCCACTTTGCCTCAGTCCATCTTATTTGCTTGGGCCCAGAGAAGGCTGCAGTGCTTCTGGATCCAGCAACCATTTGTGCCAATGACAATGAGACTTCCTGCATCCACGCATTGATTTCCACTACACCATCAAGTCTGTTTTTAATGCTGTGCTGCCCAAGGGATGGAGGATTACTGCGGTTAAATATTGTTTTTTGACTTTTACCATTTGTCCAGAGATTTCTTTTAATAATATTATATACCGTACATAAGAAACACCCCAAGTTTTGGCAACCATACATGGAGAACTATGCTTCTTCAGTTGTTGAAGTATTTGCCTGGGCAGTTTCACACAGTAGTAAACCTCTTCTCATCTTTACTTCTGAGAAACAAGCTTCCTTTTATACACATCCTTGTTACTGACTTTTTGCTAATTCAGTTTAATGTGACTGCCACTTAAATATGGATTTCAAATGATTTGCAAACATAGCCTTTCTGATTCTGATTCTTTTTCTATTTACACATCCTACATCACAACTTTTTTCTTTGCTTTTCTTTTCTTTTTGGAAACTGAGCAGTGAGGAGACTTTAGTGTCTTTGTTGTCACTAGGATGTGAAGTTGAACCTTGAAGGAGTATTGTATGTGTAACCTATTGTGTAGCTTTACTAACGACGGCAGCAGCAGCTTGGCCTTTGAGGAGCTGCAGGACTTCAGGGGGGCTCTCTATTTCCGAACTCAGCCTTGAAAGTGTGTTTGATTGTGTTTGTGTGTGTGTGTGTCTGAGACAGAGGGGGGGCTCCTCAGTTGCCGAACTATAGTCCCTCACCCAGAATTTGAAATAAGGTCATCGTCCCCGGGAGGCCCCAAGTCAAAGCCTTCCTTCTTCACCTGCCCTTTAACTCTCCTCATCGCCCTCATTTCTTAATTTAACTCTTCACCTGAGTCCCATGTTTCTTTACTCCCCTAACAGCCCTTCCCCTTTTTTTGTTTTGCATTGTTTATACTTTAACACTTAGCCCTCTAATACATTCTGTAGATAAACGCCAACCAAAGGAAGCATAGACACGAAAGACCAGCATCACAATGACTCTGCCACTTCAACTAATATGGAATATTATGCTTTACCTCAAAAGTTTGAACTTGTTCTTTTTGTTTGTTTATTTTTTGTCTTGTCTTGTGCACAAAAATTGAAGCTCCCAATTATGTCATTGGGCCTTAAAACTGTAATTTGATTGGAGAAATGAATTTTATGGATTAGCGAGACAATAAAAACAAAAATGGCATTGTTCGTAGATAAGACAGGTAATAAGTGTATTAAAGCTTGTGGTCTGTGTGTGTGTCTGGAGCAACACAGATGCATATCCAATAGGATGCAGAGTGAGCAGGACAATAACGCACCATTCTTATGCTAATCAAGGAGGCCATTAATGTTTACATTCAAAATCAGGCCTTGCAAAGAAATGCATTCACTCCCTGCTAAACTGGGATAATTAGTTCCCTCTTAAACCCATATTCCATTAACTCAGGTGAATCCATCTGAGTTTCATCAAATTTCTGCCTCATTTTGCATAATAATACAATTTAATAGATAATGACATATTCAGACTACTCTGGGAAAACAAGCACCTATAAGAGAATATTATATGTGTAAAAAAAAAAAGGCATTTTGCTCTATTTTATATGTATCTGAAAATATTTAAAAGCATTTCCTGTAAGTCAGCAGGACTGATTTGTGCATAAATTAAATCTCTAACTGTAAACGGCTTATTAGAGATTAGTGACTGATGCATTTAATGCTCTCTGCAGAGTTTCTGCTCACTTTGTGTATACGACACATCATATTACACTGTTATTGGAGTGCGTTTATGTCTACAGAGAATCCCTGGAATCATCAGTGACATAACAGGCATTGCATTTAACTGGAATGTAGTTTGATACATATTTGTGTGTGTGTGTGTGTGTGTGTGTGTGTGTGTGTGTGTGTGTGTGTGTGTGTGTGTGTGTGTGTGTGTGTGTGTGTGTGTGTGTGTGTGTGTGTGTGTGTGTGTGCGTGCGTGCGTTTCCTTGTGTTTGTGTCACTGAAAGAAGTTTTTTTTAATACATTCACACATGCATGCTTGGGCGTATAAAGCTAAGCAGTTCCCATCAATATTCAGACTTTATCCCACCAACAGTTTTATAGAGCCAGTCACTTTTCCCATGGTGTGTGTGTGTGTGTGTGTGTGTACGAGTGGGTGTGAGTGTGCATACGAAGAAGCAAGTGCAGTCTTATTCAATATAAACCTTTAAATAATTTTTAAATAAAGTATTTTTTCTTCTTCTCATATTTTAGCCTTTATGTAATATGTATGTTTTTCATATCCTCATTTGGAACACAGACATTTAGTATGCTGAAAACACTTATGATTTATATAGGTGAGTAGCTTCACATGTCTCTCTTTCACTCACTCACACATACACGCGTACACACACACACACATGCGCACACACTGTAATGGATAGGAGCTGGCTGAGGGCGTCTGTCAGGGGCGACTGTTCTAATCAGAGCAGTGGGGAGAGAGATAAAGGAGAAAATAATGAGTGTGGCATCAGGCCTTTCATAGCGCAACAAAAGGCCACGGGATCAGATAGACACACACAATGTGGAGAGGAGAGGAAGGGAGGAGAGGAAGAGAGGGAAAAGAGAGAGGGAGGGATGGGAGAAGGCAGCGCGGTGAAAGAGAACAAGGGATGGACGGGGGAATGGGTTTGCAAATATGCTTTCTTGCAAGCGTAGGTGATGTAGGCAACATTATGAAATGCAAGCTTATGTCTGGCTTCACTCGAAGGATGCCGTCAAATGGAGTGGATGGATGTTTCTATGACAACATCAATCATTTTAGCACAGAGTAGTCTTTCAGCAAGTACTGACTATAAATGCATTTGCCAGCACACATCCCTCCTTTTTTCCGTCTCAAAGACTTTGCTGGCCTCGTGCCCTCTTTCTTACTGCAGATTAGTGCTGCTTCATTTACTGCGTGTGATAATTTCCAGTCATCCTTTGATTTTTAATGCTTAATTTATCCAGATTACACTCCTTTGATTATTAATGCCTAATTTAGCCTGATGACACCAATCATTAGATGGTACCCAAACTGAAAGCAAACAACCTTAGTGGTCTTCCAATGTACCGATACAGCCTCTTCTACAGATAATGATACCGTTCAGAGAGCCCTGTGAGTGTTAAGTCAATGCCCACATTTTTACCCAAACTCCCATCAAACTTTAAAGAGAAGAGAAATACTAATTAGAAACTGCAAGCTAGGAGAAATGAGCAGGCAGACTCAGAACAGAAAATCCTATTCAGGGACTTAATGAGCTTGTCGAAGCTGAATAATTGATTTCTAATTCTAGCCTGCAGCTGTTGACCCAACCAGGGAGTGTTTTGAATGGAACTGAAATATGTTGCGCTCTGACTTGGCACTGTTGGCTTTCTGGTAACAAAACCATTATCAGATACTCTCATGTCTACCTCACACTTTCAGGTTTTGTTTAAACCCAGATGTAAAGTTTCTTATTCAATTACTCGGCTGCCGTGTACCAACAAATATACCCAGGCTCGCCCTTTGTACTCTCTTGACACCTTAATCCTGCCACAAATCTTGTTTAATATTTCAGACTTGCAGATAATTTAGTAAAAGGCTGTTTGATTTGTAACCCCCCCCCTTTCCCAAAAAAGCCCAGTAAGGTAAACTCTCCCAGCGTTTTAAGCGTTGAGAACCACAGTCCATATCAGATTGTAGGTGTTTTATGTTTCGCTCATTTGCTGCGGAGTGATTCTTTGTTGCCCTGTGTGGACGATCATATCCTGGGGGCTCTGGGGCAGGAATAGCATAGAGCACCCTGTGTGTGAACCACAGCCGCCCAGCGTCCCTGTAAGATGACCTCACGGAAAATAGGCCTAATTATTACCGTGACAGCCCATGCTATCATATTCTGCCAGATCAGTCACTACAAGGGAGAGAGGGGAGGGGGGGGAGGAGCGGGGGAGAAGAAAAATTAACAGAAATATATACCACTGTGCCACCAACCCCACCCCCCCACCCCAAAAGTGCGCATTTATTTTTAATACCCTAATCAGCAAGTCCCAAAGGTGGTTTGGCTCTCACTCACCTGCACAGACAGACGTAGCCGAGCACAGGTAAGGCAGCAGTGAGAGAGCAGGAGGAGGTGAATTGGGAGCAGAGCCAGAATGAGGCCAGTTTTTATCGTGAGAGGCAGCGGCTCGTGCTGCGGTTCTGATCGAGAAATGAAAAATTAGCGTGCTCATATTGCATCCTCTCATGTTCTAGCAAAATAATTGCCTCAAAAGTTGCCAACACACAACCCCAATTTCTTTCTTTCCCTTTAAGAGGAAATTTCATTCTGTACAGCAGATAGTAGATGGAAGGATGAAGTGGTGGGGGAGCGCAGAAGTAACACAGGGGGGCCCAGGAGGACACGGTAATTACAAGATACAGAGGTGAAGGTAGACAGCAGCGATTAACTGAAGGACTGTCCTACTCCTGAAGCCATAGTCATTAGGGCTGGATCATTATATGATAGATTTCAGGGCTATTTGCCTGGTTTTGTTCCCAGAGACAGTATTCCGAGAGACACCCTGGGAATGGGACATACTACACCAATAGCTACCTCCGTGAGAAAAAAACATGGCAAATATCAATGCTCTGTGCTGATGTGTGGTAGATGCTAATGATTATACTTGGATGCTTTCATACCAGACTGCTGGAGGTCACAACAATGGGTTACACAGTAAAAGAAAATTTTACACAGTGAGTTTTGACAATGACACAAAAAGCAGTTTGTACATTGTGCGTGGAATTATTTGGCTTCTTTTAACTTAAATGGAACTTTTATTGGACTTTCTTGCACTTTTGAAAATGAAAATTCCAGTCTTTTGTAACTTGGGTCTCATATTTGCAGGTTTTGTTTTAGTTACAGTGACATCGCATTCAGCAGTTTGCACAAAAGCCAGCAGTTCAAACACATCGAACTTCTTTATTTAGAAGTACAAAAGTGAGTGCACAGAAATGTCAGTAGTAATGTGGTTTTTTTTTTTATCTTGGATTTATGACGTATAAGAAGAAATTTCTCCTACCAAGTCAGTTCTACTTAGCCTTTGTTAGCAGAACTGGCTTTTTTGTCTGTATGATGATGTTTCTTTGAAGAAATCCTGCAAATTGTAGCATGTGTTACAAAATCAGTCATTAATCATTGTTTCCTGGAATGACTCAGGGTGCTATGATGTCCCCATAAATTGAAATTTATCTGTGGTTTCCAATCATTTCCAAATCACAGTCAAACACTGTAGTTAACATTTGATATTTGTACCCACAAGCTGGGTTAGGTACAGGGAGAGATCATGCATGACCCATCCATCCACCCCAAACTTTGTTCCTCTACTAAAAATGCCTCTTTTCTTTTGACTTTATTACCAACACTGCAGGCTGGTTTCTTACCTTGCTGATCTTTTTTTAGTGATGTGGCCATAGTTATCACTGTACAATAAATAAATACACCAAAGGTTTATGTTTGACATTACACCTTATTCAGGATTTTACGGTAAGGAAATTCTAACAGCTTGAAACAACTTTAGATGCTCGCTTCATATCTTCTACATTGCTGTGTTAGCAGGAAAAATATGTTCCCTGCTAACACTTACAAACATAACGTTTAGAAATAGAGACACACAGGCCACTTACATGATAAAATAATCTTAGTCAACATATTCTAATGATCAACAAAACAGAAAAAGCTATGTAGACAGATCAAAACTGGGAGAGGGGGAGCGTTACTAAGCAGATGAAGCTTCTGTGGAAGTGAGTGCCATCCAAAAATCTTACACCACAGAATAACTAGTGGCAGCTCTTGGTTTTCTCCTGTGAGCTCACTGACTTTGGGGGAAAGGAAAGTATTTCTTTTCTGTGAGAGCTCAGAAAATGTCTTAGGAGTGGCTTGTTTAACAGAACTTGATGCAGTATTTGTATGTGTTATGAGAGGCTTTTGAGGGGCTTGCTTGCTTTGAGATGCAAAAATTGTAGCAAGTAAAGAGTTAATGTTATTGTCTTGCTTGAAATATGTTTTTGAGCTTTTTTATATTAAAAATGTTTAGTTCTGTTAAATAAGTTGTTTGATCTTTATTTTCTTTTATATTTGTGATATACAGTGATTAGTAGCCACTCCTGATAGTGTTTCTTATTGTGTTTTTGTGTTTGGAACATTTTAGTTGGACCGCCCAGCCTTGTATGACCTATAGCCAAAAAGACTTTTGTCACTTCACTAAGGCAGACTATAACAAAAAACGATCTCCACCTTAACAAGTCTTAAAATTAAGTTAATACAATGTGAGTTGAACAAAACCTGACGTATGACACTGTGGCAATATTTATCCAACCAAATTCATCAAAAATGTAGAACCACTGTGTGAGAAACTAAAGACACACTCATTCCAAAGCTTGTTGAACCACTTTTAACAGGAATAACTTGAAGTAATAATTTTCTGTGTGACTTTATCAGTCTCTCACATAGTTGTAAAGACCTATTTGGACTTTGATTCGACCTTTGCAACACCTTGATTATTTTCTTTTTCAGCCATTCTGTTATAGATTTGCTGCAGTGTTTGGGATCGTTGTCGTGTTGCATGGCCCAATTTCAGACCAGGTTTATCTGTCAGACAGAAGGCTTCACATTTGACAATACTTCGGTATACAGAGGAGTTCATGTTTGACTCAGTGACTGCAAGGTGCCCAGGTCCTGTGGTTGCAAAACTGGCCCAAATCATCACCCTTCCACCACCGCGCTTCACAGTTGGTATGAGGTGTTTGTGCTAATATGCATCCCCGCTTTGGTCTTGCTTGTCCAGAGGACATTATTCCAAATGTCACACATAAGCCCATAAGTATTTACATTTGAACACGTAAGTATTCAAATGTGTTCATTTAAGCCATACCTTTTCTAACTGGGTTGTCATAAACTTTAATACTTTATATCATAACTAAGGCCAAAAGAATCTGAGAGGTAGTTCTACAGTTTCTCTGAATGTTTGGGTATCTAACCTTTGGGTGAATTTGCTAGGACATCCACTCCTAGGGAGAATGACGACTGTTTTCCACTTGTGGAAAATCTTTCTCACTCTGGAAGGATGGACTTCAAATTATCTGGGAATGACCTTATAACCTCCCACATATTGTTGGGCAGCAACTGTTGCTTCTCTAAGATCATTGTTAATGTCTTTCCAAACTTTAACTTTTATAAAGATGGCTACATTTGCTGATGATCAGTTAAAAAACTGCATTTGATTAGCAGCACCACTTGGCTGTTACTTACCCTCTTAATACCAATGTAAGGGAGTACTTCATTTTTCACATACTGCTTTTTTTTTTGGCTTCATTTTTGGCTAAATAGATAATGACATTTTGGAATATGTCATGTTTTATTGTTAATTCAAGGTTGCATTTACCAAATATTAACACCTGCTAACACCAGATGATTTTTATTATGTCCTAATACCCCTCAACGAAAAATCTAAACATTTCATACTTTTGTTGTACTTTGACTGTGAGCACCTTTTTGGGTAGGGTTAGAGGACCCTTGCACAGTTTGTCATATGTTGCGTTCTGTATGTAATAAATACTGTCTCGTGTAAATTTGCATTAGCATGGTCCTTCGCAGGCAGAAATTTCACAGTAGACACATGTGCCGTCCAAGCTCGTACAGATGAATAAACAAATGGATAAGGCTAAACGTGTGATATGTTGGCTGTAACAAAAAGCTTAAATTTCTGCTTTTCTACAAAAATGGACCCATGCAGGACTCCCGTGCTGGTTGCTGCAAATGGAGGTAATGCAGGCTATGTGTTTATTTGCATACAGAGCAGGAAAATCAGATTTAACTACAAATCATCGCAGGGGACACATGTGGAGACAAATTTTAATTCCAGGTGTAAACGCATGCTGATTTAACAGCAAAGGGTGATCACACCACGTGGTGATTTGATTTGGTTTTGTTTTCTGCTCTTTGCATGATGTTAATTAATAAATTAAGAAAGTAAAACATGTCAACAGTGCTACAAATCACACACACACACACACACATACAGAACACACAATCAGGCAACAGTAATAAGCTAATAATGAGATTAATTCCACTGATTACAAAATCAGCCTTCATTTGAGACCACTGTATTTTCATTTGTGAGTTTTTGATTGTTTGTGTTGGTGTGTGTTGGTGCATGTTGGGCGGGTGGCGGGGGGTACTATTTCGCTTGGGTTTGTTTTTTTTCCTGGAAAAGAAAAGCAGACTGTAGAAACCCTTGTAACCCAGCCCTGCCCTCCACCCCCAGACCCTCTCGCTGTCACCGGCCATGTGTAGTGTGTAACAGGCACTGACAGTTGCTGTGCAGGTCAGTAACCCTGTGGCCTTGTCTAATTGAGGCTAAGGATCCCGGCTTGTCCTGCCATCTATAATTAACTACATCATCTGCAGCCGTATGAAAGATTCAGCTGGACTGGGAGTGGCCGACACATGATCCCGCTGTTAGTGTTTACTGCTAGTGTGTATAAATGTGTGTGTGTTAGTGAATACATCATAGTCACGGTGACTTTCAGAATCTTCTGATTTACCCAATAGGTGGAATATGAATTTTTAATGCAAAAAAAATGTAATTTACTCTATCTGATTAGATTTGGATGAATACATTTAGCCCTATAACTGTAATGTTGCAGACAGTCCGTCATGTTATTACAAATAAAAGCTTGCAAAATTTGCAGTAAATCCAAGGTATCCTTGTTACCTTCTCTTTAATTCCTGCTCCTTCCTCCCAAGCTTGAGCTTTGCCATGACAGAAACTTGAAGTGCACTCTACACCTTCAAACACCTTGGCTCTGCCTTCCCCTGCCCTTCTCTGCCTCCTCCACCTCTTCCATCCTCCTCCCGTTCGCTCAGCTCTCCCGGCTTACCCTGCCCCACTCAACTCCTCTCTCTGTCCTGTCGATGCCTTTGAAATAGGGCTTTCAAAAATGCTGCTTTTTGAATTAATGAATCATTTTTCGCCAGGTGTCGTCGCGAGAGGAGGAGGAGGGGGGAAGAGGTGGGGTGGGGGATGAGGGGACTAAAGAGGAGGGAGTGGGGGCTAATAAATACAGAGTGGAGAGAGTCTCACCACTAGCAATCCCTCTCCTCCCTTTGCCCGACGTCCCCCCACGCCGCTCCACCTCTCCTCACCCAACACAGACACACACACACACATTCACACACACGCCTTTGCTTTCCTCCCACGCCCCTCCACCCCCAGCCCTAGATGAAAGGCCTAGCTCGTTCCTGTACCTTTAATTTAAAGCTGAAAAGGAAAACGAGAGCGGGGGTGCGAAACACGCTTATGAATATGGAGAAAATTGAATGAGAACCGTCCCTTTGAATAAATCAGTATGAATATCCCTTGGCCTTGTTGGGAGGAAGGTCACAGGAGACCCTTGGATATACAGATGGAGAGCAGTTTGATGGACCAGTATGTGTGTATGTGCATGTATCTGTGGTCTTGTTACATGTATGCATTTGTTTTGAGAAGTTTAGACTCTTTATTATGTTTTTGATAGTTT
The DNA here is from genome assembly GCF_963969265.1 of Rhamphochromis sp. 'chilingali'. Taxonomy (NCBI): domain Eukaryota; kingdom Metazoa; phylum Chordata; class Actinopteri; order Cichliformes; family Cichlidae; genus Rhamphochromis; species Rhamphochromis sp. 'chilingali'. The sequence continues at coordinate 22,008,888 of NC_137941.1, read as the reverse complement.
AGTACAAGGCAATTAAAGACAATCATTTGCTGATTAAATGGGATAGTGATTACTACTAGATGGACTCCGTTAGATAGATGATTTGAATGACTGATTCAACAGTTGTTATAGCCTGTAACGTCTGTGTCCATAAGCAGATACCTACTGCAGAGGTGCGTTCACCTTGAATGGCACGTGGCCCTGCAAAGCTTGAAAAGGAGAAAGCGCTAAAAAGCGTGCGTATAACCATGGCAGTATGGACCATTCCACATGAAGACTCTCGAGTTGTTATTTACTTGCAGAAGATTGCAGCAACGTTGCTGCAGACCAAGTTTGAGTATTATATAGTGTTCAAGGCTGCAAACAAGCAGTAAAGAAACTGTGGACTATGTGGGAGTTAACCCGCAAATTAAACGTATTGTGGAAGACATTCAACAACATCATCCCTCACATGAAAACAGTGTGGCAACAACGACAACTATATATATTTAATAACAATATAGCAATATGAGGAAAAGCAGCAGCACACTGTCCAGTCACTCACAATCAGAAGACATGAGGAGAACCAAAACAACACATTTATTAACACAATATTAATGTTGGCAGTTTAGTTTGATCTTGATCATCAATTAGCCAGATTACAGAGCAAGAATCCTGAACATTGTGATGAAAGTTTCTTTCTTTTGTTACATTATATGGAAGAGAAAGCACATTCTGAAGATAAAACTTGTGATATTTCCCGACGTCACATATGTGCATGTATGTGGGGTTGATGACGGTGGAGCAGATATTTAGCTGAACCAAAATAAATCTCTGTATGTTCAAAACTGTGAACACATATACTTGAAGTATGATCCATCCTAGCAACCTAAACTTAACAGAATCTATTGTTTTCCACAGGAAGCTATTAAATCAGCAGGTAGTATAGGTAAGTTTTATTCTAAGTTGTTCTTCATTTTGTGATGAAATAAACAGCAGGGCAACACGTCTACAGCCCTGCAGGTTCATGGCTGCCTTTGCTGCTTATAGTTCTGTTATTGTGCGCTTTTCTGCACAATGTGATGCAGGGGAATTGAAAAAGAATCCTTCAATTTGACTGAGAACATGATGCTTAGACTGTGACAAATCAGAGGGCACAGTGGTAATAGTATATATATGTGTGGTGACAGTTGAAAAGATCCTTTGTTACATGTTTTCTCCTTGTACTTCCTGTCTCTATCTACCGTCAACTCATCAATAATGCTAAAATATAGAAACTTTTTTTAAATAAATGTAAAATCAGAATAAAAATCGTCACACAATAAAATCACAAGTTTGCAAAGAGTATGTTCTGCTGCCTGCACGAGTTGTTATTTCTAAATATTTGAAAAAGAAAAAGTTATGAACTTATTTTTGAGACGCTAGCTAAAAATGACTCAAAAAATGGAAAATCTATAGACAGAAATTTTAAGCACTACATCAAAAGAGTAAAAAGATAAATTTTATATGATGTAATCAATGTTTTTTTTTTAAATCTGCATTTGGTTTATAAAGACAGAATTTTTCCCAGTGCTTAAAGGAACATCTTAAAATGTCTTTCTGCAACCCCAAAATATTTAGTTTGTACATAACAGGCTCAAACTAGAGACTTTGTTAGCCGTAAAATGTCCTATTAAAAATGTAATCTGTGAGCATAATAATAATCTATGATCGACTAATTCTTTCAGAATTACCACTTAATTTGTTTATAATTCACCAAAACTTGGGTTAACGGTGAATACTTGTCGAGTCCATGACACAATCTGTCAGCAGGGTTCTCACTGAATCACTGATGCGCGTTCTTCTGTTCTTCCTGCTGCTCATTTTCAGGCGTAGGTTTTCATGTTTAAAATGACAAAAAAGAAGAAGGAGACACTCTGTAACATTGTTGAAGATTCGGAAATTGAATTTGTAAGATCTGCTTCAACAGCCCAATGAAGACATGAATGAGTGGAAACGGAGAGCACGGAAAAGACAAAAAAACAAAACACTGGAGGACAGAGGAAGACTGGAGGAGCAGATGATTGCAAGGACTCTGTATCATTTTGAGGTTGTCTTTAACCCAGTCCACTGCCTATTGTGAGAGAGTGGCAGGGAGAAATTGAATTCCCAGTTATTTTGGTGAACAAGGAAACACTGACTGAGTCTCATGAGTTAAATACTAATTGAAGACGACAGAGATTTGGATGAAAGTCGTGAGAGCTCAGCCTGAATGGCACATGGTCTTGGACTCAGAGCACCACAATAGAAGAAGCTAGAAGTGGTGTGTGTATTCTTGTTACTAGTGAATGTGGGTTTAAGGACACTCTTTCTTTCTTTCTTTTTGGTTGACACGTGGATTCCATTCGATCGCACACATAAAAACAGAGACGTAAACCGTGTTAATATCAGTAAACCAATCACAGCAGGTTATTAAGAATCTAATAAGCTTAAGCATAGAAATCAATATATGTATATATTTTTTATTTGGTCTGGTAGTGTGAGGACGACAGAAAAGGATTAGGGCCACTGGGGGAAAAAGTGGGCAAGTCTTTTTTTTCTTCTTCTTCAGAAGTCTGAGAAAAAGTCAGAATTCCGAGATTAAATTTTGACTTTAATATCAGAATTCTGTTTTTTTTTTCTCAGAATTCTGGAGAAAAAGAAAAAAAGTCACTTTTTTTTCCAGTGGCCCTAATCCTCTTTTGTAGAGAACATCTACAAAGCAGGTGGAAGTGAATTCTTTGTCTCACAGAACATTTTCGGTCTTGTTTGGACTGAGCCAAGTAACATTTTAATGCCTTTGTGTTTTACATTAATGTTTCACATATCAATAGAAAGAGGAGAGAAATTTTAATGACATGTCATCTCATTGTCGTTGTTTTCTCTGTATTATTGTAGGTTCTTTACCTTAAAATATAAAGCACCTTGAAGCAACTGTCATTGTGTATTGCTGCTAAATAAATAAAATTGAATTGAATTGAATTTTGCTGTGTGCCGAGCATGACAAAAGTAAACACGGGAAGAAGGTGCCATGTTCTAGACTAGTTGCATGGAGAATTAACATTGATTTTATGGCTCGTTGCTAGTTTGTGAACTCTGCACATCTGTGGTACTCAGAATTCAAAGCATACCTGGCTACAGGAAGGCATTTAGCTCAAACTTGAGGTATACACCTGGTAGCTGGGTTGGATAGAAGTTGGATAACAATCTCATCATAAAGTAAACTATTGTGGCGTTCATTTGGAGAGACCAAGACCGCCTCATCCAACATGTCTTGGTGCATTTGTTTTGTCCTGTACCCGAGTTTGATTACTGTCTTCACATGTGCACAAAGGAATCGCTTCGAGGGGGAAATGAATCAGAGTTCAATTTAAATGGACTGAATAGCTAACAGCGCAGGTGTGAAAACACCTCTAGAAACCGAGCATACGGCACACTCATACAGTAGCTACATGTCAGTGACAAGGTAGTCGCATCATTTTCTGCTTCATTGTCTATTTTATTCAAAAAATTACCCTTATTCACAAAATCAACATCATGCCTGATAAGAGTCAAAAATAGCAATTCACACTAATCATGAAAGTGTTTACAGGATTGTTTACATAATATCTATACAACCTGACTTGCTTTTTTTGAGTTGTCCCCACTGCTGGCCATTTGGAGTAAGTCCTTTCTGCACACGTTTCATAACAAGTGGTTAGAAATTGGTCCCCAAAGAATGGAAGTACTAAACTAACTTTAGTACTATTGCTTTATGCCCATAGTATACATTAATTGACCTTGAAAAGAGTTGATTGCTTACAAAACAGTCTGGGAAAAACTGGGAATCTTGTAGGGTCACTATTTGAAAGATTATAGCTTTCACTTTGAGATAATTTCCCATCTTGTTTGTTTATTTGTACAAAGTGTGCTTCTTGGTGTTTCTGAAAGTTTGAGAAAAGAATAAATAAATGAATAAATTGTCTTTTATTATGTAATGTGGCTATTGATGTCAATAAGGTGCTATGCAGCATTTCCATAAAAGTGAATTGAAATGTGCTAAAATGTAATATTGCGCAAACATGACATGTGTCAAGACATGCAAAAATACTGTGTCTGAAGTCCCCAACTGTTAAAATGTTTTTTTGTCCATAATTGGAAAACTGAGGTTAATATGCAAACATTTCCTACTTTTTAAATAACTAAGACACTTTTTAATTCATTAAAATGTTTATTTTCAGTTTATGTGGATACTAACTCACAATCATTAAAATGATTGGTGCCCTAGGGGTTTTTAAATTTCTACTGTATGTCATTCAGACACCGCGAAAAGGTTTGATGCCAACCTGAAAGTCACGGCTGTGACACATTATTCTTTCAACGTACATAAAACATATTTGAGTTAAAATAACAGAGACACAGAAACCTGCAGATACAACCAGAATAAAGAAATAGGAGCAAATACTCAAAGGTCCATAAAGACACATAGGGAGGTAAGCTACAGGAAGCTCAGAGACAAATGGTTGGAATTATACTAAAAAGAAAAAAACAGCTTTAACTTACTATTTCAATTAAGCGGCACTTCATTGGAATGACAGTCTCTAAAAACAACATTGCAAATGCATGAAATACAATTCAGTGACGCAAAAACAGAACAATTTCTTCTATCTGATATCTTATCTTGCAAACAACTTATCTCAATTTTTGAACAATAGCACCTTTCCAGACTTGTCCCTTAGAGAAAGTTTTCCATCTTGCATGATATTAAATTTCTGATTGCTGAAATTTAGTCTAATATTGTTTCGAAATAGTTACTTTAAGATTCTGTTTTCAACTCAAGTGTGTCATTAATTTAGTTGTGACGCAATCATTATACAATATGCCTGTCAGTTATGTGGTATGAAAAAAAAATTAGATGGAACAAAAATACCCATAATTGTGTTGTTTTGGAAAAAACAACACAATTATCACAAATTCGTTTACGATGATGAAATATGTACTGTGCAAAAGCTGTCCGTCTGTTCTTTGTATTTTTCTAGGAAAGTGGCAAGTGGAAAAAAGTATACAAGGCAGTTTGTTCAGTTCTAATGTATGACCACCTGTATCCTTCAACAGAGCCTGAACTCTTAGGCAAACTTTCTTTAACTAGTCCTCAGGAATAGTTCTCCAGGCTTCTTGAAGGACATTCAAGGCTCTTATTTGGATGTTGACTACCTTTTGTTCAGCTCTGTGAAAAGACGATCCCACACAGCTTCAATAATGTTGAGGTCCGGGCCCTGGGGAGGTCAGTCCATGACTGATAGTGTACCAGTGTGTGTTTTTCTGTCCAGGTTTGCTTTTACTGAACTGGGGCCATTTCTGATGAGGCTTCAGCTGACAGCAGATGGATCGAATGAAAGGCCAAATGAGTCTCTCGGGTCCCGTGTGAGGTCCTGACTCGACTTTTTTTTTTTCCATTTCTTGAGTACATCACTTTCAGATATTGTTAATCTGCTGTAGATCGTTTTATAGGCCTGTCATCTCTTCTTTTGTCCTCTTCTTGTCCAGTTTCCTCAAAGTTTTCAGTTAATAGCACTTCGGGAATCACCTCATTAGTGCAAAAATACTACCTTATGGCTGTTGAACTGTTCAGATTCAGATAAAGAATTTTTTTAAATTGTGTAACTAGGCTGCTAATAATTAAAAGCCTAAAGACAAAATTTAGAATTAGAATTAGTTATTTGATAAATTGTCTGTGACGTGTAGACACAACACTGGTTTGTTAGGTTCTTCTTTATGCTTGATTGACTCATAGGTCAGCGTTAACTGAGTTAACAAAAAAAAGAAAAAGAAAAAACATTCCTCTGAAAAGCCAGGAACAAAGACTGGACTAAATGTATGGAAAAAGCCTGGAAAACTATAGCTCAAGACCACTTTAAAAATAATAACTCTGGATTTCTCGGTAGCAAAATAAAAATGAATAAGGGGTAGTGTCAGACTTTTGCACAGTACTGCACAATTACATAAATGTAAATCCACTCACATGCAGACATAAGGCACATGGTCCTCTCAGCTGCAAATGGAGACTGCTTTTATTCAAGTATATCTCTTTTTGTGTTTGATGAAGAAATGCAAACAAACCAGACACAACCCGAGTCTTACTACTCTCTCAATAACAGACTCGTACTGAAAAGATTTCCTTATCCTTGGTTTCACCTCACCTGTCCTTTACAGGAATGCGAGCCTATCTTTAGCAGGCCTTCTTCTCCAGACTAAGAGAGTGATATTTTTCACTTTTTACCCAGCACATTTCCATGGGATCTCAGGGGCAGCAAATGCCAGCTCACAATAACATGCGGCCTTAACCGTATGTATACAGTAAAAAAACCAAAAAAAAAAACCAGATGATGTAATAAAAAACATCAAAGATGTCTCAAGTGAAAGGTAACATCTGAAGTTTACAAATGATATCAGGTTTATGCCATTCGCTGCGACTCGTGGAATAAAATGTAAAAAATATTTTCCACAATATGAGACGCCACTTAAAGCTCATTCTACCTTAGCTGGTGTAAAGGTTGTATATTTATCACCTGCCAAAGATACCGTTGAGATGCATGAAATGGAGAAAGTGGTTGGAGTATTTTTTTGTTTATACGTTCATCGTCCGTCTGCCATTCACAATAAATAAGTTCCAGCTGAAACTGAAGTGATGCATCTCATTTTGTCGTGCAGTTGATAGCACTCAGCTTTGATCTTTTAAATGTCAAATTTTGCCTTTGAGAGCAAAGTCTTTGAGGCAGCAGACATATCTGCAGTGTTTGTTTTGTTTGGCCTAATGGTACTGATCACACAAATCATTTTGTGTTTCCATGTGGAAGCATGCAATGAAGTGACAACACATTGAGCAACACACACACACATGGTGCTCAGCCTGTATGTGGAAAGAAGGTTGGGGTCAAGTGCTGTGAGGCTAATTAGTTTTTCCAGAGGAATACAAGTAAAACCATCCAACGGCACAGTGTTTCTAGCTGCAGGTCAGGGTGATGACCTCGTGTTAAGAGACACAGATCTTTTCTTCCACCTCCACCTCGCTCCACCTTCACTTTTACATTGCAAAAAAAAAGAAGAAGAAAAAATTCAATTGACTTTTCCTCTCTTCTTCCTTCTGCTTCTTGGTCAAAATTCTCAAACGCAGGACATGAAAGGGGACGCTCCTGTATGTACACTCACCCATATTCACTTAAAGGTTACAAGGACTCGAGACAACTGAGACCAGTTTCCCGTCAGTGTTGTCACAAATTTTAGACAAACAATCTCTCAGATTCGTTCGAATTAAATTCTGTGCAGAAATTACTTCATCTTGAGCTCTTGCACCACACTTGCAAGTTATGCATACACTCTGAGGCTACATGTTACTTATAGGAATAAAACTAGATGTTGAGCTTCGATTTTCTTGATTTAAAAATGAACAGAAAATGCTCACTTGTATTTTTTTCTCCCTTTTTTAAATTGAAAAGCTTGTCTCAGGGCTGTGCATCTCTTGTCGCTCTGCTAATTACAACCTTATTAGCCAGGAAGGACTCAGGTGCTGCAGAATCCTTCAGTGAGGGACATCTGTGGCTGACAGTGCCAGGAAGGCTGTGTCATCCAGTCTTAATAGCTAATGAACAAACACAAGGATTTTCTCTCAGATTCATTATCGTCACAATGAATGAATTCAAGGTCCTTTTGGTTGTCGTTCTCAGCATATTATCTTCCCATCAGCCCATCAATCATCTTAGCCGGCAAACAAGTCCCTCTCTGCCAACTCAAACATAGACGCACACACTGCGAGAACGCACACAAACATAGATACACCCAAGCAGACACTCACCCACGCACAAAATCAGATCAGCTAATCAAGATGTGGTGGCTGAGTGGGAAGAAAAGTCAAACAGGGCCGGACAGATGTCTCACTCTGGTGACTTCAAAAGGGAACTAAAGAACACAAGGCCATGTAATGTGATTTAGATATAATGCTTCCAGGTCAGGGGTGATGGCTAGACTGCTGGGCAGTGGGAGAGCAGCTGACAAGCGTGTAACTAACCATGACGGATGGGAATTCAATGGACTGCCTACTCTGAACACTTTGAGCTAGACGGGAACAAATTACAGAGCTGACCACCTTGTCAGCTAGAGCAGAAGAGGAAATTCATTTGTTCCCAGAATATTTTCTGACATGTGTATGCACTATAATCAAGTCAGGCACAACTGTATTGTGAGGGAAATCCTTCTCGCTGACCCTGCAATAGTAATGTCCAGTCACCACAGAATGACGTGATGATTAATAAGGGGGGGAAAGCCATTCTTACGTGGCAATGATGAGGCAGGTTTCAGTGGCTGTGGTGAGCTGAAAGCAGAACGCACTAGGTATTTAATGCTTAAAGGGTAACACTGATGATTTTTTTTACAGCTTTCCTACGGTCAACTGATTGATATTGCTAACAACAAAAATTGGCTGCCTATCTAAGACATGTATCCAATTCATGTGCCATAAAAATCCATTGCTGTCCAGAAACTATTAATGAGGCACAGACACACTGGGTCATGTGTCTTCATTTAGAAAAACATGAGCCATATAATTTAGAAACAGCTACACATGAGGCAGAAATCTCTGTAACATATTAAAGTCATCTTTTTATCTCTTGCTGTACGGGCCAAAGTCTTTGCTCAAAGGGGATCATATGATTATATAGATAATGACAAAAAAAATCCATCAGTTTGTGTTGCAGTTGCAGAGATATAACGCTTTCACAATTGCATGAGTATTGGGCCATGTTGTGGCCAAACTTTAGCCTTTTTTCCTTTTTTATTATTGAGAAACCCCAACCGGTCGCAGCAGATGGCCGCCCCTCCCTGAGCCTGGTTCTGCTGGAGGTTTCTTCCTGTTAAAAGGGAGTTTTTCCTTCCCACTGTCGGCAAAGTGCTTGCTCATAGGGGGTCATATGATTGTTGGGGTTTTCTCTGTGTGTATTATTGTGAGGTCAACCTTACAATATAAAGCCCCTCGAGGCAACGGTTGTTGTGATTTGGCGCTGTATATATGAATTTGAACTGAATAGAACTTAACCAAAAAATTAAAAAGTGCAGTGTTGAGATGGTTAGCACTCACAGCAAGAAGGTCCTTAGTTCAAACACACCATTCGCCCGGGGTTTTACATGAGGGGTTTGCATGTTCTCTCTCTGTGTACAGCTCCCACAGTCCAAAGACATGCGGTTAGGAGGGGTTACATTAGGGTAAGGTTGGCTGTCTTTCTGAATTGGATAAGCGGAAGGGAAATTAATGGATGGCATCCACAGTATCAATCCTTGGACCCACCATTATACCACCAGCAGGACCAATCTATGTGCTAGTATTTCTACTAAGCTAATGGCTACTGTCAGCAGATTGGGTTTCTATCTATAATGGTACAGGGTTTTTAACTTTTTAATATAAAGTAACTCTAGACTATTGTTATTATTTTGTACTATATAAATATAATTAAATCAAAAGGTACATAACTTCTCTTTAATTGGAGCTTTGTAAACCTTTTCAGGTGTCATCACCACCAATGGTCTCAATTATCACACACCGTAGACCCCACCGTAGATCCTTCATGCAATGAAGGACCTTGCATAGCATCAGTGTTTTGCAGGGAAAGAACTGCAGGTTTTGCATATATGATTGTTTGGTTTTCAGATTGCATTTACGACAGCTTTCACAAAAAGAATTTTGAAATGTGAACACCATTTACATATCTAAAACTCATTATTATTAAATTACTCCAATGTGACATGAATGTGTCACAACTTCAATGACGCCTCCCAGATGTCAATCCTTTCAAAAAGAACTTACATTGTTAGTGATGCATAACAGATGCTATATCAGCTCTTTGAAACAGGGTGAAATGTCTTGTATTAGACTAAAAGCAACAAGGCTATGACCTGCCACATTCACTAGTGCACCATAGTAGGTGATGGTATGTCTCCTTGTTTTTTTCAGATGTCACTCAACCACCCACAAATACATTCCCACAATTATGTATAAATTTTTCTCCTTTGCTATTTTGAAAGATGGAAAATTGAGAATAGCGAGAGCTTCATGGCTCTTTATTTTCTTTTAAAAAATATGAAGGGCCTTACATTTTAATTGTCTGCCGTGATGATAAAGAATAAATGAATTTACTTGCTGTATATCCCACTATTAGACTGCAATTGCCATTTATTATAAACCAACAGGCTATGTGACAAAACATTCAGAGAAAAAAGTTTCAGAAAAAAGCTAATAACTCTGATATTTTTGAAGCTCAAGAAAAATCAGAGGTGATGACTTAATGTTGAGAAGCGCAGATGAGCTATTATGCAGAGAGCACAGACATCAGTAAAGAGGAGGTAAAGGAAGAAATTAAGACACTGAAGGGTTAAAGCATTTCGCCAATTATGCTCCCACTCTTTCCTATACTCTGAGAAATTAATCGGAGAAATTAGCAAAGCAATTACCACTTTTAATTGGACTAATTCTTATGGTCCTGTCACAGCTGCATCCGGAGGTACAGCTTTAAACCTTGAACATGTCTTTTCACAAACGTTATTATTAATTTCTGTGACCCTCTTTTAGCCTTTGACATCTGAACCATTGAGGGTGAACTGCTGTCAGCTTCCCCTAGATTATTATCCTCTGTTAGCATCTCTATTTTTTTCCATCTCTTACTCCCAAGGAAAGAAGACAGCGGTGCTGTCATCTGTGACAGAGAAAAATGGAAGTAATTAAAAACTGAGCTTTAAAGGTGTACAACTTTAAAGAGGCTGTGCAAAGTGTAAATAAAAACAGAATGCAATCATGGACAGATCATTAAAAACTCATATTTTAACTGAAAACAGTGCAACATATAAAATACTTCACTGAGAAATTTTTATTATTTTTGTAACATATATGCTCATTTTAAAATATCATGGCACATTATAGCTCACGTTATATTTTACAAGAATTAAAGAAATTTGAATATTTTTAGGTAAAAAAAACAAGAGTGAAACTTTCTGGGCAAACAAGAAAATAAAACATTCTCTAAAATGCAAAATCCACAGCTTCCTTCTCTTGACCAGGATTGGAGCGAGTTTGAAAAAAAGGAAAATGATGGATGCCATGATCCTCTGGGCTGAAGAGGAGAGAGAGTGTGTTGCTTGTTTTCAGAACAGTGCAAAATCCAGCAAAATCCAGTGTGTGCAATAGTGCACATGGTATAGGAAACTCGCACATCTGTGAAGATGTCCTAGATGAGTGACTAAACATACACAGTGTTTGATACAACATATAGTACTGTCCAGACAGCATCTTCAGGGAAGGCCTTGTTAGTTTCAGCAAGACAGTTTCAGTCACAAGCAAAAGAGAAATCTTGTGCACAAACAACCTGTATAACCTTTTTGCCTCTTGTTTGCAACCTTACAAGCTTTATTTAATTTGCTAATGCCATCTGAACACCAAGAGCTTTTCATTGGTTAAATGTATTATCAATACAAGAGACTTTTTTTTTTGAGAAGCACATATTGTGCCAAAATATTTATCTATATTTTGCTGATCAAACACATTTGCACTCCTCAGAGTTAAAATCCATATTAAGCTTCCGATCTGTTATGGAAGTTGCTGTGCTTAGTAAAAAAAAATGTTTTTGGCTGACTCACTCTTTTCAACAGGGAATCTAATTATGCTCATGAGGACATAATTAGATACCATGAAAATGTTATTGTGAAAATTCAAACTAAAAATGGCCATGTGAGGCTAATTAGGTCATCACAACTAAGCAAAGAAAGCACAGCTTAGCCTATTCTTTATTGGACCTACAACAGACTTATCCAATGTGCCCAGCTGTAAAACCTTTGCATAATTGTTTGAACTGCAATTTCTATGCTGGATTTTTAAAATAAGATGGCTGGAAGGAGGCAGGCAGAAATATATATACTCTTTAAAGTTTTATTTTTACTTGTTCTTTGTCGAGAGACAGCTATCTTAGCTATGTCCATAATTCCTAGGGTATGCCACTGGCTGCACTGTAGGTGACACGCAGCCTAATTAAAAAATCGAGCTGAATGCACCTGGGGACTACAAATAGCTGTGACTGGTCTGTACGGGTTATTGTATTTTGTCTTTTAAGTTTTCAAATGCTGTGGAATCTTCAGCTTGACTACAGCACAAAGCAATTCACCATTCAATTAACCCCGCGCTTTAGGGTTAAACAGGAAAGATCTAGCCAAGGATATGAAAAAATGCCAATACGTTCACTGTTTCGTTTCACACACAAAAAATGGCCATAGGAAAGAAAAGAACACCCCTTCTGTTTACTGTTGCTCAACACTGCTGTCTTAAAACTCAATTGATCCAACTCGACGCCAAGTAGTTCACTTGAGATAGAGTCAGAGTATATTTTACACCGAAGAGGAAGAGACAGAAGCATCTGTTGCCCCTGATAGCTTTGACTTATTTGACTTTTCCTGACACAGAAAGATTGGTGCCTGCTTTGAACCTTCTCAGATATGTTAGCTACAATACATTAACCCCGGCCGGTAGCAGTGATTCCCACTGGGGCCACTCACAGAATGTCTTGCCCTGATGGGCTGATGGGAATCAGAAGAAATCAATAAGCAATGATAGACTTCTGCTGTCCACTCAGCTAATCCCGTTAGTGATAGCTGTGGATTTAATCGAATGATTGCACACACTACAGACACGGAGACAAGCGTACGTGCACACAGATACAGTATACGCGCACACACACCTCCAAGTACACTTAACCCCATAACATTCGTATGGATAAGATCTGTAGATCTTCCACAGACACTCTCCGCTGTCATTTTGTTGAGACAAGCAGCAATTTGAGAGACAATTCCTTCGAGCGCGAAGAGGAGAATCAATTTAATAAATCCTTTGCTCATAGTCCAAGTTGGACCAGATTGCAGGAACATTTTCATTTGAGCAGAAGACGCGGAATAAAGACACATTTTGTCCTTATGATCACTCGATAAAGGATCTCTTTTTGATATGGAGATCAGTACAATGCATGGCAGTGTATGGGAAACTGAGCAGAAATGGACTTCCTTTGACAAAGACGATTTCTCACATGCTGTATACATATCAAAGTGACATAAACCCTGATAACTACTATCAATACATGAGCCACACATCTGTTGCAAAGTATTTTTGGGTTAATACTTCAACCCCCCTCACCCCACCCCACCCCACCCCGTCCCACCCCTTCACATGTGTGAATAGACATTATAAAAGCAGGCCCCAGTGGCACATGTTTAAAGGTACATTAAGAGAGCACATCAATTGTAGATGACATAATCCCCAGTCCTCTTTTCAGTCGCTCTCTCACTTCCTTAATCTCTCCGTTCTTTAACCCTCATCTTCTAAGAGGCTGAAAGCTCCCTTCATCTTCTCCTCAAGCTAGCAGAGAAACCGCGAGCTGCCTGGGGAGAGAGGGAAAAGAAGAGGTATTACTGAAGTCTGATTAAATTAACACTGTGATGCAGATTTCTTGCCTTTTCCTCCCTCTTGTCATCTTATCTGACTGTGTGTTGTGAAAATTAGATGAACTTGTTACATGAGGGTCCACGTATGTGCAATGTGTGCGCGTGCGGGCACACGCACCTCTGCTTTTTAATTAATTACTCTTGTTGGTGTCATTAGCAGGCTCCATAACTCCTGATTTGCATTGGTGTCTATGATAAATAAATAAATATTAGATAACGCAAGCTAATAAAAGACTGGAGTGTTCCATTCTTCACACACACCCCACCCCTCTAACCTATTGTAACCCCCCAGCCTTGCCCACCTCCCCCCAAGGCAGAAGCAGAGCAATCCCCTATAGAAGTACTATAATTACAACGTTTCCACATCCAAATAACTAGTGGTTTACATAAGTCCCGCACGAGCTGCTCACTGTTCAGAAACTATTCTTGCTATATCCCGGTCTCCCCCCTCTAATACAAATGCTGCTGAACAATGTGTGACCTCCCACAATGCACATGATGTAAGTTAAAGTAAAAATGAAAAGTTCACTTTGTGCAAGCTTACATCCAATTTACCTCCTTAAATGTGGACTGAATTCCAGCTCAGGCACTGATTAAATTCCATCTATTTGAGGCTAATTAATCATTTCCATTGTGTCCAATATTGTCATAAGAAAGGTGCTTAGTTGACACTCTAATTCATGAAATGTGGCACCTCTCGTCTAATGCGATCAGTACAATACGCCAACAGTAGCAAGAAATAGACACTAGTTCAGTGGAGATTATTAATTATACTCAATATAGATATTGACAGAGACAAAGTATATGAAGATGATCATATATATGGAAGCTAACTGGAAATATAACAAATTTGCAGTTAAAAATCATGGTCTGAAGCCCTTTTTGGGGGAGGGGGATCACATGTCCATAACTTTAAAACATAGTTTACAAAACAGGAATACACAGACGTTCGCAAATTTTGTCTTGTATGTACTCAAGAGGCAGGTATCCAAATGTTCTTTCCTCCACTGAATTTTGCAGCATCCCCTTATATCACATTTGATCCTAATTTATCCCCCCAAAAAAGGACATCGTATGGAAATTGTGCAATTTTATTACTTCTGCCCGTTCAGTGCCTGAACCAATGCCATTGTCCTGCTTCTTCTTCCATTGACCCCATCCTGCCTCCACCCATCTGCTCCAACAAGGTGATGTTTATCTCCAGCAGGAGGAAATTAAAGCCTTGCTTCATGAGCAGCAGATATGCAAATCTTATACAGTGCAAATAGATTGCGAAGCTCACACAACGGACAGTGGCGTATTGGGACACCCATTGAGCCCCAGTGATTTGAAATCCAAATCAAGACATGCGGAATTACAAGACACACATGGGCTTTCTGGGAAAAAAAAAAATCTGCACGTTGAGATATTAAGGGAAATAAATAGACGAGAAGATGAAGAATTAATGTTGGAGTGAAAATTAAAAAAAAAAAAAAAAGCCAGATTATTTATTCAGCTGCTCCGTCAGTGTAGATATGTTTTAATAACTTTTGTTCAACCACAGGTGAACGCTTATCAGAAGACATGACACACACACACACACACACACACACACACACACACACACACACACACACACACACACACACACACACACAAGAGAGTGAGAGAGAGTGAGAAAGAGAGAGAGAGCATGGAAATACACTCCTCTGATATCACCATTACATGGGATATGTATTTTCTTGAACTCACAAAATTGGAAAGTAATAGTGGCCATGCAAAATGCCTTGCAGTTGTGGAGTATGTAATTTTGATATGCATTAGTGTTATTGTCAGGCAGGGTGTATGGGCTGTTTCCTTGTGTGATTGCAGGTCTGGCTTGTATTGTGGGAGGGAAGCAGACAGGAGAAGATAGTATTAAACCTGTCCTTGCCATTCCAATCTGTCTGCATGTTTCTCTTTATCATTCTGCAGTTTCTATCCACTTACGCTATAATTAAGTTTCCTGACCCCTGCCTTGCAGCCTTAACTAGGCATTGGGAAATATACAGCCACTGCAGATCTCATGCCTGATGTGCTCTCTCTCTCTCTTTCTTTTCCCTCCCGCCTCCCTCTCTCGTCTCCTTCCCTGTTTCAGAAAATCTCTCTCCCACCGTCTCCCTCATTCTCTCTCTGAGTCTCCATGGCACTATAATGGAATAAGAATTATTAATCGAGTAATTGTGTGGAACACATTAGTTTGCACTGAATTTCTCTCATTTTCGATGCTTGATTATCAGGCTGTTGGACAGACTCTACCCTCTCCCTTCACGTCTATACCCACCACTCTCTAAACACATAAGAAATGCCCCCCCCCCCCCCCCCCCCCACACACACACACACACACACGCACACCGACTGGGCTGGACCACACTTTTCAAACCGTATAATCTCTCCCTCTTTATAATGCACATACTTGGACACACACACACATACACAGTGGACTGAAGTATCACACCTGATGCTTAATGTTTGTGAGGTGGAGAAGCGAAAGCCTTCTGGTGATGGGAGAGTCTTGTAATGTCCCTTTAACCTTCAATCTGTCTCATAAAAAAGTCAAACGTGCAGAAAACAACCTCTAGCATATGTACAACCATAAATTACAAAAACAGAAGGGGGGGGGGGATGCCTAAAAGCCAGACACAGACGTGTTGGCAGTAACACCCATCATAAAAACCCCACTTCAATCATAATTAGTCTAATTAATTTAAATCAGTGTTGGATGCCTATCTAAATACAGTGACAACATAAAATGAACATCCACCCTGCAGCACATAGCCTCAGCCTATACGTTCCCATAGTGAAACACACCCTCGTAGGATTAGAGCAGAAGAATAGGGGGATTATTATTTCATGACCTTTCAATCCGCTGCCTGTCAGGTTGAACTAAAGCCATATATGCTGCTGGAGGACTAATCTCCTTCTCCCTTTGTGTCCGCAAGGGATGTGTCATTTCTTTATCCCCTCTATCCAGATTTAGTCCATAAAATAAACTTCCTAGCCTGATCTGATAAGAAGCCATCTCCTTACCGGGATAAGGCTGTGGTGCCTCGTCTCCCTGCTTCCCCATAGCCGTATTTTTGGGTGTCAGATAACTCAGACGGGGATGGGAACAGTCAGGAAATGCCACTTTGTCTGTCTGGGAGCAGGTGACAACAAAAACGACAGTGACTCTGATTAGAAAACACCCCACACCCCACCCACCCATCACCCCGGCACAACCACCACTCTCCATTTTCCTTTCTCTCTTTCTAAAACTACTAAAAATCACATATTATCAACACTTTCTAGGCAGTGCGTTAAACACAAATAAATTGATGTTTGCAGGCACACGGACACAGACATGACACGCCAGACTCGCTGCACAGACATGCACTCGTGATTATTTTGTTATCACTTCATCTTAATTTGGTAAGTCATCACTGATTCAGCTGTCAGCCTGGACCAAGATCTGCTGATCTGACCATTGCTGCCTGTCCCCATTCTGTCTCCTGTTTCCTTCCTCCCTGTGCTATTTTTCTTAATTATTTAATGGGCATAAATCATGTTTCACCAGCTTCCTTAAAGCCACCACACTATTTGACTGGATATTATTCTTCATGCTTGCAGTTCTTTTATGAGGCACACACTCTCCCCGAAGGTCACAACCTACAGGTGGCACAAATGAGCAATAGGGATTTTTTTGGGGGGGAAGAGGTTTGATGCATCCAGTAAAGCAGTAAAGCACATGTATGTTAAAAAAAAATGCTGTAAAATTGCTTTAGAAGTGTTTTTGATGCTGCATCTGAAAATAAGGAATCAATTTTGTCATTTAAAAAAAAAGTTTTCTTTTAAATTACAACTAAGAGGTACGAGGTGGCCATGTCTAATCACAGACTAAACAAAGGCATTATTAGTCCACACTGCACAGGCTTTAAGATTAAAATTCTCCTGAAAACAGCAGAAGGAAACACATGAACCAGAAATAAAATAAATGCTTGGTAGTGGAGGTGGCGGGGTCCCGCTGTGCAACAATCAGCAGCAGAGTCGATTTTCAGCAATTAAATATCAGCAAACATAGGCAAAGATTTGGACTTGAAGCAACAATTTATACTTGACTGGATATTTTTAAAGTGTGTGTGTGTGTGTGTGTGTGGGGGGGGGGGGGGGGGGGGGGTTGAAGGAAAGACTCTATTAGAGTCTATTAGAAATAAATAAATATTTTTATGCTGTCTGATTGTGTAAATATTTCAAGGTCTCCATCTTGTTTTTATTCCCCTTCAAGGTTTTTGTTTTTTTGCCTGAAAAAAATATTCGACAGAGTTTGTTTCTTCCGTTAAAAAGACTGTTAGGATCCATCCAAGTGACCAGTCCCCCCATCATCACCAACACCACCAAAGTGTAAGTGTTGCAATTCATTGTGAACCATGCCCACGCTGAAATGCCCTTCTGCTATGGACCTCTCGCGGTGGCCGGAGCACCTGTTCCCCGGCGCCTGTTGATTTCAGGACACTGTTCCTATACACGGCATTATGGCTCTGATTGTTACGGAGGAACGTTTGTGCTTGTCCACAAAACGGGATCTCCAGCACGGGCTACAATGTCGCCTCCAATTCGACACCACCGGAGGAAAAAATAGGGGGAAAAAAACAGGTGCATTTACGAAAAGCAGTGGCTATTTATGCGCACTGTGGCACCAATTTGCTTAAAATAAGCGGACACGAATGAAGATGGGAAGAAAAAAATACTCAATGCTATCATAAAAGAGACAAAAATGTCTCTTTTAAAATGTCACAGTTGTGGTGATAAGAATCTGAGGATGCAGGGAGGACTTTGGTGAGAAGTGACTAATTACCCTGTGGACCGTCCTGATAGTGGAGAATAATTAGAATCACACAAAAGACCCCAAAGCAGCATCTGAATAACAAGAGCAACATTTTCAATAGAAAATTTAATTTGATTTTGTTGCGAGCTCCCTCCGTGCACTCGAAAGGGAAACTGAGAGAAAGCATATAAGAGGAGAAAGGAAAAATACACACGCACACACACGCGAGATACAGAGAAAAACGTCTTCCCGGGACGTTTTTTTTTTGTTTTTTGTTTTTTTTTTTTAAGAAGAAAAAAAAAAGCTGACAAAACCCACGGAAGGCAGAAAAAAAAACAAGTGCACGGCCTACACGGTGGCTTATATATTCACAATTAGAGCGATTAGATAGGAAGCATTCATTAAACACGGATTAAATAAAATAACCCGGTTTATTATGAAAGCAGCAGCTAAAAGTTTTGTTATCATTTGGCCCCGTTTGATAAGAAAATTAATCAAATATTACAAATTATGTAAATAAAAATGTTATCTGTTGCAGAATTCTTTATATCATAATGACAGCCTTAAATGCAGAATTTAAGGCTGTCATTGTGGAGAATTTTAACCCGTTTTGTTTTTTGTTTTTTTAAACTGCCAGACTCAGGAGTGAAATAATAAATAGCATATATTGGAGAATTTAAGGATTTGAAGGCCAAACACAGGAGCACGTTAATTGCTTCTTAAATTTTGTTATGTGAATATAAAAATATAGCTGTTAAAAAGCAGCTGCACCTAAAAGAATTAACACACAGCATCATAAGTACAATTTGCAGTCTGGATGGAGAAATAGAAATGAAGCAGAAACTGGTGAAATCGATGAAAGATCGCACAAAAAAACCTGTTCTCCAATCATTTTCCAAAGCCTTTTCTGCATGGCCTATATAAATGGGCATATGCTAACTATTATGTAGGCCATATTACATGCAAATGGTGTAAGAGTGCTTTAGAAGATTAGAAGATAGACACCCGGCCCACAGTGGGCTGAGAGGAGTGGGCTCTCCTCCAAGACTGTGTCCTATCTCCTCAGGACTGAAAAAAGCATCCTAATCCTTTACCTTTCATAGTGATCTAAAGCCGATTTAAAACTGTCACTACCCTAGTTTGTGTTTATTTCATGTTCATCTGCAGCTCAAGGCGATACTCTGCACACCCACTTATGACATGAGCAAAAAGATGTGTGCATATGTGTGTGTGTGTCTCAGAGGAGAAGAGAGAGCAAGACTGCAAAACATAACGAGAAACTCAGAGAGCGAGAGAGAGAGAGAGGGGAAGGGTGTGTAGAGCTAACTGACCAGTGGATGAAGAAGTGGCCATTGTGTGCGTGTGATCCGACTGCACTAATTATTTTCCTTTTCAGGTGCTCAGAATTTGTCCTTTGAGGCTCAGACATCCACCTCTTATTTCATGCGTTGTCTAACAAAACCAAGCAACTCAGCTTGAATTCGCTTCCAAAAATACACTCTCCCACACAAACAGATAGTCCAGAAGACGGATGCGTAAACACAGTCTCTCTCTGTCTCACACCCACACACACACAGACACGCACACAAGCACAGGTATGCACACTCAATAACACAAACCATTGACCGCTGAGCCGGCAGGCCTACAGGCATACCGCCTTCCTCTTCTCTCCCTCCTGCTCCTCAAGGCCTTACTGTATTATTCTGTAAGCAGCAAGAGCCCAGCATTGACAGAGCTAATCACTGGAGGCAAGAGCTCTCTCTCTCTTTCTCACACACACACACACACACACACACACACACACACACACACACACACACACACACACACACACACACAGAATGATTGACACACAATGGCAGCGAATCTATGCAGTGCCCCCCTGTCTTGCTTTTTGCTTTCTCTCTCAGCTGAAAAGACAAGGGGGGAGGTGAGTATGATGTGTGTGTCTATGCTGTGCATGTGTGTGTGTTAGTGGTGGTGCTGAGGTGGGGGGTGTTACAAGCAGTGATGTCCAACAAACTGAAACACAGCCAGAAGAGAAGTGAAGACGGCAAAAGATGAGCCTGTGACTAATGCTGTTGCTATCCCTACTCCTAATCCGCCCCACTCCGTTAGGTGCAGTCTGGAGAGAGTCTCAACCCCTCTCATATGAATATGATCCCTGTGCTGGCTGAAGCCCAGCGAACCACTGATCCTGTTATCATCTCGCTGGTGAGAAAAAGAGAAGAAAGGGAGAGACAGAGAAAAAGAGCTTTGTTTGTTATTTACGCAGGCCTCCCGTGTCACATACTCCCAACTCTATATTTCTCTATAATTTTGAGCCTTAAAAATCCTCGACCAATAATATGGTATTTACATAAGAGGTAATAGAGCCGGGCTGCACGGTAATTGTAAGGTTTTCGGTCCAACCCTCCTGGCTTTCGCACATAAAAGAGTGAGAAATTGAATATATGAACACTGTACTTTTTTCAAATGTGTTGACAGAAAGTTGAAGAGAAAGTTGCTATTCTGCCGTTTTACTGCAGAATCAGTCCTGTCCACGGTGACTTGGTGGCAAAACAGAAATCCACTGGGCAACATTTTTAAGATATGAGTAAATCAGCAGTGAGCAGCGTCTCTCTTTGTCAGGCATATGTAGCTGGACAATGACACAGAAAGCAAATATGGGAGTTTGGGAAATCCTCCTTCAGAGGAATTTGACATCTTCTCTTCCTGTCAGAGATTTAGTTTTAGAAAAATTAGATCCAAAGAAATGTTCACATATTTTTTCACCCTAAAGCCTCAAATGCTGTATACAGCTATTAGAATGTATGCTGTTTGCTTTTTTCTCTAGGAGTGTATTGTCAGTCACATTACATATGTAAGACCAGGACTATTAATGACTGCTGAATGTATTTTTAGTGTGTTTGTGTTTTCTGTATTCTTGTTGCTTGCAGAAAGATAAAGATTCAAAGTGAACTAAACCCAAAATTTCCCGAATTCTGTTGTTGTACAGTTAAAATACCCTGACAAAGTTATTTTCTGAAGTTGAGAGCAAATTCTTGATGTTCAATTGAATTATGCCCAGAAACTTATCATTAAAACTATTAAAGTTGCCGTTGAGATTGTAATTTCACAACTATGAGTAATTTACAATATAAAGTATTTACCATCAGATTGTTTGTGCTACTACTAAATTTAGACACGTCCATTGCAAAGATGCAGATCACTTATGTAAAAATATCTTCGTTAACATCGTGACAATAAGGTTTTTGCCAAACACAAGCAAATCCCACAATTGATGTAACAAGATCCTGATTTATTTAGTGTTGTTTTGACAATGTGCGGCCAGTTGTTATCTGGCTGACATGTGCTGGTTGCCCAAGGTGACAGGAAGTGGTGTAGTTAATTAAAGAGTGGACAGCACTCCAGACTCCACTCACACACTCCTGGTATTGTCATAAGCACCACTCCTACCACACACTCCCTCAAGAGTCATTTTCCTCTGTTTCTTAGGACATAGAGGGCCGTGCCATGCCCTCCAGGGCACTGAAGCACTCTCTGGTGAGTCTCTTATGGACTTGTGAATGCACAGATGCGTGCGCAGTCTGCAGTCGCCATCTCTGCATAGACTCATCCAGATAGCCAGCAGATAACACTTTCAATTCAGTTTGATATTATCGTTTTTCTTTTCTTAGAGAAATATGAACCTGTCACATGGGGCGCCTTACAGATTTGTTACATAGTTCCACAGTAGATAAATCCAACAATAGAGGCCAAGGCCTTGCCCCCTCTGCATGGACTGTTAGCAAAGTTGCAGTGCTAATCAGTAGGAGAGGATCACATCTGGTCTGACAGCAGCTGCATCACTGTTTAGAGGAGCTGCCAGTGTGAGAAACACACCGGTCGATTCTCTTTTCTCCCTGGACAGAGTGGGTGTTCTTCTCATTCATTTCTTCTTTCTCAGTCCTTTTCTTTGAGCTAGCCAATTAACCTGGGAGCAGTGCACTAATGAGTTCCCTCTGGTGGCTCCGCGCCACTCTATGGAAAAGAGGGAAGAGCAGGGTGAGCAGAGAGGGGAAAGAAGAGAGGGGTCAGCGAGGGAAAGCTTGGGACTGCATGGGGGAGTGGGGGTTACAGACATGGCAGAGGCAGAGGGGGGTAAGAGTTTTGAGAAAAGGGTGAAGAAGGGCTGATAAAAGGGTGAGGAGAGGGGAGGGGCGAGAACAGAAAGGTTCAGGGCAAGGAAAATATGGGATGGGTTGATGCAGGAGGAGAAGGGACAGAACACCATCCAGTTGGCCACTACGGGCCTATCACCAAGACATTGTCAGCCAGACAATGGGCTTATCAGCCTCCTTTTCACACCAGTCTGATTAACTGGGAGGAATGGGAGGAAGAGGAGGGGAAGGGAAAGGGTACGTCCTTGTACCAGCCCAGTAAATGTCAGAGAATGGGCCAGACCCCGGGACTAGCCTCATGGATTGAGTATACATCACTGAGAAAATAGGAACAGTTTAAAACCCACTGTAAAACCCACATCTTCCCCATATGTGTGTTAACTGCGGAGGGAGATGCGTCTGTAATAAATCTACAACCTTTGTAAATGCATCTCGCCAGCCAGATTAGCAAGGAAGCGATAAGCACCTTGGAGCACCATTAGCTAAATCAGTGTGTGTGTGTGTGTGTGTGTGTGTGTGTGTGTGTGTGTGTGTGTGTGTGTGTGTGTGTGTGTGTGTGTGTGTGTGTGTGTGTGTCATTAGTCACACAAGCACCATAAAGCAGAGAAAGGTGCAAGATTAGTAGATGCTAAGTTTAGAGAGAGTGGAAATATAAAATATTAAAAAATAGCACGCGATGTGCAAAAATTTAAAAGATGAATTGTTGCTCAAACGAATCAGCGACGCACACATTCAGATGACTGATCTGAAATAAAATTGGTGCATACTGCAAAACTTTACAATGCACACCAAATCACAAAGGCCTAAACATTAAGAGAAAGCACGTCTTCTCAAATATGATCATCTGTTTGCAACCTCTGGATTATTGTGAGTACATATTTGGGAGTGGCCCTAACACATATTTGATCACACTGCCTTGCCTGCCAGCTGTACTTCTGAAGCTTGGTGAGAGCCATGTGAAACAAATGACTGAGAGCAGGCTGGAGCAAAATTGTTTGTGACATTGTTCAATTAGTCTCCTGGGATATTGATCCCAGCTTGTTTGTTTACTTGCTTACTGCTTCCCATTTGTATGGCCTCAAGAACCATCTGTCACAGAGAAAGCAAGTGACTGAGTGAGATAAGGCGGGTAGAAGGTGACGGCGAGGCAGGAAGAATGATTTGCAACATGACAGCAGAGATGGCAAAACTTCTGAGCGCAGGCTTAATATTATATAGGAGGAAATAAGTATGGCAGAGAGATCCTTTACAGCACATTGCTTGAAATGTTTTCCAAAGTAAAGTCTTTATAGAAATTTTAAAAAAGAAAAGAAATCCTAAACCAAATGATACCATTTTAGTGGGGAGTGTTATAAAACCAATGCTTGGAGCAACAAGTGGTCGCAGTCTTCTTGTTCTTCATTTCCTTCTTTTTTTTCCCTCCTCCAGTTCTTTCTTTTTTTTTTCAAAAGAAAGGATGCAGTAATTAGAGGGTAGACCAGGTGGAAGTACACAACTCAAGAGCCCCAGCGCTTGCTCGCCCTCTCCTTCACAGGAAGATAGGGAGAGGGGATGTGGAGATGTGGAGGAGGGTAGAAGAGGGTGAACGTGACTGGAGAGGAAAAAGTGGCAGAAGAATACAGCTAGGTAAAATTAAAAAAAAAACGGGAAGAGGGGGAGCAACAGCCGGGCTTGGGAGCATATTGGGTCAAAGAAAATAAAACGTGTCATTTAGCCAAAGAAAGAAGATGAGAGCAGTGTGCACGACGAGGGGTGGGGGCGAGAGCTGGGATAGCTGGGTGAGGTGAAGGGGGAGGTAGAGGCGAGGTTAGCTGTTAAATAAGGTGGGGGTCATAAGAGAGGGGGTGGATGCCCACTGTGATACAAATGAGGGACTGCAGGCAGGGGGGGCCACCCACAGTACAACTTGGCCAACAAAGGTGCTTCTGTCTTGGCCTCCATCCTCCACAGACCTCCTTGAGAGGACAGGATTCCATTAGCAAGCTGCAGAACCTGGGGTCTATTCAACCGCCCGTCCAGGCCTGACTGTGGACGAACATACAGACACACGCGCACATGCACGCATGCACAATGACCCACACACGTGCTCATGGAGCACACATGCATGCACTCATTCACAGTCACTCACTAACGCACATCCACAACACCGCTAATTAATCCTCAGATTACCCAGCCAATTATTACCACACTTGTACTAATTAGAAATTATTTAAAGCATTTCCCAATTAGGGTTTACATGCTCAGTTGGGAAGGAGTCTGCCTCAATAAACCAACTGGTTTTAGTGTGGGGCGGAATGGTAAGCTCATTCATATACACATGTATTTTGGTGTGCACTCTCTCTCAAACACACACACGCACGCACAAATACATGCATTTCAGGATCTGACTGTGGTAATCAGGCCTTCTCAACGAGCCCCTCTGTTAGGACGAGGGGGATGAGGACAGACAAGAGGAAGAAAGAGAAAGAAATAAAACAACAAAAGACATGCTCCTTCAGTGCTGCTGCAATACTGTAGGCCGCTCTTGTTAGGGCTGGGGACAGTGATTAGGAGAGGCCACAATAAGACCCGCCAGGAAACACATGCCAATTAGGTTACCAGGAGAACCACGGGCCCACATCACTATGGGAAACCCACTAGTCTCCACACTGCAAGGCCCAGAGGCACACATATGCACACTCACAGGCACCTATGGCACATCTCCTACTATTTTGATTACATTATGACTTGAATAAGAAGAAGGTGAGGGGAAAACATGAAGGTGCAAAAGAAGACAAGACAAAATGACGGTGTTAAGGTAAAAGGAAAAGCAGCTGTTTGATTAAAGGAATAAACTTTGAAAGTTGAAAGGGTTTTTTAGTTATTCTCTAGTTTGTCTCCTTGTGTTTCTCAGTATTTCCTCTTGTCTGCTGCATCTTCTTATTTGTGTCTCTAATTCCTCTTTTCCACTTGGACCTTCTCAGCTCTACTCAACTGCTCGGTTTCAGTCGTTTTACATTACAACTGAGTACCACCCGAATGTGGTTGGGGACACTAAAGCAATGCGGTCGAAAGTCCTATGATGTCATTTGTATGCGACCAAACAAAACAGAAAAATAGAAGACAGTGGATGACTAACCCTAACCCTGCTGCTAAACTGATGGCAAGCATCTGGACCTGGTTGTGGAGATTTTTCCTTCATTGCTGGGTTTCAAAAACGACGTTTTTGATTTTTGGGAAGGAGTTGCTCTCCCGACTCACTGAGTGACGCCACCGATCGGCCAATTAGTGGCATGCAGTCTGATGACGTCACATTTTTTGGTTCGACTCAGATTGTTTGGCACCCCGGCCCACAGAACTACCACCTAATGGAAAACTTGAAAACCCCCAAACTAAAAACTGTAGTCAAGTTGAACTGATAGGCCAAACTGAGTAGGTTTTAGCAGTAAAGGCCTATCAGGTTATTTTGTCATTTCCTGTTTTATTTTGATAGTCACTTGCCTTCTGTTTCATTTGATTTGATGCCCGTTTCCCAAATTTATGATGTCTTCCCTTCTAAGATTAATTTCATGTTTTCTTAGCTCCTCTTATAAATTGCCTTGTGTATTTGTTCCCACCTCTCTACGTCCTCACCTTTTTGTTCAGTTAAAAGTTGTCCTGTTTAACCTCACCTGCCATCCAGCATTCTTTGGGTCCTAATCTCAACATGGCTGCGCTTTTACATTCTTGCTGTTGATTAAAAGTTTACCTTCGAGTCAGCGTGCAGCTTTCAGCGAGGCAAAGATGAAGGCAGTACAAACAAGGGAGTGAGAAAGAGAAGAAAAAAACACCCGGGCTCCAGTGGGATAGCAGGAGTGCGACTTCAGGGAGAATTATTACCAGATCGAATTACAAGCTCATCCATGAGTGACATGTAAGCCTCAGATACAGACTCAAATGTTTACAGCACCGATATTTGCTCAAGCACGATGTTATCAGGCCTCGATGTAATACTCAAGGCTTTTGTTCTGACTTGCGTGGCAACATTCACCATGTCTGCAGATGCAATAACCAAGAAGAAGATAGCAGCGGCACAATGTTTGCCAGCAGTGTTGTCCCGAGGAGCTGTGACATGACCCAGGCAGAACAGAGAGAAAACTCTCTCTGGAGTCTTTGCGCTGATGTGATGATGGCTGAGATGTTGATTAATGCGCACAGTCCCTGTTATTAAATAAACAGGGTGAATACACAAAATATATTGAATAAATTAGAGCGTGAACTGATCTCCACTGCGACATCCAGCTCATTAGAATGCATGAGCAAACGATGTTCTGATTGCGACAAGAGTCACTTATTAAGCCATGTTTGTCGCCCGCCAGAGCACCACTCCCTGCACTCCCCCATCCCTCCCCCTTTCTCCCCCCAAAACACCTTACCCCCTCTTGCCCACCACACAATCCACACCAAATCCCTCACTCTCCCGCTAAACGCTCCCCGACTTAACTTCCCCTTCCCAATGGACATCGCCAACAAACCACTAACCCTCTCCTCTCTTTACCTCACCTCCCTCCCACCCCCCCACCCCCCCCCCCCTTTCCGCCCTTAATTTTCCTCCACCTCCTCCCCCTTCTACTTCTCCTCCGCTGGGATCTGTGTCATCATTTTAATTAATTTCTAATCAGGCGAGAGTAAACTAATCAGGGAAGGCGTTAAACAATGACAGCTCTGCCTGCTCAGCCTCACACTGGGGGCTGCCATTACTGTTCAGCTTTGCTAAGAAGAACTGCACACTGATAAACAACTCAGTGTAGATGTGGCTATCTGCGCTCATCTTCTCTCTCGCTCACATGTTAATAAGCGGTACACTGCATCGTATACATGGCCTGCTTCTAGACTTGGACATGAGTTGACGACTTGATTGGTGCAAGATTAAATTACGGTTCACTTTTGTACGATTACTTTCATATTCATCTTTGTGCATAGATTAGTGATTGAATAAACATATCAGTTCAAGGACACGTGATGGAAATGCATGTAAATGATCAGAATGGACAAATAAATAACCTAACCCTGTCTGAATGGAACAGTATGTATCTGCTTAGAATGGTTTGCACAAAGACTGCAGTTATCTGTAGGCGGCCAGATCCCACCAAGGCTGAGCCATTCTGAAAAACAGACAGACAGAGGCAGAGAGAGGGAGAGGGAGCACTTCTGGGCAATACATTAAGTGAGACAATGTAACAAGAGAGCCTTGATTAACCTCTTCTGGGCTAACCTTGTGCCTAAAATACCTTAAACCAACATAAGCGGGCCGTAATTGGCAAATTCTAACTGTATGATTGCATGACAAAGAATGTGATGGCAGATGATGACAAAAAATTAGTTAATGACCACCATCACATGGAAGTGAACATTTTCTAGGTGCTTTCTGAATCTGGAATCTGAGTGAGCCATCAGTCACGCTTTAGGCTAGGCTACGTGTCTGCAAACTGAGGCTGGCCTCACCGCGGGCGCTGATGGGTGAAACTGAGTTACAACTCTAGGTGTTATGAAGAAAGAGGTTTTTATGTCTCTCTCATCAAAGCGTTGTAACAGGACCTGATTTCTCCTCCTGCAAGTGCCATGGCAACTAATGACCATCGACCTAAGAAACAAAGACCATTGGCATAGTTACGTGACACACAAGCAAACACGAGTGCGCTCACAGAAATGCACGCGCACGCACACACAGACACAACACTGGGGTAATAATTCCTTGTAAACTTTGTGTAAAGTCACACAACATCACAAAATCAAAGGAAGAAGAATATGAAGAGGATATTTCAGGAAGAAAAACTACACAGAGTGTGTTAAAAACGATTTTTTTTTAAGTTACCCCACCTCCCCTCCATCCTTGCCCTCTTTGCCAAGTATTAGATTCCCATGCCAACCGCTTCCCTGGGATAGAATAAGGATTGCGGAGGTGGGAAGCTGAAACCCTTCCATAACATGTCAAACAACGATGGAATCCAAAGCGCAAGAGGGAGAGAAAAAGGGTAGATTTTCTACGGGGAGAAAGAAACTGTCACATCATCAGATTGGTTATTCTAAGTGGAGGGATGTGGGTATGGGGGCGGGGAGGGAAGGAGGGACGGGGTGGCAGAGGCTTGGGCTGGCAGAATCTGGCAGCGATACACGATGGCGGTATTTCCACTAAAATAATCAGCCCCCAGGCAACGGAAGGGGGTGGGGAGGGTTTTTTTGGGAGGGGGAGCAGGGAAGAGCGACACAGAGAGGTTAGGGATTGTAGGGTTAGGAGAAGGAGTTGGGGTGGGTGATGGAGAGGGAGGATACAAGGGAGGGAAATAGCGAGATTGAGAGAAAGAAAAACTGGGAAGCCAACCAAGGAAATCCTGCTTCTCAGATATGCAGCTGTGGAATTAAAATTGGTATAAAAACACGAGAACAAAAATATACTTCACACTTCACAAGCCTATTGAAGGGTAGAGCGGTGGGAGGGGGAAGATGTGCCACTCTAAACTGGCACTGATACCTCAGGCACAAGGGGGTAAACAGCTATTCTCACTTTGTCTGCTGCAGTGGTTTCAGGGGGTGAGTGAGTGAGTAAGTGAGGTGCCTGCAGGGGTCTCATCAGGCTACGGGGCGAGCTCAAGAGAGAAGACAAGAGCTCCTCGAAGATGAAGAAACGCAAAAATGCCCCCATGAAACAATTTCTACACTTCTGCGTCCCCTTGAGCACATCGTAACGTAACAGCGAGGCATTGATTTATGATCAAACGACCGTGATCGTCACTCAAATTCAATAATAACAACCTTCACAATCAAAGGCTCTCTAAATATACTGTACCTCCACTTGAGGCCAGGATTAGGCCTTTCTGCGCGCACATTTATGTTGATGTGCTACATTACTGAACAAAGAACTATCAGAATCGGAAACAACCGTGCAAACACACAGATGAACGACAAATCAATTAATTTGAAACACGGAAAAATAAACTGCACAAACCCACATCGTGTTTGATTGCTAAAATACAAACGGCCCCTATTAAGAAATTTCACATAGGCGAGCGAGACAAAACGAGTATGGCATAAACACACAAACCTGGAGGTGCGGCACATACATCAATTCCAACTTAAAGGAATTGAAAGTTGCATTTCTCATAGAAGCAGAAAAAAACACAGCTTTTTCATGATATAAAGATGAAAAAAACTAATTAATGACTGAGAGCTCTGAAAGTCGTGTTATCAAAACCAGCCTACTGGAGTGTGACGCCACTAAAATAATACAATCATCAAGCATAATGAGTGAGTTAAGAAGTTTCTCTTATTGCATGTATTAGAGTCAATGGTTGCAGCTGAGCATTGTGTTATTTCATCACTGTAGAGACTTGATCTTAATACGAATCTCTATGTAACACAGGCCCATTCATGCAGCCTGCCTTTCCCCCTCTGATTCAATTATCATGTGCTCTTTTTGAGAGATATTCAATTAAAATGGCTCCCCCCTTTTAATTTATCTGAAAATAATTTGGCAAATATAAATAATAATTTCAAAAGGCTGCACATATGTAACCATGTGCACAGGCTTAACTTGGCCAAACTAAGTAGAGCAAGCGGGCGACTAACATTCATCTTGTTTAACAGGACATATACGATTACTGATTCCATATTTTTGCATTTATTGGGCCACAGTTTTTTCTTAAAGTTTTCTTTTTAAGATGGCTAATGAGAGAAAAAAAAACTCTTAGTTACATGATGAGAGCAGAACACTGGAAAAGGAAGGACAATTGCGTGACCATGAAATCGTGAAAGGGAAAGAAAAAGACAGAGAGAACAGCAAAACTACCTTATTCAAAAGGCAGCCTTTTTGTTGGGAGTATTCTCTACTGAATCTGCCGGCTTTCATTTCATTTCTCTGACATTCTCTCTGTCTGACCATCCAAGTCCTCTCCTGAGACAGATGAGTGGAAGCAGAGTTCCAGAGAGAGCTATCAGGATTAGGATAATTAATATCATCTCATTTCACTGTGATCCTCTCCGCGGCCCACTGCACACACAAGGACAGGATGCAGCGAATATTATGGCAAGAGTATCCAGTCGGCTGTCAATCTAGGCCGCGGAGCACCCCCCCTCCACCCCTCAAATACACACACATACACACAACCCAACTCACTCACATACAAATGCACCCTCCTCAGTGGCTAAATTGCAGTTTGAGAGACGACAGGGGAGAGGCAGCGGTGGCAGCGGTGGTGGGGGGGCCACCGGGGCCCGAGGGACGCCATACAATGGAGCGTGCGGCTGACCAGCGTTCAGGTGAAATTGAATTGGAAATCTTCCATGGCTGGTTAGCATAACAAAGGGCCTCGTGGCTTTAGACAAAGGCTGCTTCTCTAATGCACAAAATCAATCTCTCTACGGGCTTGGTGCATTGTTCCCTCCCGCCATACAGGTGTTCCTTCAATGGTCCTTAATCAAAAGTGTCAAAACAAAGTTAAGAGTTATCTCTGCTCCTCCGCATCTGCTTCTGCAGAGCAGAAAGAGGAAAAGAGACCAGACACTCAGGAAGGCAAACAGCTGAGTGAATATGTGTGCATGCCTGTGTGTGCGTGTGTGTGTGTGTGTGTGTGTGTGTGTGTGTGTGTGTGTGTGTGTGTGTGTGTGTGTGTGTGTGTGTGTGTGTGTGTGTGTATACAGGATGCTGAATGCACTACATCCTACACCACAGTCTGTTGGTGTTAAAGTTGTGTCGCCAAAGAAGCCTAATCACATTTTTCTCCTCAGCCTTGTCCGCATGTGAGCAACTGGTACTCTGTGATGTGATCACTGAGCAAATCCAGGCATGAAAAGAAAGCAGAAGTTTGTCCCGCATGCTTATTTCACAGGAAAAGAGGGTGGCAGCAGCGAGGAATCATTTTTGAAAGATCTCTTCTTTTACAAATGCACCCTGCGCATCATTTCTCATCTCTATCTTCAATCTGAAGGCCTGATTGCTAATATTGGTAGTGGTTGCCTTTCTCTCTGAAGGTTGTTTAACAATGAAAAACACAATTACACCTCTTATGCACCCCCCCACCCCCCGCCATCCCCAACTCCCTTCTGCTTCACTATAACACTCGTCCCGCTCACTCCATTTCTCAGACCTTGACTTGTTCAGACTGGATTGAATCAAAGAAGAATAGTTAAAACACTAAATAGAGACCTTAGTCCATGGCCTTTTTCTCTTTCAGTCTGTAGGCTAGCAGATTCATCCACTATGAGAAGGTAAGAGTTATAGTTCTCCCTGGCTTTATGTACTCACTTCTGCTCCAGGGCATGCAACATGATATTTATACACCTGAACTTTAAGTGGCCTATATGACACTGTAGTTTTTACCAGCACCAAAAAAAAAAGTCTTTAATGACTGTCAAAGATCTTTCATCTTGTGTTTTTCCAGTGGGCTGAACACATTAAATTCATACATTCTTTATGGAGAGTGTATGTATTGTATGGGTATTTTGATAAGGTGAGAAACTTAGTCGCCGTGCTGTCGATGGATTACTATATGTATACTAATGTACATAATATGTAGACTAATCCCATCTCCTAATAAGTAGCATCACAGGCTCAACGCCTCCAGTTTGACAGCCGCCAGATGACAATCTAACCACTACACATCCCTCTTGAACATTAGATACCATGTGGTTTAAAATGTCAGATAAGTGGCAAAGAAATCTCTGCATAATACACTTTAAACCGGCATTTTCAGATTACAGCAAAAGGGGCAGCAATATGATACAAGCTGTTTCCAAACATTACTAAGCTTTGTTTTTTTCTTGCAGTAACTTATTAATATGACTTAAATGTCGCTGCCCAATGTGGTAGCAATAAAAATCACAATGTGATTTGCATTTAGATCGTTTCTTTATAAGTCTTTTCTTTACCAAAGTGCTTGAAGACATGAGGCCATCTATCTAAAAGCCGAGTTTGAACCAGAAATAGACCTTTTAAAGGTATAATGATCCTAAGCACACAATCTGCCAAGAGCTCGCTCCAGAAAAAAAAGTAAAACATCATTATTGAAAAGTTTTAAAATTTGTGGCACTTTAAACTTTAAAAAGAAATACTCAAATTATCTTGCAGCTCAATTGAGTTTGCACTGAGGAGTGGTCAGATTTTTCAGCAAACTAATGGGACAAACCACTACACAATTATGCAAAAAGAAGAAAAAAATGCATTTTGGCATATAATTGACATCTGTACAAAGTCAGAGTCAAGCTTGTTCATCAGCCATGAGAAAGCTTTCAACACTAAAATGCTCCATGTGAAACCAGGAGAGACATCCTGCTGGACATTTCTGCTGGACTGCTTAGTAATGTGTCAGTAAAGCACATGGTTACTTCATGCACTGCATTTTTATTGACTAGTAATTAGTTACCTATTACATTTCAAAAGAAAACTTTCCAACACTGTACATTACTGTGCAAAAGTCTTGAGCCACCCCTCTTTTCTTTGCTATATTACTTCTCGTGAGCCAGATTTTCCCGCAGTTTTTAACAATAGCTCTCCAGGCTTTCTGAAGGTCTTTCAAAGAATTTCTTTGAACATTGGCTGCTTTTTCACTTATTTTCTGTCCAGTCCTTGCACCTGATCATTTTGAGAGGAATTTTCTTTTGTTTTTTTAAGCAATTTAACACTGACCTATGAATCATTCATTCAAGTAAACAAAAGGCATGTAATTCAAGGTTGTGTAACCAGTGTTGTCTCTACAAATAACAGACAGCTTGACAAAGAACCAGTTTTAAATCATATCTTAAGGCACTTTGGTATTAGCAGCCTGTCACAATCCAAATAATTTGTTCCCATTCTTTTTTAGTTGAATCTACAAATAATGGAAAAGATAAGACAGTTTGACAGGCCTAAAATAGTATTTTTGCACCAATAAGATTCCTGGAGAGCTATTTGCCAAAAACTTGGCTTATCTCAGCATGGCGTGCAAAGCGTTCTTAAAAAAAACTGAAGGAATTGGACAAGTGGAGGACAAAAGAAGAAGTAGGAGGCCTAAAGCACTATCAACAGCAGATGATCTGTATGTGAAAGTCACGTACTCAAGAAATAGGAAAAAATCTGACATAGACCTGAGAGATGCATCTGGTCCTTCATTTGATCTATCGACTGTTCACTGAAGCCTCATCAGCAATGGTCTGAGAGTAAGGGTGGCTGTCAATAAGCTATTCTTGAGGAAGAGAAACAGGGAAGAAAGGCTAAGTTAAGCCAAATTACATAATAACTGTATTGAACATCAGTGACAGCAGGTATTATGGAGGACAATTCCAAAATCTTTAGTTCAAATCATAAAAAATATACAGAGGAAGTCAGGAGAGTGGTACACAGTAAATGTTTACAGCCACTGTCATGGTTTGGTGCTGCATTTAAGCTATGGTTGTTGGAGATGTTTTCAAAATTGATTACTTATGAACACAGAAAAGTACCATCAGATTTAGATCAACCATGCAATACCATCTGGAAAGTACTTGATTAGAAGCTCCTTTAGTTTTCAGCATGACAATGATCCCAAACACACTGCCAATGGAGTTAAATCATACAGTGGGGCAAAAAAGTATTTAGTCAGCCACCGATTGTGCAAGTTCCCCCACTTAAAATGATGACAGAGGTCAGTAATTTGCACCAGAGGTACACTTCAACTGTGAGAGACAGAATGTGAAAAAAAAAATCCATGAATTCACATGGTAGGATTTGTAAAGAATTTATTCGTAAATTAGGGTGGAAAATAACTATTTGGTCACCTCAAACAAGGAAAATCTCTGGCTCTCACAGACCTGCAACGTCTTCTGTAAGAAGATTTCTGTCCCCCACTCGTTACCTGTATGAATGGCACCTGTTTGAACTCATCATCTGTATAAAAGACACCTGTCCACAGCCTCAAACAGTCAGACTCCAAACTCCGCCATGGCCAAGACCAAAGAGCTTTCGAAGGACACCAGGAAAAGTATTGTAGACCTGCACCAGACTGGGAAGAGTGAATCTACAATAGGCAAGCAGCTTGGTGTGAAAAAATCAACTGTGGGAGCAATCATCAGAAAATGGAAGACATACAAGACCACTGATAATCTCCCTCGATCTGGGGCTCCACGCAAGATCTCATCCCGTGGGGTCAAAATGATCATGAGAACGGTGAGCAAAGATCCCAGAACCACACGGGGGGACCTGGTGAATGACCTGCAGAGAGCTGGGACCAAAGTAACAAAGGTCACCATCAGTAACACACTACAACGGCAGGGAATCAAATCCCGCAGTGCCAGACGTGTACCGCTGCTGAAGCCAGTGCATGTCCAGGCCCGTCTGAAGTTTGCCAGAGAGCACATGGATGATACAGCAGAGGATTGGGAGAATGTCATGTGGTCAGATGAAACCAAAGTAGAACTTTTTGGTATAAACTCAACTCGTCGTGATTGGAGGAAGAAGAATACTGAGTTGCATCCCAAGAACACCATACCTACTGTGAAGCATGGGGGTGGAAACATCATGCTATGGGGCTGTTTTTCTGCCAAGGGGACAGGACGACTGATCCGTGTTAAGGACAGAATGAATGGGGCCATGTATCGTGAGATTTTGAGCCAAAACCTCCTTCCATCAGTGAGAACTTTGAAGATGAAACGAGGCTGGGTCTTCCAACATGACAATGATCCAAAACACACCGCCCGGGCAACAAAGGAGTGGCTCCGTAAGAAGCATTTGAAAGTCCTGGAGTGGCCTAGCCAGTCTCCAGACCTCAACCCCATAGGAAATCTGTGGCGGGAGTTGAAAGTCCGTGTTGCTCGGCGACAGCCCCAAAACATCACTGCTCTCGAGAAGATCTGCATGGAGGAATGGGCCAAAATACCAGCTACTATGTGTGCAAACCTGGTAAAGACCTATAGTAAACGTTTGACCTCTGTTATTGCCAACAAAGGTTATGTTACAAAGTATTGAGCTGTATTTTTGTTATTGACCAAATACTTATTTTCCACCCTGATTTACGAATAAATTCTTTACAAATCCTACCATGTGAATTCATGGATTTTTTTTTTCACATTCTGTCTCTCACAGTTGAAGTGTACCTCTGGTGCAAATTACTGACCTCTGTCATCATTTTAGGTGGGGGAACTTGCACAATCGGTGGCTGACTAAATACTTTTTTGCCCCACTGTAACTGGGTAGAAAAAGAGACAGTGGAACACTATCAGTCACGGACTGACCTCCCCAGAACCCAGACCTCACAATTATTTAAGCAGTTCGGGATCATCTTTTCATAGAATGGAATAAAAGATGAGCAAAGAAGAGCACTGAATGGCCTTCAAAAAGCCTGGAGAACTATTCCTGAGCAATATTTCAGACAGAGTTCAGGCTGTGTTGAAGAATAAAGTAGCCATGTCCAATATTGACTTTCAGACATGGTCTTTGGTTTTTATACTGTATTTCCATGAATGTTTGCACACGTGTCAATAAGTCGCTGCTTGAATTCCCATTTTCCAAACAAAATATAAAGACATCCACAGGATATTGTAATGTTATGTGGTGTCTAGCGGAGAATATTTAATGTGAAATGATGTGAAAAATTGTGCATGCCTGCTCACTATCAGTGTGGGTGTACAGTGCATTGAAAATCCAGGAGATTTTAGGCCACAGAAACACAGGACTTTTTTTTTAATCTGCCCTCATTTTCTAATTTGGACAAAAGTATTGGACCAGCCCTCTTAATCACCAAATTCAGGTGTTTAATTTAGTCCCACATGCAGCCATGCACTCTGCCATTACAAAGATTTGTGAAAGAATAGGTCCTTTTAAAGTGAATTTGAATGTGGAACTTGAATAAGACACTGTTGCAACAGTTTATGAAATATCGTTCTCCCTTGAAGTGGAAGAACATATGAAGCTGTAACTAACCTCAACACTCTTCAGCCACATGTGCTAAGGTGCGTAGTGCTATGCTGACTCAATAACTGGAATATTCCAAACCTGCTCTGGCATTAACACCAACACAAACACTGTACACCAGGAGCTTTATGGTGTGGACTCGTAAGACTAAGCACCTGTATTCGGGCCTTACATCATCCAGAATAACAGGAACCATTGGAGGGAACTGTTTAAAGAAAACCACCACTGGATTCTGTAGCAGTGGAAACATGTTTTACAGAATGATGAATCATGTTTCTCTATCTGTAGACTGATATAGATGGGTTTTCGTGTATTGGGACCCAGCTGACTGCATTGGGGCAGCTGTAAAGTGTGGTGAAGGAGGTTTAATGCTATAGGACTGTTATTCAGGGGATGACTTGGGCCTTTAAGTTGGGCTGAAGAAAAATCTTATTGCTTCAGCACAGATTTTGTACGAATCTATGCTTCCAACTTAGTAGGAATACCTTGGGGAAGGCCCTTTTCTGTTTCAGCATGGCTGTGCCATAGTGCACATGGTTAGATGAGTTTGGTGTGAAAGAACCTGACTAGCCTACACTGAGCCCTAGTCTCAACCCCACTGAACACCATTGGGCTGAAATAGAAAAGATATTGTTAGCCCACAGAGACAAGATTTCTACAATCATGTAGAAATCTTTTCCAGAAGCGTGGAAGCTGTCATAGCTGTAAAAGAAGGACCAACTCTGTATTTCGCAGCAAAATATTAAGAAACTAAGTTTTAGAATGAGATGTTATAAAAGCCACTGTGTGTATAACATGTAGGTGACATAAATTTTATTGCCCACATAATGTCAGCAGTCCACGGTTAAGATCATATTGAAGGGGAGAAACCTGAAATTTGAACCCATAAGGTTCTGTATTTACATGGGCTGTTCTTGGAACTCTCTAATCACATCTTGAATTTTTGGAAGTTGTATTCTTGGAAGAATGCGTTCTGGTCACCTCAGAAGTTGGGAGCCAAGGAGCCACTGCCCCAGAGCACTCTTACATCGCCTGCTCCACATAGTCAGATCTGTTTATTCAGATCCAAAAAATCTAAAGAGTCAAGCTTGGTTAAAATAAAAATGTGTTTGAAATTACCAGGAGAAATTACTTACCTCTGTAGCTGAAACCTTTTCTTTGGCCTTAGCTAATGCTTGCTAATGCATGCTTGCTGTTATTCATTTCAGTTGTGGAGTTCCTCAGTTGTGGTTCAATATCAGTATCAGTCATGATATCACCCACTACTGCTGTACAGATAACAGCAGTAGTGCTCTTTTTCCATGTCCAAGCAAAAAAGTTGCTCTCTCACGCTTTTCCAAAAATTGATCATTCCTGTCTGCTGGACAAGGTCATCCATGCATTTTTTTAACCCACTTTGACTATTGCAGTGTTGTACCTACATCAGTCAGAACTTATGTCAATGACGGCAGTTAATTAAGAACCCTGCACCGAGAAATATGAACATATTACTAAAGTTAAAGTTAAGTACATTGTGAATTGATTAAAATTTTTAATAATGCCTTTAAAAGCATAAAACGGTTGTATGATGAAGTACATTAAGGATTTATTAATCCCTTATTGTGGTTAAAGCACTGCAACTTAAGAAAACAGCAGCATGCAGAAAAACGTTAAAAAAGCACACAAAGCAGAGCTGAAGTTTTATTTCATTATGTTTTATTCAGCACAATGGAAAAATAAAAAAGCGTGACAGAAATTGAATAAAGCACAATGAAAGTCAAAAAAACAAACTCTCAACAGAAGTGCTCCTGGGAAGAAAATAACGTGACAGAGCAGATGCAGAAGTGACACAAACCAAAGGTTTGCACTGAGATGGGCTTAAGAGAAGCGCACGACTGACCGGTGTTGTGAGGGGAAAATGGTGCAGGGTAATTAATCACATGATACATATAATACTGTGGATACATGTTTGGTGTTTTTTGTTTAACCTCGTTTTCTACGGCACCATCTTCAGGACAGCTGAACTGGTGTAGCATTGTTTAAATCTTTGCATTATTAGCTGGCATTGTGCTTCTGTACCTTTAACCTACCCACAAATTCGACTTCAATCACAGCATACTACTTGTTAGCATGTTTTCTGTTATGCTAACACATTGCATGTCACTGAATTTCATTGTGTTGGCTGCCACTTTCATCTGCAAGACAAAATTACATTGAGGGTGGTTGCTTAGGCAGTAAGCATTTATTTTTCAGCCACATGGTCAGAAGTTCACCTTGTGATCTGAACATATCCAGAACAAATTTTTTAAAATTTCACTTTGTTAAATAAAGTGAACCTGGCGCTCTTGCTCAATATTTTTTTTTTCTATTGGCCTATCGATTGGTTGAAAAGTAAGTATGATTTCAACTGAAAAAGATTTTTCCGTGGTTCCCTACATCCTGTAGGCTCTACTTTACACTAGTGTGGACATATTGTTGTCAGGGCAGTTGAAAAATTAGCTTACTGTGGATGC
The DNA here is from genome assembly GCF_963969265.1 of Rhamphochromis sp. 'chilingali'. Classification (NCBI taxonomy): domain Eukaryota; kingdom Metazoa; phylum Chordata; class Actinopteri; order Cichliformes; family Cichlidae; genus Rhamphochromis; species Rhamphochromis sp. 'chilingali'. Next base: position 21,970,056 of record NC_137941.1, on the reverse strand, counting down.
AGTCTGTAGTGCTCTCTTCCACTATCTCAAGCTGGCTATCCACCAGCCCTCAACTAAATCTCTCACAGCCTCTCCTGCCCTGGCCCTTGGGAGGATTCATGCAGACTAGTTGATGAAAATTCACTTAGTGGAGAACACAAACAAAGCTGTCAGTCTTTAGCTTGCCCATGGGATAGAAGACGGCTATCGGGGTGGGTGGGGGGCAGAGTGGCATAGTAGGTCTTAAACTGAAAATGAAGAAGACAAGAAAGAATAGATGATGGGTGCTGTTTTAGTTTAAAAGAATCTAAGACTAGAACCGTGCTATAAGGAAGGATTACAGCTGGTTGAAGGATTGTTATTATAATAATACATTTTACAACTGCTTAAACAATCATACTGTATATTTTCAAATTTAAATAGCCATTGAAGCTTCAGACATGACAATTTAAAAAAAAAAAAAAGAAATAAAATAAAATAAAATAAAATAAAATAAAATAAAATAATGATCCTTGATTTAGTAATTTTTGCACCTTGAGAGAAAGGGTTTACCTTGCCATCACCACCACTAACAAACACATTTTCACTAATTGTTTTGTAAAATAAAATGTATTTTTAAAATTCAAATTACCCAAATATTCGAAATATTTGTTTTTATAGTTTTATAAAAACTAGGAAAAGGCTCACACTGGAGAAACTGTAGCAAGCGATTATTCGGAATATTGTAATATTGTAATTTCCTCCTCTTCTTATACCCGTTATCTCTCTTTCATTGTCTGTTTGTACTTCTCCCCCAAAAACAACAACAAAAACAACAACAACAACAAAAACCTTCTGAAACAATTATTCAGGTTCTTACCAATTTATTAACTAACTATTTTAGCTCTAATCCACCCATTGCTAAATTTATGATGGAGATTTTTTTAACCATTCTGGCATTTATTTAGGCCAAATTATATGGAAGGGCTTACAATATTAGTCAGTAATGATGATGAAAACTTTATTAATGAGGATAAATAAATAAATAAATAAAAACCACTGGCGTGTTTCCCATAACTGAGACACGCAGCATCAAGTTATTGACTCTCTCCAGCTATTCTTGTACAATTCAATCATAGGTTCACTGCTGCAGAACAACAGGAGGCAGGAGCGGTTAATCATTTGTTCAGAAACTATATGTGTCAACACATGATGGCCGTTACTGGTCTGATCGTACTGTGACACCCATGACAGTAATTACTGAGCACACACATGGACACACACACACACAGCTGCCACTGACACGTAGGAAGCAAGTCTCCAACGGTCTATTGGCCTTCACGACCAGATGGTATTTCCCACTGGCTTTCCTCACACAATCACACACATATTTGTAGGCCACATTTATATTAGTGTATCCAATACACATTTGTTACAGAGTGCATAAGTCTTCAGTAGTATTATTACTCGCATAATATTCTGGGTTCAAGGACTTACTGCTCCTGCAAGACGCAGTCTACATCACCATGTTTAACAAGCGCTCAAACTGATCACGACTGCAGAAACCTTGACCTCCTCCATCTACAGTTACTGAACATAAAGCAAAATCTGAGCGCATCACAACTTTATTGATTTATATTATACCTCAATAAGGATGGGTCACGGAAGAATACCCGAAAGAAAACTACATAAACATGCTCAGCATTTAGGAGCAAGGTGAGAGGCGTCCCAGAGGAGAAAAGTTGAAAGAGAAATCGAGTACATGGTAAAAAAGAGAGAAGTACAAACAGACAATGAAGGAGAGATAACGGGTATAAGAAGAGGAGGAAACAATGAATATGGAAGTCTCCCAGGCTACAGGAGCAAAGTCACCCCCTCGGTATCCCCACTGGGGCCTTTAAGGGTCAGCTGAGAACTAAGAGGCACATTAGTGTCTACTACATTGCCTGTTGAGGTGACTGGAGGAAGGATGAGAGAAACACAGCCATGCTTGGTGAATTATACATACATTCCTCCCTCTGACACACACACACACATAAACACAGGTTACTCCGCACTCTCTCTTATGTCAACCCTTCTTCAAGCCGTTCTGAGTCTCCATCTTATTTTTTTGCTGACCTGTATGTGGAAGGGTTGACAGAGGTGAGCACACAATCTCCCAACGCCCAAACACAGAGAATTGGATCACCCCTAGGGTGACCTTCTTGGTGCAATGCCTTGCCTATCTGCACCCTGTGCTGTCTAGGGGACCATTTAGGGCAGACGTTGACCCCTATTTGGCCCCTGGGGTTCGTTGCTCCTCTGCTTCGGCTGCTGGGCAACATGACAACCTATACAAGACCCTGTCAAACACATGACTGACACATACCCGCCCATCTTCTCCACCAACATTCACACCCGCGCCAGCAAATTATCCCAAAACCCAGACAGATGACCATGTCTTGGCTCCCTATTTGCTCTCTTGTCATCTTCCATATGTTGCGCGCACACACACACACATGCACGTGCACGAGCACACACAGGCACACACACACACACTCAGTTCTGTCCTGGGAACCACTGTGTCAACATAAAGCAGGTTTCATATTGCAGTAAAAGGAGATATGTGCTCATCAATAAACAGCTTATATGGTAAATAATTGCTATAAACAAATATCTTCAAATGTATATACTGTACAGAATCTGTAGGCATGATTTTTGTGACTGGAACTCTCCTTGTTTCTGCAGGTACTTGCAGTCTAAGCAATACTGCCCAGACATAAGGAGGCTTTGGTTGTTGGCAGGTAAACTGTCCACATAGTGACCCAAACAGCAGCAGCACATGTGTACATGAAAATCTCTGCAATTGCTTAACAATTATTTTTGCTTTTTATTAATTGTTTTAAATTGATTTGAATTCATAAATAAAGATATAAAGACACAAATAAGGTTAAGACAGACATCTGCCCCACAAAAACTGGCTTTTGCCCTTAAAGGCTAAGTCAGAAGAGTAGCTGCCGGTTCCCAGATTTCATGGAAACGAAACCAGAACAAATGCACTGTATGTTATTTAGTCCCTGTTACTTTTTCCATCCTCCTGAGATTGATTTTGTTAGTGTTGCAGGGCAGTCTGATCACGCACTGCTCTTCATAAACCACAATGCATCCCATGCCTTTGCTGTACCTGTGGTGGAGATTGGCACACACACACACACAAGCGCAAACAAATTGCACGCACACATACAGAAAAGCCATACACACAAACACAAAAAGAGGGTCCCCGCTGTGAGAAAAAGAGCTACAGTACTCCCTACATCAACAGTGGCCTAGATAAACACAATACACACAAAAGAGTCACCCCATGAAAATAACCCTCCATCTAAGCATCACTGCACTTATCTACTCATAAACATAGGGATAAATCAATTCAGTGAGAAACACATATTTTTTTCTCTCATTTGAAATTACAGCTGCGGGACCAAAGCTAGAATGATAGCATAGGTCAAATTCACTAACCTCTTCTCTCCATGGCAACAGTCTACCTCTTACAAAAAAAAGGCTTAGTGTGGTTTGTTGAAGTCACTGAGAGATGTTTTTTTTGTTCTTGTTGTTTTTTGGTGACATGCTTGTGTTATGAGAGTGTTGGTGTATCTTTGCCTGCTTTTCACAAGGACACAAGAATGCATACATGTGTATACATTTACATCTGTCTGTGTTTCAGTGTGCGTGTATGTGTGTGTGAAACGACAACCCCGTTATCACAGCGTCTGTATTAGCATCGCAACGTCTCACCGCTTTGTTTTACTCTGACCTGTATAATCAGTGTCACATTAGCAACACAACAAATCAAACGCTGCGAGTTTCCCCTGTGCAACCTTTCACACACATGCGCTCACGCACACACACTTACATGCACACCGCATGTCCTCCTTCATGCTCCCAGCTGGCCACCATACTGTGTCAAACAGATGTTAATTAATATGATAACTAATACTTATTACACAACGCTGAAAGCTCCAAAACTACTAATTAAATTTCTTCTTATTCAAAGCAAAAAAGATGAAATGGATGTAAAACAACTCTGCCCTCTGTTTATATGCAAGCTAATGCAGTTCATATCAGTGTAGGCGGTTAGGTTTTACTATATTTGAAGTGTAACAGCACGCTGACTTGAATCAACAAGGCAAGTTAAAAGTCTCTCAGACTATAGTATTCGCGTTAACTCGTGAATGAAAACAATTGTTGACACGTTATAAGATTATTAAATGTAATAAACTGGTAGTTATACTTTAGTAAATAATTATTTTAGTGTTAAACCGTATTGAAATTATAATAACAGGTAGTCATCAGTGATGTTGTAAGTTATGTCTTTTTTTTAACCAGATAAGATGTACTACTTATTTGCTCTTTAAAATAAGTATTATAAACATCGGTTGCAATTTCATATCCATCCCAATGTTCACATATGCTGGAGACTGTATTTATTAGTTATTTACAAAGTTTTATTTACGTATTTTGTAACTTTAACCCAGCTATCCAGATGATGTTCGAAGCTGGTTTGCTCAATAATAATTGGCCAGTGAGTCAAAACCGGTTTTTGTTTTATCAGTTATTAAAAGGCCAACTTTTAACAAAAGTCCACCATTAACATTTATAATAAAGCTCAATCCAACAATTAACTAGAAATGAAAGAATCAACCACCAGAAAAATCCTATTCCCAATATTTTGGTAATTAATTTACTGTCTGAGCTTCAAAATTATGAGAATTTGCTGCTTTTCTTGTCCGTACAATATTATTGTAAACTGATTATCGTTAGATTTCGGAGCGCTGGTTGAACAAAACTTACAATTGACTGAGAAGTGCTTTACCCAATCGTTTCTTTTTGTTTTGGTTGGGGGTTTTTTGGGGGTTTTTTTACATTAGGTCTCAAACAACTTTTCACAAATACATTAGTAACAATGCAAAGATATGAAACAGGATACACATACTTAGAGATTCACCACCAAATCAGCCAATTAAAGGTTTCAGTATGTGTGTTTTGTAATTCAGTAAAAACTTGTATTTATAAATAAATATCGGCTGTGAGACTTGAAAATCACAGCTTTGAGTCTTTGGGTCCACAGTTTTGGGTGAACCAGATATTGTGATTATTTTATGGAAGACTAATATAAGAGCCCGTATTCATGAGCATGTGTAATTGTTTATACATGCCTTAAATCCTTTTCCTCAACCTTTCAGTATTTAGTACACAAAAGTATTCAGATATCAGTCAATAAATTATTAAACAACACTACTTACAAGCAAATGACACTTAGTTAAGTATGTATAAATTAATAATAATAATATATTTTTTGCTTTTATTTTTGCTGTTGTCAATTTGCCCAGTTTAATAGGAAGCCAAGGCATTACAGATACTTTGATTTGGTATACAGCTACAGCTTTCATTTGTTTTCTTCTTCTCCTTTTAATAAGGGCTCTTTTCCTTATCGTTTTAACCAAAAATGTCAAAATGCAAAAGGAAGGATTCAATTAAACAAGGTTACTGAAGTATTAGGCAAAGTTTGGGATGGTGGAGAGTGAAAGTGATAGTATGATGTTCTTTCTCATGCTGAACGTGACTTTTAACACCAGCTGAAAAGAAAATGGAAAAAACAAAAAAAAATCCACTCCTGATGAAGACTATATTAAAAGCTCACTGACAAATTAATAAATGCAGGGGAGACAATTATTATTTTTAAAAGTGCATATTGGCTTTATCCACAGCAATGCAGATTCTTGTCCTGATTTCTTGATGCATGAGCAGGGAAGTCAGCATCTGCTCTGCTCCTTCTACTGTACACCCTCCAGCACTGAAAAAAGGGAGAAGAAAGAGGAAGAGAGGAAGGAAGAAACTGAGAAGAGGGGAGAAAAAAGAGGAAGAAAAGGAGAGAAGACAGACGGAGACAGATGGGCAAAAAGACAAGTGCGGAAAGACAGATGGGAAGAGGGAGCTGAAAGGAGAAGGAGAAGAGATAGAGGGATAGATTGAGCAAGGAAAAGGAGGCGTATTCTAGGAGATCCAGCTGACATTAGTGGGTGAGTTTATGAGATGTGATGATTAGCCAAATCCTGCTAATCAATGACACATTCACATGGGTTCCTGCTCTGTTGCTAAACACTAATTGGTCTATTCTGCAGCAAATAGGAAGATGCTGTTCCCCACTTCACTGTAAGCACTGCGAGCTGACACGGAGGGCACATATGGGGACACACACACATACACACACACGCGTGTCAAATGTTACTTGCATGCACATACTGTACATCTGTAGCGGATTTTGGTGCATAAAAGGTCAAATTGAGACTGATTCAATTTGAAAGTGGATGAGAAGCAGAGGATCATGCTTGACTCCCTCTAACAATAAGGAGAGAATGGGATCCTAGAGCGGCCCAGTTGAACCAGCAGAATGGGTGGGTGGGGGTCGGGGTGGGTGCCGGGAGGGGGGTGGCGGCTGGAGAAGGAGCCCTAAATTCAATTTCACTTTGTTGAGCATTTAGATAATGTCCCCTAATGTAATGTCGGGCTGTGAGTGGATCCACAGTATAGCCTCGGCGGTCGTTAATCACAATGCAGCAGCAGCACCACCAATGCCTGAGGACGGGCACTGCAAGGACGGATGCAGGGAGTACACCTGCAGCTGTGTTGGAAGCAAAAACACCAAAATATTATATTTGATTATTTTTTCCAGTCGCCTTAGTTTTCGACTCAGCTGAACTTGAATTCCAAAATACGGCTTGTGCGCATTATCCATCGCTGTCAACTCAGAAATACAAGCAAGCTTAAGAAAAAAAGCTCTGCATAGATGTGTGGGGTTCACGCGTGTAACACACATGAACCGCATATGCTGCAAGTGTGTAACTACTGTATTGCACTACCTTATCATTGCAATTTGCTCTTGTGCACTTTCTTACACATTCTTCTGTTTAAGCCTGTCTGTAACTGTCTGATCGCCATTCAAACAGGATGATGTTCACGTTGATTTTTTAAACGTTTTCATATGTTTATGCTGGAGAACTTACTGAACATTGTTTTTAGCACAAGAGCCACTAGAAAATAGAGTTATGTTCCCTTGTGCATGACCAGAAAATACTGTGCTTGTTAAATTAAAGGAGACTCATATTTCTATCTAGTGACGCTTTTTTAAAGCGAATTGATTACTCAGGAAACAATCAATTCAGTTACTTGTCAGGTAAGAAGATGAGATATTCAGTAGTTCTAGTGCTTTTAAAAATACTTCCACAGTTTTATTTTTAATGTACTTCAATTTGCTTTAAATGGTAATTCATGGGGAAAAAAGCAGTTAGTAAAGGTCACTATAAGAACTTCTTCTTGGTTTAAAATACCCAGTTTTAATTAAGTTATGATGAACAAACATCTATATTCAGTAAAGAATCCCTCACCTCGGAGGATGAAGCTGTCTTAATGTCTGATATATTTTTATTCTCACACAAGCACAAACAGACAAACGTCGACACCCACGGCGTGATGAGTACCGTCGATGTGGGGTGTATTCCTCACTCGGTGAGTGCCAGTGGTTAACAGTGCTTTGCGTTGAAGAGGGGGACAAGAGGAGGGTTCACTCAAACACATGACTGCTACAACCTAAATATTAGTGCAGGGACTCTCCCTCTCTCCCTCTCTCTCCCTCTTTCTCTCTGAGTGCGCCTCAGTATGTGACGTGCATGTGTGCGTGTGTGTGTTGATGTAATTATGTGTAGAGGAGAGGCTGTTTGGGGTAAATAGAGTTGCAATTATTCTTTTAACCTGTTTGATTGTCAGTCCCACTAACACACGGGGCCAGGGAAAGATAGAAAACAGACAGAGAGAGAGAGACAGATAAGTACTGCATTTAGCGATAAACAGTGGCACACATTTAACTCACAGCTAAAAGGCCCCAAATTTCTCGATGACACGTATTAGCAGAAATGTGATTTTGTTTTTCCTTTGGAATAAAACAGCAGAGCGACGATTGTGTGCCTCCAACATAAAACATATATAATTTTCTAATTGTGTTGTGACCTCCCAGAACACAGTAAAAGCATGAAGCGATGAATGGATGGATTTATGCGTTCATATATTTTGTCACTCTTTTTTTTTTCACCTTATTTCAAAGCAGCTTCAGATGTGCCAGGAGCGTTTAAAGGAGGTGCAAATATTTCTGCAATAAGTGATTTGATTGCTGCGTGTCATGACATGATAACGTGAACTGATTGAATTTGTGATACACTTGCTGCTGACAGCTGTTTGACTGAGCTGAAGTGTAATGCTCCATCAGCATCAAATGGAGTAACCCATTCAGCACCAATACTGGCGCATTAGAGAACAGGAAGTGCATTTTTATTTTCCCCTCAATACCTTCTAAATGGCCTCACAGCAAAGCGGATGACTGGGTTTTGAATGATTACATTTCTCCGGCAGCGATTTCAGGTGGCAGGGGAGTGTAATTCAGACCTTATTTTGAATATATGTACTCGCTACATTTAATGCAAATTATGTTACATTCAGTCACTAAATATATCAAATATAATCAATGACTTATTAATCATATCTTTTCAGATCTTCAGACTGCCAAAGTGTCAAAATAAAAGCACATAAATACGTATTAAATATGGGCTGCTCAATTTTCGATCAAATACTTTATATAGAAATATTTTCTCCTCCCACTCTCTCGTCATATTTTGCACACACACAGGCACACATACACACACACAACTAATAATGTTATCGGCTCAGATCACCAACTCAGCAGATCTCATCCACATGTCACCTGCAATAGCTCAACACATGCATGCACACACACAGATGCAGAGTTTTGTGCTCCTTGTCAATAGGACGTTAAGGGTTTTGGCACTAATGACCAGTGTAGAGATAAGAGAGGAGAGGTTAATGTGTTGCAGTGGGTGATCAAGATAAGACCGATCCCTTCAATCCTGCAGACAATGAGACAGTGAGAAAGGGAGAGAGGATTAAAAAAAACACAGGAGGAAAAATATCTACAGAAATACAAAGAAAAAAGAAAAAAGTGTGCTTGTTTTCTATAAGTTTCATTGTTGAGTGTAAAATTTTTGGTTTTTTTTTTTTAATTATTACGTTTTATGTATGAATAAGAGGATTCATGTCAATTTGGTCCATCAGTGTTTGTGCGCATAAATATGCACACAGCACACAGTAAAAACACTAAAGATGCAAACACATACAAACACTCAATAGCCACCACAACCAGCCAGTCCTGCCTTTCAGCGAACATGTTATCAGTGCAGCTCAAAAGACAAACCAAATATACGACCCTGTCTTGCATGCTAAATGGCTTTATTTGGAGGCTTTCTTTGCACCGGTTGAGATATGTGTGTTTACAAGTGAATACAGCTACTGTATTATGTGTGTGTACCTCTGGTGTTTTGTTTGTTCGGTCTATTCATAGCATCACAGGGTAGATACAGTTTATTGTGATTGCTAATAATTTAAGTAATTGCTCAGCACGTGTATCCACAAGCACACACACACACACACACACACACACACACACACACACACACACACACACACACACACACACACACACACGCTTTCCTTCCTGTGAGTGAAAGTAACATAAAATGGCTGCCCACCCCCAACTCCCCCACCCCATCTGTGTGGCCGGCTGGGTCGGCTGACATTTGGACACTTGTCAATCATCTCTTTCAATAGCCAAGCGGCAGGAAAAATGAAGTCGGGGGGTCAGCAACTCAGTGTATCGCCATGGCAACAACTGCACTGAAGTTCATGTGCCTGCTGGGCCTGTAGTTCGAAGTGTGTGCAGCTCTATGCGTGTGAGTGTGTGTGAGAATGTCCATTTTTGTTTCGGTGTTGAGTGTGTGTGTGTGTGTGTGTGGTGTGTGTGTGTGTGTGTGTGTGTGTGTGTGTGTGTGTGTGTGTGTGTGTGTGTGTGTGTGTGTGTGTGTGTGTGTGTGTGTGTGTGTGTGCGTGCCGTCTTCTGAGCCCAATTGTTCCCTATCAGCCGGAGGCAAATACTCCTCCCATTCTAGCTCTTCCACCTCTCACCTTGCAACCTCACATGCAGCTTTAGCCTTTTCTCCCTCCTTTCCCCTTTGCTCACACTTTTTTTTTTCAAACTCTCTCCTCTAACCAGCAGGTCAAGGAACAAGGCCCTGCAGGAAGTACAGCATCCAAAAAAAAAGAGCGAGTACTTAACCTTTCACCACCTCAGCCTTCCCCTCTTTTTTGCCCCTCTTTTGCCTCTTACCATTATCCTCTTCCTACTTCCTATGCCAGTGTGTGTTTCGCTGTGATCCTCTACTCACGCCCGCTCTAAATGCAATTGTGCATTCATCTGCTTGTCAGTTTGGCCTTTGTTGTCGAGAGGGTGAGAAGCATGCATGTGTTATCCCATGTGGTTCACATGTGTAAGCGGGCCTGCGTATTCAGCCAAAGCACAAGAAAACAGAATGAGCGAGCGCGCAAGCACAACAAACTATGTGGAGTCTGCGCCACTGGAGGTCTGTTTATGGAATGAATGCAGAGGATAATTTGTGTTCTCAGCCAGGGAAAATAGCTCAGATTGAGCCTCAGAGGACAATCTACTGACCCGTTTACCGAACACTTATCGCAGAGAGGTTCACCAGCACTATTCATCCTTTTGGGGCTCCGACTGCCACACACACAAGCAAGCAGCTAGTCCCCTCCTATCTATCCAGACTTTAATGACAGCACGATGTGCAGAGACAGCAGCAACACAGAAATGAGTTCAATACAATGGTCCAACGGGCATGAAAACCTGTAGCTCTGGGGGAAAAAAACAAAAAAAACCCAACCTAATAAAAATTTACACTTACACTGTAGCTTCTGCCAGATTTTAAGGATTAGATAACATTTTAATTGGAGGGCTAAATGATAAACTTCTGCTACTTAACTGGATTTTTTATTGACACGTGTTGGAAAACAAAGCATGCATGAACCACACAGGTTTGCTCAAAGTATTTAAATTTATCGCCCCTCTTACTGAACATAGCAATTTTTATGAGTAAAATCTGCCAGTAATAGCCGTTTGATGTGGATTAACATGCTCCATTACCCCAATGCACCAACACTGCCAGAATCATTAAACACACACATACACACAGAGCTGCAATACGTAATATAGACACCAACATTGCTCCATCCAAAGGTCCCCCTAACAATATGCACACACACACACACTTGGTCCAACACTCTCCTCTTTCCAGTTCCATCAATGGACAAGGCCTGACTGGAATGGTGTAATTCTCTGGGATAATTCATGGATAATTTTGGGATAATCTCCAGCAAACCATTCGCAGCGGTGCCACCCAGTTTGCCCGTTGCCTGATTACCAGGCACCAAATGCCAGCCACTTGTAGTGACCAACACCGCCAACAACCACTCTGATGCATGCAAATAAACAAAACAAACAAGGACCTCCAGCAGGGAAGCATCCAGCTCGGCTTGCACAGATATTCAACAAACACTGCAGGTTATCACAAGCACACATACACACACATTTGCATACACACACTCATACACACGAAAGACAGGGCAAACAAACCAAAAAACACAACAATGTGAAGACATCTTGTTATATGCAAAAGCATGCGTGTTGAGAGCAAATCCAGCACCGACACACTCACGCACACAGAGACACACACACACACTCACAAATAGGAGAACATATGCACACATACGGCCGAGAGGTTTTTCATTAGGTGTGATTGCCATCTCGTGGCAGGAGTAACCATATGATTAAAAATAAATGCAGCACATGATCTTCACTGTGACATGCAATTAAATGATCAGCGTTATGTCTTCTCATTTTGCACTGAAAGGCAAAAAGCACCTGCTGAAATCTATCTTAAAGAAGTGTTATGATTTAAAACCTTTAAAAAAACAAGGTATACGAGCCCCTGTTTACTGTTGCACATAATGTCACATTTATGGTTTTATAAATCTATAACATTTTTGCGTAAATACACACACACTGAGGCAAATAACAGAGAAAATCTTTGAGCACAGAACCTCAGGAGGCTTATGCTGGATGTCTTCTGCAGGAGGGCTACAGTGCTGGTGTATAGCTTGTTAAATACTGACATCTAGTGGCTCAAAGCAAAAACTTAGGTGCCTTAGGGATTGAATTGCACGTGTTGGTCAAATGAAATATCACCACCTCTTGGCTAATACACCTGCATAACCAAAACAAGAAGAAAGCCTAATATATTTAAGCAATTACAGCAATTATCCAGATATTTCATGCAAATCATTTTCCCCTCACTAATATTTTAAATTCCTTGAGTTATTTCCACAGCACTCATTTGGCGTGAAATAGCAGGTAGAGGTGTTTGCATGCACCTAAACAGAGCAGAGCCTTCTTGGTAATTATGACTAACAACAGTATTTACCTAACACCATGGCTCGTTATTTAACATTTTGCTTTCCAATGAAAGAATCCATCCATCAGTGAGACAGAGGGCTTCACACTCGGACACACACACACTTACATGCACACATCAAGTCCTCTTGATGTGCAGTTATGTGCAAACTTGCACACTAAAAGTAAAAACACAAACATTCCGTTAAAATGTAAAAAGCTCATCGCTCTGTCCATTTGATATTTACACCTGTGGACAAGTTTTTGCACAGTGTGTCCACAAAAACTTTTTTTTGCGTGGACCACAACTCCTGTATGTGGGTTACACCTCACAGGTGACACTGCACTTGTTGCACAAAAAAGTGTAAGAGCATGCAAACAGCCCTGACTCCCCCACACACACACACACACGCAAACTCAGTCAACCTATTTAGTACCATTTGAGATTTACTCACTGTTAATTCAAAGCTCTCGCTCTCGGTGTTCACAGTTTGGGTTTTGAATTTGGGTCCTCAAAATCCTCTCCCTCCACTTCCACAAAACTCTGTCCAGCATATACCACTTTAGAAGAAGAAGAAGGAGGAGGAGGAGGGAAAAAAGAAAATTAGAAGCACAGCTGGCAGCACTTTTTGTTTCCCAAAGCTTCCAGAGGAATGGATGTTTCCAGTCACTTTGTAAAAATCACTCCATCAATGGTAACAAGCCCGTTTACATGAACCAAGCAGCTGCTCAGATCACATACAGGAAGCAGGGTCCCTTCAGTCAGCCTGTCACTCCACTCGCACTAAGTCCAGCACTTTTTTTCTCTTTTTTTTGGTCCTGCTGTTTGAGATGACACTTCTTTAGGGATGTGCAGCCTAAGCTGGAGATCATCGCACAGACGCAGCTTTGACCTGTGCGATTACAGATGATGACAGAGAGCAATAATCTGCGTGGACTGATGCATCAGAGTGTCAAGAAAGCTCACCTGCTCTCCTCAGCCACACTCCTGTCTCCGGGCGGTAAAAGCCCTCCTGTCATGTTTACACCAGCGCAGGCACACCGGTCTCCTCTCTCCTCTCTCTTGTCAGACATTGACTGTGGGGGGTTTTTTCTTTTTCCACTGCTCTGTCTCTGCACTTGACCAATCCACTCTATCAGCTCCACCACTCTCAACACCACACAGATTTGCACTGTGCAACCTTTTCCATTTTCTATGATACTTTCACTCACTTGCCTTCTCCCCCCACTGCTGCCAAACCAGTCACCTGTAGACTCAGAGGTACTCAAAACCATTTCCCAATCTCCCGCCCTCCTCGCCTCATTCTTATCTTGTCTATCTCTCCTACTCCTATTTTCACCTTCCTCACTCCCACTCACTTTTCACTCCTACCCACTTTCAGTCCTTTCCCTTCCTCTAATAAATCCTCTGCCTCTACCCAACTATTACAAATTTTCTCTGACCCACTATTTGCTATTAGCCCCTCGTCTTCCTCCTCCCCTTCTTCTTATCCCTTCACTCTCCATCGCTGTCTCTGCCTATCCTCCTTATATATCCTCAGCCTTCGCTTTGCTTTCTCCCCATCTCCAGCGGCATGAATATATTATTATCTACACAATGGGGCCCTGCTTATTGTTTATGAATTACCAGCCTTGCGGCCAAACAAAGCCTATTTTCATAAGAAACCTCCATTTCATTTCAGCTCCAATTAGATTGGGGGCTAAAGAATAGGAGTCCTCAGGCCTCAGCCCCTAAGGATGGCAGGTCCATTCAGCTTCATTCAATGGGGCCTTATTGCTTTCCCATACAAAAGAGCACGTGGATGGGCTTTCAGACTGAAACACCAACCAAAAATGACTGGGAGACAGTACTGTACAATAACAAATCTTTAAAGAAAGGACACTGAGCGCTTATCCTCCCATCCATCAATTCATCCCTCACTCTTCGCTTTCTTCTTCTCCTCTGTTCGTATATTGTAAGACCTGGACATTAATGACAGACAGTTGAAAGAGAAAGGGAGTGAAAGAAAGAGAAGAAGAAAGAGGCAAAGCAGCTCAGTTTTTCACAATACATGTCAAGTCTAAATGATCACTGGCTGCTGAATAGACAGAGGGAAGGGAAAAGAAATGAGTCGTGTGTATGTATGTGTGTGTACAGCTGATTGATTCTCTGCTTTGAAAAGAGGGAGAAAAAAGAGTGAAGGAAAGAGAGAGGAAGACCTTGGTGCTTTTTTTTCCCTGAGCTCCACAATAGTCGGGGGGTCTGAGCTGTATTGTGGAGCAGCCACAGTGACAAGCTGTCACTCCATCCTGGTTGGAAGAAAGAGTCAGAGAGTGAAGATGGGCTGGGGCAGGTCAGAACCCCGATAATATGCGTCTGCCTCCTTATTTCTAAAGTTTCTCACCCACCAGACACTTGACAGGAAGAAGAAGGCTCTCAAGTGTTCCCCGGGAAAGTTGAAGGACAAATAAAAGCAAGCTGGAGCCCAAATGTTAGCTGCAATGTGTACTTATGTACCTTTATGGGCAACATCATGCTCAGAGTGCCAGGTAAACTTCCCAGCAGTAAGGCAATGGCTCTTTTCATGAGCCAGTTCATTATTTAGGATAGAGAGGCAGCCAAACACTTTCAGGGAGTCATGCCAGCAAGGTCAGAGTGTGGCAGTGCTGGCCTGGCTTTATCTGCCGAGATCTGCCTCACAGGATGAATGCGAATTGTGCCTTTGTTCCTATGAAGGAATATTCAACATGAAACAAAAGGCTGCCGTTTTCATTACAACAGAGTGGACAAGGTGAGAGTCACAGTGAAAAGGTTGACATCTGCGCTTATTCATCCAACAACAGCCGGATGAGATCTTCTCCACCCTACAAAGCTTGTCGCGATTACCAGAGTGCACAATAGAATTCAATAGACTGGATTTTTTAAAAAGAGCTAGAATACACACAGACCACTATGATATAATGGTATTGCATGTAAATAGTCAAGCACTTTGGCCATCAGTTTTTCATGCCAAACTTACCTTTACTGTGTTAAACAAGGCAAGAGGTTAAGGTGATAGGGCACTTTTTAATGTGTGCAATAAACAGTGAAAGGCTGGGGGAGAAAAATAGATATAGGCTGGTATAAGGCCTATTTTTTCAATTTAATATTGCATTGCTTCCAAAAAGCAATGGCAGAGTTGATATCTCTCCTACCTTGCTTTCTTTCTCAGCTAACCCTCCTCCTTCTACCTCGTGGATCTGTTTGGAATATCATTCACTCGCAAAGTTCTCCCAAAACATGGGGGGATACACAAAACTGGTGTCAAAGTTCATAGAATGGGCTTGGTACCTAACAATTTGTGTTGAAAATGCGAATCAGTGATCGTTACTTACCTTCAGTTATTGTGGTGCTGCTCTTTCATTCAATAAGCAATCCAGTGTATTGGTGAGTGGCTACACAGGCCTCCTTCAGAACCTCCTCGGCTGTGTCTATTAGGAGCACTATTTTACCCACGGGTATATCCAAGTAACAATGTTGTCGAGCATTGGCGGGCTTCATAACTGCTGGAGAGTTCCAGGAATTGTGGTCTGACTTCATGAAAAATATAAAACACATACAAGAAAGATGCCTTTTCGATCCTTTCCCATTTCTGACTCCACAAAGTTCTGTAAAACCCCTTACGTATTTTTGTTTTTATTGTTTCACATTGTCTCGCTGCCAGTGTTTGTGATTTCTTTTCTCTAATTGCCTACACTGAAAATATTTTCAGTAGGTCTTAGCTTGTGCTCTGTTGTGAAAATTGAAAACTTACAAATAAATAAATAACTAATAAGGCCTAGCAGCCATTGTTAGGCACCCTCCGGCCAAGTGAAGAATGACATCTGAATAAGATGAATTAATTCACTCATGTGTAGCAGCAGGACCGGGCGTATGGCTTTATTGCCCCTTACTTCACAGTTTTGGCTGCTTTTGGTTATTTTCATTCCCGTTGGCTTCATCTCCAGCTCCAATGTAACCCAGTTTAGCCCAGAGTCTTTATTCTCAGCACTAAACAGCAAAACAAAACAAAAACAGCAAAATCCAGATGTTTCCCTGTGGAGAAACTTCAGAAACCAGATCTATATATTGAGCAAGTTGAATTTAACCCCGGTCCAGATATTTGACATATAAATGAGAGGTAGACAAGTCAGCGAGCTTTTTCTACTGTCATCAAAGGTAAACACAGAGAGCCAAATATTTCATCGGTGCTTATTACAGCTCAGTAATATTGTGGTAATAGTGGTAATAAAGTGGTGATAATATGGAAATTTCAAGTTATTACTACAGTATTACCAAAGTATTAACTAATCCTATGAGACAAAACCAGTTACAGTAATAGCATAGTATATTGTATACACTCTACTGATAAACTGCTTGTAATAAATCCATAAAAATCTCTGCATTAAAATGTTTATATACTGACTTGTAAGAAGAACAGTAACAGGGTTGTGGTTGTTGTTATAAAATGTAATATTGTTTAATTACATGTTATTGTTTAGTACCTAATATACTAAAGCACAAAAGGAAAGAATATAGTGGTTTATAATGGTTTAGGCACATATTTGTGTTCATGATATTAGTGTTTGGCCTGTTATTAGCCAATTAGATACATTTCAATCTAATATTACTCAGCTACAGTCACTGTTAAATCTCACAAGCCCATATTTTAGTAACGATATACTATAGAAAACATACTGTTTCATTCAGTCTACTAAATTTCAGTGGAAACCACTGTTCTTTTAAACACTAGAATTATTTACTTCACATTTTCAGGTGAAGATGTTTTATCAGAAACTAAACAACATTTAACCAAAGTAGAGCTTAAAATAATAACTTGTTAAGTCTGTGGACTTTTGAAAAATTATTTATATATAAATTACTTCATCTACCACTGGAAAAAGTTTTTAGACAGGTATACTCTTTGGTGAGAGTCATTTTTTGACTTAACTTGTTGTGATTTTCTTGGGATAGAAATAAGTTCTGCTCGTAGCATCATGTAATTATTGGTTCTCAAACCTGTTGAAATATGGCGAGATTCCCAAAAAGGCTTCAAACCAGCACCTATCCACAGCCTCTGTGCATAGGTGCTGAAAAGAAATAATGAAGTAGTCACACAAAGGCGTATAAGCTGATTTTGTGGTTTTCTATGTCACCTAAAGCTTTCAGGCAAGTTAAATAAAAACTAAAAGTTTAATAGTAAAATTTTGAATTTAAATATTGGTATTCTTATTAGGTTTCCTGACAGACATGTATTAATCCCAGCGGGCACACAAGTGCGAGCGCGTGTGTGTATATATTCCTTCCATAATACTAAATGGGGATGGTGCAGATTTAGTAGCGGCATTCAAAAGCATACCTCAAAAAACACATTTATTTATCCCAACGGGCAAAGGCTCATCTTTTAGCAGTATTTACAATATACAGTACAACATTAATATCTGTACAGTTCCCTTAGGAAAAATGAAAAAGTAAAGTTGTCAAACAAAAACAAAAGAAAAAAATGGATTAAAAACAGACATAAAGGAGTTTCCTGGCACAAGCTTTGCTAAAGGTTAAAAACATCAGGCTTAGCCTGAGTCTGAGGAGGATACCCTGCAAAAAAATCATTTCATAAAAAATTAAATAAAGAGGTTATGAAATGGCTTTGTTCAAGTTAAGACTTGTCAAAGCCTTTGGACCATTAACACCATTAAAGTACCATTCTGTACAGTGGATAGTTGTGCCGTTAAATGATTGTAAACAGACGGAGAGGAACTCTCTCCAGTTATCCTCCAGCTTCGTGAACAGAGCCACAGACATTGATGCTGGATGGTTCAGTACAGTCATGCTTGCTTAGTGATCAAGGAATGTTATTTTGGGACAGATGGTCGAGGAAGTTTAACAAGTCATCTCAATAAGGCCTGTCTATTAAGCTGAATGGCACTTAAAGTGCACTGGTGGATCCATCTCAAACAAGCCCACATTTACTTGCCTTAAGATGGACATTTACCTTCACGCAACTGAGCTTAATTCATGTCTTTCAAACAGTGCAATCAAGTCCACAGGTACTGTACAAGTTCTTTCTTTCTACAAGCTTCACATGGGTGTTAACTTGAGCCTCACAGGTTTGTCTCATCCCACGCTGGGTCATTAATGCTCTTCAGAACGTTTCTAACAACTTTTTCTAGATCCTTCCGTGCTCGCTGCTCTTCCTCCAGTGACCTCTTCATCTTCTTGTTATCCTGTGTTGGAAAACAATCATGAAATACATTTTAAAACAAATCTGAAGATGACATTTAGTCACTCAGCCTTTAAAATTATCCAGTTTTGACATCTATAATTTTATAAACACAGTATCATGAGTTACCCAACAAACATCCAACATCACCTGTTTCAGCTCTTGAACCTCATCCCTCAGGGCATATACCACGTCCACCAGGCTCCTATTTAAAAATAAATAAATAAAATTTTAAAAATAATTATAGAAATTAATAAAAATATTTACAACAAACGCACTTAGAGAGCGCAACTTCCCCCAAAGTGCAAGAGACTTTGATGTTTTGTGATTTTTTTTTTTTTTTTTTTTAGATGTGGAAGGCCTGCTAAGGCATCATTGTGAGGTGGTAGGGCGAAGTACTTGAAAAAAAAACAAAGCAAAAAAACAATGGTGCTAACAATGAGTCATAGACAATTGTATTGTAGTTTTAAGATGAAGCATTACTGATTTTCACATTTTGTCTGACCTTGACAAAATTTTCACCCAAATTAAATCAACTCAAGCTGTTGTTGTTATCTACCATCACACAAAATTTGAAAATGATATCTCTAAAACTGCTAACAAACAGTCAAAAAAAAAGACAAAACAACACCAACAGTTTATTTTTCCTACAAGGAAGGCTGACACATAGGGCTGGGCGATATGGTGTAAAATCCATATCACAGTATATATCACGATATATTCTTTTCTTCCGTATTTTAGCACTATAAAGGCGCACTTAAAATCCTTTAATTTTCTCAAAAATTGACAGTGCGCCTTATAATCCAGTGTGCCTTATGTATGAATTCTGGTTGTGCTTAATGACCTCGAACCGATTTTATGTGGAACACGGCGCTCAAAAATCTGTCAAAATGTTTTAGTACGACTTTGGTAAGCTATGAAGCCGCACCGCTTGGTGTGATTGTCAGAGCATTACGGCTAGTGATGGTAAATTCGATGATTTTTACTGAATCGAGTTTGAATGAGTCACTCACCAAAATGAATCGGGTTTTTTGAGTCATTTGAGTCACTAAGTCAGTTGCCCAGAGAGTGCAAAAAATTTACATTTTCACTCAAACTTACTTTGTTTCTCTTTTCATGTATATCCTACGACTAAGATGAGTGATTAAAAAAGAAAAACAACTATTTTTATAGAGCAAAAAAGAGCAAAAAAATTACGATTTCTAAAGGGAAAATTCATTTTATTTATTGTTATTTTATTTTATTAGTATTTTGCTCAAATGTGTCAAATATATATTTTCTCATCTAAATGTCCACTGAGCTGCAAGCCAGAGGGCGGTAATGTGCCTTAACATTGGTTTCCAACCAAGAAGAAGAAGAAGAAGCTGTGAGCCAGGAGGGAGGGGGTGAGTGAATGATTCCTTTATGCTACAATTCAGCACAGCAAGGGAGGGGGTGAGTGATTCGTTCATGCTACGATTCAGCACAGGAAAAGAGGGGGTGAGTGAGTGATTCGCTTACGCTATGATTCCGCACAGGAAGGGTCGGGGTGAGTAACTCAAATGTGCTGTTGGCATGTTAGCAGAGCGATGCTACTGTGAACTGAGGAGCTATTGTCTTGATGTGAGCTTTCTACTCAGGGCTTTTTTTCCCAGTTCAGAGCAGAGCAGTTCAGTTAAGAAACTGGCTGTTGTTTCTTCCCCCATAATTGTAATTATAAGGTAGATACATTTCTGCTAGTGAAATTAGTTTGCTAACAGCAACAGGGATGAGTCAGTGAATGAGACAGTTGGGCTTGTGAATCATGATTCACGAGTCAGTAAAGTGATTCTCAAGTATTGAACGATTCGTTCATGATTTGCACATCACTAATTACGGCTACTAGGGCTGGGTATCGTCACTGATTTCTAGAATCGATTCAATTCCGATTCACAAGGTCCCGAATCGATTCGATCCACGATTCGATTTAATTCGATTTAATTCGATTTAATTCGATTTAATTCGATTTAAATCTGGGAAATTTCGACAGTCAGAAATATTATAATTCAGATCAGTACATTTACATATTTTTGTATCAATAAAAAGGAAGCTGACACTCGCAAGACTTTATCAAAGGTGTGAGCGTCACAGCAGATGCTTTTGTGTCAAAGTAGCTGAAGATAAAAAACAGAAAAACATGAAGGTGATTTTCCTGGCCTGGGATTTTATAAAAATATTCTGCAGTACATCAAAAACGAAAGAAAACCATTAATCAACATATGAACATTACCTCTGAAGTTACAGCGGTTTTATTAGAGACATGGTTAAGCGTTTTGCATTTTGAATAATTTTAAAAAGTTTAAATTTATTCAGTATTGAACAGCAGAAATGAGGTTTTCTTTTCGGAAGAATGTAAAAGGGAAAAAAACAGCGGCTGACAGCGCTGTAAACAACAGTAGACTTGTGTAACAAGCAAGCGAATAATGAAGAAAGGGAAACTGTTCTTGAAGTACAGAGAGAGAGAGAGAGAGAGAGAGAGAGAGAGCTGTGCATCGCGGTGGAAGCAAAACAGTAAAAGTCAGAGTGAATTCATGACGATGTTTATGTGAAGCGTTTGGATCTTCTTCTGCTGCTGGTTCGGTCAATATTGTTTGGAGAGAGATCAAACTAACAGCTTTAGAATCGGCTCATAAAGGGCGTGAACACAAAGCGCGGACCCGCCGACAGATCAGAATCAGCGAGCTGTCGGCTTTCAGCCCCGACCGTGAGAAAGGCGACATCTCACTGATTCTGATCCGCGGGTCGCGCTGTGTGTTTAAGTCTATGTGCAGAATCCGTGTACCTGCTCTCATTTACTGTCTTAACTGTTTGGTGGTTCTTGAAATTTTGTGAGATGTCACCAGAGATTCTGGCATTTCGGGCAAAATAAATTTATATTAAAAAAATCGATTCAGGATTTTAATGAATCGATTTTACGTTATCCAAGCCAGAATCGATTTTAATCGATGAATCGATTATAAAAACCCACCCCTAACGGCTACCATAGTCAGGAGCCTCGCGGAGTAATCTGGGTCCAAAACTCTGTCCGCTTCAGGTCCCAAAGTCAAACGAACACTGCGGCATCACTGAGCATTAAAAACTGTCTAAATTCTTTTATCTTTAATAAAATGATCAGCGTTGCTGCTTTACCAGGTGTAACAATTAAGTTTAACATTCAGGCATCCATGAAAACCGAGCAGAGCTATGAATTAGCAGGAAGTTAGCTCGCTAGTTTCCACCTAAACATGATATAGCAGAGTTCTGACAGGGAGGTTTCTGGAAAAAACAAACAAACATATGGCTCTGCTATCACTTCCAACATTAACGAAGACAGAAAACTAAACAGCAGTGACGTTTGTAGGGTTACTGAAGTTGGACTAGCTGGTATTTAATGAAGTGCTATATGATTGCTAGCGAGCTATGTTAGCATAACATAAACAGTGAAGCTGGAGGATGAACGCTAGCTTTTTTCCACTCAATAAAAGTTAACGTGAGGGTCTGATGGCTAGGGACAAATGCAATCGCATGGCATAATGCTGTAAACGGACCAAATTTCAGTCAGGACTAGGGATGGATACCGATAGGTTCTGACATAAACGGTAGCAACCAGACCGAAAAGCAGCGCACATTTCGGTGCTTTTTTTTCTTGAGATGTCATACACTTTGGATTCTAGCCAATAATTTTACCTTTCCAAGGATAGTAGGTGGGCCCAGGTACGTACGTTCTTTTAGAGCAGAGCTACAGATTAAAAATGCCCAAGGCAAAGCGGTCAAAAGTTTGGCTGTACTTCACAGCAAAAGATGCAAACTCAGCAGCCTGCAACAAGTGCTTTACGGTAATACTGTGCAAAGGAGGTAACACCTCGAATCTGATGAAACACCTGGCAATGCATAGCGTTTTTTTAAAAGCCGAGAAATGCACAGTATTTAATAGCTTGCTGCAAGACCTCACACCGAGCACATCTACTGCTGGTGTGGTGCCTGTTATCAGACCTGGAGTTAGCAACATCCCCCAAGAAACCGAAGAGTAGAGTCGTCAAAGGAGCTTGCAAAGAAAAGCGTCTGGACTTCTTTAAGTTAATTGAAGACGTTTCACCTCTCATCCGAGAAGCTTCTTCAGTTCTAAGGTCAAATGGTGGGGAGTCCCAGATATAAACCTAGTGGGAGTATCCCCCCACAGAGGGACAAAAGGACCCCCTGATGATCCTCTAATCGCCTGAGCCAAGGTGTGAAACTGGGTGTGGGTCCCAATCAGCCAGTTTCGGGTGACTTCATTGTGAAACCTGGCCCCACCTTATCATGCGAATTCCTGAGGTCAGATGGCCCAGGATGTGAGTGGGCGTTAAGGCATCTGGGGAGGGAACTCAAAGCTGGATTATAGATGGCAGAGAGTTGGTGTCGTAAACCACCGCCTCTGTTCAAAGATGGTCGCTCACAGTGCCATCTATGTCCACTGTGAGCGACCATCTTTGAACAGAGGTGGTGGTTTACGACACCAATGATTAGAGGATCATTAGGGGGTCCTTTTGTCCCTCTGTGGGGGGATACTCCCACTAGGTTTAGGGAGCTTGCAAAGAAAAGCGTCTGGACTTCTTTAAGTTACTTGAAGACGTTTCACCTCTCATCCAGACGCTTTTCTTTGCAAGTCCAGACGCTTTTCTTTGCAAGCTCCTTTGACTACGATGACCTGGATGACTGAGAACCTTCACAGACATATCCCACTAGGTTTATATCTGGGACTCTCCACCATTTGACCTTAGAACTGAAGAAGCTTCTCGGATGAGAGGTGAAACGTCTTCAATTAACTTAAAGAAGTCCAGACGCTTTTCTTTGCAAGCTCCTTTGACTACAATGACCTGGATGACTGAGAACCTTCACAGACGAAGAGTAGAGTCCTGGCCCCTAGCCCTGCCAGTGTAGCAGAAATGATGACGGTTGATTATGGCAGCAGCAGCCGTTCTTCTCTGGTTGAGTAACTTAACGTTATTAAATTAATGCACGTAAGGTGAACTAGCAAACACCATCATAGTTACATGTTGTCTGTCTTCTTGTTTGATAGAGTGATACCATATATACCCCATAGCTGCAGAAAAGGCTAACATTATTATCTTTTTATAAAATAAAAAAAAAACAGCTAAACATGAGAGGTTTTAGGACAATGTTTGTGTTTTCCATTGTTTAAGCACCGGTTCCAACCAAAGGAGGTATGGTGTATCAACAGAAAAGGCTAACTTGGTTATCATTTTGCAGAAAAAAGAAACTGCTAAAAATAAAAACACAAGAGGTTTTTGGACAAAGTTTGTGTTTTCCATTCTTTAAGCACCGGTTCAAGCACCGTTTAACCCTTTAAGACCTAGAATAGAACCAGAGCTTATATTATATTTTTACATGCTGTAATGCCATTTTTGGGAACATTTCAAGTTGCTATACATCAATACAACCATTATAGCCCAAATTTTAATAATAGGTATGCATTAAGTGGATAGCAATTACATAAATTGCAAAAAAAGTGCAATAAACTACAAAAAAATTGAAAATTGTTTTTGTTTCTTTAACATATATTTCTAATTAGAAAAATTTAAGGGGCTTATCAAAACTGTAAATACAAAAAAGTTGTCTATTCCAACGTAGGAAGTGTTACGAACAGCTGATCGGATCGGCAAAGCGTGTTTCTGGGATATTATGTTTTTGTTGCTGCAAGCGTTTTTTATGCAGTTTTTGCAAAGCTATATGTGGAAGGAAACCGTGACCTAGGACAAGCTGATGGCATAAGATGTAAGTACAACTCCTCCGGTTTCATATGCAAAAAAAATTATTGCGCTAGCTTACGTGGTTGCAGTTCTACAGGAATTTAAAAATAGTTGCGCAAAATGGAGCGTGCCCGCTCCGACCGGTTTTAAAGGGTTAAGCACCGGCACCATTTCAAAAGTACCGGTTTGGCACCGGTATCGGATAAAACCTAAACGATACCCATCCCTAGTCAGGACAACAACTGAGATAATCCATCCACAATACGAGGTTAGTCATTAATATACTGCAACAACATGGGAATAGAGCAGCTGCGAGAGAATTCAGCATGAATCAATCAATGGTACGGAAGTGGAGGAAGCGCAGTTTTTCGCTTTCCTCATATTCCAAAACGTGCTTCGTCTCTTCACTATTACTGTCGCCCAATTTGCAGACGATATTGCTTGCAGACGATATTGCTTGCAGACAATATTGCTTGCAGACAATATTGCTTGCAGACGGTGCGATGCTTTCGACCAAAACAGGCGCAGCTTGATGACACCATCAACATGCGCTATTGCGGCAGAGCCAAATTCATACAGTTTCTACGGTATACTGTTTATACCGCCCACCCCTACTGACACATACCCTTATACAACTTATTTTACTCCTCACTAGACTACGGTTATATAAAAAAAAACTGTAACACAACTGTCATTTCAACACAGACCTCAAATGGTGAGGAGAGCCTTCAGCTAGCTCGCAGTAATGACGCAGGGTTCCAACAACAGTTTTCTATATTAGTATGAATCAACTGTGAATCAAGAAATCACTTAAAATAGAACTTGTCAGAAAAAGTGGTCTAAAAGCAACACTTCACACCATTATTTAAAGAAAAACAGATGAGAAACAAAGTCATTGACATCTATCAGTGTTGAAATTGCTACAAAGCCATTTTTGGGACTCCAGTGAACCACGGTGAGAGCCATTATCTACCAATGGAGAAAACTTGGAACACTGGGGCAACCTTCCCAGAGGGAGCCAGCCTACCAAAAGTACTCCACAAGTGCATCAACGACTCATCCAGGAAGTCACAAAACAACCCAGAACAACATCTAAAGAACTGCAGGTCTCCCTCGTTTCTGTTCAGGTCAGAGTTCATGATTCAACAATAAGGAGCTCTCCCTTGGATGTCTCTAAGGAGAAAACCGCTGCTGACCAAAAGTCCAGCCTTAAACCTGATTGAAATGCTTTGGCATGACCTTAAACAGGCTGTTCATGCTTTAATAAACAAACCCTCCAATCTGTCTGAATCAAAACCATTCTTCAAAGAAGACTGGGCCTAAATCCCTTGCTTGAAAGCAGTTCTTGCTGCCCGCGCGTAGCACTAGCAGTTATTAGCCTTTTCCACACAGGGTCAGGTAGGTAAAATTTGATTATCTGAAACAGGTAGGTGTGTCAAATATGCAAAAAGATAAAATAAATAATAATAAAAAAAAAAAACAGGAAGGGGGCAAATACTTTTTCCACAGCTCTATAAGCACCGCATACAGAATACAGCAAGGACTAAGCTGAGTATTACAGGATTTAAAGACATTAGGCATAAACCAGGATAGAAGCATGGAAAAGAGAGTCATCCATCATCTTACTTTTCTTCCAAAGTACTTTGTCCATTGCGACTGGGATCCTCCAAAAGTACTTTCTCCTCACCGGGGATGATCACATGGAGCCCTGTTTCCCTTTGTGGCCCTGTTTCAACACAGAACAG
The DNA here is from genome assembly GCF_963969265.1 of Rhamphochromis sp. 'chilingali'. Classification (NCBI taxonomy): domain Eukaryota; kingdom Metazoa; phylum Chordata; class Actinopteri; order Cichliformes; family Cichlidae; genus Rhamphochromis; species Rhamphochromis sp. 'chilingali'. Next base: position 21,943,991 of record NC_137941.1, on the reverse strand, counting down.
CTCTTCAACAGATGATACTTCCGAACGCAGTAAGCCAGTGCAGTCATCTTTGGTAAATGACTTTTCCTTTTTTAAGACCAAAATCCGAATTTTATTGGAATGACACACAGCATCCAAGAGACACAAACACGCACAGCTGGTTGTAGTTGTGTGTTAGTCATGCACAGACCAGTTTTCAGACAGAAGACACAGAGGATAGTGAAAGCAAATGGGAGACACAAAAACAGAGTCATGTGACCATTCGTCATACACCTTGGTAATTTGAAACTAGCAAAGACTTCACCATCTCTCCCAAATGAAACCACATACTTGTTCTGCAAAAACAAAGTCACATGAATGCCAACGTCTACCAAATGACAGATTTATTCAAAACTCATAATACAGCGTTTGGGACTTGAACACTTCAGCAGTGTAGAACAAATACACTGAAGGCGCTGTTTGCAGATAAGACATGGCTACATGTGTGAACTGAATACAACATTTGAGCACACAGAGGACAATGTTGGCTAAAGACAGTTAGTCTCGTCACCCTGCCTGTCCCACAGTTCGACTTAGTTTCTTAAACCACAGAATACACCTGTCACAAAATATAGCACATGATATAAGGACAGTGATATTCTTAGCTCAAATACTCATAGAAGATTGAATGGGTTTTTTTCCTTGCTCCAAGATGACTAGTATTTACAGAAAGGGTCATTATGTGCTCTTTAGATTTCAAGTCCACTCTGACAGTATTCTGAGCTGAACAAGTAGTTCACATAGAAATGTTCCTGTATAATCATGATCTCTCTCTCTCTTGCTTGTTTTTCTTTTTAAACCCCTCAATGCTATCAAAACACAGAGGGTGAGCATTTACACCACAAATGAGCATTTACTTTACAGTAACACTGAATACTTAAGTCTACCTTTAGGATTATATCATACACACTCTAGGCAGACGACAAAAAGTACAGAATTTTAACAGATTCTATCCCTCAACCCACCCACTGGCCTGTTACATGATTGTGCAAAAGAACTCAAACACTTCATGTCATAAATTCTGTGTAAACGTTGATACAGACCGAGAAAATTTCAAAAAGAAAACAAACGATTCTTCCAGGGATCATTTTGTAAACATCGGCATACAGAATAAAATATAAATAAATTTTTTAAAAAGGAGCATTTATACCAAATAATAAATACAAGAAGAAGAAGAAAAAAAAGAGCAGTTCAAACTGTAACATGGACCAATATATTCTATGTCACTTACATTGCTTACTGTAAGAGGATGTCAGCCTGTACTTTTAATATCCAAGACTGGAAAAATACTTCTTCATAAAAATAGTCATTAACGCTAGATAGTATGGGAAGCCTCACAAGCCGGACAACACGAAGGCAAGTCTCGGTAATGAGGCCACAGCATAGGTGCTAGTTTGTTGCAACAACAAAAAAAGAAAAAGAAAGGAAAAAAGAAAGAAAAGGGGTGATGTTTTCAAATGGCATTGAACATCTTTGTGTGGTTGAAATTGTCAGAGCATACAACAAGAGCTACACCCAGAGTTATTAGTTTCATCTGTGATTTTATAACCATCCTCTCCTGTCTGAGAAGCCTGTCAAGCTAGTTGACGTTGAAAGCTAGTAAACATGGCTGACAAGCTGTTCTCCTGGAACATAACGCGACTTCATGACTCAAAGTTGGACGCAAGTAAATGCTTCTTCCCATGAATGAGTGAGATGAGAAAACTGATATCAATTCATGCTTGCAGGGTTAGAGCTGGAGCTGCAACATGTTTAGCCAAAACTAGCATAAAAACCTAGCACAACTTAAAAAAAAGGGGGGGCTGTCAGTCAACAAGCACCAGTTAGTTGGCTAAAATTAACCTGCTTAATTTTGTTTATTAAAACGGTGACATTTAAAAAGGTCCTAGCTGTTGGATTTATTACCGTTAGACAGAGGCAGACTAGCTCTTCTCGTTCTTTATGCTAAGCTTCAGAGTCATACTGAACGTGGGTGTTATCACTCTTCACACAGAACTTGGCAAGAAATGTAGTGAGTGCATTTCCCCAAATGGTAAGTTGTTTCTTTAACGTATGGGACACATATCCCCCATCAAACGAAGGCGTTCAATTTCTACTATAGGATTGTAACCGTTTTAGCTTGTAGCTCACAGACTGACACCCTTTGCTTGTTTTATATGAAACCTTTTATTTAAATAATTCATTAACTTGAGTATTAAACCATTATATAAATGCAACCCTGTGATACGGACAGAAACATAACTAGACATTAAAGGGGACCAATTAAAATCCTATTCTTATTCCTTGACTCTACTAGAGTGTCTTTGCATGATTATTGCTCATAATAATCCTTATTTAGCTTATACTGGTCCTTTGTGTGGTCTTGACTTTAATCCAAGTTATTTTAGCTCCTCTCCCTTTTAAGCCACCAAATTTCTCCTTATTGGCTGTCTTTACAAACAGAAGATGTATCAAGAAGACCCCTCTCTTTATCGTCATACATCTCGACGTGTTGTTATGTATCCCGAAAAAAGAACAAATGAATGTCAAACTAAGCTTTTAGAGCACTGAATCCTGAAGGCTGAGATTTTGACTTGTATTTCAAAGTTGAAACTGTATATTTAAGAGAAAACTGGGAAAAGCATAATGGATCCACTTTAAGATCAGACTGAGGATCATGCCTTAGAGACTACACTAGGAGTAAACTATCAAAAGGAATAGTAATAAAAGTCACTTCTTCGCTTAAAAAAAAAAATCAAAGGAAAACAAATTATGTCCAATTACTTAATGCCAGCGGTGGTATGTAGTCCTGCAGATAGTCTGTCCCCCCCACCTGATACCAAAGAGCTAGAATTATATTTGCAATGGTCACAAGAGACGTACTAAAACTATCTGTACATCTGCATACTACTATAGGCAAGTCTGAAATTGAGTTTTTTGGTCATTTAGACGGTCAGAACCTTATTATTTATCAGTCTTGGTAGAACGACTTTAATCAAATTAGTAACACCTTACTCAGAGAGTGAAGTGATAATCTTCTCTTTCTGTAGCAGCTATGGACAAAGGACAAAAAAATTGGACTGAATTTGACAAACTATTAGGCGCTGAATATTTAATTAAACCACTGAATATTCAGTTTGGACTGAACACACAAAAGCTATCTGGAATGTTAAATTTCATGCTGTCACGGGTTTGCAACACGGGTATAACTTCATGTTCTGAAAATTCTATTAAACGTCGATAATTTGGATATTGCATTTGCATTCCGTTATATTTTCAGACAGCAGGGGGATATGTGCCTGTACCTGTGTAGCATCTGTGCTATGTTTCAGCATACATACTCTAGAAACACATACTGGAGAGGAGTAGTACATGGTAAATAGAATACAGTCGTTCCTGAAATACATCTGAATATCAGACAGGAAAAGCTCAGTCCCCACTTCTCCCACCCCTGGGTCTCCCTCCCACATATTCCACTCTGAAATCCCTGTACTCTCTCCTGAGAGCTTACCCCATTTATGTTCAAACCAGGGGAGTGGTCACATTCAAGATAAATTAACAATAAATTATCAAACAACTACTGCATGACAACTACAGAAAGAGAGGAGGCACATAAAAGGGGAAATGGCAAAGGCAACAGGGAGATGCCTGAAACATCTTCAAACAAACTGTCGAAAAATAAATAAAACAAATAAATTAACAAAAAAAATTGAAAAATCATAATAGAAAATAAATAGATAAATTAAAAAAATCTTTTTTTTTCAAACACATTGAAGAGAAAAGAGGTAAGCAGGCTGTACTTCACTTCACAGCACAGCTTGGCAGTACTGTACGGTCTTCAGTTCTGGTGAGAGATGCAGCTCTTGCGTGGCACTGAGCCCATTCTGTAACTGTGCGTGGTCCAGATGGAGTCATAGTCTGAGTCCTCTGAAAGGTCAGAGGTCAGTTCTGGCCGGGACACGCTGCTACGGCGGCCCGGCGAATCCACGCAGGACTGGTCCACGTCGGCCAGCACGTGGTTGTGCATCAGGTCGGTGCCCTGCCAGGCTGGGTGGAGTGGGCGGGGTTGAGAGTGATGTTGCGAATGCAGGAGGAGGAAATGGTGGTCGAGGAAAGACGAGTGACGGCACAGGGAGGGAGGGAGGAAGGAGGAAGCATACGCAAACACGCAACAAATGGCAAATCATAAAACCAATGGAAGATGCAGGATGAGACGATGGATAAAATTATAGAAAAGCATCAAATAAAAGATGAGGAAAGGATAAACTCAAGGAAAATAATGCCAAAAGTAAAGGAATGGAGGAGAAACAGGAAGAAGAAGAGATACTGTTAGAGGGGTCAGTACAGAATAAAGTTAAAGAAAGGCACTGAGTACAGAATACAGATGCAGCTGCTACAAAGAGAGCAAGATCCAGTATGAACCTCTCTTCTTTCGTTTGTATATCTGGACGGGTAAGAGTTTGTTTTTTTCTTACTAGAGTTAAGAGTCTGCCTGGTTTTGGCGCTGGTGCAGTATGCCTCGATAACTTTCAGGATTTGGGCGTCTTCTTCCAGAGCAGCTGTGCCTGAGAAAGAGACGGTGCCAGGAAAAAGCACATTTAATTCACATGCTAATGTCTTTGTTCTCTCACTATGAAAGAAATAGGAAGACTGATACCGCTTTCTTAGCCGTCTAGTGAGTAAAATGTAGGGAGAGAACAAGCTATTAGTTTAGCAGCACTGTTTAATCTATAAGGAAAAGGAGGTATACACAACAATATGCAGTTTTCCGTAGAGTCAGGCAGCAATTCAGCCATTTCTTAAATGTCATACTATTACTTTTTATGGAGGCAAAAAAGACTAAGCATATGAAAATAAAAGACTTTACACATACTCTTCCTCAAGGCAAATTCCTCTTCAGACTGTTTCCGCTCGGGTTTGCGCTTGGGAAGAAGTTTCTTCACACTCTTAGGACTTTTACTAAGATCCTGCACATGAAGGGCAAACGGTAGAATACTTTATAAACAGGCTATATTAATTTTTAAAAAAGGATCATTATTCATTTCACTAGCACATACAGTTTCTTAGCATTAGGATTATATAGTTTTAACATAAGCAACGTAAATCAGGTTTACCTCCTTGTAACAGAGGGCGGCAGAGGGCCGTAGTGGGGGTGCAGGTCGCAGGCAGCTCAGGCTCCATGGTTTGGGGGTATTTGGTGGTTCCAGTGGGCCCCACATCATGGTGTTGTGAGGTGTCCCATGGGAGGATGGGTGAGGCAGGGTGTGGTAGGTAGGAGCCACTGTCAAGGCCCTGTTCTCACCATGTCGGGATGGGGTGAGAGGGTGAGATGGGAGCTGAGGGGGACGAGAAGCAACAAAGTGAGTGAATTATACAATGAATATGTAGCTTGCAAAGAAGAACAATAACTATGGATTTACTCTTCATTTGTTTGGCGCTTACAAAAAGGTGTTTTTGCTGTTTCATACATGAGAATAGCAAACAAGCGTCACAACAAAAAGCAATAAAAATACTAATGTTTAATTTTTACCCCTGTTCCAAATTATCTTCACATGCCTCAGTATCTATCAAGACAATTGTTTACAGTGCAGGACACCCAGGGCGTTCCAGATGTTTCTATAATGTGAGGCAATAAATGCAAGCCATGTTGATTTTCAGAAAATTTCTAGGGGTTATAAATTGAGGGGAGTTGATTAAAAAAGAACAATCAGGTCACGGTCAGAAGCAGATGAATAAGTGAAGGACCTCAGGTCACACATTGTGAGAGTTCAAAAGGATGGCGTGGGCTACAAAGGCCATGACCAAGCTATTGCAGATGCCTGCAGCCACAGCCTAAAAAGATCAGTAATAGGTACAATTCCACACAGTCAAGGTCCAAAGAAATAGTAAACCCAAGATGATGCCCCTTCTCACAAGAAAAGTGTTACGTGAGGCCAACAGTAACCCACATGTCGCAACCAAGGCGAACCTACAGAAAACCGATTTCAAAACAGACACTGCTCTTCGGGAGCAGAGGAGTGGTGAAAGAAAGGTGAAGCGTTCAACCCAAAAATACATTCCCAGCAGTCAAACGCTGAGGTGTGAGTATAATGCACTGGTCTTTGTTTTTCAGCAAATGGGCCTGGAAACCTTGTAAAAGTTGGTGGAGTCATGAAATAGGACTATTATATCTAGATTCTCAATGAAAGCATAAGCCAGGCTACCGAAAAACTTGGACTTGAGCAGCAATGAACCTTCCAATAAGATAACGATTCAAAACACAGAGCCAAATTATTCAAGAAATGACAAAAAAATGGATTTGGAGTGACACACCCAGAGCTTCGGCCTGAACACTACTGAGAGTTTGTTGACAGAGTTACAGGTCATGGGAAGGAACCCCTCAAACCTTAGGAACCTGGAGAAATTAACTAAAGAGGGGTGGGCATAAACATGGTTACTGCGGTCACAATTAAATAATCATGACACCAAACAACTGAGCAGGAAATGTGTAATTCATACTGGACTGAGCACTGCGGACTGAAAAATGTCACGAATAAATGTTCGGTTGATTGTGGGCACAAACTTAAGACACAAAATGCCTCCTTCAAGAAAACTAAATGTTTGCAGCGTCTTATTTTGTGAGGGGTCACCACAGTTCATCACCTGCATTCACCTCACCTTATCCCTAGCATCCTCTTCTGTCACAACAACCCTCTGCATGTCCTCTCCTTTACTACATCCACAAAGCTTCTCTGCAGAAAGTGTGTAGAAAGTTCTTTCCCTCCTGTTTGGCAGCTTCATATTCATATTTGAACCAGATATGGTATATCACGCTTCCATATTGAGTGTCCAGAGATCTACTCCTGGTTGGACATGCTAAAACTCCACTACATACATCTGTGACACAGCCCTATGTATGGCATTTAACTCATTTCACAGTGGTGTCACCAACATGCACAGGGGTACACCAAAAATAGAATTATATCAATTTGTTCTTTCTAAGGATAAATGCTAAATATTATGCATTTTTAAAGTTAATTTCAGTAAATGCAATTGTGTATTGTGGTCAATTCCAGTAAAAGTAATCAGCCACTTCACGTGGGTTTGCATCATCATTTGAGGTGATTATATGTATAATGCACTGTAATTAAAGGGTCACAGTCAGTGAGAAATCAATATATTCTGGGTTTCAATGAATAGAAAGAAAATGATCTACATGTGGGTATGTTAATCACTGAGTTCTGACCGTGTGGCAGGGAACAGTGAGTGGTTTGTGGCTGGGCGCTGTGGCTGCAGTGTGTTTGATTTGTCTGGTCAGGTGTTCCACCCAGTCCTGCAGGTCCTGCTGGTTGGTGCATATCACCAGGAGACGGTCAAACATTGTGCCTGCAGGAACAGGGACAGTATTGTTTAAAGTGTTAATAAAAATCCACAGGAATGAGTCAACATCTTGCTTGTAAAACGTGCCCTTACCATTGAGCTCGAAAGCATTTCTATGGGCTTCGCAATCTTCTAGTTTGGTTACTGTCATGCCTGCCAGGGGCAGTTTTCCCTGGAGAGTGAAATAACCACATCATACACATGACATGCAAGAAAAAATAAAACAAATAATTTTTTTTAAATTTATTTTATATATATATAAATAAATGAGACTACTGACCTGGAATATGAAGCCACTCATCCTGGGGCTGGCAGACAGCATGAGGAGGATGTGGGGGAAGAGCATGAGGTAACGCTCATTTTTCTCCTAAAGCAGAAAGTGTAGAGAGTATGAGTAAGCATTTCTTTGTACAAATAGGATGCCTTTAGCTTGTATAGCCCACTTCAAAGTCTACAGATGAACAAATGGCTGCAGCAGCAAAGGTTAGGCAGGTATAAACAGTAACTGTTTTTAGCTTTAATTTAAATTTTGCGAGTTTTGGGACACATTTCTTTACCACTAACTTGAACTTTAACAGTAATTATTTTGACTCTTTGCATTGAACTAACTATTTGTACTATGTGTACAAAAGACTACAATTTATGCACTTTAATATTATATTTACAGGAAGCGAATATTGCAGCAGTTTATAGCAGAGCGAAGTACAGATGAAGGAGCCAAATAAATACCTCTGACAGCTGACTCTGGACCAAGACCTGGCTCATGTAGATCACAGAGCCTAAGGTTTTGATGTCATCCCCCTCCCACAGCCGGATGGATTCTGTAAGAATCTGCAGCTCCAGCTCCTTTCGTTTCCGCACCTCCTGGCACTGAGCCTGGCGTGAAAGAGACAGACGGCTGTTTCAAAATCTTTTCTTAAACCACTTCATTTCATAGAAAGTCTGGTTACGTGTTGTGTCTGTCTGGAGAGGAAGAGAGTTCAGCTTACCGACAGACTTTTGAAAGACGACATGCACTTCTGGATGTCTGGTCTGTCTGGGTGATTCTCCTAAAAAGGGCAGGCACGTTGTACATTTAACAAAAAAAGCTAAACACAGGAGCTGAAGAAAAATGGCTATCCAGTGACACACACACCTCCATGTGTCTCTCGAGCTCTTTAAGTAGTGTGGGGTATTTGTCCAGCCTCATAAAGGGTTTACTGAGGCCTGTGGTCAGGGTGAGGATCCCGGGACTGACAGCACCGCGCCCTTCCATAAAATCTCCCAATACATCACTGCAAGAGAACCAAAGACAAACAAAACATTTAAGCTACACCACAAACAGCATCATCACAGGGTCTGCACGCAACACATAAGTTGGCTTTGTTAGTTATTTAATAGTTGTAAGAACCACTGAAGGTCAAACCATCCTAATTGGCATTCTGATTGTGCTGCTCACTCCTGTTACCTTCATAAGGAGGCTTATGGAGGCAGCTAGACCTATTATTTCAATCAATCTGCACATTGTTTTTTTAAAAATCTGACTAATCTGACTGACTATTAATCTCTGGCTTACTTCCACAGCTTGTCTTTTATTCCGTCTTCCTTCTCTCACCCCAACCGGTCACAGCAGATGGCCGCCCCTCCCTGAGTCTGGTTCTGGTTTCTTCCTGTTAAAAGGGAGTTTTTCCTTCCCACTGTCGCCAAAGTGCTTGCTCATAGGGGGTCATATGATTGTTGGGTTTTTCTCTGTGTGTATTATTGTAGAGTCTACCTTACAATATAAAGCGCCTTGAGGCGACTGTTGTTGTGATTTGGCGCTGTATAAATAAAATTAAATTGAAATGAATTCATCAATGCTCTGTAAGAATGTCAGAAAATCTTGACTATTCCTCTCACTGTGACTTAAAGCCCAACGTGAGATGTTCACTTAGAGCCATAATTTGTTGAACAAAGATACTTTTTTGGTAATATTGCCTCTGTTCACTACCACAGAGGACTTCATCAAACATAAAACAATGTGTCAATATGTGAATTGCTTTTAGCTTTTTTTATACACAGTCCTCCACTTTCAAAAGGCTAAAAACACATTTTTATAAAAAAAATTGAAAACCCAGTTTTAAAAAACCCACCTCTCATAGCTACCTGTACACCCTGGACAGGTTGCCAAGCTGACACAGGGCTAACACAGAGAGACCATATACAGACAATCACTTGCACTCACAGGCAAAATAAGATTCATCAATTAACCTAACCCCACTACCTGAATGACTACGAGAACCCACCCAGAGAGAACCCCTCCCAGACACGGACACAGGGAGAACATGCAAGCTATACCCTGAAAGCCCCGACCAGATGGTGGAGTCAAACTCAGAACCTTCTTGCAGTGAGGCAACAGTGCTGCCCACTTTATAAAGTCCGTATTTTGTTTTTTAAATTGCTACCCATTTGTCTCATATGGTATAAATTTGAAAATCCTTAGTGAGTTATCACATTCACAAGATTTGTTTTTAGAAAACCTGACCTCTTACCTACACTTTGAGGTCGAAGTCACTGAGTTTCAAATTTGTTCAAGGGTTTTTTAATAGACGCACCTATGATATCAATTTGATATCCTATATCGCCTCATTCGAGTTATTGTGTTCATGTAACGACATTACATCCATCAGGCTCTCAGGCTGAGGGGTAAAATGATAAATAACACACTGCCTTTTCAGCACCTCCATATGGACAGCATTTGTTACAATCCATCCAGGCAGTAACGTTAGAAAGCCTATGGACACGTTTAGAATGACGGATAATTCAATAAGTATCTACAAGGCTGACAAACTTCATATTTCAGATGCGACTCAGGTGAGCTTCTACAGCTCACTCGAGATAATCTCTCTCAATTTTCTGTCCTCTAGAGGTCCTCGCAGCTCCTTTAAATTTCATGTTACTAAGACTGCTGAGCAAAATTTACATTCAGCCTATCACCTCCAGATAGAGTTTGTGCTAATGCGTCAGACACATGAGTGAAAGAGAATACTGCACTTCCTCTTCTGTTAAAGCACAATCTGTCCAAACACTGATGGAGCATTAAACTGTTACCTGTGTGGTCATTCTTGTTGTTCTTGGATCTACTTACTTTGCTAATGGCTATCTTCTGGTCACTTGTTTTAATAACTAGCTGACATGCATCAGGTGAAATTAAGCCATCTCACAAACTTAATGGTTCAGTGTGCCCCACCTTAAGCCTCTTACGATGTCCCGTCTGTAATTTACTACTGCAAATACATTAAATTAAAAAAAAAAACACCTCAACAGCAGTGTGTGTAACAATGGAATATCGACTGGACAGTGATGATGACAGTGACAAGCCTAAACAAGAGGAAGCTAAGACCAAATTTAACGTCAACAAGATTTGTTAACACGGTCATTTGTACGACCTGCTGTGCCACGTGTGGGAAAGGCCGACGTCACTGTTTAATGATACTAAATACAGCTGATATGAGCATACCTGTATTGGGTGAGTACATTAACTGCAGAGGGATGGTTCGAGCAGTAACCAACATAGAGAGCCTTCATCTGTGGCATGTGCTTGAGGAAGAAGCTGCCCACCCTTTGTTGGCTTTCTGGAAGCCTAAACAGATAAAAAACAAAAATAAAAAATAGGATCGCAGAAGGTCAAAATACACCTATATTAACTCTCCCACACTAAGAAGAGGCAATATGCACATATGCAGTGTAATTCCGTAAATTTCCATAGTCTAAGTACAGTCTAGCCCAATATCCCTGTAGTACATGCAGCCCAACACTAGATGTCCTTCTGTGTCTTGAGAAACAGTGAAGATGCTGCTGCAGTGGGGCTGTGTGTGCTGGGAGGGACTAACTTGGTGCACTCCTCCAGTGATTGGACGAGCATCTGCTGGAAGGTGCTGATCTCTTCCAGGTTTCCCAGAATCAGAGCCACATCTGAGCTGCTCAGTCTGGAAGAAAAAGTGATGAAGTACGGAGATTGGTAAAAAAAAATTATTCAGTAACACGTACAAGTAAGCCAAGGACTTCTGCCCACTTAGTCCTTTAGATTATGCAAAAAAACAAAAACAAACAATTCACGTGAATTTTATACATTTCAAAAGAACTGCATGTTATGTCGCATTATGTCTAAGTGAGTCATACTTTTCAATATTCTGAAGAGGTCGCAGGTAGTTCATCAGGAGACTCTGAAGGTCCTTGGAATATTCAGTCTCTGTTTCTAAAATGTTCTGTAACACCTAAAAATAAAGGAGAGAAATTAAATTATTATCTATAATAACAGACTTGTTATAGTCATTCAGAACGGCTATAACACTCATTCTGTTAAATATTTATTTGATTGCTTTCTAGTGCACACCAAAATACAAGATTAAAATGTGGATGTAAATACACAGTGTATCAATTATTTTCACAATTTCTGTCAAGGTAATTAATAACTCAAGAACAGAAGATGCATACATAATTTGATCTTCAACAATAAATAAATGAATAAAAACATAGCTTTGGGTTCAGTGCTGACCTCCAGCATTACATTTAAAAATGGATTACAATGCAAAATATTTATAACTCCAATAAGGGGCAGTTTTTTTTTTAATAAAATCAGTATTTTTTTTTTAAATATTCATTTAATGCAGTCGGTTGTACATAATCAGCCAAAAGACCCACATATACAGATAACCATACACAGAGTAGCTACTATGTGATAAAGATGCAGTGTGATAAAACAATTTTGCCCATCATGTAAGGCAAAATAACTGAGAGGACAGCTTCTTTCAGTGAAGGTCATTAACAGAAGGAAAAAAAGCAAAGACCCACACAAAAACAGGAAGACGTGAAACAAGAAAAGCCAAAGATAGTAACCACAGAGGTGCATGGAGGAAAATAATACTAACAGGAGAAAGCAAAAAAAAAAACTGTTAAGTTGCTTGCTTACCAAATTATAGTACGTCTTGCTGATTGCAGATGTGTCAAAGCCTTTAGGTGGGCTCTTAAGGGTGCCAGACTTGGGGGACACTTGTTTGTCTGCGATCAGAAGGGAAACAAATGATGTGATTGATGCAAGTATACACTGACCCTCAAGCTATTTTGAATTCAATATTACACAAACCACATCAACAAGCCAGTTTGTCTACCCACAGTTTATAAATCACTGCACACTTTATTAAGTACACCGTCACAGCACTAGGTTGGACCCCCTTATCCATTCAGAAGTGCCTTAATTCTTCGTGGCTCAGATTCAAAGTGCTGGAATCATCACAGTTGCTGTAGATTCTAACTGTAGCCTTTGAGTACAGTGAACTCACCGTTATATTTAAGAAACCAGTTTAAGCTGATTTGAGCCTCGCCATATGGCACGTTATCCTGCTGAAAAGCAGCCACGAGGAGATGTGCACATCATAATCATACAAGGATGGATGCATACTTCCATCCATTCCATCCATTCGCTTATCCTTTTCAGGGTCGCGGGGGGCGCTGGAGCCTATCCCAGCTGTCATAGGGCGAAATTTATTGGACAGGTCGCCAGTCTGTCGCAGGGCCAACACACAGGGACAGACAACCATTCACACTCACATTCACACCTAGTGGCAATTTGGATTATCCAATTAACCTATCCCCACAAACTGCATGTCTTTGGACGGTGGGAGGAAGCCGGAGTACCCGGAGAGAACCCACGCAAACACGGGGAGAACATGCAAACTCCACACAGAAAGATCCCGGCCTGATGGTGGAATTGAACTCAGGACCTTCTTGCTGTGCAGTAACAGTGCTAACCACCGTGCCACCGTGCTGCCAGGATGCATACTGTCAGCAACAATAGTCGGTTAGCCTGTAGTGTTTAAATTAAATTACACTCAACTAACCGTGCCTAGGAAAAATTGCCCCCATCGCTACACCATCAGCAGCCTGAAACATTGATACAAGGCAGGATGGATCTATGGTTTCATGCTTTTTTTTGTCCTCATCATCTGAATTTAGCAGCAGAAATCGAGACTCATCTGACCACGCAACATTTCTCTAATCTTATGTTGCAGTTTTCAGCATGTGTGAATTGTAGCCTCAGTTTCCTGTTCGTAGCTGACAATAGTGGCACCCAATGTGGTCTTCTGCTGCTGTAGCCCATTTGCTATAATGTTTGATATGTTGTGAAATGTTACCGTTATCCTCGGTTGTAACATGTGGTTATTTGAGTTATTGTTGCCTTGGTATCAGCTTGAAAGATGCTCCTCTAAAGTGTGGCATCAACAAGACATTTTCTCCGAAAGAACTGTCGCTGACTGGACATTTTCTTTTACAAACCATTCTCTGTAAACCCAAGAGATGGTTGTGTGGGAAAATCCCAGTAGATCAGCAGTTTTTGAAATACTCTGACCAGGCCATCTGGATACCACTAAAAATATAAATTGTTTATACAGAAACCATTGGGCATACATTTATTTATTCCTTACGTAAATAAAGAAAACAACCCAAGCCAATTAACCGCCATGTTTTGGGTCACAGTGCAAGCAGAGTCATTTAAACTCCCACCAAGGTTAAAATATTCGAAATACGAGACACGGTGCACTTCTCTTGGCCTCAAGTTTCCGAACCACAGTTTTAGCTTGTTAAAATGAACCCTTCATGCAGAGAAAGCACATCTTGTGTTACTCGAAAACATCTTCACAGTGGCAGCGCTGTGTCACTGGCATCTCGACACAAGCGGGAAAAACAAAAGACTGCAGCAGATGTGGCACTACATTACTGTCACGGCATCGGGTGGAAAGATGGTGACAAAGGCAGCTGTGAAGCCGTGCAAATGGTTAGCGTGACAGAGATTTCTCTTTAGTATACTATTTTCCACAAAGGTATGCAGGGGCAGGAGATTTATTTAGAAATACGTGGACTGAAGGATGCAACTGCCAATTTTTTATGTTGCAACAAACACAGTGTGATGAATCACTACACTAAGGTATTAATATCTTGGTCTAGTGAGTCCAATTTTGGAAATAGCATGAGTGTCTCTAAATGTGAAATTTGTTTCAGAAATTCAACCAGTTAGTTATTAAAAGCACATCAGGAAGTTCTGCGTCTCCCTTAAATTCTTAATCAGACCCTGTTAATCACTCATCAGGTTAGCCGAGGTACTTACCGGAGCCCTTGACCTCACGCACATAGTTGCTAGGAAACCAGCCAGTCTTGCCATTAAGCATCCCTTCCCACCAGCCGCCCTCCTCCTGACGAGTCACGCTGATGAAATCGCCCTTAGCAAAGGTGAGCTCATCCTCGTTGGTCTGCTGGAAGTTGAAACGTGCCTTGACCAGCAGCTGCTGTCCGCTGTTCTCTGACATGTCCTGGTGAAAGAGGCGGGAGCGTCAGCAAGGAGGAGGAGAAGCCAACGGAAATGGAAATAGCATTTGTAACCACTACTATACAGCAAATCTTACCATCTATAACTATTGAAGTCTTTGCTCTGATTTAACTAAAATGTGATAAACTGATTATTGCTATTAATATGTTGTGACAGACAGGCTGACCTGAACTGGTGCAAAATGATGGATTTCAGTAAGAGACAGTTCCTGCAGTAGAAACCTGAAACTTCTACAGTTCTGGTGATAATTTCTGTTCATTAAGTTTCCTACTTCTTAGAAATTTCTGACATAAAATTTAGACACTTGCTGAACAAGTGTCTAAAAAAAGAAAGCTTCTGTGATTTGCCATACCTCGGATGATGAACTTCATTATAAAGGCTACTCTCCTGGCACTGATCAAATTAGGGCTGTTCGATATAACGATATATTTCGGATGACGATATAAAAACGTCTATCGTTTCATTTTACAGTACCGTTTGTTTCGTGGTGTCGCAAAATAAACTGTTTACGGCAATATTTTTTCATGGTTTTGATGGTCACTGTAGTGGCTATATTAATTTCTTAAAGTTCTCTCTTTCTCTTATATTTAATATAACCACGCTACAGACGGACAAGCACCTGTTTTTATGCATCGTCGTTAGCAACAACGATGTTAAAACCATCTCGTGTCCGCTTGTTTATGTTCCACACAAACCTTTCACCATAAAGCTCAAGATCCTGTTGAGACTTTTCAAAATAAACTGAATCACGTGAAAGAGGATGCAGAGTCTTTACGGATGAGAAGCAAAAAAAAGCCGCCAGGTGCTAAAAAATAAACCTTAGACTCAAACGTTAGAACAGGCTTTTCCCCGCAGCACGCCGTGTAATAAATACTCACAAAGAAAACGGCGGCCGTTACAACTTATGTCTAAAAATGTATAGTTTCATGCATCTGTTAAAACACTCGACTCCAGGTACATGACGCGCAGCTGGAAACACTTCACGCAAGTCGAGCTGCCTGAGATTCACAGAATTTACAGAAAATGTTAAATTTTTGTGATTTATATCGCTATCGGACAATAGATGTCTTATATCGGGATATGAGATTTTGGTCATATTGCACAGCCCTAGATCAAATCCCCAAAAACTTCTCTATTCATCATCATCATTATCATCATCAAATACTTTTTAGACTAGATTTTTCTTCCAGGACTATGTTCCCTTTATGCTTTAAAATGGCTTAGGTGTAACTGTACGCCTCTTTCCGTGTATGAGGATGACATGCAAATTTGCTGCTGCCTCCATCTACCCCTGAGTCATTTGCCTGCAGCAAACTCTGCTCAGGCACTATAAAAGCACTTTTCAAAATGGCAGCATGTAATACTGGAGTCATGTGTCTGGACCAGAAACCAGTGAGCAGAAAAAAAGAATAAGAACAGACTGTTTGTGACACATCAGAAGTTCAATGTTAAGTGTTTTATTTATGTTCTCTAGAGTGTTAGAGCTGTAATGATAAATAACATATGCCTTTGACACATATCCACCAAATCTGCGTCAATACGGGTCAGAAGCACGTGTTGACCTTACCAGGCTGCGAAACTGGTTCTGCAGCAGCTTGGAGGATCGGGCCAGTGAAGCCTGAGAGGACAGCGACTCGAACGACTTGATGCGGTGGGCTGAAGAGTGTCGGGCGCACACCGAATCGCTGCCCACACCGATATCTGCGCAAGAGCGGGGAAATATAAATCAGCCTCATGACTACTCCCACGCCCATAATGACACTCTCACACACACACACTGCACATTTTTAACTGACCTGCAGTCACTTTATTCAGAGTAACCAAACTGCTGAGCACTTTGGAGAAGTTCAGTCCCAGCAGCAGGTCACTGGCCTCGAATGGCTACGGGTGAGAGACAAAAGAACATGAGCCTGACAGTCGGCCGCAGCGATGACAACACCGAGCAATCAGTCAGTAACAGTCAGCTGAATAATGTACATAACAAACACTATTGCAAAACACAGAGAGGATAAAACTCAAATATTGATGATTTTTCATTATTAGAAGCCAAACCATACAGGATACAGAGTAACACAGAGGCCATTATTTGGCGAGTTAAAACTTTTTTATCTTAAAAGAGATAAAGCATATTTCCCTAACATGACTAGTTATGAGTCCTTAGTAAGATGATATATCAATGCTGTATAAACAATAAACTTGTTCTACTGTTAAAACAGTTCTGCCTAACTCGGCTCGTTTTAGCAGAGTGCCCTCTGGTGGATAAACTATGCAACGACAGCACTCATTACATAGCTGAAGGGTGTTTCTCACATCTCTTTACTTTTTTTTAGATTGTCATTTCACTAGCTGGGACCACATCCTCAATTAGGTTGGACAGCATTCCTAGTAGATAATGGCAGATGGCGTAAGCATGAATTGAAGCCGCAATTTGGGGACTGGTGGTGGCTCCTGAGCAGATCCCCATCTACTAACCGTAATGAGAAGTCAATGAATTGAAAAAGGGAAGCTGGGTGGGACAGAAAAACGAGAACAAACAAGCTGTAGTGCCAGGGGGTCATACATAGACAGACAACCAGAAGGGGAGTGTATGAGGTGTAATTATTATCTTATCAGCTGTTATAAATGCAGACACCAACATCGCCAAATAGCTAATATGTGTATTTTTATTATTGTTAGCAAAAATCACAAAAAGATAATAATAATTTTCTTTATATAGAATTATTTTTTTCATTTTCATCCATTCCAGCCATCATTATTCTTAACTGTTGTTTCCCTTCAGGGTCACGGGTGGGCTGGAAGCTCTCCCAGCTCAGTGGCTAAGAGCCAGGAGAGGCTGCTAGTTCGTCACAGGGCGAACACATAGAGACAGACAGCCATTGACATTCACATCTATGGCCTATTTAGAATCACCAGTTAACCTACTTTGCTTGTCTTTAACCTTCGGGAGGAAGCCTGAGTACCCAGAGAGAACTCAGGTAGGCTGAGAGAA
Organism: Rhamphochromis sp. 'chilingali'; assembly: GCF_963969265.1. Lineage (NCBI taxonomy): Eukaryota > Metazoa > Chordata > Actinopteri > Cichliformes > Cichlidae > Rhamphochromis > Rhamphochromis sp. 'chilingali'. The sequence continues at coordinate 21,926,304 of NC_137941.1, read as the reverse complement.
AACGCAAACTCCACCGAGCAAGGCTTCAGTCAGCTGGGGGATTTGAACCCACAACCGTCTCTGTGAGGATATGATGCTAACCGCTGCAGTGTCACATCCTTTCATTTTGATCAGTGCGTTTTCGTACATCAACTCCTTAATGTGTGGGCTGCAGTACATTTGTGAAAACGCCTTAAGTGACAGAAACTGCAGACCTTGCATTTAATATACATACGCAGGGAACATAATGTTGTTTACAACATTTTCAATCAGAATTCCTCAGGCTAGTGTGAAGTCTACTGTGTGAGTGACGTTTACTAAAAAACTAGAGCATCTAATCGTTTTGGAAAATGACATGAACTGAATACGTCTTTGACCTCTTTTGTAATACATCCTTTATTCAATCTGGTAATTTCAAGGAAATACAGATGTAAATGAAACAGAATGAACGTGAGCAGAAGAATCAGAAGACTGATGTGATAAGTATCCCTTATTTGGCTCTTTTCATGGAATTTCGTGACAACAACAACAAAAAGCACTGTCTGTCCCACCACCACCCTGACACTGGCCTCTCTAGTATGAATGGCAGTGACTGTATCTCTGTTGATGACTTAGGCTAGAGCTGGGCGATATATCGAGTTTTTAAAAAATATCGATATATTTTTATACGAGATATAAGATGTGACAATATCCTTTATATCGATATAGTCTATGTTACGTTATAATTATACTTGTGGAGCCACAAGTTTGCCTCTCTTTCGTCCACTTTCGTCTTTACGCAACGTTACTCGGCCTCGCCTCTCCTTCACTGAACACAACTCCCCCTCCTCCCCCATCGCTTCACCTGCAGGAAGCGACAAGATGGACACGGCAAATCTCCGTTAACGAGTTACTGCGCATCGCCCCGTGCGTGGGGCTGGACGGCGTCAACGTGTTAGCTAGCTAACCATGCTAACGAGCTAACCACGCTAACGCCATGCAGTCCAGAGGGGCTGCACGGACTAAAATCCTTTCATTTTCTCAAAAGTTGACAGCGCGCCTTATGTATGAATTCTGGTTGTGCTTGATGGCCGCGAACCGATTTTATGTGGAACACGGCGCTCAGCAATCTGTCAAAAAATGTTTTAGTACGACTTTGGTAAGCTACGGAGCTGCACCGCTTGATGGATTGTCGGAGCATTACGGCTGAGCCTCGCGGAGTGATACGTACTGTGCTTCAACGTAATATTACCCTACTGTGTATAAGGACTATAAATGGCACCTGTTAAGAGACGTGGTTGCGAAGTGGATTTCAAACTCCAGGCTGTCAGTCACGCAGTACAAGTTGGGAACAGAGCAGCTGTGAAATCTGTCTTTGTTATTGTGCTCAGCATCTTTTAGTTTACATTTTGACTGCACAATTGTGAGCTTTTTGTTATGCACAAAAACAACATTGTTTTCTTTTATTTATGGAGCATTATTATTTAATAAATGCTCATAATTTATTTTTGAGTAAATTTTATGTACATCTGCTCTATGTTAATAAAAGTGCCTGTGTGACATCTGGGACACAGCTTTGACTAAGAACTCTCTTTTTGTTCTTTCTTTATGGCTTTAAAAAAATATATCGAGATATATATCTTATATCGCCATCCAGCTAAAAAATATCTAGCTAACTTAGGCTATCTCTTCCTGTGCAGTGCCTCCAAGTGATTAGTTACTCTCGCTTCGGTAGCACAGAGGATGAGCGACTGTGAGATACAAGTCTCTTTCATCTTCCGCTCTGATTGTAGACATGTCCTCAGGGAAAATGTGGATGACTGTTTGAGTGAGTGGTGTGGAACATAGAGTATGTAGGTGTTTGTGTGCTTGTGATTAAAAGCTACAAGACTCGCTGCCACTTCTCTAACATCTTAAGATTCAGTTTTAGACCCTTAAGATTTCTTCTTCAGTTTAAACAACAGCTTTTGCTTCACGGTGAAACATGACGAGTTATGTATATTAAAGATTTTTGCACGGCGATCATTAACATGACTAACGTGACGAGCTCCGACTTGTCTGCTGAGCCTCAGCATCATAGCCAGGTAATGATCCCCGCAGGCTGAAACAATGGTCCAACACCCTTCTGTGACTCAGCACGCTACAGCAGTGATACACTTGCTCTCACACCGTCACAGCTGAGGAAATGAGCAGTTATCTGCACAGGATGATAGAACAACCTGGTCCATATATACTACGGGTAATATGAGACTGAAGGATGAGTCGAGTAGATTATACTGAAAACAAATCAACACCGAAACAAAACTCTGAAACAAAAGCGCTCATATTAGGCGGACAGCGTTAGAGATGCTGTAAACTTACAGGCAAGGCAGCTAAGCAGTTTCCTGTTTGGCAAAACAGCAACAAACAACTCTTCACTGGCCAAGTCAGTCAGCTGATCTCAATCCAGCTGATCATGTGTTTGAGTTCATGAAGACTGTACTCAGGACAAAAGGCCCCTGACAAAAAAGTCAAGCTTACAGACCAACAAGAGTTTTTAAAATCTTATTAGCTACTTTAGCCTTGCAGATTCATGGTGCTTACAGCAAATTGAAGGCTTTAAATAGCACGATACATGCCTTTTTTAAAGATCTCACTCGCTTTTAGTGCCTTAAAACTGTTAGATAATTTTTAACAATAAAACCGAAATCAACTTATCAGATCAGCGTAGCCTACAGACTGTATATAAAAGATGAGCAAAGCCACTGTAACTTCACCCATTTTGATGCCTTGACTGGAGAGTGTTACCCAATTGGTGTTTTGAAACCAGACATCACAAACGAGGAGTGGAGCTGTCTGAGTAAAAGTAAAAAAAAAAAAGTAAAGTGTAAAGTGTGCGTGTTAGTCCCCATAGGGAAATAGTTCCTCTGCATTTAACCCATTCACCCAGTGAAGCAGTGGGCAGCCACCAGTGCAGCGCCCGGGGAGCAGTGTGTAGGGACGGTACCTTGCTCAGGGGTACCTTGCTCAGGGGTACCTCAGGGTAGCCGTTCAGTGGAGTCGAACCCCCGACCTTCCGATCATGGGGCCACCACTCTACCTACTGAGCTATCCCTGCCCAGTCTGAGTAAGACTGCATGATCAATTCTGACTCTAATGGGAACAACAGTTTACGAAATCATCATCACGTTTGTCCTAAGAAGTAAGATTAGCAATCGAACCCATGATGTCATCAGGAAAGTGTTTGCAGAGATCGCAGATCAATGGATCTAAGGGTTGTTTAACTGTAGAACTAACCAGAGTCACCCAGTCGGCCACTGCAGAGGATCCAGGTTTAAAGCCCTCGCGCTTTGTCTTCATGTTTCAGACCCAAACACTGTGTCCATCACTTATATTCAGTCTGTGGCCAACACTAGCAACCATAGACTGTTTGAGAGATACCTGGTGCTGAGTAACTATTATAAAATGGTAGCATTTACTCCTAATGCCACCAACAACACAAATACAATTAAGTTCAGTTCACTGATATGAATTGGTTTTGGCAAATCCTAGCAGACAGGTAGCAGCTGTAACACCCCTATTAATGCAAGCTTTTAAGACATCAGTTATAGGGACATAAAACGTTTTTTGTAGCTGGTCTTAAACATGTTTATTTCTGCTATAAATGGGTGTCTCAACATGGGAGTCTATAACTTTCTTTTTTCAACACCCTTCAGTGGTCATTTGAGGAATTTTTGCCACTTCACCGGTTTCATTTTTCAGCCCAGGGGGTTGCCACTTGGTGTAGACAGGTGGATTTGTTATTAGTCTCTGGGTTGGCATAGTGTTACTATTCCAGTGGGGCCAGAGGGGTAATGAGAGCTGTACTAACTGTATTTCCTCCTCTATAGCATCATTAAAGGGCCGTATTGCCAAGGTTCTGCTTAGACCCTCAGACAGCTGACACAACACAGAAATCCACTGAAAATAAAGACCAGGCTAACAAGTCTGATTTTCAGCGTTTGCTTTACAATTTCTTGCTTAAAAAGACAAAAACCTATTGATTTTCTTTAATGTGGCACAAGAACAAGACGAATTAAAATAAAAAACATTTGTCTCTTCAGCTTTCAACCAAGTGACATTAAACAGAACAAAGCTGAAGCCGAAGCACACTGATATTCTGGAAACCTTAAATAAACCATGCTGGACTCCAGGAAAGCTGCATCTTGAGCTCATCTCTGTGGCAAGCACTCAAAAAGCTGGTACCAAGATTGCAGTTTGATGGCACAGATACATAAAACGCTAAATCCTAAACGCTTTGCCTTTTCCAGATTCTATTTGGGATATCATCACTTCTGTAGGAATATGGAACTTTAAGTTTTATCGGGGTAGCTAGATGGGATAAGTTTGCTCTTTCTGAGGGACCACAGGGGTTATGGGAACTCCGATGATTCCTCTTCCTGTGGTCAAAGGCATTAATGTTGATGGATAAGTAACAGCAGGCGTCCAAATATCAGACGTGGTCGCAAGCATCTAAGCAGAATTATTAAAAATCAGATCGAAACGACATCGTTCCTGGTGAGATATTTCAACCACACATGGGACCGCAGCAAATCTGGGATGTCCCCACTCAGCCAAGTGTCCAGCTTAACTCTATTTAAAAGAGGTCGGCCAGAACTGCAAAAGCACAGTGCCTCCCCCCCCCCCCCCCCCCCCCCCGTCTTTAACATGCAAGCGCCCACTGCTCTAATCTACCATCGGACCAGTTACCCGGGGTCCGAGCCAGCAGTGCTCTGGATAACATCCATCTTTGCCCTGCAGCTGGTGAGCAGTAGGACTCCCATGTCCCAAATTACTGTAATCCTGCTCTCTACAGTTCACTCAAAAACAGTTTGCAAACAGCTGATCACACATGTGCACACGAGGATTGAACATCCTTTAAAAAAAAGAAAGAAAAAAGTGGTATTTGTGAGTGGTTCATCCTCAGGTAAAGTAACAGCCTGACACAAAAGAGGAGATAGGATGAGGACTATACGAGAAAGAAACACAGATCCTTGCTCAGCACTGCTGTCAGGACCTGTCCCTGCAGTCAGCCAAAGCAAAGGTCTTTACCAATAAAGCCATGCATGCACTCAGCTTGCTTTACTTGCATTTCATTCGTCTGTTACTACTAAAATGGCATGTTTCACACACTCAAATTGACAGTGCTTTTCCCCCAGCTCCTCCTCTTGTTCTGTAGCTGGAAGACTCACCAGGGAGAAGCAATGCTGAGGAACACTGACTTGCATTGTCAGAGTGGGACGGTTCAATGACCCCTCTATGCCCCAGCTGATACTCAGCCATAAACAGCACTCTGTCCTTAATTTGCAGAAGAGTGGGGTTGGAAATTATACAAAATTATCCAGATATTTCTACACGGGCCCAGGAGTGAGGTGCTTAATCCGGGGACATGTTAAGACTTTACACCTTATTATTGTTATTATTATAACGCGTTAATAACCATGTTGGGACAAGACTGGCTTACATAACCATCCCCAGCCTCAGTGACTTGTTCTCAGAGACATGTTTATAGGGTGGCCAGTGTGAAATGGTGGTGAGGGTAAAGCCACGCATGAGCCCGAGGACAAAGCTATCTGGATTAATCAGACAGCGTAAACACAACACGTTCCTGAGACTGCGCGTGAGGAACGTGGATATTTCCACAGTATCAATCAGAGCCCACCGAAGTGGCTAAAATACTGCACATGCATCCACCTTACGGTAAACAAAAAAACAAAAAACAAAGCTCTCAGCCGAGCGATGGGTGATTGTTCTCGCTTGCTAATTCACTCCTCCTCCCTCTCTGTCAGGGGCTCCGTCCCTCCACTCCATGGACGCATTGTCCATTGTCTCCTCCTGAACATGCAAACTCTACGTTTCATACAGCTTCTCTACGTGGTTAAGTGATTGCAATCCCCTCTACGCACACCTAAAATAAATCCGAGAGGGTACTCACCTCGACGCGGAAAGCCGTGCAGCCCTTCAGAAACTCTTTTATGTTGCTCAGGCACTCGCCGTCGTTCTTCGGTTCTTGGTAAACCTGAAAAAACGGAAACGCTGGTCAGGAGTTAAACTTCCAGTTCACGCTCGCCTCTCTCACTGCGGTTGCGTGCGGCTTTCATTGCCTTAAAAATCTATCTTCTTCTCCTTCTTCTTCTACGACGCGCATTCTACTGTCTCCCGTGTGTGAGCACTGACCGGGCCTGACACTCCGGGAGGCTGAACACAACCCCCCCTCTCAGCGGGGAAGTGGAAGAGAGTGCAGCGCTGGGTCGAGGGAAATGACGTAGACAAATAGGGATGCCCCCCTTCCCCGTCTTCCCCACCCCACCAACTTCTGATGTTGCTTTAGCATGTGAGTGCACTGGTTTTTATTCCTGTCCCATTTAAATTCGTAAAGAAGAAGAATAAAATAAGGCAAAAATAGTGGGCGGTGTCGGTAAGCAAAAATATGATTTTATCCAAAGGACTGCAAAATTATGTTGAATCAGTAAAATATTCAAAACATGATCATCTTCATGATGATAAAGTTCAATCTACTAACAAAAAAATACATAGAATTAATAAAATAAATTCTATTTTAGCCTACTGATTAGTACATTTTATAGATGAAATCAAGCTTAGCAGTCGTTCTTGGTCAAACATATCTGCAGCATTCCTGTACTGCCGTTTCTTTTTATTTGACTTGCAGAGAAATATGAATGAACTTAGCACAAAAATTAAGGACATTTGCTTGTTTATTTTGCTTAAATGTTGCCATAATTGTGGGGAAAATGTATTTGCGGTTTGAGCAGCAGAGTTGAGTGTGTTGTTGCCCTCGCCAGATCCCCTCTGCCAGTGCCAAACAGCTTATTCTGCTATTGGATCTTGTTTGGTGTTGTTTATTGGTCTGGATGATTGAAGTCTAATAAAAACAACACGTGTTGGCAGTTTAACAATTTATTCATTTAACAAACAGGAGCTCCAGTAGCATGTGGAAGAACTGCTGTGGAATGGCGTCCCAGCCTTCGACCAGCATTTGTCACAAGTCAGCCAGTGTGGTTGTGTTAGTCACTCTGGCAGGAGCAGCACATCCAGGCTGATCCCACAGGGGCTATTCCATCCTCTCCACTCGCAAATTCTTGAAGTAGTGTCTGATATACATCACTCTGTGGGAGTGAGCAATGTCATCTTGGAGGATAGAGTTTGGCCTCAGACTGTGGGGATGTGGGATTGCTACTGGTTGCAGAATCTCATCTCAAGCTCTCTCCAGTGACCTGGAGGCAATTTCAAAGGAAACCTTGTTTTTCCAGTGAGGGAGATGCCCGCCTTCACAATCACACTGCATACACCAAAAGCTGTTACCCTATTGGTGCATCAATCAGCATAGCGTTCTCCATATCTTCTCCACATTTTGAGCCAATAATCCAAATGCTGAAAGCAGAATATGAACACATCGCTGAACATAACGTTCTTCGGCATCCAGGTTCCAGTGCACATGTTGCAAACAAAAGCGCAAATGAGCCTGACAGTGAAAGGCAGGCTTCCCAGCAGCTCTATGAGACCAGAAATTGTCTAGATAGCGAGTCGTCGGCCATATTGTCCTGCAAACCTAGACTTCAAATCTGTAGAAGACTGCCTGTGGTTCCTAGGTGCTGACAGGTTGAGAAAACAGTCTTCATGTGGTGTCATCTTCTTGGGATACCCATTTGGTAGCCTGTCTCTGACATCCTCTGTTATATGGAAGTCAGTTTGGAAATGGTAGTAAGATTCACTCCAAATAATGCTGCACCTTGGTTTGGTGAAACATTAGCTTGAAGTTGCCCTTTGGCACAGGCCCTATCAAGATCAGTCAATTGTGGTATGCTTGGAGGAGACGGCAACTGACCGCTGTAGCAGGGTCCATGCTCACAGGTACTGACAATCAGGCACCTGATTGTCAGTACCTGCAATGCCAGAAGCTCAAAACAAGAGTCAGTAGCAAAATATGCTACATACTCAACTCTGCCTCTCAACTCACAAAAGCATTTTTCTTATAAATTTCGCACCATTTAAGGGGAAATAAACAGGCCTTCCAGAGGTGTAAGACTTATTGCTAAGGAGCATTGTTACAACAAATAAATCATTGACCAAACTTTATATTTTACCTTTCTGCTAAGTTTATCAATATATGTAAAAATGTAAAATGACAGAGTATTCAAGGTGAGTACCAGTTCAAGGATCTGGTATATGAGTGAAGGTTCCACAGGAAAAAACTCACAACATCAAACACTTCTCATTAGTTTTGTAATATGCTTCTTCACAGGACGCTTGTTTATGTTGGAAACTGTAATTTTCTGAGGTGACTTTTTTTTTTCAAATCAGCTGTTTTGTGGGGGCAGTTAATGCTTGATGGTTGGTACTAGTATAAAGCCCTGATATGTGCTGTAAAAACACAGTAGACTAAGGAGGGAAATCCCTCTGTGAAACATACTGTAATAGGCTGCAGCTGTATCTAGCGTGTATCTAGTGGCACATCTGGCCACTTTATTAAGTCCACTGGTTGTTTTGCAAATATTTAATTAGCCAATTACATGGCAGCAATTTAGTGCCTTAAGGGTGTAAACATAGTCAGGAGGACCTGCCGAAGTTTAATCTGTATATGAGAATGGGAAAGAAAGATGATCTAAGCAACTTTAAATGGGGAACACTAGCTGGTGCCAGAGGAGCTGGTCTATTCGGAGTATTTCACAAACTGTTGATCTACTGGGATTTTCCCACACAACCATCTCTAACGTTTACAGAGAAAGGACAGAAAAACAGAGAAAATATCCAGTGAGTGGCAGTTCTCTGGGAGAAAATATCATGTTGGTGCCAGAGGTCAGAGGAGAATGCACAGACTGCTTCAAACTGTTGGGAAGACAACAGTAACACAAATAACTGCTTGTTACAACCAAGGTATGCAGAACAGCATCTCTGAATGCACCAGACAGTGTACCTTCAGGTAAATGGGCCACAGGAGCAGAAAACCACTTCAGGTGCCAGTTCACATGAGCTCACTAAATATAGAACGTTTGGTCTGATGAGGCTCGGCGTTTGTTGTGACGTTCAGATGGTAGGGTCACAACATATGCACGGATCTGTTGCAAATATGTCTTGAGTTCATGTCAATATGGACAAAAATCTCTGAGGAATGTTTCCAGCACCTTGATGAATCTGTACCAAGAAGAATTAAGCCAGTTCTGAAGGTGAACGGGAGGCCAATATGACTCTAGCAAGGGGTTCCTATAAACGGCCTGTGAGTGTAGTAACTTTTCTCTCTTGGCCACGCTTCAAGATTTATTAGCACCAAATGGAAATTTCACTTGTGATGGCAGAGCAATGCAGACACACCTGGTCACAAGCATAAAATAAGGAAACAGGTGTATCAATGGGGAGTCACTGCATGAATTTAAATTAAGTTTAAATCCACTATGGTGCCCCCCATGCCTTTGTTCTGTGCAGCTAGTGTGACTTGAACTGTTAATGAGCAAAATGTATCTTGTTTTTCTCTTGGGCCTCGTAAAATGTTAGCACGGGCTGCAACACATGGAAAGGGCTATCTCCTGTTCACATCTTCGGCTTTTTAGGTAGCTATCACGACTGACATATGGTCCAGCTGTGCCACACATCTTCCAATTTTGGCATGGCCATACTGTACAGTGCAGCCCAGAATGATAGTGATTGGTCAGCCTGAATTTGTGGTCACAGAGAGACACCCTACTTATTAAAAAAATGTAAACATGTCAAGACAGATAGGTAGATAGATAAAGTATCTTCATTTCATAGTTTTAGTTGTTTTTCAAATAAAAATTGTTCCTTGGATAGTGTATATTAATCATAATAATTTAGCAGACACACTGTATTAAAAATTCCTTCATCACACTTGGCTAATATGTCATTATTTGGTTGGTGCATGTTTTGGTTAAAAAAAAAAACGTAATAACAATAATGATAATAATAATAATAATATTTCTATTCATTTACAGTTTCGGCTCATTGGATCTGAAAGCAGTTAAGAATTAGCCCGAGAGAGAGAAAATACATATTTTTATCTGGTTTTGTTTTTTGTTTTCCTTCTATTAATATGAATAAAGCTCATTACTCTATGTGGTGCTTGCACATTATTCATATGCTGGCATACCTGTGGCCACATAAGTGATTACTTTATCACTGCAAGCCTTTACACACACACAAAAAAAAACTTAAATGAAAATAAAGAACATTATTATTGTGACAGAAGTAGATTTAACATTATTGAGACATTATTTGCCCACACAGGATTCCACCCATCACCATATAAGGATAGGTAGCCTATAAATAAAAAAAAGAAAAGAAAAGAAAAGGGGGAGGCTGTCTTTTAGCCACCCTCAGATGTTCTCCTGCATGCTTGATGATCAAACATAACCTCCACCCCAGAGTGATATTTGTCATTTTAAGGGAGGAAAATGGAAAAACCCGTTTGGGCATTGGCAGGCAAATTTGTTGTTGTGAGGGTGCAGGTATAGCCTCCGGCAGCACATCCTCTTTTGAGGAAAACAAATGGCCTCCTTCAGGTTGTTGCTGAAACCAGCAGACGCTGCTGGTAAGCTGACAGACACAAACACTGCGCTGTTTCTTTAAAAAGGGAGAGGGTCTATCGCTGTCTATGCGCCTTTGCAGTCAATGGCGGCCCACTCTTATAGCAATGGTCTGTGTACAGAAAGCCCCTCATCCCCGGCGGATCAATCGGCGTGCACTATCAAAATACACTGACATACAAGCCGCATCCGCCGGGATTAAAGAGAAAATAAAACGGGTTCTTTCAACGATAGCAAAGATCTGCTGAGTGGTTAGAGCTGCATTAAAAGCATATGTCGAGGCCTTTATTTGAAAGCCTCTAAAGCATCTAACAGCTCCCAAAGAATGACCAGTCTTCATTTTGCTGTAGTGTTACGTTATTGAGAGCAGATTATTATTGGGTGGTACAGACATCGACCTGTATTTTCCCCCTCCCTTTTTCTCCTCTTTTTACACGCTGACATACGCGCAACCATAGTACTTCCATCGCAGACAATAACACGGGCTGCCGTGACCTACAAAAGAAATTTCCTCATGGATCAGTGGGCAGAAAGAGAGGCCAGACAACAAACCGCGTCGGTTTCCCTGTGCTGGGCAACGCGGAGACACGCCGACGCGGGCGGGCGGTTGGGGATGCGGAGGAGAGCGGGGAGTGAGTGTCGGCTATTTCCCTACCTTCTCCGTGGACCCCGGGCTGAGCCGCTCCAGGAGTCTACACAAGACCACCCCATCCTTCAGGGAGGTCTGCAGAAATGCCTCGGGATCTGAGATGGTCTTCTTTGGCGATTCCAGCACCCCGAGCGTAATCAACCATGTAACCGTCTGTTCCGCCGAATTCATGTCCAGTCACAGCAGATCCGATTCAACAAAGCGGCTGTGTTTTGGTATCTCAGCAGCTCAGCGCCCTGGTTACGCTGTCATCTGTGCGTTAGAACAGGAACAGCATTAATCCAACCATATGATGCATGATATGAGAGAGAGTGTGTGTGTAGGGTGTGCTGTGGGAAGAAAGGGGGGGGGGGGGGGGAACTGTACCTCGGGTGGATGCGGATGACGGCTGGCTTGTGGAAATTCAGCAAGTCTGTTTCCCCCCCTCTAACCTGGAAAGCTGTCAAGTGCGGTTCGTTGTAATGCGTCGAGGCAGTGGACTGCATACGTGCGCATCGCAGCCGCCAGCCGCTTGTCTATTGGATGACATCACAGGAGAGGGACAAGCCTGTCCAACCAGTTGTTGGGGCACTTTTATCGTGTCATGAATAGGCTTTTACTGCGTGGCTTTGCATATCCTGCCCTTTCATCCGTTTTTATTATAACCACGCCACAGGCTATCCGTTGTTATCTGCTGTAAGCTGTGTGTTTTTTGGAGGGTTTTTTTTTTTGGACAGGCCTCAGTTGGAAAAAAAATGGGAAGCAGCTGAGCAGACAAATCGGCTTACTGATGTCCTTTAAAAGACAAGCTCTGAAGAAAGGTAACATAAAATATATTTTCACCGAAGCTCCTTCATAACACCGATCTATGTATCCATAAAGACATGCTGCCAAGCTGCTGCATGGACTATTATGGTGTAGCCCTCAATTATGGGGTCAGGATAATATATATTGGAGGTAACATAAAAAAAACAACCAAATAAATTAATAAATAAAAAGTCGTTCTACTTAAAAAAATGTTTTTTTTTTACATAACTTTTATATTCACTGTAAAACGCTAGCTTCACACACACACACACACACACACACACACACACACACACACACACACACACACACACACACACACACACACACACACATACACACACACACATCAATCTTCTACTTTTAAACAGTGTTACCGGTAAAGAAAAAAATAGCCCTGTTCTGTTTACAGTTTGGTTCAGTGTAAACAGCACACTGTGAATTTTACCCTGAGGGCATCAGCTCATACTCTTTGTATTTACAGAACGTGGTTTGGGTTACAGGTGTCATTAAGGCTCTGCCTCCTCACCAGCTCCTCACATAGTCCTAAAATATCTCCCAAAGAGAGGTTGGTGGGGACATTCCAGTTATTTTTCCTGCACTTTTGAAGCTTTGAGAAGAGTTTAATGGAAGAGCTACCGAAAAGAGTTTGTCATCTGCCTCAACAGGTGATAGATTCAGTAGATGCCCTCAGGCAGCTATTCATTCTACGCCTTTAGAGAAATGCACACACTGAGTGATTTGTCAACAAATATAATCCACCAGATGATCCCGTTTTTACTGAGAATCTAAATAAACGCTGACTTATGTGTCTCATTTTAAAGACTTGCCTAAACCGTCCACACATTCAAAACATATAATTAGACTCATTAGATGAAGGAAAACCACCTGATCTTAAAAAACATTGAAACTACAAAGAACTCAGACCGAAACATTATCATGCAACCATGTTAATATTAGGTTAGCCATTAAACTGGCCGTGAGGGGGGTTGAAGAAAATGAGCCAAATATGGCATCAAACTGACCAGGAAGAACATTGAAATGTGATTAAATAATGTGTAAATAAGGTGCTATTGAACAAGAGAATATTATTTAGCTCTCTCACTTCTTTTGTCCTGCAAAGGCAACAGGGAAAACGTTTAGGGGAGCTCTCATATTTCCACTGCACCCTGCACTGTAGCAGAGGAGTGCATAAGTTTCCACTTTGGCCACGAGGCGGCGCCCTCTATTCACTGATCTGTTCTAATCTTCTCAGCGTCGCATGAATGCCTTCTGGCTTAAGTTACGAGACACCTCTTGGTGGCTTATATGCTGCATGCTACACTAACACGGCGTGAACAAGGTAAGCAAGCAGCCAATTAATAATAACCCACAAAAATATGAATACAACTCCTGCTTTGTCTTCAGTGTATAAATTTGAGGCAGCATGGGTACAAGTGCTTCTTAATTAGACTTTTTTAAAATAAATTTTTTTAAAAATAGATTTTTTTTAAAAAAATTGCGCAACATCTGGAAAAAAAAGTTATTTTCATCAAAACTTTATTAATAACTGTCAACACTTCTAAGTAAGCGTGGGCCAAAATATTGATATGGCAATATAGCCTATCGCTTCCATCTGCAATGCATTACTGATACATGGGTATCCATTATTTTTAATAATACATGTAGGCACTCTAAATGGACTCCCTCACCAGTCTGACTGATCAGAGCGCAGACTTTATGACTCCTGGCGGTGGCATTTGTCAAGTTTATGAAGTGGAGGGATGTTAACAGTGAGGACCAAAGAAAACAGTTGAAACTGTGGGACACAGAGTAACTCTTTACTTACTCTGACAAGTTAGAGTAAGTAAGGAGTTGTGTATTTATTCACTGATGCATTACAGTGAATAAATACATAATTCCTTCTTTTTTGCCTATTTGGGGTGTTTTGGGGTTCTTTTATAGCTGTACAGATATTTAAGCATGACAGTGTTAAAATGTATCAACTATCTTTTAATGACTGTATCATTATATCATCATTACCATAAGCAATGTGTCATGATCGTTTTCTATATATTCTGTGATTCCTGCCACAGTTTCTAACAGTCGGAGGGATGTTTCAGAGTCTTTACTCCAGTGAAGTTTTTATTGTTATAAAGCAGCAGTAGATCATTTATTAACTACAAAGGAGGGGGAAAGGGAGGCTGGACTGTTAAATCAATTAGATATTGTATTTTAGAGAAATATGAGCACTGTACAAAAATGCACTAACAGTGTAGCTCACCCCGCTTCTGTTCTCCTCACACCTTCTCCATCTCCCTTATTTTGCAGAAAAGGAGTGTGTGTGGGTGAAAATGTGTACATGCATGCCTGCATGTGCGCGCACACATGTGTTGTCAGGAAGGGTGACTCTTGAGGCAAGCTGTGTTCTAAACAGGCAGCCGTTGAGGGATACCGCTGTACCTTTGAGGTCCTGTCACCATGGGCCTGTAACCAAGGGTGCCACTGTGTGGCTGTGGAGACTAGCTCCAGGCATTTCATATCCCTCCATTCCCAGTTCATCTGTACAGTTTCCACTCTGTTCCACAGGCAGATTCTGTACTTTCATTCTCTTTGCCTTTGTGTGCATGCAGAAGGAACCAGGAATAGTTTATGTAATATTAGAATAAACCAGTCAGATTCTCAGAGAGGTACTCCCACAGACTTCTCAGATGGACTTAAATAGCTCATTGCTAAAACCACTGGGTTCATTTGGACTCACTTTATACAGAATTTTGCTCACATTATTTGAAAAATGGAAATTATTACAAATAAACTTGGAAACGAACTGTTTGTTTATTTATTTGTTTGCTTATTTATTAGATATTTATTTATAGATAGGAACATTTACTCCCACTAATTACACTCAGCTGTTGAGTTATTATTAGCATCTTAGCAATTCACTCACTTTTTTGGCTACTGAGGAGATATTTCATTGGTTTATCCATACACTTTTCTAGAAGCTTGAAATGCAGTTTTCATTTTGATGATGACTTATTCATTTTATGTATTTATGCATTGCTTTGGATTTGTGCCTCACAGCCTATCCATCACTTTAAAGGAAGTCAAGTGTTCAAACCTTCTCAGGTCAGCTAAACTATTCTTTCTATGTACATGTTTCAAGGCTACTGGAAAAGTAGCCTGGAAGCATATTAGTTATCGTATTTGCTACATTTAACTTTTTTTTGTAACTTATCACTTAAATATGCATTTTACAAAGTATTTATTTATTTTGCTTGTTTGTTTGTTTGGGGAGGGGGGTTTGGGGGGATCATACTCATGATGTAGAAGTCTCAAAAACGTCTTAAAAGCTCATCCATTACACATGATAGTAAGGAAGTACAGAGTTCATTATAAGTATATCAGTGCACAAGAAATGAACGGAGCATATCATGTAAATAAAAATGAGTATGCTCACACAAACACATGCCACCTGTACTACTATACTATCTGAAATCAAAGAAACCATACAGAGAGCAAGTCCCATTGAACGAGCTAAAGTCAAAGGCTCACAATCAGTCTGTAAAGTCAAGTCCATCTCATGTCAAATCTAAACAAAAGAACAGCACACATGAACTCACAAACAAGCGCAGTCTTCTCATGTGCACGAAGTTTTTGATGTCTTCAGCATTTGGCAGATCAAATGAGTTTCTTCATGTGGGCTCATAAACAAGCAAAACTGAAGCGTGTGACAGAGTCGCAGAGTTATCTGTGACTGCTCCCGTGTTCGGTCTTTGACAGCTGCCATAAACAAAACCAGGAACACTGTGTTCTCTGAAGTGTGTGCAGCCCAAACCAAACTCCACATTTAATCAGTTAAAATGTTCCCCCTGTCCCTCTTTATAAAGAATATGCTGCTGTTACAGGGAAATAGCTGGTTTGAATGATCATGGTGTCACCTGTGCTTCTTTAAATCAATGAAGTCAGAACTCTAACGTATCAGCCTTTTTGTGTCCATATCTCATTCTTCTTCCGGCATCCCCCGAAAGCCATCTGAGCTAGAGAGACAGCTCATATTTTATTGTGACAAGGCAAAGTCCATCCAAGAGCCAGAGTTACTTCACAGGCCAGAATGCATTAAGCAGAATAATGGATGGGCTAGACAAACACACAGTGCCAAAATGTCAGAAAGAGAGATGATCAGACATACAGTACATTTTCTGTGGAGGGGTTGAAGCCTACAGCAGGACATGACAAATTCAATTTTCCTCACAACATGCTTTCAGCCAAAGATTTTTTTTCCATGTGAGGTAAAGCTTTGCATGTAGAACTGCCTGCTGCAAAACTAATAATCATGTTTACCTGATCTTATAGCAAGAGTAAAATCAAAACAAGACACAGGAGCGTAAATCAGGTGCAACATGAATGTCCCTTTATGGCCATAAGAGGCGTGTGAAACAATGTACACAATGTGCTTGATTTGGCTCCCTTTTTGCCAAACTTTACTACTAATATATAAAAGTGATGCATGTTTACTTTGTCGGACATGCTTGCATAGACAACTATATGTGTGCTGATTTTCTATGAGCTATAATATGTGTGAATCTATGAGACTGTTTAAAGCTGATAGGAAAGTAACGGATAACTTAAATAACCACTCATTGCAACCTGTGAATGCAGAAGAGCACATAAAATATTGCACCCTGAAGCAGATGGGCTACAGGAGCAGAAGACCACACCAGGTGCTAGCTCTGTCAGCTAAATGCAGGACAGTGAAGCTGAGTCACTGATTATTGTTGCTGAATATGTCCATCCCCTTATGATCACAGTGTGCCTGTCTTCTGATGGCTGCTTCCAACAGGATGGAGTGTTGCAAAGCTTAAATCAACTGTCTTCAAATCTTGTCTCGCTACCCTGATCCCCAACCGGTCTCTGCAGATGTCTGCCCTTCCCTGAGCCTGATTCAGCTGGAGGCTTCTTCCTGTTAAAAGGGCGTTTTTCCTTCCCACTGTCATCAAGTGCTTGCTCAAAGGGGGTTGTTTCATTCTTGTGGTTTTCTCTCTATTACTCTAAGGTTTTCACCTTAAAATATAAAGTGCCTTGAGGCAACTGTTGTTGTAATTTGGTGCTAAATCAATTTTAAATCATGCTTTTTATTTGTTTTTGTTTCTAATGTCTCTGTAAAGCACTTTGAATCACCTTGTTGTTGAATTGTGCTATACAAATAAACTTGCCTTGCCTTGCCTATATAAATCAAATTGATTTAAACTCATTACAACCAAGGTATGCATAGGAGCATCTCTAAAACACATTGAAACACACAACACATTGAACTTTGAAGCATTTACACTACAGCAGCAGAAGACCACACCAGGTGCCACTCCTGTCAGCTGAGAACAGAAAACTGAGGCTACGGTTCTCACAGGATCGCCAGAAATTGGATAATCGAAGACTGGAACAACATTACTTGATCTTATGAGTCCTGGTTTCTGATGCAACACACCAATGGTGTGGCACATTTATTTTATTTTATTTTATTTTATTTTATTTTATTTTTTCAAATCAATGTTTCAAAGATATTGAGATATAATGTTGGGGAGGTAATGTATTTTTTGACAGACTTCAGGCACCTTAGCGCCATAACCTACCTGTGTATTGTTGCTGATAATGTCCATCCCTTTATGACCACAACACACCTATCTTCCAATAACTACTTCCAGCAGAATAAAGCACAGTCTCACAAAGCTCAGATCATCTTGAACCTGGATTCTTGAACATGACAATGAGTTCTCAAATGTCATCAAATTTCAGTCCAGTAGAGCACCCGGGGGATGTAGTAGAGCAGTAGATTCACATTATGATGACTGTGTGATGCTAATCTGTCAGTATGGACAAAAATCTCAACAAGGTTCTGTTTTGAGAGCCTTACTGAATCTATGCCATGAAGAATTAAGGCATTTCTGACCGTAAAAGAGGGTCCAACCTGATACTAGCATGGTGTGCCTGATAAAGCGTGTATGCAGAAACCAAGTTCTTACTCTTTAGCTGTTATCAACTTCCCGTATCATGTCATGCTATTATTTTGTGCTCGCTGCAATGCCCCAAGTAACTGAAATGATAAATAAGGCTACTCATACCTTCACCCTAGACTGGATGTCCCAAAACGTTTTCTAATTCTACATCATCGAGTGTGTCGTCAGTGGTGCACTCGACAGCTGACGGCTATGATCTCCCGTTTACGCACTTCAAACTTTTCGCACATCCACAGGTCCACTGAGTCGTGATCTCTCTGGTGTGAGCTACGCGTGTCATCCGTGACGTCGCCGGACCGCCTACCTCGCCCTCGGTCTGCCTCTCCGGTGAGACTCCGCTGCCGCTGCTGCTGCTGTACGGTGGACCTACGAGCCGGGACCGATGCCAGCGTGATGATGGTGGTGATGGTAGTGAGGGAAGGATCGGATCTGCTAACACCAGTCCTCACTGGTATGGACGCCGGAGGAGAGCACTGACTATCCAGGAACCATGCCTACTGTCCTCGCTGGCAAAGGGAAACTTTCCATTGTCTGCTTTCTGCTCCGATGCGCATATTCTCAGGTGAGAGGGCAAAGAGCAGGGACTAGGTCCTACTTAGAAAACAGGAGTAGACAGCTTTATGTCACTGTGCTTATTTTATAAATGTCATGGATGTAAATGCTGCGCTTCGTCCTCGCATTTAAAATGTCACAGATTTGTTCCTGAAGTAGTTCGAAAATATTATGTGAATAATAACAGGTTCATCTACATCAACTGTGTAGTTAATATTTATCACTGTGTGCAGAATCGTGCTTTTTGTACTCCTTTAAAAAAAATATATATATAGCATCTGTAAAATTTCCGTTTAAAGCTCAGATAGAAAAAGGCTAAAAATACCTTGAAATTGAGCATAGCTTCAGTAATTGAAGATACTTTAAGAATGTAACAGGTGGTTTGCAGCCTTGTAGGCTTGCATGCTGTTTGCTGCAGGTATTGTGACGGGTTGTGGTTTGTTTGGTCCAGAGGGGGTTTACTCATCTGGGTATTGCACCAGAGCTGGAGCCTGTGATGTTAGTAGGCATGAACTTGTTAAACACATTGCACACGTAAAGTAGCACTGTGTGACTGTAAGTGTTAGCTGATGAAGCAGGGCAGACTTTTTCCTGTGCACCGCCACAGGTACTAAAATACTATCCTTCTGTGTTTGTTTTTCATTTAGACCTAAGGCCTCATAACTGTCTTGTGGGTGTAGCAATGAGACAGCTCTTCACACACACACTATTTTCCTTCTGCAGGCTTACACTTCAGCCACTCAGACACCATAGTGAGTCATGCATGCGAGCAGAGACACACACACACACACATGAATGCTTTTGCTGCGCTACACACATGCACTGAAATGAATTATAAAGTGCAAAGGAAAAGTTAAATGTGTAATTGTCTAAAAGCAAATTGTGAAATAGAGTCAGATCATTGTTCTGCAGGTCGGGGTTGATTCGAAACATCTGAACTCAGTATTTCTGCTGATACTTGGTGCAGCACTGTCATCTGTGGCAGACACGAAAAAACAAACGAAGAAAACCAAAACTCACAGTCAAGACGAAACCCACTCCCACGACACACACGGTTACACAGATGGGGAAGTGAAAGTAGCGTGAAGCATTTATTCTTCGTCTTAATGCTTGAGCTGCGTGGTTCTGGGTTTTTCATACAAGTGAGTGTGAATTTAAATTGTGAGCTCAAGTGTTTAAAAGGATAAATGTATGTGTGTGAGAGTTAGAGACGGTGGGGTTGCCTAATGTGGATGGAAACAGAAAGTTGCTTGCAAAAGAATCAGCATCCGGCTGATTATCTGCAGCTGTGATTTCTAAGATATGAGTCATCAAGAAGCTTCAGAGTCATCCCAACTCTCACAGTTACTGTGCATGTGAGAGACTCTCAGGTTTACAGTAAAGTGCTACGCTAAGGTATGAATGCAGCTGCAGCAAAAAGGCGGGAAGCAGAATGCAGAAGGTGATTTTTTTTTTCTTTTTTCATTTTTTTAAGCCTGTTTGCATCCTTGTGATGGAGGCTGAAACGTAAAACCCGTGATCAACGCCCAGAGCGAGAAATGAACTAGCCCGTGTATTTACTGTGTGTGCGCTGACTGCATGTGCATCGCCATGTTTGCTAATCAGCGCGCCTAAGTGTGCAGTATTTGAAATTTAAATGAATACACCCACGCCTCACTTAACTGAAACTAAGATGCTCAAATATGATTTGTGTGCACAGTCAACAATAGCTCTTTATTCATTGTCTAATTGGTAACTAAACCTGCATCTTCTGCTTTGAAGTGTTTAAAAAAAATCCCTCTGTCAGGGAATATCTGTCAGTCCTAACCCTTAGTCACGTTCTCCTCAATTACCAAACATCTGTCCTTCTTTTTCCTCAGGAAAGAGGAAGCCAACACAACAGCTGTGCCAAAGATATATTTGAGGTAAGAAATAGCTCAAGTTTGATTTCAGTTGGTTTGTTTTTAAAGCATTAGCACGTATTACAACTGCCTTATTAAATTTGCCACCTCATATTTGAGATGTGTCTTGCACTTCTTACAGCTCTTTCATTTGATTGCATGTTTTTGCAGAGTCATTTCAGTCTGTCTTTAGACTCAGAAGGCTGATTGTGTGGATGCTTTAAGCATCCACACTATTGAGTTCCTGTTTCTCTTTATTCTTTATTATTCTTAGGACTTCCGTACACTTTTCGCCGTGGAACTACTTCCACAATTTTTGTGCTATTTTCACCGTTCAAACTTTAAACTATTCTCCTATTTTTGCTCTTTCCGGCTATGACTTTTGGTATTTTATACTATTATACTTTTTAAAATATTCCACTTTTTTCCTTTAATTTGTCCCATTGAAATGAATGGGAAACTTCTGCAATTCTGCTAAAATTTGCTTGTTTTTGAAACTTAACTACTTCCTCATATTTTCACCTAGAACAACCATTCAAACTTTAAAATGTTCACAAATTATTGGGCTATTCAGGTATGATTCAGCTTTTTCAAATCTTTTACTGTTTTACTTTTATGCCTCTTAAAGTTTTGAGTTGCAAAATTGTGATTTTTCACAAAATACATGCGTTGTTATGGTTGCTATGCTCTTGGCTTCCAGTGTGACACTGAAGCTTTTGCAGTCTTCTCTTCATGTCCGAACAACTGTTTGCTACTTGCTCAATTTTCACTCAACTTCCACAAATTATACATCAAAACGTAGGTATTTTTGCTGGCTTTCAGAAAACGTCACTATCATTGTTGTGGTATTCATAGAACTTTCGCAAATCTCCTCAGACCAACACAATGTCAGAAAACTCTCCATATAAAGTCAATGGAGAGTTTGTTCAAAATCACCGCTGCATTTCTGTAATGAGAGGCATATTCGAATCGTCATATCTCCTTAACGAAGCAAAGTTAAGACATGAGGCTTGTCCCCGAATATCTTCAGACACCCCTGACGCTCACAATTCAAGAATTTCTTTCTCACCTATTACCGTTCTGAAATGAGTTGGACTTGTTTGAGGGTAGGAAATTTGTCCTTCGCTCAGATTTCTTCAGATTTCAAACCCTGGAAATGAACCACTTTTTTCTCTCGTCATAACTTTTTTTTGGATTTCCACAGAGACCTGAACATTTCCATGACTGTTCACCAAAGCCTGCTGTCTCTTACGGTGAAAGAATGATATCGATACTCCAAATAGATTTCGAGTTACAAAGCGTTGTTTGAGGGCAAGTCAAGGCAGTTTTTGCTTCGCTCTACTCAGTTATGGTGCATTAGAAGTCAAATATCTTTAATAATTCATATTTTAATGATAAATTGTTAACACTGGAAGATTCCCCCATCTCTTCTGAACAAAACGGTGTAAGAATGACCGTTCTAGCCCCTACGGTTAGGAAATTATGGTCATTTGTTTGAGGGGAGTCGTCACTATGAGAAATAGACTGCAATAATCCTGTGCCTCTCTGTGCTGCGTGTGTAAAAAGATGCACCTTTTTTGGCGGGAAAACATAAACAGCCACTCTGATTGGTGGATTCAAATTTAGCAGCTCCCAGGCTGACCTAGAAACTTACTTCTCTCTCCCTGTGTGTGTGTGTGTGTGTGTGTGTGTGTGTGTGTGTGTGTCTGTGTGTGTGTGTGTGTGTGTGTGTGTATTTAGTGGGAGAGAGAGAACCCTGCCCATATTTGGCAGCATGTCATTGTAGGATTTAAATTGAACATAGTTAGACTGGTTGACTGGATTAGAGCCTGTGTTTGTGTGTCCCTCTGTGCATTTGTGTTTCAATAAGTTATTACTATTCTGCTAAATCATAGTATTTCTGGTACTTTTCGGTACTTGTGCTAAATACAGTATTTCTGCTAAATCATACTATTTCTGCTTTTCATAAGATTTGTGCCTAATATAGTATTTCTGCTAAATTATAGTATTTCTGCTTTTTATAGGATTTGTGCCTAACATAGTATTTCTGCTAAATTATACTATTTCTGCTTTTTATACTATTTGTGCCTAAAATAGTATTTCTGCTTTTTATAGGATTTGTGCTTAATATAGTATTTCTGCTAAATTATAGTATTTCTGCTTTTTATAGGATTTGTGCCTAACATAGTATTTCTACTAAATGTAGTATTTATGCTTAATCATACTATTTCTATATATTTCTGCCAGGTCCCCAGGCAGCCAATCCTCTGTGAGGACTGAGACATTCAAATTTTCAAATCAGGGCCTGCACGGCTTCCCAGCCAATCATATATGTGTCCTGAGGCATTCAAATTTGCATATTGGGGCCTTCATGGCTTCTAAGCCAGCCAATCATATCTGAGGGCTGAGGAATTCAAATCCACAAATCAGGGCCTGCACAGCTTCCCAGCCAGCCAATCATATATGTGGCCTCAGGCATTCAAATTTGCATATTGGGGAATTCGTGGCTTCTAAGTCAACAAGTCATCCATGTCATATATCTCTAAAAATTCATATTTTAATGATAAATTGTCAACACTTGAAGATTCCCCCATCTCTTCTGAACAAAACCGTGTAAGAATGACCGTTCTAGCCCCTACGGTTAGGAAATTATGGTCATTTGTTTGAGGTGAGTCGTCATTATGAGAAATAGACTGCAATAATCCTGTGTCTCTGTGCTGCGTGTGTAAACAGAAGCACCTGTTTTGGAGGGAAAAAGTGCACAGGCTCTCTGATTGGTGGATTCAAATTCAGCAGCTCCCAGGCTGACCTAGAAACTTACTTCTCTCTCCCTGTGTGTGTGTGAGTGTGCGTGTGTGTGTGTGTGTGTGTGTGTGTGTGTGTGAGAGAGAGAGAGAGAGAGAGAGAGAGAGAAAGGCTTTTAATGGGATGATCTCATTCTAAGATTCAAATTCAATATATTTAGACTGGTTGACTGAATTGGATCTTGTGTGTGTGTCTCTCTGTGCATGTGTGTTTCCTTATGTGTACATATTTGTGATTGTGTGGCTGTTATAGATTTTTTTGCCAATTTTTTTCATTTAACAAGTATATTTGAGGGACCCTCAGCATGTTCAGCATTTTTTCAGCTGTCCATTTTGCTTTTCCAATTTTTCTGTTTAAGTTATTACTATTGTGCTAAATCATACTATTTCTGCTATTTCATAAGATTTGTGCTTAATATAGTATTTCTGCTTTTTATAGTATTTGTACCTAATATAGTATTTCTGCTTTTTATAGGATTTGTGCTTAATATAGTATTTCTGCTAAATTATAGTATTTCTGCTTTTTATAGTATTTGTGCTAAAACATAGTATTTCTACTAAATGTAGTATTTATGCTTAATCATAGTATCTCTATATATTTCTGCCAGGTCCCCAGGCAGCCAATCCTCTGTGAGGACTTAGACATTCAAATTTTCAAATCAGGGCCTGCACGGTTTCCCAGCCAATCATATATGTGTCCTGAGGCATTCAAATTTGCATATTGGGGCCTTCATGGCTTCTAAGCCAGCCAATCATATCTGAGGGCTGAGGAATTCAAATCCACAAATCAGGGCCTGCACGGCTTCCCAGGCAGCCAATCATATATGTGGCCTCAGGCATTCAAATTTGCATATTGGGGAATTCGTGGCTTCTAAGTCAACAAGTCATCCATGTCGTATATCTCTAAAAATTCACATTTTATTGATAAATTGTTAACACTGGAAGATTCCCCCATCTCTTCTGAACAAAACGGTGTAAGAATGACCGCTCTAGCCCCTACGGTTAGGAAATTATGGTCATTTGTTTGAGGGGAGTCGTCACTATGAGAAATAGACTGCAATAATCCAGTGTCTCTCTCTGTGCTGCGTGTGTAAACAGAAGCACCCGTTTTGGTGGGGAAAAGTGCACAGCCTCTCTGATTGGTGGATTCAAATTCAGCAGCTCCCAGGCTGACCTAGAAACTTACTTCTCTCTCCCTGTGTGTGTGTGTGTGTGTGTGTGTGTGTGTGTGTGTGTGTGTGTGTGTGTGTGTGTGTGTCTGTGTGTGTGTGTGAGAGAGAGAGAGAGAGAGAGAGAGAGACAGAGAGAGAGAGAGAGAGAGAGAGACTTTTAATGGGATGATCTCATTGTAAGATTCAAATTCAATATATTTAGACTGGTTGACTGAATTTGATCTTGTGTGTGGGTCTCTCTGTGCATGTGTGTTTCCTCATGTGTACATATTTGTAATTGTGTGGCTGTCATAAATTTTTTGGCAGATTTTTGTCATTTAACAAGTATATTTGAGGGACCCTCAGCATGTTCATCATTTTTTCAGCTGTCCATTTTGCTTTTCCAATTTTTCTGTTTAAGTTATTACTATTGTGCTAAATCATACTATTTCTGCTTTTTTATAGGATTTGTGCTTAATATACTATTTCTGCTTTTTATAGGATTTATGCTTAATCATACTATTTCTATATATTTCTGCCAGGTCCCCAGGCAGCCAATCCTCTGTGAGGACTCAGACATTCAAGTATACAGATCACAGCCTGCACGGCTTCCCAGCCAGCCAATCATATCTGAGGTCTCCCGTTTCCTCTCTCGTCATATCTCAGCGACAGATGTACAGAGAGCAATGAAAATCGCAGTCAAAGTACACCAAAGTCCGCTGATTCAGCCAGTAGAAGAATTATGCTTCTAGTCCACCTAGTTTTTGAGTTACACACTGTTTTGTAACTCCAAAAATGGCATTTTTCGCCTCTCACCGCGATCTAATTCTGACTCCTCATCAGCCTGTTTTTCAAAACGCCTGCTCTCTTTCCCAGTGGCGCAGTTGGTAATGACACGGGTCTGCAAGCCAAAGATCGTGGGTTCGATTCCACCTTGGTCAACATGTTTTTTTTTCCCTACAAATTAATACACTGTCACAGACCAGTAATTCATATTCATCATTTATTACAATTCTGCAAACTTTTATGATTTTACCAGCTTTTCTAATATAGACCTCACATTCTTGTTAACACTCCATGGCACAAATACTCTTCCCTTTACGCTTTGTGTATGTGTGTGTGTGTGTATCAATATTTCTCCCATTTTAAAGTATTACTCCTCCATAATTGTATTTCTGTTAAATCAAAGTACTTTTATTACATCTTAGTACTTCTGCTCAATCATAGTATTTCTGCTACTTTGTGGTACTTGTGCTAAACACAGTATTTCTGCTAAATCATACTATTTCTACTATATTATATTTTTCTTTCTAAATATAGCATTTCTGCTATATAATAGTATTTCTGCTATGTTATAATATTTGTGCTAAACCAGAGTATTTGTGCTGAAACATAGTATTTCTGCCAAATGATAGTATTTCTGTCAAATTATAGTATTTGTGCTAAAAAATAGTATTAATTTAAAATTACAATATTCATAGTTCATCACAGTGTCTCTGGTAAATCACAGTATTTGTGCTATGTTGTACTATTTTTCTAAATCATAGTGTTTCTGTAATGTTTAAGTATTTTTGGCTAAATATATTCTTTCTGTTATCTTATACTATTTCTCCTAAATTCTTGTATTTTTGAGAAGTTATGTTTCTGGCAAGTTACAATATTTCTGCTAAATTCTGCTATGCTATTGCATTTCTGCCAAGTATTATGTTTCCTCTAAGATATTGCAGTTCTGCTAAGTTATTCCATTTTAGCAAAGTTGTTTTGCTTCTGCAAAGTTTTTACAATTTCTGCAACTTTTCAGCTTTTTCAGCTACCTTTTGCATACAGCTTCAGCTTTAAGCATCCACACTGCATTTTCGCAGGAAATGCAAATTTTTCTAGTTACAATTACATTAATGCTTAAGAGGAGAAAATGCCAGCAGCAGCTCATTTGTGGGCTGCAGCCTGTGCATATATGCATATATATGCATTATCAGTTCATCTGCATTTGCTGAACACTTCTGTCATAAATGTCAGGAAACAGTGGAAGATATCCAGCTTTTTTCCACAATCTACACTAACATTTAGATGTCATTTTGTCTTTGACTTTGGGATCTCAGGATACAGTAGCATTGATGATTATTATTGATATATTTTAATAGAACACATGTGATAACATGGTTAATAATCCAGTATCAGATGCTATCTGGTTGACACTAGTGTGTAGTAGATTGTGGTTATTATTGCACCTCGAGGTTGATACCAGAAGTTTGTGCTTGTGTATCAGTTCATCTGGTTGCCTTATCACCACCCAGTAGCTGTAACTCTTCTCTTGTGCACCTTTTTTCTACAGTTACAATTGTTTTCCACACCTCTCACCTTTAACAATTAGGAAGTTATATGATAAATTAAACAGAAACTCCTCGTAGTGCAAAAACAAGAAGCATTTTAATTACAAAAACATACACAGATTTTTCTTTTATTTAAAGTTACTAAATGTTTACTGTTGACTGATACCACCTAATCATTCTGACCATAATTAACCAGATCTGAGTGTGTGCCAAGCGGCCCACTGGTCTAAGTTGCTACCCTGTGGACAGTCACTAGTGTAGACTGAAGAGCAGGGCAAAGAAGAAGAATAGAGTTACAGAGGACCTGTTGGGGAAAGGTGGGAGGAAGATAGCAACACATAATACTCCACCTGGGAGATACTGTTGTTTTTAATGGAGAAAAGGGAGTGAGGGCTGGTGCTGTGTCCTTGGTGACTAAAGGAGAAGAGATAATGAAGTGAAAGGATGAGCGGAGAGAGGAAACACACACCCTCCAAGGCTTAATGCTGAGGGTGGGAAGAGGGAGGAGGAGAAGAGGGAGAGAAAAAAAAAGTAATTTAATGTACATATATATATGTGTGTGTGTGTGTGTGTGTGTGTGTGTGTGTGTGTGTGTGTGTGTGTGTGTGTGTGTGTGTGTGTGTGTGTGTGTGTATACATTATTATTTTTTGTCTTCTCTCTATCTTTTGTTTTTTCTTCTTTGGAAAGAGCCAGACTAGACTGTTTACCCCGAATTCCTGATTTTATGCCAAGCTAAGCTAACTGGATGTGGGTTTTATTAAACGCACAGATAATAAGAGTGCTGATAATTTACTTACCTGAACTCTTAAACAGAGTAAGTGCAGCAAATTAACCAAAATGTTAGCTGAATCCTTTAAGATCAGCTCCACCAACTCTCTGCCGCACACACACAAAAACACACTCACGCAGATCTTCTGACATCAGATCTGATAAAGCATGACCTTTTCCAGAGCATGCTCACCGCTTCAGCAGCCAAGTAACCCTCTGCTTTTGTTCTTTACCCAACGATTGCTGCATGCACGTATATATTAGAGCCAGAGCTGCCATGCTTCCACATTGGGACACATCTGAGGAATCACATGAGCTAAAATGGGGGATGAATGGTACAAAATCAAGACGTTTTGTTAGCATCTATGAGCTCTGGTTAGTCTGACTGCGGGCAATCTAATCAGAAGAGATTATGATCAGAGCTGGAGCAAAGGCGGTGTTCTGTGGATGCACTGCCTCCTGCGTGTGCCTGGTTTCCTCTCAAGTGCTGTGCAGAGAGAACAAATAAGAAATGGCGCACATTCTCGTAATAGTCCAGGTGTATAATAGTGTGTATTTACCACAGACTTTCACATGTCACCTCAGGGCGAGCTGCAACACACACACACACACACACGCAAACGCGCACACACCATCACAGTCTAATCTGTAAGTAGTAACACAGTTAATCATTTGAAATATACTATAATGTGTCATGCATCTAATGTCTGCATGGAAGCTATTATTAGAACAAACAACATAATGCACAGGTACTCATCAGACTGACAGGCCTGACATCTGTTATACTAACCAAGAAATATACAGATTTTATGAGACATCCCCATTAAAACTGCTTCAACTGTGGTCGACCAAGATTTATTTTTTAAAATGTAATGCATGTAATCTTAAAGTCTGAGAAGTTTAGAAAATGTCCATCACAAGTTCCTCGAATATGAAGTTGTGTCTAAAACTAGTACAACTGTCTCAGTGTACAGGAAATCAAAAGCGAATGCTGATCTCTCTTTCTGTATAAATGAGTTATCAGGTGAACAGTTAGTAACCTGAATAGCACAACCCCCCCCCCCCCCCCCCACACACACACACACACACACACACACACACACACACACTGTGGGAGCACATTTAATCTGTGGTAATAGCTGAAACACTGCATGCCACAGGAGTGAACCGAAGACCCTGCACTTTGTAAGTAAAGCAGTGTTTCCTGTAGCAGTCCGTGACGGGTGGGTCGATGATTCTTTTACTTACTTCCTTCTAAGATCTTTGAGGAGATATTTAAAACAGATCAATCCAGCAAAGCTACGTTTTCACTTTTATTGCATGTTCTACAATTGGTGATTGTACCGGCGCACTCAGCACTGATGAGCACTCGTTGCGGTTCGCTTCCAGATGTCTTTCATGCTCTTCTCCCCAGGGCTTCCTTCCACAACAAATGTTGTGATGAGCTTTTTGTGTGTGTTCGGACTCACGTATTGAATACCTTTGAAAATGCAGAATGAAAAATGCAACAGCTCTATGGTGCAGTCCTCCTGAAAACTGCAAAATCATGTCTATTTCTAATTTTATTAGATCACACTTTGAGCCCAAAATGTTCCGTTTTGTTCACATTCAAAGCTAGTGAGCCGCTGTTACATGCACCTGTTTTTGTACACCGACAGCTCTGGTGAGCCGGGGGTTTTAATTCACTGCACACTGATCACAGATGTTTCAAGCGTGCAATTCACATCTCTCAACTTACAGTAGACAGGGACGCTAACCCATATTCACAGCCAGACACGCTCCCCCTGGTGGGGAGGAACAGTGTTCATAATTAGAGTCAGCTGTTAAACATGGTGCTCAGGACTGTAGAGAAATGAAGAAAGTTCTGCTGATTTAGTATTCAGGAAGATTCATCCATCACAGTGGCATTTCACCATTGGCCTTTGACCCCAACTCTGCATTTCTGCTAAACAGGACATGACCCAGTCCTGGAGGGACTTTGGGGACTCCTTGAGGCGTGACCCAGCACAACGAATCCTGTACAACTCTAAGGTATGTCTGTGACTTTGTGTTTATCTTTAACGTCTGAAGTTCAGCTTTATTACTTCATTTATACATCATGTTTGGGGTTTTCTTTGTGAAGTAATGGTTTTCTGTATGATTATCAGTCTCTCACATCGCTGTGAAAGGATTTTGGTCAACTCTTCTTGACAACATTGGTTTAGTTCATCAAGGTTTAGGCATTCATTTATGTGTAGCTCTCTTAAGGTCCCACCACAGCATTTCGATCCGGTTGACGTTTGAACCTTGATTCTATTCTGTTGTAGATTTGCTGCTGTGCTTGGGATCTTTGTCCTGTTGCATGACCCAGTTTTACTCAGACTTCAGCTGTTGGACAGATGGCCTCCTATTTGACTCTAGAATAATGTGATATACAGAGTTCATAGTTGACTCAGTTACAGCAAGATGTCCATGTTGTGGGGCTGCAAAACCAGCCCAAATCGTCACCCATCCACCACCGTGCTGACAGTTGATATGAGATATTTGTGCTGATTTGCTGTTTGGTTTTCTCCAAACGTGGCACTCTGTGTTATGTCCAAACATCCAAATACTTAGATCTCCTCTGTCCAAAGCACTGTGTTACAGACGTCTTGTGGTTTTTTCCAGATGTAACATGTTGTTTTTAGAGAGAAGAGGCTTTCTCCGGTTCTACTTGTAGTGTCACAAACTTTAACATTTAACATGTTAACTAAGGCCTGTAGATATTGCTCTTTGGTTTGTTACTATTTTTCTAGAGGTTTGCACGATCTGACCTGGAGGTGAAGCTGTTGGGATGTAAATTCCTGGGAAGATCTGCAGGTTTTAAAATTTTGTTCAACTGCTCAGACTTTCACCTCCTGGTTCTCATCTGTGTTTGAGGTTGAAGGACTGAGATTACGCTCGCTGTTTCTGAATCAGCGTGTCTGTGGTTGACAAGGAAAAACAAATGTGTGAAAAAAAACCAAACCTCAATCACTTCTGGTGATTTTCCTGCATATTATGAGTCAATGTTTATCTATAGGGACGACACATTTTTAACTGTTAAAAGTGAGATTTACTTACAGTTGTTTTGTTGTCTGTCTTTCCAAAGGATACCAAACAGCCAATTACACAACAAAGGCAAAGTATGTTTTTGCCGATTTTTCTGTCAAATTTGAATATCTGACATTTGTCATCATTTACAAGCAGCTCCCTGTTATTAGTGTTGTAATCTGGTTTCTTTCTCTCTGTCAGACCGAGGGGATGTTCCGCTGCGAATGGCCCGTCACCCTCATGTGGCCCCCCACAAATCGTAAGTGTGGCCTAAGGAAACACGATCCTCTGATGTTCCTCAAGCTTGAGCTGCTTCTGTAGCGCGCACACATACACACACACACACAGAGTGATGAAACACATCACAAATACTCGTGCGTGTCACGAGAACTTCTGTAAACTGTATTCATCAACCTCATCGTGTCAGTAGCTGCGAGGAAAAACACGAGTGATAGCGAAAGAGGGGCGAGAGATGTAGACATCTCAGGTCAATCAGCTAACGGTGTTCCAGGCTACAAGTCGGGTTAAAGGTTACTGAACATTCCTGAAAGCTGTCAGTGGAGACCGATGTGCTGCTGTTTGTTAACTTTTTACATCCTCCTTTTAACGTGAAACACATGTTGAGTGGTGTAAGCCAACTATACAATTTCACAACCTTTGTTATGTAAGACAGAATTTTTTTTTTTTTTTTGAGGGGGGGGGGGGGGGGGGGGTGACTTTACTAAAATATTTATAGAAAGTTCTTTTTAAACATTTGAACATGTTTCTGCAATGTAAATAAAGCTTGTGCAGTTACATAATATAACCAATACATAACCAGTCATCTTTACTGAAGACAATATTGAGTAAAGGGTTTAGCAGTGATTGGTTAATCTGACTTAGTTATCTTTGTATAGTTTAAGAGCCAAAGGTGCTTAATTTATGTGGTTTTGAAACTGAGTTTTATTTGTTTTGGGGAGAAAAATAACTGCATTGAAATTTAATTTTGAAATCAAAAGAAACTTAAAGTACTGTACAAAAGACTTAAACCACCACTCAACTCTTTATATTTTATTTCCAAGGAGCCAGACTTTCTTGTCATTTTGAAAGTCTTGCAATGTTTTTCTTTGGACTTTGGTTGATTTTTTTATTTAGTCCTTGTACCTGACCATTTTCAGAGGAATATTTTGTTTGGTTTTGCAAAAAACACTAGGCTAGTGGTCTCAAAGTCAGTCCTTTGTTATCTTGGCTGTGTGCTTAGGTTCGTTGTTGTGGCGGGGCGTGGCCTGCGGTGCCGTGCAGAGGAGGCGGACGCACCTGCACGGCATCCGCAATCACGCCCCGCCGAATTAAATATTGTACTGGGTCCTGTGGTTGGGTTGTTGGTGTTATGTTGAGCTGGAAGCGGGAGAGCTGCAGCTCTGAGTGCGAATGTACAGCAACCGTGTAGGGATTAATAAAAGCAGCAAAATGCCACTGGGTCTGCCGTGGTCGTTTACAGTTGTCTTGTTGGAAAATTAACCATTGCCCCAGGTCCAAAGGGCTCAGGAGCAGGTTATCATCAAGAATGTCTCTATACCCTGATTAGTGTCCGGATTCAGTCCTCCTTCTGAAAACATCCCCATAGCATGATGCTGCCACCACTTTAGGGATGATATTTTCAGGTGATGATGGCATTCACACCAAAAAGCCACACCAATTTTTTGTTTTTGCTCAGACCAGAGAATTTTGCTTTTTATGGTGTCCTTTGGCAAACTCCAGTTGAGCTGTCATGTGATTTTACTGAGGAGTGTCTTCATCTGGCCACTCTACATCACAGGGCTGGCTGGTGGAAGCTTCTCCTCTCGCCACAGAGCAATGCTGGAGCTCTGTCAATGTGACCATCAGGTTCTTGGTTACATCTCTTATTAAGACCTTTCTACCCCAATCGCTCAGATTGGCAGGGTGGCTAGATCTTGAAGACTCCTGCTGGTTCCAAACTTCTTCCAGTTACGGATGATGGAGGCCTCTGTGCTCACTGGGGCCTTTTAAAGCTGCAGAAATTTTTCAGTATCATTCCCCAGGTCTGATCCTTGATACAATTCTACAGGTCGGCAGACAATTCTTAGACTTCTTGGCTTGGTTTATACTCTGAGAGGTACAGTCAGCGATGGCATCTTATATAGACTGCCGTGTGTCTTTCCAAATTATGTCCAGTCAGCTGAATTTACTCCAATACAAGTTGGAGAAACATCTGACAGATGATCAAGGGAAGCAGGATCCACCTGAGCTCAATTATGAGTGTCATGGCAACATGTATTTGATACATGTTATACTTTTGTTTTGTTTTTTTAATAAATTTGCCAGAATTTTACACAAACGTTTCATTTTGTCTATATGGGGTCCTGAGTGTAGAATTTTCAGATGAAAAATAATGAGGGGTGGCTGAAGACTTTCACACTCTTTTTCACTGCACTGCAGCTCTTAATTTTTGAAGACATTAATAGACGGAGCTGTTCATGGAAATGCAAATGTCAGACTTTAAACACCGTTGAAGTGTTTACCTTATAATGTCAAATTGAGCCCATTTGAGAACACTGCAGATAACCATCCAGATAAGTGAGTGGATTTAAATCATGTCCTGGTTGCACCCTCATGTAGTTTCCACTAATGAATATATGTCTGAAGATCTGTGGGCTGTGTTCAAACTTATCATTTCAATAAAGAAGAACACAAACGTTTGGAAGTGCTGAAAATTTGAAATGCATCATTCTGATAGACTGATTAAAAAAAAATGTATCAGATCGAATCAAGTATGGGCTGTGAAAGGTGGTTGTCTGGCAGGAGAGATTAGGTTTCAGTTGGTTCTTGGCTTTGTGACTGTGTATTTGTTGGTTTACAGCATGCTCGCCGATGACTTGAAGCTGAGCAGTGATGATGAGGAAACTCCCACGGTAGGTAACACTCATCTTCCCATATTGTTGATCATTTCTTTGTCAGTAGTCTTGGCCTGAGACGGACATGATTAGAAGATATTGAGAATCCTTGAGGAGACAGAGAGACTATGCGGGAGAGTGTGTGAGGACAGAGAAAGCCAAAGGGAAAGAAAAAGTGCCTGGCTTCTCCTCTTGAATGACACTTTTTCTAATGTGTATAATAACAAATTACTGTGTTTGTTTTGTGTCCCACAGGTGATTCATGAGTCAGCTTCCTGGGACAGACACAGGTACCTGCTTACAAATCCTTCACTTCCTTTTCCTTTTTCTTCTGTATACCTGTAAATATGAGTTAAATATTGTGAATAACAACAGTATATATGCCTGCGTACCCCCTCTGACCCCTCTCTGATGTTTGTGTGTGTGTTGACTGACAGCCTGTCAGCACAGCGAGCGCACACACATGGCAGGCGGGTGAGACATTCCAGCTCAGACTCCTCAGGCTCAGACTCCACCAATGAGTCAGGCAGCAGTAGCTTTCATTCCCGGAGCCCAAGCCAGAGTCCAGAAGTTCACCCTGATCCCGAGTCGCCTGCCAACATCCAGCCACTGTGCAACAACAAGGAGGTACCAAATGCTGAAGCCACAGCCTCCCCGTCTGCGTTCTCCGTCTTCTCTGCCCATGTCTCACTTGTTTCTCTCCTTCTCTGTTTATGAGCCTGAGGGTGATTTCTCTGCAGGGAGTTGTGGGCTTTAAGGCAGTTGACAGCAGGTGTGGAGAGGGACAGAGCAATGAGGAATGCATGCAAGTGGGAGAGGAAGAGGACTTGGGGGTTGAGGGGCAGAGGTAGCTCGGAGAACTAGTGCGTAGGTGTCATTTTAAAAGTGTGACTCTTAAAGAGAGAAGCCCTCGGGATGTGGAAGTCATCAAAACCTGAATTCGGGTTGACAGTTACAACTAGACCTTTTTCAAAAAATAGATATTACAGTAAAAATAATGTGGACTGCTTGTTTGTTATTATCTCAAATAAATACAGATAGGGTGTAGGCCAGGGTATGGGCTGTTGGAGGTGGGGGGCATTGTAGATGTGTGTTGTGTGGGAAATGAAGGGGAAACCAGCTTCTCTTCTATGAATGCAAGGCCCTGTATGACATAGCATAGACTGTATTACTGAACATGCACAACATTGGGCCCCTATATAGAGGAAGGGAGTGTGTTTGTGGGGAGGGAGGGGGGGTGTAAACCATGTGTTTTTCATTTACGTCAAGTATTTGAGTGTCTCCCAAGGAACAGATGGGGGGTTGGAGTTGTGGAAGCAGCAAATCCAGAGTTCCAGGTAGTGAGAAAAAAAAGGGAGGGACAGAAAAGTAGGAGGGGAGGCAGTCAAGAGGGCACAAGAGATGCAGTGTCTTCTCTGGAAAGGGAGCGAGGGATGAGGGTAGGAGGGCAGAGGGGTCACTGTTTGGCTTGAGGAGTGGAGGTTTAATTTAGCTCCTGGTCAGCGAAGACAGAAAAGAAGTGAGCACGTAAGAGAGAGAGACGTTTGCGCTCCAGCTGTGAGTAAACTCTTTGTTGTTGTTGTTTTTTTACGTGAGTAAAAAGCTCCTACTTTCTTTCTCATTCTTATGGTTAGCAAGCCAGTTGTTGAGCAAACATTAAGTGAGTCATTTGGTATAAGTGGATGAGGGGTTGAGCTACTGTAACCTCAGTCCGAGTCCACTGAGCATGCGTTGGAAAGTATGCTGTTGAAAGGTTCTAATGTTGGAATTTATTTATGAGTCATAATCCAGATTTGTCATTTGGACTTTAAATAGTTTCACAACAGCTGAGCCGGTGAGGTATTTTCTCATGTGCTGTGAAAGTATTACAGTTTTACATGTTTCTATTAGAATGTGCAGATAGTGTGATATAAACACATTTGGGTGAGGCTTGTATCATTCCTTACGATGGTTGAATGTAAGATTAAGTGATCCGGAATCGTCTGTTCGCCCTGGATTATCACAAAATTAGCCCATAATGATGCAAAATAGGTCAGGAGGTTTAATTACTCTCCTACTTATAGTAGTAGTGTAATATCTTGGGGGTTTTTTTAGTAGTATTTCATGATTTAATGTTTGACCTTTCGATTGCACGTGTAGCCTGCAAAAAATTTACTGCATAATTAAGTCCTAACCTCTTGCTTTATTAGAAGCCCCTGCAATCTGGCAAGTCTCCACTGCTTTAGCATCGAGCTGTTTCTTTCCTCAAACTACTGAAATCATTCCACACTCTGTTCTATAAAATTATTTTTTTATGATTGAATTGTTCACTCACTTTTTATATCCTTTTGTGTCTGCTTTCTAGACACATTCAGATCAGGTTGATGTAAATAAGAATAGGTTGATGACAACTTTTAAGGACCTCTTTAGCCAGCATTGCCTTTTTATGTTGGAAGTAGTTGAAAAAAGTACATAAAATAGAATTATAATTAATTCAGCCAGTGGCAGTGATAAAATGCTGTGTGCATATGGCTATGTCAGTAATAATAATTCAGATCTACAGTGGATATAGCTGCATAATAGCATTTTTATTATGTTGTTCCAGCCTATTTCTGTATGTTGAAATCCTCACAATCCCCGACTGTCATCAATATTTTATGATTAATTTGTCTTTTTATCTCTCTCTTTTTCTGTGTTTTCTTAAGCCTGATCACCCCCCTGCTGCCCAGTGGCAGTTAGATAAATGGCTGAAGAAGTCGCGGAAAAAATGTGCCAGCACTGAGCAAAATCCCTCCCAGACTATTCCAGGACGCCTGCACTCTCCCCACACCCACCGAGCCCCATCCCCAGCAAGGTCATTTGACAGCAATCAGGAATACAGCCCTAGCCAAAGCCCTATTCCCAGCCCACAGTTCAGTTACAGCAACAACAACAGCCCCCTTCCAAGCCCTGGTTACAGCTACTGTCCAAGTCCGAGCCCATTTACCAGCACTTGTCAAAGTCCCAGCCCTAGTCCAAGGCACAGCCCAATTCCAAGTCCAGTTCTAAGTATTTGCCCCAGTCCATGTGGGACACTAAGAGACAGCCGTAGTCCTAGCCCTATAGCTAGAGATCCTCCAAGAAGCCCGAGTCCCAGTATACCTGCTCCTTCCAGGGTTTGTCACTACCCTGAGTTTCAGAGTCAGAATCAACCTCAACCCAGTCAATCAACCAATTCCCACAGGATAAAAATTAGGCCATGGATCGCCCCGGTGTCTGACACTAATACAAATATCAAGTCCACGAGTAATACTCATCTTCAGCCATCTCACAAACACAGACCCAAGACTCGACCACCACAGGACCAAGGCCAAAGTCAGACTAAATCAAAGGCTTCTGTCATTTTAACCTCTAGTCAGAATCAAAGCCACACATCTAGACCCAAGCCTAACTTTTATCCAAGCTCTAAACAGCTGGCTGATGTGTCCCAAACTAGAAACACATCACAGCTTGCGCAAATCCAGGGAAGCAGGTCCAGTCACAAGCCCCGACCTCCATTTCAACCAAATTCTCAACATAGCCCCACAAGAGCAAAGCATTTAGTCCCTACTGCTCGTGAAATCAATCCTCTTCATAATTCTCAATCTACCTCCAGAGCTGCTAGTAATCCTGGTTGTGGGCCAAACTCTCAGTCCATCCCTGGCCTCAAAAAACACAGGTCCAAGTCTTGGGAGGCCACTGCCCCCACCACTGTAAATGTTAATCACGCGAAAACAACACCGAAAAAACCTCAAACTAAGAAACAGGAGGTGGAACGCAGAAGAGATCATCTGACCACAGGAGAGGGGAGAAAACACGAGAGAAAGGAAGATAGACAAAAGGAAAAACAGCAAGGGAAACGGGAGCAAAAGGAAGACAGGAGGCTGGCGGAGGAGCAGCTATTGAGACGGTCCTGGATCCAGAGTTCGGCTGAAGAAGAGGAGGGGGAAGAGGAGGAAGGAGTGACGGAACAGGACAGGAGGAGAGAGGAGACGGCAAGAGAGGAAAGTCGGAGGAAGAGGGAGGCGCAACAACAGCGACATAAATGGGAGGCCAAACATAAAGTCCCTACCAACCACTCACATCAGCAAGGGGGGACAAAAAAGCGGGGAAGAAGTGAGGAGGAGAGACAGTTCCAGCCAGACCCGTCGCCTCCTTCATCTTCACGGTCCCCAACTCCTCAGAGAACATCCTCCTCATCCTCTTCTTCGTCCTCATCGAGTTCAGATTCTGAATCTGAATTTCAAGCTCCGATTACCAAAGTCCCAGCAGACTCCACCTCTCAGAGGAAACTCGCCAAGCCAGGGCAACAGGGCCCAGGAAGGCCTGACGCCAGCAGGCCTAAGGTGGTGCAGCAGAGACAACCGAGCTCAGGTAACCCGAGTGAGGACCAGCAAAGTGCGGGGAAGCAAAAACTCTACACCCTCGTCCCCTTTGGACGAGGGAACAAGGCTGCACCCCACTCCCAGCGAGGGCTCCGAAATCTGGTGGTGCACATAGACCTCTGTCTTCTCAAGAGGGTCCCAGACACTGCTACTCAATCCACTCCTAAAAAAACCTCCTCTTCCTCCTCATCCTTATCAGCCAAGGACAAGCAAATTGAGACTATGAAACACCTGCACGTCCCTGAGACACAGACTAAAGACAGCACAAGAAAGCGCAAGGTAGACAGTGTTTCCTTTCATTCTTTGCCAAATGTGACGTGCATGTCCACAGAAATGGAATAAATCATTGTGTTCTGCAGGAAAAATGTCATTTGAATACTTTTGTATGGTCTCATGATGTACATGTGTGTTTGTGTGTGACCAGCTGGAGAATGGTGTGTCACACAGAGAAAACAAGAGGAGTTATGCAGACAAAACCTCAGGCCACACAGAGTCGTCATCTTTCACAGCTGAGACCGTAACGACTGATACCGTGGACAGTGGGTAAGAAAAACTATGACGACACACTTCAGTTTGCACATACAGCCACGTGGCATGCACACCCAGTTGCACCGATGCAATTTAATCCCATATTATGTGGCATTTGTATCAATCAGGTGTGTGGAGGACGATTTGGACAGTAAGAGGCCGCTGTCTCCGCTGTCTCCCTTGTCTCCCCGGCCCCAGAGCCCCGAGATCCCCAAGTCTAACTCCAAAACAAAAGCTGCAGAACAGCATCACACCCACAAGAACAAAGACAAGAACAGAGATTCTGCGATAAAGGTAGCATAAACAGCTACTCTAAATAATGCCAACTCCACTTATTCCAACCATTTTTGCTCATCCTCGTCTCCTTTCGTGCACTCAGCCCAAGATGGAAGTGGAGTGTGTGAAAGTGTCGAAGCAGCCCCAGCCACCACCTGAGTCCTGGAGCACTGCAGCACAAAGGGGGACTGTGCCAAACCACGAAACGTGAGCGATCCCGCGTAGTCCACACAGTCCATTCCTGCACAGCCCA
The DNA here is from genome assembly GCF_963969265.1 of Rhamphochromis sp. 'chilingali'. NCBI lineage: Eukaryota > Metazoa > Chordata > Actinopteri > Cichliformes > Cichlidae > Rhamphochromis > Rhamphochromis sp. 'chilingali'. Next base: position 21,887,477 of record NC_137941.1, on the reverse strand, counting down.
CACTGCCTTTCTGTCATATAAAAACACAGACTGACAGTCTATGTAATCTTAATGATGATATGTAAACAGGATTATGTAAAAAGATTCCACAAAAATCACTATAATTAACCCAGATTGCATTTCAGACAATGTGTAATTAGATCATAATGAAGTTGTCAGGGGTCACGTGATTACATTTTGTTCATGTCTTTTAAAATTTTGAACTATACTTTAAAATTAGGAAACCTTTGCGATAAACACAAAACCCCATGTTTCACAGTAGATAAGGTCATTTGATTTACCCAAGTGTAAGTGCTGAATATTCAAAATACATTTAATTTGCTTTGCTAATACACTTTTTAATTGAAAAACATCACCAACATTCAGTACTTTCATTTTGAGACCATTACATTTTCCCTTATATCACCCAGAATGCTCTGCATGATCTCATAAAATACTCTTTACAGTCTGTAATCAACGTTATTGTGTGTTTGTCTTTTTTTTTCTAGTCCTCACCATGCTGAGTACTACTTACATGAAGCCAAAAGGATGAAGCACCGTGCTGATGCCATGGTGAGTCTTTGATCTTTGCTTGAATATAAATTGTTAATATTGAAATTATAGTTATTGCAGATAACGTGGAAGAAGTTTGGAGCTTATTTATTTATTTTTTAAAATCTGTGTTCATTAAGCATGCAGTTCTTTGTCTCTGTGTAGCTTTGCATGATTCACAGTTCAAAATAATCCTTCTTTGTGCATTTCTGGACTGTGATGTAGCTCCTCGCTTACAGTGTCTCCGAAATCACAGACTGCATTTAAAAGATGGGCATAGCTACTGTGACATCACCCATCTGGATTATGAACATGGAAGACCCTTGTTAACAAAGTGACCATACTTGGATGAGAGTAGGGAATGCTAATTTATCAGCTAATGTTAACAGGCTTGGTTTGGATGCAGCACCCAAAAACTTTGTGGGTGCACTGCAAAATCAGTGTTACATATAAATAAAATACACAATCCAAAATTTCACTCAGTGAAACAGCGCAAAACTATTCGACACTTTGTAGCTCACATTATTACTTGTTATTTGTCGGATAATAGAAGTAAAAATTAAAAAACAACTACTCTTAATGCAGGCGTTCACAACGACTGCGTGATGGATTCATTTGTTTTTTCAAACTGAGCTTGAGTTTTCAGATTTTTCCGACCAATCAGACCACTGCATTCAGCAATAAACGTGCACCAATACTGAATATACAAATAGTGAAATAATCCAATTTTACCTCAGACACAGACACTGCTCTGGGTCAGTCGGCTCTCTAAAATGATTTCTCTCCCTCCTAAGATGTGTTCCCAACTCTGCCAACATGAGCTCAAACTGCCCCACTGACATCCTGAAATATGCACGACAGCGGCCGCGATACAGCTTCACCTCCTGAAATTCTCCATGCTGCTGCCTTTTCCTGGGAATCGAATGAACACAGACTCTCAGTTTCTTCTTTTTCTCGTTTAGAAACCTCAGGAGCAGCTGATCATCCCAAACAAATTAGAGACCAAAACTTTTTTTGTGCCAGGCTTTAAGTGCTATAGTGTAAATATGCCTATCAAGTTAGACATTTTAACATTGGGGTCTTTGTGGATTGACTTTTTTTTTTAAGTGGCCAATCCAGGAATTGCAAGAACCATCTGAAATGAAACATTTACAGCACTTTGAAGCATACCCTTACAATAAAGATTACACTGACACCATCTTCTGGTATAAATTGGTTTATATCAGGGCGATTGGGGTGCCAGCCATACGTACAGCCAGTTTAGAATCACTAAATAACCTAACATTTTGGCTTCTTTTGCCTCTCCAACTGTGGGAGGAAGCAAGCTACTGGATTCAAACCCAGAACTTTTTTTCTGTGACAGTGCTAAACATGTATCACTGGGCTGCCCAAAAAAAATTAACAAATAAAATAATATTTTGCCTCTTTTGATTATTTCTTTCCAGGTCGACAAGCTAGGGAAGGCTGTGAACTATGTTGATGCTGCTCTCTCGTTCATGGAATGTGGGAAGGCAATGGAGGAAGGGCCGCTCGAAGCAAAGTCTCCTTATACCATGTATTCGGAAACAGTGGAGCTCATTAGGTGAATGACATTTCAATGCTAAAGCGGTCACAAGTCATTTGGATTTGGATATGTGCATAAACACAAATTGTGGCTCTGGTGTTAAAAAGCCTGTTTCTTAAGGTACGCAATGAAGCTGAAGAGCCACTCTGGCCCCGGGGCGAGACAGGAAGACAAACAGCTGGCGGTTCTGTGGTACATATTTCTTCATCTCATCTGTTTAAGCCACATCTATCATCATACTGAAGGACGTGCATTTTGAGGATAATTTTGCGCCATGTCCGACTCTTACCCACAGTTTCCGATGCCTGGCCCTCCTTTACTGGCAGATGTTTCGCTTGAAGAAGGATCACGCACTGAAATACTCCAAAGTGCTGCTGGATTACTTTAAGGTACATCTAAAAACAAGTCATTTACTTGAAAACAAGTCAACTTTTATGTGTGGATGACACGTCAATAAGCCTTGTTTGCATGTTGTTACAGAGCTCTCCTAAAGTGCCTACTACCCCACCCGGTTGGAGTGACTCTGGGAAGTAGGTGGATGATAACTTTGAATGATCGGCCTTTTCTTCAGCCCATTTAGTCCACTGAAACCACCGCTGATTGCCCATCACTCTGTTGTGTATGTGTGTTTTCACTCTTAGGGGTACAGGAGGACCCCCCTCTTCACTCTCGCCTAATACCAAACACCTCGCACGGGTTTCCCACGAGGGCAGCAGCTCTGCCTCCCTCATAAGCATTCCCCACCGTATCCACCAGATGGCAGCAACTCACCTGAACATTACCAACAGTGTGCTGTACAGCTATGAGTACTGGGAGGTGGCAGACAACCTTGCAAAGGAGAATAAAGGTAGTGGTGATTTAAATGGGAAATAAAAAGGGGAGAGATTACCATGAAAATATGTCAAATGCATTTTGGTTTTCAGATGTTTTAAGACCAATATCTTTTTTTTCTTCCTCATCAGAGTTCTTCAACTACTTGAATACTTTGTCTGGGCCATTGACTCTTCACAGTAGCATCGCTCACGCTGTCCAGTACACCAGGCAGGCCCTTCAGTGGATACGCATTAGTGCCAAACTCAACTAACTTAGAAAGGATTCACTATAACCTGCCCACTGGATCTCATTGACGGTAGAGGAGGTAAAACTCTGGAGAGCACTGAGATGGATGAACTCCCACAGAGCCTAATAACCCCCACAGTATGTTTTGGTGCATACGCTTCCTTACTGTGTGCACATTAAATGAGCCTCTTAACCATTTGCCAAATGTCCCTCGGACCTTGGAGGATTCACATGTATGTTCAAATTCACCCGGAAAGCCTTTTTCATACTTTGGAAGTAATCATTAATCTAGCGGACTTTTTCTCAAGGGGCCAAAGCAGGAGAATATCCTTAATAAAAAAAAAAGACCTACAACTAGAGAACTTGTTTGCATCTTTTGCTAATGACGGTTGTAATGATGTACTTTTTTTCATTGTTTTTACTGTGCAATATTTGATGGATGGTTTGTTTTTAGAAAAAAAAGAGGAAGACTTGCAAGAGAATAAAATGTTTGTCCCTTTTTATTTTTGAGTGTGGAGTTACATAAAGAAACTTTGTACTGAAGACGTCCCTCTGTCGGTTTACAAATTGGGTCTGGTTAAGGGTTACATGGAAATACATACAGGATGATAATCTTTTCCCTCAATGAGGAATATTTCTTCTAATAATCAGCATGTGAAACCCATCAGAAACCACTGGATGATGGCTGTATATAGTGCTTTTCTACTCTGAGCACTCAAAATGCATTTTACTAGAAGCCTCATTCTCCCAATAACACACAAATTCTTACAAGTGCTTTTTTCTACACCTAAGCACGCCCTGTCTAACATTTGCACACTCCAGTGGATGCACTAGATTTAAATATCATCCCCAAGAATACTTCAACATGCAGACTGGAGTAGCTGGGAATTGAACTACTGACCTTCTGATTAATAGACTGCCTGCTCTACCCCAATGTTGAGATTACTTGAGAGAAAAAATGTAGGTGGCTAATCAGAGGCAACATGTGTTGCATGTGTTTCAGTGTACTTAATGAACCTTTAAATAAGTGCAGGTGTACGTTTATAGAAAGCTACTTTGCATATTTTTGACCTTACTTGTGAATAAGGACTGCTCAGATGAACACACTTTCTTATGAATGTTTCTCATTAGGAAACTTAGTTCCTTTGATGATTTGGAGGAGGATCTTTTCTGGGCTTTTTTTCCATTACACTCATGCACGCACACACAGTCATAGTTGATTTACACACAAGAGAAGAAGGTCCGCACAATGTGACTGTAAACAGATTTATGTTCCCCAAAACATGAGTCATGAACACAAACACTCACACTGAGTGAAAGTCAGCCTCATTAGTCACCAAGTTACACTCTCCATCACTCCACTCCACCACTTCCTGCTGCACCAACACAGATGTCGCACATGAAGCTTCAGCATCCGATGTCTGGTACCATAGCAACAGAGAACAACCAATAAGGGGTGTGGGGATGGGAGGGGTGAGTGCTTTTTGGGACAGGCTTGGGTCAGTAGCATCCTTGCTTTCAGTGAAATACGAAGTCTCCAAACACAATCAGTAGCAGACTACTTGTTTATCCCCCTGAAAAATATGACCCACTTTATTTACACTTCCTTTAACACGCAGGCTCCTTTGTTGCAGTCTATATTTTAAACAAACCGATCAAAGATGAGAAAGCTTTGATTAAGTGTCCAAATCAAACAAGGTACTGCAAAGGAGACAGGGCCCAGACTAGTTTTTTTATGCTCCTCAGCGTCCAACTCACTTATTTTGCTAGCGATGGAGGAAACTCCACCCCGTCTTTGCTTTTGCTAGCGCTGTTTTTAATACTATGCAAGACTACATTAAAAAATAGATAGCAGGTTCGCGCGGATGAGTGTTCACGTCCTCGTTCGTGCTGCACGTGCCTCTGCGTCACGGCCGTCAGTTGCCTATGAGATGAACGGTGTTCCAGATCTACTGGCGTTTAGATCAACTGGCGTTGGTCGAACAGATGTGTGGCAGTCTTGCGTTTCAGGAGCTCCTACCGACAAACCAGCAAAAAAACGCCAAATGTGTCATCTGTGACACTTGTGAGGTTGTCTCAAACACACTCCGTCAGTCTTGATGCTGTTGAACAACAAAATGTTTAAAAATGTGGCGAGTTTACCTGGTGATATTCTCATGCGCGACGCGATCGCGAAAACAGCAAACAAGTAACACCACGCCGTTGTTGTTCACAGGACAGCAAGAGTAAACGATCGGGAGACCCTTGTCGTCGTTATCGTTCCACTCGCACGGTTTATTTCACCGAATTCAGCGTTTTTGCTCCACAACTAAAGCGAGCAGTTTGCTCTGTGCACCAACATGGAGTCGAGTCAACCAGCGCCACCTCTGGCCAAGTGCCACAGCCTACAGCCAGATCAACTGGTGACACACATCTGCAGCACGTTTGAATTCGTGTCATGCACATTTGTACCTTTCAATTGTGTGTTTGTGCGTCATGCAAATAAACCTTTGAAATGAATGAAATGATATCATGTATTTATTATCAGCCTACATTTGTACAAAATGCCAAATGACATACACATAGTCATAAGAATCACCATCCTGATATCAACACTTTTGCCCATAAGAAAAATGTCGTGAACAAATATATGACACACCAATATTTCACCAGTGTTGTAACTCACATGTCGCCAGCATAGTCTGCCTGTGTCTCCCCTCTGCAAACGCACATTTCAGAGTTGGATGTGATATACAGTCTGCATAAGTGTGGTCAATCCCATAACGATCCGTAAGGGGATGGCAGCTACGCTGAATGTACAGCAGTCACACAGTGATCAGCAATAAACAGTCCCCAAAACTTGCATATAATCCCCAATGTGGAGCCCATCTACTGACTACCACATAGCAGCTGGACCAGTCCCCAATGCAGGTCAGTCCACTGCTGCCACCTGTGGCCAAGTACCATAGCCTACCACTAGATCAACTTGTGACACACATCTGCACCTGCTGCTATGATCACATTGAGTAAAGGCTGAGTGGCTGCACTCACACGTGGTGCATCTAAATCTACCCACAAATATGTTGAAACATGCAATGCCAGCAATGTGGATTGTCAACACTACAAACAATCAGTAAGCAAAGACTACACGGGTCAATTCCTTCTGTGTTCATTCAACACCCGCTACATTTGTAGTCGCCTACTGCAGAGGGGAAGTCGACACACACTGTGTGGTACCACTTCCCACAGAAGGTGCATTCAATCTGCAAGGAAAAGTAGATTGTCAGTGTCATTCAGCTGGAGTCAGGCTCTTGAGTAAAGCAACTAAACATGTCACAGTGTACAGATACTGCATATTTCTGTGCAACAGTCTCATCTGTGCATCACTTGCTGTTTCCATGCGTCCTGTAGGTGCTCTAGTGTCTTTGAAGTGCAGAGGCATGCAGGTCACCTGAACTAGAATTCCACTGTTGGTGCATCAAAGTGACATGTCACCCAGTGATGTTGAAGTAACCCAGTCAAGGTGCGTCCATCTTAGGTATTGATTCTGTTATCTTACCCAGTCATCGGTTTCTGCACCTGAGCTTGCCTCACCACAGGCACGACATAGCTGGGAAATGTCATCTATAAATACATATGTCACAATGTGGATACACACATAACTGTCACAAATGGAGGTCCAAATGCCGTTTCCCGGGTATACCTGAGTTTTGGAGCAGAGAGAGCGCTAGCTCCAGTCTGAGCCTGGCAACCCCCTCCTCGTCAACAGGGAAAGATATATTGGTCCCCGAAAGTATTTGTTCTGCAAGCTGAACATTGTCTACTCATCAGAATCTGTCCATTTAGGTACAATACACCATGAGCATTGTACTGACCTTGCATACAAAGACGCCACAGGATGTTAGGTCCTGCTGTTTTGGATGGGCAACAGTTGAGCATGTCCATTTGCCGATGGCTGGACATTTCCGTCTAACCAGAGCTCTTTCAAATGTTAAAAAAAAGAAAAAACAGATGGGTACAAAAAACAAGAAAAGGAACAGGTACTGAATGTCATCCAGTGCAGCAGCCTTATGTGATCCACATGTACAAGTTAGAAATATGACTGCTGTGGTTAACATTAGCCTGTCGTGCGTACCTTGTCACATCCCTGCACCTATCGAGTTGTGCTTGTGTTGCCCCAAATGGGTCAACAAAGACAGCCCGCATTTCTTTCAGATACATTATCTTGAAAAACAAATGGAGATCATGTTAAACCTAGTAGGTTCACGTCAAATTCTGATGGTTGTGTGGCGTCTTACAATGAGTGTCCAGTGTCTGTTGTCACAGACTGCCCCAGCTGCCACGTCATAATTCAGCAGATCCAGCTACAAAGTGAAGATCGTGGCATTACATCATGAATAGTCGTGAATGAGGATGGTTACATGTCAAAGCCAACTCACCTTCCTGACACCTTTCATGGACCCCTGCCAAACTGATGTCACGAAATAGGAGTCCATAATCAATACAGCGTGTTGGCGCCCCACCAGTGTCAAATATGCATTTATGATCTAGGGGCACACACGGTACATTGTCATTCCCGTCCAATGAGGTGACCACTCATGTGGAAAACATCTACATACCTCACTTTCCAACTCTTTCCCAGGGGCCAAATCTGCAATGTTCTCCGCAAATAGCTTGTAAGGCCCAATTCTGGACCACAGCACCTTTCCCCTTTCACCAGCCCAGATTCTGGTTATTACTGTGAAGACAACATTGTCAGGAACTTGTCAGACATATCATTTGTACATTGTCTGCTTACTCACCATTTTCGGGGTCACAGCGAGACTGCACCAGTGCTGGCCCCTGGCAGGGTGGCGGTGACAGTGGGGGTGCTGATGGCCCCTGGCAGGGTGGCGGTGACAGTGGGGGTGCTGATGGCCCCTGGCAGGGTGGCGGTGACAGGTTCTCCAGCTTTGCTGGGACCCTCTCCTCAGGCTGGAAGTAGTGCGTCAGTTGGTCAACGTTGACCTTCACAGTCCGCTTGCCCTTCCCTGACACCAAGTCAGCACTTTTGCCTTCCAGCTTCACAATCCTCAAGGGTCCCAGCATATCAGCATCCAGTTTGCCACCTTTTCTCTGTTCCTGCCTCACATTTTTCCGCAAAACCATGTCTCCCACCTGGAAGCCATCCTCCTCTCCCCTTTCTGCCTTCCCCCTGCGGATCTTGTCTTGGGTGGTTTTGACATTTTTGGTTACGTCAGCGTAAACCACCTCCTGGGATTTTAGGCCCTCTTGGGTTTCCACAGTGCGTTTGAGGCTCATTCTGACAGAATGTGCTCACCCATTTTTTAATGTCACCCTCCATGCCAGGCCAGTAATAGCGTGCCATGATGGCACAGTGGGTCTTCTCCCATCCACAGTGTCCACCAAAGTGGCTGGAATGAAATTCCTCAAAAATGTCATTTGCCTCCTTGGCAGTGCAGACCACTTTTGCCAGGTTCTCCGTTCTGTTCTTCTTCTGCCTGCTTACATAGTACAGGTCTCCATCTCCATTGGGCATGTGGGGCGAGACAAGAACAAACAGACAAGAGGGAATGTTCACATTGACGCACAATGCTACACTCTGATGGTTTACATGACATTATCCATTGTACTCACCATTTATCCTGAAGGTCTCAGCTCTTCTTTTGATTGTATATCTTTCCCTGCTGGTTGATCCTTCAGGATAGCGATCGTGGAGCTTGAACTCCAGAAGCTCCCTCACAATTCTGGGATCCATTTCCCTCACCTACACCTGTCCACCTATCTACCTACTCCACTGTACCACAAACACACAGACTAACAGACACACCACACAAACCAACTAGCACACCTCAGTCACTCACTTTCAGGAGTCCACTCTCTCACAAGCTCTTCCCAACCACACTGGCTATAGTTGCCTTCTAATCACTATCTAACTGCTGTAAATTCACTGACTGCTACCACCTCACGAAACCCACAGATGTTGGTTGTACTCACTGGGCTTATATAGACTGCATATGACCACCAATTCCTTCCAGCTGTGCTGCTTAATCACCTATATTGGCTACCAGTGTTCCTAGCAAACACCACACGGTTGCCTCATGTGACTCCAGTTGCACAATTGAAATATACAGAATCACAGTAGAGACATAGGCAGCCTATTCTGACAAGGTGTGTTGTGAGCACACTGATGACATATTTCTATGTGATCTATGTGTGGAATGCATATTGTTGTTGGGTAATAACATGAACAGAAGGAGTTGTGATGTCTACAACTTCATGTATATGATGGGATTTAAATGGATACACAATTGTGTTTCATGTGGTTGCATGGTTTATGGGACAGCAAAGACAACATTGACAATTACAAATGTGTTGTGCAGGTAACATATTCAAACGTGGTGATGGGACCAGCTGCAGATGTGTGTCATACGTATATCTGGCTGGATGATGGACAGAAGGAATTGACCCGTGTAGTCTTTGCTTACTGATTGTTTGTAGTGTTGACAATCCACATTGCTGGCATTGCATGTTTCAACATATTTGTGGGTAGATTTAGATGCACCACGTGTGAGTGCAGCCACTCAGCCTTTACTCAATGTGATCATAGCAGCAGGTGCAGATGTGTGTCACAAGTTGATCTAGTGGTAGGCTATGGTACTTGGCCACAGGTGGCAGCAGTGGACTGACCTGCATTGGGGACTGGTCCAGCTGCTATGTGGTAGTCAGTAGATGGGCTCCACATTGGGGATTATATGCAAGTTTTGGGGACTGTTTATTGCTGATCACTGTGTGACTGCTGTACATTCAGCGTAGCTGCCATCCCCTTACGGATCGTTATGGGATTGACCACACTTATGCAGACTGTATATCACATCCAACTCTGAAATGTGCGTTTGCAGAGGGGAGACACAGGCAGACTATGCTGGCGACATGTGAGTTACAACACTGGTGAAATATTGGTGTGTCATATATTTGTTCACGACATTTTTCTTATGGGCAAAAGTGTTGATATCAGGATGGTGATTCTTATGACTATGTGTATGTCATTTGGCATTTTGTACAAATGTAGGCTGATAATAAATACATGATATCATTTCATTCATTTCAAAGGTTTATTTGCATGACGCACAAACACACAATTGAAAGGTACAAATGTGCATGACACGAATTCAAACGTGCTGCAGATGTGTGTCACCAGTTGATCTGGCTGTAGGCTGTGGCACTTGGCCAGAGGTGGCGCTGGTTGACTCGACTCCATGTTGGTGCACAGAGCAAACTGCTCGCTTTAGTTGTGGAGCAAAAACGCTGAATTCGGTGAAATAAACCGTGCGAGTGGAACGATAACGACGACAAGGGTCTCCCGATCGTTTACTCTTGCTGTCCTGTGAACAACAACGGCGTGGTGTTACTTGTTTGCTGTTTTCGCGATCGCGTCGCGCATGAGAATATCACCAGGTAAACTCGCCACATTTTTAAACATTTTGTTGTTCAACAGCATCAAGACTGACGGAGTGTGTTTGAGACAACCTCACAAGTGTCACAGATGACACATTTGGCGTTTTTTTGCTGGTTTGTCGGTAGGAGCTCCTGAAACGCAAGACTGCCACACATCTGTTCGACCAACGCCAGTTGATCTAAACGCCAGTTGATCTGGAACAACGGCCATCTGAGGACAACCGTGCTGGGGGCCAGACAGTATACGCACACCACGGAAAAAAAAAAAACGTGTATGTGTCCCTAGACTGCTCCGCCAACCGCTGTTGTGTCGCAGAAAAGCGGACACCTTGCACACAAACCCTCCTGAGTTCAAATGAGCAGCGTCACTCTGAAATAACCGACTGTCGCCGCGACAAAATAGCGGCTTCACAACGGCGACTCGTTTTTCGGCTCCCGAGTGAGTAAACTAGCACCGCCAGTGGGTTAAAAACTGCACAGAGCTTTCTGTACTGTTATAGACAATCCAGGTGGCATGTACGTGACTGTCCGCGTAGTGGCAGCATCGCAGCTTCAAGCAAATACTGTATACAGTGCTGAAAACAAGAAGCCGGGGATGATGCGTCAAGCTACCTGAAAGGGTACACGACGATCGGAAGTTGGGCGTATTTTGTTTTTGAAAATAGCGGTTTATGCTAGGCAAATTTTTCAGTTTAAATCAACAGATATATAGAAATGTGTTTGATTTTAAGGAAAGCGCACTAATTATAATTTGGTATTTTTTCTACACTACATATCATACATACAGAAATACATTTTTAAAAACTATAGAAAATCAAATGCTGTCCACATGTTTGAATATGCTGAACGGTTATCTTAGCTTATGAGTGTGCGTTTTCCACAAGTTTAAAATATAACATAAAACTACTGTGTTAACAGTCTGGATATTGTAAAATAAGCTCATGTCTGCAGTGCAGTATATATGTGAGTAATCATACACACCATAAGAAATTACACTGGAGGTATAGGTCAATTAAATTCCACAGAATTTTGCTCCCTTACACAAAATGTTACCATAGTGGTCTATTTTTGTTCTACCACTTTTGGCTGCTCAATATAGGGGTTGCCACAGTGGATCATCTGCCTCCATCTCACCCTGTCCCTAACATCCTCCTCTGTCACAACAACACTCTCCATGTTCTCCAAGAACTTTGTCTGTTGTCTTCCTCATCTCCTCCTCCCTGGCAGCTCCATGTCCAAGATCCTTTGTCCAGTATATCCACTGTGCCTCCCCTGCACATGTCCAAGCCATGCCAGCTTTGCTTTGCATTTGTCTCCAAATCGCTCAACCTGAGCTGTCCTTATGGTGTACTCCTTTCTAGTCGTGTCCATCCTGGTCAGTATTCAGCTCGTGTCTTTTTCGTGTCACCATCTCCAAACTATATACCATAGCATCTCATAAAACTTCCCTTTCACTCTTGTTGCTATCTTTATCTCAAAATTATTCTTGACACTTCTCTCTGTCCATTCCAAACCGCCTGCACTCCTTTCTTTACCTCCCTTGTACACTGTACATTGCTTTGGATGGTTGATCTCAGGTATTTAACCTCATCTACCTTCACTTCACCTGCTTCTTGCAGCTTCACTGTTAGTGTTTCCACAAAGCAGTTTCCTTTTCATTCACAGACATGCATTCTGTTTTGTTTGTACTGACTTTCCATCTGCAGAGCATACCTCCACTTGTCCAGGCTCACTACAGATGATGTCATCTGGAAACGGAGACTCCTGCTTGACCTGTCCGTCGTTATCATTACAAACAAGAAAGGGCTCAGAGCTGATCTCTAATGTAATCCGACCCCCATCTTGACTCTATTTATCACACTTCATGGCAGCTCTGCACACCCTTGTTCCAGAAAACCATAACAGCCTAGTCGACAACCTTTATTTTGAAAGTTTTGCTACCGGAACTACTTTTGCCTTGCTCATTGGTGCTTGCTGAGAGAGAGAAAAGAAAGCAAAGGGATTCAGGCGGTTGAAATGGAGAGCGAAGGGACTGGGAGGGTGAGTGAAAATGTTCAAGAGACATGGCGTGGCAGCATGACACAATAAAGGGGACCTCGGTTCACCAAAAGGAGTCCTCGGAATAACAGAATCGGGGAGGCGGAGGACTCGATCTGACTGTCAGAGGATTTTCATCTCGCTTTGCTTTGGTCTTACCTCGTTTAACCCAATCAGTGGGCACACAACGTTTCAGCTGAGCAGTATCTGCAGAGAGAAGTCTGTGGCTAACAACCAAGTCTGACAGGATACAAGGTAAAGCACTCTCTTTGCGAGCAATCACTCAGGAAGGTTGGTTTGTTTACAGCCGTGGTTATCGCCACACTAAAGTTGCATAGTGTTATAGCGCTGTTTAACGCTGGGTTGCTAATTCTATCAGTATTGTTAGCAAGAGTCTGCAAAACACTCAAACTGTTCCTGATCCTTGATTTATAATACCATTTAGTGGCGTAGCGACATGCATTATTAACCAGCTAAAACCGCTTAGAGTTGCTAGGCTAATGCTAGCCGTCCACCTAGCTCGTACATGGAAGAAGTGACAAAGTGGCACATGGGGCTATGCTGTGACCGACTCGTTGTGACCTACCTGTCAACCGCAGAGAATCTGCCCGGGCATGTCCTTTGGCACGGACGGCTTTCCCTTAAAGTGTGCGGCCAGTACCATGGCATCTAAGCTCATTTAACATTGATTGGTTTAACTGTTGTTAATATCAGTCATCAACACTGGTTGCATTGTTCCTGCCATTTGGTTTGCACATGGGGAAGTTTTGTAAACAAGAGACATCACTCAGGAAGGACTGACTTTACTGTCACCTGGTGTTTAAAATAACTGCCACACCATCTGAGCAGCATTTATGACATTTAGGTTCATTTCAGATTGGATAAAAAGCTGTTATGCATCGCAAAGGTAATTTTCTTGTCCTCCTGGATTTAACCATAACCTGTGAAATTAAGTCAGCAGTTTTATTGTGTGCATTTATGATTAATAATAATAATAATAATATATTGGATTTATATAGCGCTTTTCAAGGCACCCAAAGCGCTTTACAATACCACTATTCATTCACTCTCACATTCACACACTGGTGGAGGCAAGCTACGGTTGTAGCCACAGCTGCCCTGGGGCAGACTGACAGAAGCGAGGCTGCCATATCGCGCCATCGGCCCCTCTGGCCAACACCAGTAGGCGGTAGGGTAAAGTGTCTTGCCCAAGGACACAACGACCAGGACAGAGAGCCCGGGGATCGAACCGGCGACCTTCCGGTTACAGATACGCTTCCCAACACAACTCAGTGATTGTGCATCTCTGAGTTGTTCTGTCTTTGTACTTAGGAATTGTCTCTCTTCTGCTTTCAGATACTCAGTATGAGTCGAGATGGTTGGATGAGGAAAAGAGCCAATGCCAGCGATGACAATGGTTGGGGCGAAAGGGTGAGTCTTATTTAACTCAGCTCGGTATGGAATGGAGCTGTGTGTAAGGATAGTCAGTTAAAAGGTATTACATGGTTTGTGCATTGTGTGCCTTCCAGCATTAATGGGGACACTAGGAACACCCCATCGCCCTCCCACACACTCATTATAACAGCTAAGAGCTGGATTTAGATCACTAGTTGTCTAATTGGTTAAGACTGGCATTCACATTTATGCTTTATAAGAAGAGTGACCTCTCCATATAGCAGTCCAATATACAGGCAAGGCAATAATGAAAACTCAAGTAGACAGCAATATATCATAATATCAGTATCTGTGCAGAATAACTGAGTGAGAAAACCTCCAGTGTATGTGTGTGTATATATGTGTGTGTGTATGTTTAGATATTGTGTGCAATATTATGACTGTATATAGATATCACATAAAATATTTTAAAATCTTCATATTTTTGCTGGTCATGTGCAAACCATAAAAATCTGGTTTGTTAATTGTTTCCTGTTTGTCTTTTTGTTTCTATAACTGCTCTAATTACTGCATGCAGGGCGGCTACATGGCCGCCAAAGTTTCTAAGCTGGACGAGCAGTTTAGACTTGACGCCCCCAGAGAAAAGCAAAAAGAAGGAGCGTGCTCCAGCATCTTCACCGGAGTGGCTATTTATGTCAACGGATACACAGGTAATGCTTTGTAAATATTTATGCAGATTATAAATTTGGTTTGCCTCATTTCTTCAGCTGCTCCAGCATGAAGACCATAAATTCTCTCAGATTTCTCTCTCAGAGGATTAACTGATGAAAACAGTCTCCTGAATGCTGTTTTCTTTCAGAAATTAAAAAAGTACGTACAGACTTCTTTGGCATTTTTCTCACACTGATTTATTAGTTTTTTTTGGTTTGATTTATAGTTTCATAAATCAGTTTTTGACTGTCTTGATTTTATAACTCAAGGTACTGTTTTTCCACTGTGATCAAATCACAGGTTAGTGTATGCTTGATGTAGTATTGTATTTTGCTTTCATAAAAGCTTCGTAGCTCAAAATCATCATATGAAAAATGATCAAGGGAAAAAATAACTTGGAAAAACTGAAATAAACATCAGGCTCATCACCTGATGACATCTGCAGCACACTGGAGACTCATCTCACAGGCAAAAGATGCCAAAGTGCAGTAGCTTGGGAGTTTTTATCCACACAGTGACTATGGCTGTGTTAAAATTGCTGGTTTTTGAGGCACTGGGAAATATGACAGTGATGTATCCTGATGAGCTGACAGCTGTCATGATGCGCATCAAGATGCTGTCTAAGGTGTTTTTTGCCTTTTAGTAAGTTGACATTGTCATTTTTGCCACACTTTCATATTTTTGGGAGCAGATCCCAGTGCAGATGAACTACGCAGACTGATGATGCTGCATGGGGGTCAGTTTCATGTCTACTATTCACGCTCCAAAACCACCCACATCATCGCCACTAACTTGCCTAACAGCAAAATTCAGGAGCTCAAAGGGGAGAAGGTCATCAGGCCAGAGTGGATCACTGACAGGTCTGTTCATTGCAAGATGATAATGTTTATATTTCATATTTTGTTGTACAGTATTAGCTGAAAACCTTGTTTATCTTGTCATTTGTTTAAAACAGTATCAAAGCTGGGCACCTCCTGCCATATCTACAGTACCAGCTGTATGGCAAACACAAAGGCCCGCTCTTCCCTGGCATGACTCTTCGTCAGACCTCAGAGATTCCTGGACCGAGCCATGGGGTGCTTCAATCAAGTACCCATCTAAAACTAAATCTGCCGCATTGCAAAATTAAACCCCCTGTTCTCAATCATAAGAAGTCTTTATGCAGCGCTCAGAGCACCCCCATCCCCGTCCACATCCCCAACCAATCCCGACCTCAACCTGAGTCCATTCAGCACAGCTCTCCAGCTCGCTTTGTTAACCCCGAACCGAGTCACTCTGCATCCGGCCACCTCATTACAGATCCCAGCCACAGAAGCCCTTTGCACACACACCTGCTGCTTAATCCAAACTCCACAAAGCACCCACACAAGTCTCCGCAGTCTGCTTCCCCACAGGAAGCAGAATTAAAAACGTGAGTATGTAAAGTAAGTAGTTACACTTAAAGTGGACCTCTTGTGCATTTTTCCTTATTCATTATTTAGCATCGAAACACTATATTTCAGACATTTGTTCTCCTTTCAGACCACTCTGATGTCATAGAGGTGGCCTATCCTTTATAATATGTTTGACACAAGGCTCCTGTTGTGCACACATTCGATGTTCAGATAGTCTTTTTCAGAATGAAGTTGGCTTAAAGGGAGATGTGTTAGCACAACTAATTTCAGATCGTGTAAGATAAATGAGGTTTCATTTGAATTGAGAATCAAGCAACTCTGGTAGACTCAAGTAACACAAACAAGGATCTGAAAATGTGAAAAATAGGTCCACTTTAGGTAATAGCTCAGTAAGTTCTGTAGATTTTTTTTTTTTAAACTAACTTTACATTTTAAGGTTTTGAACAGAAATCTTTAAAGAGCTTGAAGTTTTTTTTAAATGTCATTGATTAAAAACTCTTCATGTCCTTTTTATCACAGAAATAGAAACTTGCAGACCTCAGTGGATGTGAGCCATTCGAAAATGAATGAAATCCAAGAGTGTAGCAAAGAAGAACCTCATCTCGCTGGGGCCTCAGATGTGAAGGATGCCCCCTTGACCAATGGACACACTCACATTGTTAATGGTGCCTTAAATTCAGAGGACCTGTCCCCTGTTACAAATCAACCATTTTTGATCAACAGCCTGTCCAAATGCAGGGTTAGGAGTTCACCAGATAAACCTCAAAGTCCTTCTGTACAGTTCCAGGCCAAGCCTGACCCCTACGAGTTTCCCCAAAGCCCTCCAAAGCAATCTGACCAGTCCCTTGTCCTCGTGCAGCAATCCAGCTCACAAAGAGCCAATGAGAAAAGACTTAAGCCTCCACCACCAACCTATCAAGAGGCTATAAAAGCCACTGAAAGCCACCTCTTCCCAAAGCAGCTTCAAGCACCCCTTCAGGTCGATATGATTTCTGAAAAGACTCTTTCTCCTGCATCTCGCTCTCTTTCACATTCTCCAGTTCGACTAAACGGAAGTCACCACAACGCCTTTACATCTGACTCTGCCTCCCTCAGCACAAATAATGTAACATTCAAATCTGAACCTCCCATGGACGAGTCATCGTCATCATCATCCAAGTCTTCAGCACAGCTGCTAGAACATACGGGCAGTTTGATCTCCGAGTTCTACTCTCACTCACGTTTGCACCAGATCTCCACGTGGAGGAGTGGCTTTTCTGAGTACGTCAATGAACTGCACAGCAAACGAAAAGGAGCAGGGGGCGCCAGCCTTCCTGGGAAAGAGCGTTTGAGGAAATCTGCGGCCCAGCGATCTATAGACACTAAAGGTAGGAAAGGTAGGGTTGCTGTGTTTGTTTTCTGTACATTTCTGAGGGCTTCTTTTCTTTATGTTGCCTAAAGACTTTGGACCAGGGATAAAAGATGTGCCCTTGCCTGCTCCAGCTGGGGACCTTGGTTGTATGTCAGTCAAGGTCTAGATCCCCTATAAAGGGGAAAAAAAAGCTTAGCAGTATATCATGATTTATAAATCTACAATTACCATTTTTTTTTTGCAGTTGTATGACTTATATGCTTGTATGCTAGAAAACCTGGTATATATTGAGTATAGCAGTGAATACCTTTAATTGGTAGGCCGTCGACATCATTGAGGCACTGCATACATGCACCACAATTGTGCATTAATATTTTATTTAAATCTGAAAAACTGCCCATTGACAATATTTGTATGTATTTGTTATGTGTCAGGTTCATCAGCCCAAGTCAGTGTTAAATCTTGTATCCTCCATGTGGACATGGACTGTTTCTTTGTGTCTGTGGGGATTCGAAATCGACCAGATCTTAAAGGCAAGCCACGTTTTTGTCTGTTTAAATGTGCTATCAGTAAATTTAAAAAAAAAATATGGATGTAACACACTCGCTGCTCGTGTTTAAAATTGGTTCTTCCAGGTAAGCCTGTAGCTGTGACCAGTAATCGTGGACAGGGCAGAGGGCCTGTGAGACCAGGAGCTAACCCTCAGCTGGAGATGGAATACTACCAGAAAAAATACACACATCCACAAGCTGGTGAGATTGTCATAACAGTGGCTTTCACAGGCTTTTACATGTCCAGCCCTTCTGTAACTAAGCGTCCCCTCTCTGTTCACCTTTCAGAGAGCGCAGAGGATGAGATACACACAACTCCTTCACAAGAAAGCCCTGACTCTCGTACCAATGGAGTAGAGCAGGATGCTGTTGCTCTCTCAATGGCAGAGATTGCATCCTGCAGTTATGAGGCCAGGTAACCTATAAAAACAGATCAGGTCTGCCTTAGTTTCGTAACAATAAGAATATGAACATATATTCTTTCTTCCACAGGCAAGCGGGCGTAAGAAACGGCATGTTTTTTGGGAAAGCAAAACAGCTGTGCCCCGCACTGCAGTCTGTCCCATATGATTTTGAGGCCTATAAAGAGGTGGCCCTCAATATGTATGAGACTCTGGCCAGGTAGAAAAACAGCGCTATCTTTTACTCACACTAATTATGTTCTCCCTTAATTCTTAATATGCATAACTTATTCATGATTTTAATCTTTTCAGTTATACCCATGACATCGAGGCCCTCAGCTGCGATGAAGTGTTGATAGATGGCTCTGCACTGCTAGCTGAAGTGGGCGCCAGCCCTGAAGATCTAGCCAAAGCGGTCAGAGCAGACATCAAGGAGAAAACGGGATGCTGTGCTTCAGTGGGCATGGGTAATTTGTTTGCCTAGTTCGTACTGTAAAATAGATCAAGGCGGCCGCTGCATTTTACAAAGTCTGACTAATCTGGTCTCTTCAGGGTCCAACATCCTTTTGGCTCGGCTGGCGACTCGT
Organism: Rhamphochromis sp. 'chilingali'; assembly: GCF_963969265.1. Lineage (NCBI taxonomy): Eukaryota > Metazoa > Chordata > Actinopteri > Cichliformes > Cichlidae > Rhamphochromis > Rhamphochromis sp. 'chilingali'. The sequence goes on along the minus strand of NC_137941.1, from coordinate 21,868,459 downwards.
AAGGCCAAACCTGACGGCCAGTATTTCCTAAAGTCTGAAGAAGTGGACGATTTTATCAGGGACCTCCCGGTGACAAGCTTGCCTGGTAGGTGTGCAGCACCACCTTCTGGACAATCCACTGATATCAATTCTGTGTGGTAAAATATTCAGTCAAATGATGGTGATGCTACTTTTTCAAGGTGTTGGGCCTGTTATGGGGAGAAAGCTGGCCCTCATGGGTGTGCGGTCCTGTGGTGACCTCCAACAAGTTTCTCTGTCTAAGCTGCAAAAGAAGTTTGGACCCCGTACTGGACAGACTCTGTTCCGCTTCTGTAGGGGTCTAGACGACCGGCCAGTCCGCTATGAAAAGGAAAGGAAATCTGTCTCTGCTGAGATGAACTACAACATCCGCTTTACTCGGGTTAGACCTGCTATTTGTCCTCCCTTCTGTGTCATGTGTTCTACTTCAACATGCCAGCTTTTTTTTTTTTTTTTTTTTTCCCCTTCTAATCCTCTTATGTATCATTTACCAGGTTGATGAGACGGAGTGTTTCCTCACTAATTTGTCCATGGAAGTGCAAAAACGTTTACAAGAAGCAGGTCTGCGGGGTCGAAGAGTCACTCTGAAAGTCATGGTTCGCAAAATTGGAGCGCCACTTGAACCTGCTAAATACGGTGGCCATGGCATATGTGATCATTTAGCCAAGTAAGAAAGAGATCGTTATTCTGTCCTTGTGTGTTACAACTAAATCTTCATATTTTCTCCTCTGTTGTTTATCCTTACCACTGTTTCTTTGTAAGCTTATCTTTATCTGTCTCCCTTTTCATCAGGACCGTGATGCTCGCTCAGTCCACTGACAGTGGTCAGCTAATCGCTGCTGCAGTCATCAAGCTGTTCCACGCCATGAAGGTAGAGGTGCAAGACTTGAGAGGAGTTGGCATTCAGGTTCAGCTTCTTGAGGGACATCAGTCTGCAACACAGGACTGCCGAGGCCTGCGAGGACGCTCCATCAAAGAGATGCTGTTAGGCCAGGCATCGAGTGCCAGATCTACTAACCGAGGCGCGTTCGGTGTTTTTTGGTTCCGCTTGTCTTCATTGCTGTCTGTAAAAATCACTTACGTCTTGTAATATTATTACAGATGCTGCAGACGCGCTTCAGGAGAAGACTACTTCCTCTACAACAGTCCCAACAGCAAACTCCGCGCCATATCCTTTGTCACCTGCTGAGCCAGTACCCGGAACAAGCAAGGAACAACCAGCGTGCAGACAAACTCCAAAGCATTCTCGGACACGTCTCAACTTCAGTATCGAAGTCCCCTCCCCTTCACAGGTCAGGACTGGAGTGAAATGTCTGACTGGTAAAACAAAACCTAAACGGTAACATGCCTCTAACTGTCTCCTAATTTTGTCCAAGGTGGATCGTTCTGTGTTGGAGGCCCTGCCTGCAGAGCTGAGAGAACAAGTGGAGCAGTCGTGGACCAGGAGAGATGGGAGGCCAAATAACTGCCATTCCCCTGTTCTGCAGCTTTCCCCTCTCATTTCTCATCCAGCCTCTCCCCCTCGTCCTCCCCTTGCAACCGTACCTGCACTGAATTATCCACCTGTAGGAACGTTGGTCCTGCAGATTCCAAACCAGCCAGAAAGTCCAGGAATTGTACTGGAACTGCCCAACTTCTCACAGGTGTGTATGCTATAGATTTTTTTTTTTTTTTGGTGATGGTTTGCCGGTGGTTTAATTTTACAGTCTAAAGTAGAGAGAAAATCAGGAAAAATTGGAAACTGTAGTTTCTGTTGTACTCCATTCCACAGAAACATGTAGTGCCTTGCTGGCTTGTAGCAATTTTGCTTATTGGAGCCTTTAAACAGCACAAAGCGCTTTTCTCTACTGGAAATGTGCCATGAACACATGAGTTGTGACTGAAGCAGATGGTCCCACAAGTTAAAGAAAACAAAAGCTGGTTTCATTGTTGGTAGTAAGTGAGCTTCCCATCTGTCTGACTGCAGGTCGATCCAGATGTGTTTGCTGCCCTTCCCAAAGAATTACAGGAGGAGCTGAAGGCTGCCTACAGCCGCGCAACCGGTATCCACCCTCAGGTGAAAATGTGTAAGTCAGCAGATGAATTTCCTGAAGGAGTGCTTTTCCTTTTGATTGGTTGTTTTTACTTTTTATTTTTTTAACCCTGATTATATTATTTGATTTTATTTTGTTTCTTGTTTGTTTTTTGTTTTTTTGCCCTTCTGGTTTCTCTGCAGTGGAGCAGAAGAATCCACTGCTGCAGCTAAAACAGTCTGGGGCCGGAATCGGCAGTGGTCGTGTAAAGCTTCGCTACAAGAGAAAAAACGCAGTCAGTCCTCTTAAAAAAGGAGCTTCTCCACTCAAGAAGCGTCCAACAACAAACAGCCCAGCCAAAAGCCTGCCACCTACTGGAAAATCACAGGAACCAATAAACAATCGAAAGGCAAGTTTGTCCTCTGCTCTATGCATATGATGCTGCCAACACGTGAAAACATGTGATTTAGTTGACTTATCTTTAAAAATTGCAACTTCTTTTCATTCCCAGACTGAAAATGGTCCCTCAACATCAGTTTCGAAACCAGAGATCCCACCAGCTGTGGTTAAATTGGCTGCTCGTCCTCCTCCAGCACTGGCAGGAGCCTGTGACTTGACAGACATTAAAACACTACTACGGGAATGGGTTACCACCATAACAGGTACACAGATGTGTTATGATGGCGTTTCCTGTGGTGGTGCTGTTGTTGTTGATTTTTATGGGTTTCCAAAAGTGCATCTTTATCTATTTATTTTTTGTTTATTTTTTTAGAACCCATGGAGGAGGACATCTTGCAGGTGGTGAAATATTGCACTGACTTAATTGAGGACAAAGATTTGGAGAAGTTGGATTTGACTATGAAATACATGAAAAGGTTAGTTCTGTGGAGTTAAGATTCCTCAATTTAACGGTCTTCCTCTTTCTTTGTTTTCAAGGTTTCACTTGCTTGTTACGCTTGAGCTTCGTTTTTTTGTTTTTGTTTTTCCCTGCAGGCTCATGCAGCAGTCAGTGGAGTCTGTTTGGAGTATGGCTTTTGACTTCATCTTAGACAACGTGCAGGTGGTTTTGCAGCAGACTTACGGCAGCACTCTGAAGATAGCATGAAGAAAGACGGGGTGCTCTCCCTCGCTACATGCGATCGTTGTAAACAACACTTTTTTGATTTGTTAATTTCACAATACAAATCATGATGTCTAAATTCTGACTTATGAAAGATACAAATAATGGCTACACTTTTATGAGAAAGAGCCATGACAGTATTTTGAAGTATTTTGGACAAAGCGGTTGTTTTTATCACAGAACAATGATGATAGTAGCAGCTTTTTGGAAACTCACTTTCATTCACTCTTATTTTCCTACGACTCATTTTCATATGCAAGATTTTATTAAGGGCAAAAAAAGCATTAAGGGTATCTGTTTTTTGTAGCACTGCAAAACTTTCAGCTGGTATTAGATCGCATACTCCTGTGGTGACCTGAGCATTGGTGCTGTAGATCTGCTCCAGAGATCTGTTTCCAGAGACAGTTCAGGGTCATTTTGGGTTAGAGAGTCACAGAGAGTCAGATCTGGAGACGGCTTTCTGGCTCGATACCAACGAAGGCTGCTGTTAGATCTCTGAGTCGTAGCTGGACTCTGAGACAAACAATAACATCCGTTCCATCCAGGCCTGATTTCGAAATGTATTTTTTGTTTTCATTTTGGGTTTTTCCCCGTCTTGAGCGTTAGAATCTGGTATGTTAAATTTTCCTCGCTTGGATACGTGATCATGTTAAAACAAAAAGTATATTTCAGCAGTTTTACAAACCGCTTACCTTGTAGCATTCTTTATACATAAGACATTTTCAGAAATGATTGGAGAATTTTTTGGGGGGGTTTTCCCCATCATTGTTTTATCGGTGCTCTTTGCCACTAGCACTTATCTGTGAAGCATCTACTGCTGCGTGCAGCAGTGTTGCTTTTTCTTTTTTTTTTTCTCTTGTTTCTCGTTTCTTTCCAAAAAAAGAAGTGCCAAACGCTGTTATTATACTGTGTAAATAATGTTTTAAAGATCTTTGTCTAAAGTTTTAAAAGAAAAAAACATGTATGTAGAAAAATTACCTCTTGTATTGTTTACCGGTAGTGGATTCTTAGTAACTGTCTCTAAATTGTAACTCTTTAAATGTTTCTAAATGTTCCAACATGGAAGTCAGAAGCTGGCCAAAGCACTTGAGGTGAGGTTAACTGTTGATTCTCAGTAGCACTCTGATATAGGAGGATGTCGACAGGGGTCATGGCAATCAATGAGTAGCCTATGCATTTCTATTTTTTCTCACATAACAATGAGATGTCCCTTCAAGACCACGTAACATTAAATAAAGCATTTAGTGTTTATGCTGAATGTGCATAGGAAGAGGTGATCTGATTTTTAACTCTGTCACCCACAGTGTCTGATTCACACCCTCGAGACACTTTGTACAGCTTGCAGCTGTGTCGCAGTATTTGTGTGAGGTTTGACTTTAACAGCAGATGCAGCTGCTTGACTTGTGATCGCACCATGGAGGATAATTTGCTTGCAGTTAAAATGCGTGTTTTAAAAGATAATTCTGATATGCAAACCAAATCAATCGGTCATCTTTTGAAACTTGTTGAAATGAATGTAATTTAGAATGTGTGATTCACTTTCAAGACGTTGCCTCTCTTCACCTCTCACGTGTTTCCCGAGGGGAATGGCCAGAAGTTAAAATAAAAATAATAATAATAAATTGGCCTGTCTTGTCTAATCTGGCTCGTGCCTGAAGACCTGAAGCTGTGAAACTTGTTTGTAAGTTTTCTAAACCTTGGTAATAAACTGTAAATTCTGTATTCATTTATTTGTCTTTGCCTTTCTATAAACTGGCCTTCAAAAGGACTTTCAGCTGATAGAATATGGTTATGAAAATTATCTTCAGTGTGTCTGTTGTGTTATTCCCAGGTCTGACAGTGATGAGCATATAAATATGCTAGACATGTCTGTTAGAGATGTATATTATTTTGATGCCAAAAAACATTGAATTTAATAACTTATTTTGTATTGTTTAAATGGGATAAAGTTGACAAGCCACACCATTTTTTTTGGGGGGGGGGGGGTCTAGAGAAGGCATATGATAGGATGGCAGGAGAGGAACTGTGGTACCTCACTAAAGAGTAAGTGGTAAAGAAGTATGTGAAGGTGGTGCAGGACAGTGAGACAGTGGTGAGGTGTGCAGCAGGAGTGACAGATGGCTTGAAGATGGGGGATTATATGAAGAATTGATGATATCATCAATGAATATATAGGACAAAGGAGGTTGCTTTTGGAGCTGTAGCGGGTATAAGCCATGGCAACAGCTTTAATCTTCACATTTCGACTTGATTCTCAAAATAGAATTTCGATTTCCCCCCCCCCCCCCCCCCGCCCCTCTTAAAATGCTATTTCAAGTCTTACCTCGAAATTTCGACTTCATTCATGATGTTTTGGTTTTGCATATAAACTACAAATATTCTTCAGCACGGGATTTACTGCAAACAATATATTTTTTCTTTAATACATCAGATGACAACTGAGCTTTTGGGTCGCTATAAACAAAAGCAGCAGTACAACGTGAAAAAATATAACACACACACACACACACACACACACACACACACACACACACACACACACACACACACAAAATAAATTAATAAATAAAAATTAACCCGTAGTATTTCACGAGTTGCCCGGATGTACTTCCCACGACGTCAGACGGGCCCGCTGTGACGTTGTATCCGCAGAGAAACGTTTCGTGCGCGGGCTGAGGTGTTGACGAGCATCTGTCACTTTACTAGGTAATAATTTAATAGCAGCTTGGTTATACTTTATATTTTCGACAAAATGCACAGTTGACGTTCATTTAAAAAAAAAAAAGGATCAATACAACTGTTTCCAAAACTGTTGCTGTAACGTTTGTTAACAATGGCGGGGCTAATGCTAGCTAGTTAAGATAGCAAGCAAACGCAGACTGAGAGTTTATAGGGAGATTTTTGTTGAACTGCTGGCGTGTAGAAGTACGTGTAGCTACGTTTCTTAGTTTGTATAACTTAGCTGTAGATACGTAAGAGGTACCCAGTTACGGTCTGTGCCTGTACCAGCTAACTGTAGGCACCACCGGGCAGAAACAAGGTGTGCCCCCTGCCGTTACTGGCTTTGTCTGCGGCGTTAGCTAGCTAAAAGAGGAGCTCTCGGACCAGTTTCTGTGTAAGCAACGTTGCTAACGTTACATTGTTGTACATACTTGATCACACCAGCTCACAGTGTAGGGGTAAAACAGGGTTTTCCCCATTATAAAATTTGGGAACAAAGGCGATGTCGAGATTCCTTTCTCTTTATTTTGCGTCTTTGCGCAAAAGAAAGCTTATAAATAAGTCGTATGAATAAGTTAACTATTTCCTAGTCGTCATGCGCTCCATCACGCTACCTTTGAACTTGTAGCCAGTGCAGTGTGGATGTCACATGACGGATACACATCAGCCACTGACATTTGCAGAAAGCTTGTATCAGCTGATATCGATATTAGGCACTGTGATGTTGTTATTGTCCTGCTGTCTGGTGTCATGTCTCACCATTGTTTATCTGCCCATTTTCAAACAGAGTCAGGCAGCCATGGCTAACCAATCAATGGAAATCATAGCAAAAGTTTTGGAGCAGTCAGCCAAGCTGGTGGAGGAGCAGGTGGATGCCCAGTTGGCCAAGCTGAATGAAATGGATGAAGATGATTTGGAGAGGCTGAAGGAAAGGCGATTAGAGGCACTAAAAAAGGCCCAAAAACAGAAGCAGGTGTGTGGGACAATTTATAATCACTGTAACATTTTGCTGTGTTAATTTCTTAAAGCAGATAAAATAATTTGAATCACTGAGAAGATTCACTTCTTATCCGCACCATCAGCAGAACCTAGTCTAAAAAATGAAACTTTCGACACTACAATTTGTACTGAAGTCACTCAGTTCTTTGAAGGATCACAATAAAAGACCTGGTGTCATGTTTATAGACTGCCTTGCTCTGAAGTTAGGCTACACAGCATTTGGGTCTATTATTCAAACCCTTTAAAGAGTGTTTTCATTGTACTCCACTATAATAGCTTTTCTTGTATTTGTAATCTTTTGTTTTGCTTTTCAGGAGTGGTTGTCTAAAGGTCATGGGGAGTACAGAGACATATCCAGTGAGAAAGACTTTTTCAGTGAAGTGAAAGACAGCAAGAATGTCGTGTGCCATTTCTACAGAAATTCAACCTTCAGGTAAGTCACTAAATGATGCAACAGGACCATGAATTAGAAATGTAATGTAGTCCAAAAAACAAAACAAAGAATCAGAGGTAGTTTATAGAAAATTAATATGTTCTGCAAATTAATGAATTTATTTATTAAAATCATCTTTTCAGACAAAATGACATTTCCTACGTGTGAAGTGTGGGAATTTGACCTTTAACAATCAACATTGTGCCTTGTTTTGCGTCAGTTTTTTTTTACTCAGTCGCCAAGATATTAATCTGTTGATGTCAGACATCTGAACTTGTCGCTCTGTCCTTAGATGTAAGATCCTCGACAAACACTTGGCCATCTTGGCAAAGAAGCACGTTGAGACCAAATTCATCAAACTGAATGCAGAGAAAGCCCCATTTCTGACAGAGAGGCTGCGCATCAAAGTTATTCCGACTCTGGCTTTGCTTATTGATGGAAAAACAAAGGACTATGTGGTCGGATTCACTGACCTGGGAAACACGGACGAGTTCACCACAGAGATGCTCGAATGGAGACTTGGCTGTGCGGACGTTATTAACTACAGGTGAGATGTGCAGTAGACTCACTCAAGCACCTTATGTGTTGTGAATGAAAACGTTTTATCTAACATGATCCCTTTTTCCTGTTTCTAGTGGCAACCTGAGGGAGCCCCCAACAGCGACACAGAGATCAGGAACAAAGTTCACAAAAGTGGAGAAGAAAACCATCAGAGGGCGAGGTTACGACTCTGATTCTGAAGATGACTGAAGAGGTTTGACAGTGTTCGGGTTTACTCTCTCAGGGCTACCTCATTACTAAAACTCCAGCAGACAGCCCACTTCCTTTTTTCCCTCTTAGTAATTTCTATTTTTTTAATTAACGCAATCCACTGATTCATTTTATTTAAAAAGCATGTTTGTTTCAGCCTTATTTAAGGACTTATCCACCATGATTTATATTGGAATATCTGAGTAATAAAATGTATGGTTCATGAACAAGGGAGCACACTGAGCAACCACTAGCTGTTAGCTGTATTTTGTTTTTCTTGATTTACAGGTGTAATCATTTATTGTAGACAGCTGTCTCACGCACTTTCCTGTAACCTTTGTACGTCTCGTGTTGGAACCAAGTTCATGGGTGCATGTGAGTGCCAAGATCATCTTTGAAGAGCAAAATAAATTTTTACATGACATTTCATGGTAGCATGAGTTTGACCTAACTAATGCAGACTTAATAAAAACAAGAAAAAGATGGGGGAAAAAAAACTGCTTGTGTATTTTTTGTGTTACTTCTTCAGGGTTAGAGGCAGCGTATTTGCAAGAGTTGTATGTTGCCTTTATGGATGAAAATAATACATCCTTAAACTCACTGGATACTTTTGTCTTCAGAACAATCTAAATTCTTCATAGCATAGGTTGAACATGGTGCTTGAAATATTCCTCAGAGATTTTGGTCTATATTCACAAGATTACACAGATGGAAGCATCAGAAGATTTGTGGACTGTGATCAACAACACTTGGGTAGGTTGTAGTGTTTAAATGATGCTCTGTTGGTACACAACCTTGGAGAAGGTTGTGTTGGAAAATCCCAGAATATAAGCAGTTTCTGAAATACTCAAGACTACACTGTCTGGCATAAACAATCATGGCACACTCAATCACCTTGAGGCATTCTGATACTGCAGCAGGCTGTAATGACCATGTCTAAATGCATGCAGTTGCTGCCATGTGATTGGCTGATTAAATATTTGGATTAGCAAACAGTGTACCATATGTACCTAATGAAGTGGCCAGTATAATTACTGGCAATGTTTTTATGTGAGCCTTTGTTCTTAGAAAACAAAATAGGTGGAGTTCCCATTTGCTGTTTTTGTCTTTAAACTGAAAACTATAACCATCTAAAAACATTTTATGGGCGTGGATTATTTGTAGCTGATGAGACTGGCTGGTGCTATGCTGAGCACGTTGAGCATTACTACAAAACTAAAAACCGCAACACAAAAGGGGACCCTCGATTTCTATAAATAACTGTTTGGCAGTCTGATACAATTGAGGTGGTGAGCAAAAAACTTGTCTTTGGGATTTAGGAAGTCATTTTTAATTTTAACAATCTGAACCACTAACTGTTGTTGAATTATCTCAGAACCCAAATTACACTTTTTACCAAATTACTAGCTGTCTGTAAAATTAATATGCTGGTATTCAAATTGCTAAACTGTTGATATGTAGAAAAAATAAAAATAAATCAAGTTTTCTGGAAAAGTTTGAGTAATTCCTGAATTAACTCAAACTTAGAACAGTGGGTTTGCACAGAGTTGAATTTTTCAGATGCGACGTTAATGTCAGTATTCCTGCTTCATCAGGATGGCACTTTGCTCAATCATTTGAGAGACAGGTTGATGAGAACATTTAATCATATTCATCTGCAGCTCAGCATCAAAACACAGGAAACAGCAATCAAGAAGTCTGGTTGGTGCCACAGCTTTCTCTCACTGCAGAGAGAATGACAACAGGACATTTTCCAGGACATTCACACACGCAACAGTGGAGCTAAGATTCGATTGCCTTGTTGTCTACAGGTTGGAGGAGGTGGTGTACAATAAGTTCTCCTTTGCTGTTGATGTATGCATCGGCCATGTCATGCTCAGCAGGGAGCCCATAGGGAGTCTTTAGTGGCTGTATCCTGAAGGTATCAGAAAGAGATGGCAAAGGAGATATAACAGTATAGATATGTAGGCATCTCGGGCAACCTCAATTTGAAAAAAAACTAACCTTTTTTTAATAGTACTTTAAGAGTGATGTGTTACTACTTTTGGTTAATTAATCCTACCTTACAAGGTGCTTGACAAACTTCAGTTGGCTGTTGACTGCAGGAGTATTTTTATGAATTACAGGGACGTGAGCCTAAGTGCGAGACAAAGGCAGAGAAAATTATTCCAAAAGATAAAGGCTGTGAGCGTCTGCATGAGGTGACACACTCTGTACAGATCATTTATCCTGATCAGAGCTCCTTCAGGGTACAAGTCACTGTTGAAAGATGCTGAAAGACGCAAAGAATTAAATGGAAATTCCTGAACTAAAGCTGACAGCAGTGTTTTGTTGTATGTGCAAAAAAAAACAAAAAAAAAAAAACATTGAACATGATCCGGTTACATTAAGTTAATCCAAAAGTAAAACAAAAACGATCTGTAGCCTTTACAAAAAGGGAACCCAGTTTGGGGTCCTGTACCATGACAGAAATTTTACCTTTTGAAGCCCGAGGTGTTTTATTATCTCTTTCTCCCAGTATGGCCTTCGCAGCGCACTTTTGACCCGCATCACTATGTGCAGCTTGTGCGGCTGGTCTGGATCGCCACCATATTTCTCGTGCTCTTTCGATCGCTCAGCAAAAATCTGTTAAGAAAATACAGAATAAAGGATTATCATTATTCCATGGCAGGATTCATCTGTAATGACGGGCCTAAAGCAACACTTTAAAAAAAAAAAAAAAAAAAAAATGCTGAGTAGCTAATAATCCACCTAAACCATTGTGTCTACTGGACCTGCTGGAATTATACCCAAACTTACTTAATCCAAATAAATATTAATGTAAAAGAATTATATTTTGACACACACATGGGTAGGGCCACAAGACGTTACATACTTTGAGTGTTGCTAATTACTTTACAAATGTACAACATTATAGATTCTAAATTTATTCTTACCTCTGGTGGGATTCTGGATTTGGAGAATTTGCTTCTTGCTGACACATACCATGCACAAGGTGACAAAACTGGAGCTTCTGTCAGGGTCTGTAACATATGCAAACAGAGAGAAGGTAAAAAGCAAAGCCCAGTATCAAGGAAAATGTGTTTACTTACATATGTAGAAAATCTAAAAAGTTCTGTAGAGTTAAGTCTCAGAGATAGATTGCTGTTACTGGTGGTAGATATTCTTTTCTTTAGGGAACAAAAGTTTTTGTTTTTGTTTTTTTAATGATTTAAAAATCTGATATTCTGACACATCAGCAGATATTTTGTTTTTATCTTTCAGATCCACAAAATATGAACAGATTTCCCTAACATTTGTCATGTGTAGTTATCCGTTTACTGATTTATGCTTTGCCTGACTCTGGTCAGGTTGTTGGATTTGTGTTACTCCAAACAGCTAATAGCAAAAGGGAAGTTGGAGCACATTCCTCCCATATTAGCTTTTCATCTCTGGATCCCTGTTAAATCTAGAATTGGATATAAAATTCTTCCTCCTTACATACATCTGATACACCTGAGCACTTCCACTTGTCTCTTTTCACTCCCCTTCTGTTTACACACCACTGCACCAAGTCATTATTGCATACATACATTTTTGCCTTCCCTCTCTCCCTTAGTCTGCTTTTTCCTACCTCTTTGCTTTTTCCCCCTCTCTCTTCTATTTCCTCTTATCACCCTCTCCAGTCACAGCATATGCCTGCCCCTCCATGAGGTGGTTCTGTCAGAGGTTTCTTCCTGTTAAAAGGGAGTTTTTCCTTCCCACCATCACAAAGTGCTTGTTCATGGGGGCTAGTTGAACTCTAGAGTCTTTACCTTACGGCATAAAGCGCCTTGAGGCGACTTTTGTTTTGATTTGGCGCTATATAAATAAAATTGAATTGAATTGAATTAAAGCATATTGAAGCGATTTTTGATGTGAACTGGTGCTATATATAAAATAAACCTGAACTGAATCTTAGATGACAATATTAGTATTAAAGTTCTAACTTTAATACTTGGAGCACTTTCTGCAGCAAATGTAGCCTAGTGCACATCACAGCTGACTGGATAGTGGTGCAGAGAAGCCCAGTGGCTTCACACAACAAGTGAGTTTCATTAATGCTGAGTTAGTTACAATGGCCTCATTTTCTTTTCTTTTTTTACATAACTGAGCACGTTGTATATGTATCCAGGACATTGGTCATTATATTTGAAAGTTTCGCGTCCTAAAATTCAGCACTGCAGTCATCTAGCAAACAAAATAAATAAATCCAGTAAACCTAGAAAAATCCAGTAACTATTCTCCAAGTTCCATCCCTGATTTGGGTTTCAGGTTTAGCTGGATTTTTCCTCAAGCAGCGTTAAACTAAATGAGCCCGTATGTCAACTTCAAGATGTACGAAGCACTTTGTAGACAGTTCAAGTCTGAAACATTAAAAACGTGCAGTGATGTACCCACCTTTACTGATAAAAAGCTCAAACTGCGACAGACAGCTGACATGTTGTGTTCCTTCTGCTGCTCTTTAGCTAACAGGGGCTACGAGACAAGGTTACAGCCTTGCTAACCGCTAAATAACACGGAACTCGAGCCTAACTAACCGCTATGAAAAACTGACCTATAATCATACCAAATTTACCAAGTTCGCACATTTAAACATTAATTCGGCACTGAAAACAGCAGTGAAACAGGAGAGTCACGCTGCTGTCAAGCCCTCTCTCTCCGCCGTCTTAACCGGAAACGTCGGGGAGTTACATTAAAAGAGCACCGCCTCTTCGAGAGCACCGCAATTTGCACATTGTTCCTACCCTAATTTTTCTAGTGTGATAAATATGTTGTTTGAATAAATTTGGACTTAATAAAAACTGAAAATACTTTAACTGTGTGTTTTTATAAAAAAAAATACATAACCATCAATTTTCTAACCAAGGTCATTACGTTTCTCCGGGAGTTATTTTTATGGGGCACTCGTGGGTAGAGCTACTTCTCTCAGCTTCTTTCCTGTCACTGGTGAAACGTGAGGTTTATTTAGAGTTATATAGGTCTTAAAAGACAGTTGAAAGACAGAACAATGACACAAAACCACCTGTCGGGAATGGAGGCGTCCGCCGTGTCTGTCTTGAAGCGAGCGGTGGAGCTGGACCAGAGCGAACGTTTCCAGGAGTCTCTCATCTGCTACCAGGAAGGCATCCAGCTGCTTATGGACGCGTTAAAAGGTCCTCCTTTAAAAATAAATAAATATTAATAATTACATATTTTAAACATTGCCCTGAATTACGCTGAACGTCTTTTTTTTAATGTTCTCTTTGTCCTGTGAGCAGCTGTAAAAGATGACTCAAAGAGAGGACACTACAGAGAGAAGATAAAGGGCTACATGGACAGAGCAGAGCAAATCAAAGTTCATGTGAATCAGATGAAGGAAGGTAATTTGCCAGTAATGGAGCAAAAAAGGGCAAAGTGGGCCGGGCAAAGATGAATTACCCTGATCGACTGAGCCTCTTGTTTGCAGTGGTTTTGACTGTTAGACCTGTAGCACCTGTGTGTAAATGAGAGGGAGACAGGTGTAACAGTGGAGCTCCAAGGGGCAGAGGTAGATGTAGCGACCCCGAAAGGGAGCAAGAAGTAGAACTTTGTGGTAATTTTGACACAAGCAAGAACTCAAATCAGGTGAACAAGGTGCTTCAGTGTTGCATATGACCAAATTAATAATTTGCACAATCTTACTGACCCTGTTGATTTGGGTTGCTGAAGCCCACTTTGCCCTGTAATCCAGCTCTAGCTGAATATTGACTGTGCGATCTTCTCAACAACCAAAATCTTGTTTATTGTTTTGTTATATCCCTTACATTTATGTATAAATCTAATTATGTCTAGTATCTCTTATAGGCAGGATCCTATTCCAGTGTAGGACTGTGCTGGTTAAGTTTTTAGATTTAGGGGGAAAATATATGGTAAGAGCCACAGCTAAAGAAGGGGGTTTTCAAAATTTGTGTTTCTCTTATCTTCCCTGATAGATGGGAAGTACCACGAGCAGATAAGAATATCAGAGGATGCTACTGGTTACAGCTATGAGGTTCTGTTCAAGCCATACATCAGCAGCGCTCTCACTGAAGTCTGGGTGGAGGACCCGTACATACGGCACACCCACCAAGTAAGAGTTTTGTCCTCATTAACTGGGGTTTTTATTCATTCCACTCTGTCATCAGTCTTTTATCAGGCTTTGTTCAGAGGTTGGAGCTTATCTTTAATGAGTTCATCCATTAATTTGATACCAATAGAATGATACTAGAGGACTAAGTCTGCAATACACGTATACATTTTCCGCCTTGGGTAGCAGGAGCAGCCGACAGGGGGGACATAATCTCTTTAACATGTCCTGGTCTGCGCCAGGGTCTCTCTGTGGCCAGAAAGCCTTCAACATTTAGATGGCTGAAAGATTTATTGATTAATAGAACTATCACAGATTAGTTGAAGTTAAACAAACAAATGTTATAAAAATCTGTCTGGTAGGTTATGAAAAGACTGCTAAGCTGACTTTAATTAAACTTTTTGTAGAGGTCGTGTATGGGAAAAGGAGGAACACATTCAGTTATGATGTGGATGATGTGTTTGATAAAAGCCTGAACGCATATACTGAAAATCTTTTTTTTCTCTGATCATGTGTTGCAAGCTGCAAGCAAGCAGCTTTCTCCTTATTAGTTTGACTAGGACTTTATAATAAATAATTGTAATTTTATGTTTATGATTTAAAAATCAGCCCTAAACTGTACCAACCTTATATAATATGCCAAACAAAGCCCTCGCCTTTCCTCTCACAAACAGTTGTACAACTTCCTTCGGTTCTGTGAGATGCTGCTAAAAGCCCCCTGCAAGGTGAACAAGATCCACCTCCTCACGTCGCAGGATGAAGTGAGTTACTCACACAATAGAGCTGCATTTTATAGTCAAAGCTGAGCAGCCACTGCTGTCTTCTCTGTTTAGTTTATACTGTCATTTCCCGTCCCGCAGGCTGATAGTGGCCAGCAGAGCGGCGCTCTGGCCGAGTTGAAAGAGAGTCTCAGCGCTCACGGAGTGACTCTAGACCTGCAGTACTCCTCCACTATCCATGACCGGGAGATCAGGTACACCTGCAGATTTTCCTCATTTACAGCAGCCACATACGTGCAGCATGAGGAAGTTCATCCTTGTGACATCTGATGTTCACTTCTACATTAACACTCCATTGCTCAAAATACGGTCTCTTTTATCCCAGTAAATTAAACCTGATTTTATTTTTAGGTTCGATAATGGTTGGATCATAAAAATTGGAAGAGGGTTGGATTACTTCAAGAGACCTAAAGTGAGACTACGCATTATATACTTATTAGTATTCATCTGTAAGTATGGAGTGGCTAAAGTGAACGAGATCTTTCTGTCGTTTGTCTCGCAGGGCCGATTCTCTGTTGGATACTGTGACTATGACCTCAGGCAGTGCCAGGAGACCACCGTAGACATTTTCCACACCAAACACACAAAAACTCTATGAGACTCACAAAGCTAAAATGATTATTTTTTTGCCAAGCCGTTTAATTTACTTACCTGCCTTCCAAACACAAGCAGATCTACAGTATTGTAGGATTTGCTTTAGCTTGCGGGTGTCTGGGGACTGACTTTTATAACAAGATGGGTTACTGTTTGATTTCTGCTGCACTGGAACGTCTTAAATTTCTGCTAACTGTACTGCCGCTGCTATTGGTGAATTTTTAAGTTCAGTTTTCAGTTCTTCAGTTTTCTATGATTTTTTTTCCGTTTTCTATGATATTTATGAAAAATATGGATATTTTTATCTTTTTTTTTTTTTTTTTACTTCCACAGATTGTAATTCTACAGAGACCTTTTTGGGGGGAAATTAATTATTTCAAAACATTTTTTCTAGATTACTTTACACAATTAAAAATGTATTTTTGTTTAAATCAAATTTAAATTTAAAAATACAAAACCAAAACATATTTAAAACGCATTAATAGTAAAATGTGTTACAGGATTGCCAACTTTAGGCCCTTTTTAAATGAATTGCTTATGATGGGTAATTGGACCTCTAGGTAATGAAACATTAGGCCCTTTTCAGTTGACTGGAAATGTACCGTCCTGATTCTATTAGTAGATTAAAGAAACCAAACATGGCCCTGAATATCGTTTTGTACTGAAAAATGAATAAAATGTAACAGTTTTTAAACTATTTATAATACATAAATGCAGAATAAATATTAAAACTGACCAAAGTGTGCTGAAAGATTGTGAGATGCTTTCTTGTTTTCTACAGAATAAAAAAGTCCAAGACACAGATAAAATGAAAACAGTGACCAAGAGGACGAGAGTGGGTAGAGTTACACAGAAAGGTGCACTTACAGAAAGTGTTTATGGTAATCAGCTGGTTGTTTTCCAGGTTATTATAGGGTTAGGGTGGAGGATTACTCTAAAACCTAGAATTAAAACATTTTATTGAACTAAAAAACAAAAACTAGACTTGGAAAAAAATTAAACTAACTGAAAAGATTTTGTGAACTTGGAAAACTGACTAAAAAATGGTAAATGGCCTGTATTTGTTTAGCACTTTACTTAGTCCCTAAGGACCCCAAAGCGCTTTACACTACATTCAGTCATCCACACACTGGTGATGGCAAGCTACATTGTAGCCACAGCTGCCCTGGGGCGCACTGACAGAGGCGAGGCTGCCGGACACTGGCGCTACCGGGCCCTCTGACCACCACCAGTAGGCAACGGGTAGAAGTGTCTTGCCCAAGGACACAATGACCGAGACTGTCGGAGCCAGGGCTCGAACCGGCAACCTTCTGATTACAAGACGAACTGCCAACTCCTGATTGGTCAAATTTTATCGTAGCTTGTCTGATGAAGCGTTGATAGACAAGACTGAGTCCTCTGATTCAACTAAACATTTGCCAACAATAAAAATCTGACTTAAAAAAAAAAAAAAGAGCAGATGCAGGTCAGTGCAGATCAGACCTTGTCATAGTCTCCACACAGTCAGATTATATCCATCAAAAACCACTCATTCACTTATACACACTGTATTTGATTCAGACATAGGTCTTTACATCTGTAACAAGTTCACAAACATTGCAAATCCCATTCTGACTCTTATTACAACAAAGTCTAAGCTTAAGGCACATTCACCACCTGCTTCATAGCTTTCATACATATTACACTGATCAGCAGATTGAGCAGTCATGGAGCACTGAACTCATGATTCCTTAAAAACCTACATATTTCCACAATTATTGAATTCTGGATAAGGTTATTAACACTTACAATTACCGGAGATGTACATGTTTAATATCTTTGACTGATTTTTATGTCCCAAAGCTATATTGTAGCCATAGCTTCTTCTGTTTCTGCTGGCTCTGTATTGGTGCAACATTTCATGCATGTAAGACACTGATGTCTAGTTAACGATTACCATCAAACTCTTATCTGAATCCAGAATCCCAAACTAAATACAGATAAGCTGCAGGGGAAAGCTTGTTCAGTGGTTTCAGATATCGGCCAATTGTTCTTGGGTGAATCAATGGAAACATCTTGCCAAAAAAAAGTCGTCTATAAAAGTGAAAAAATGAAAAACCCCAAAGAAAATTCCCTCACATTTTTTTCACATTTGCTAGAATGAATGGTAACCCTCGTGACTTCAAACAGCGCTGTGATCGGATTATCTATCGGCCTTAATCTCGATATGCACAGCCCTCATCTGGCCTGTGAGAGGAAGAAATTATAATCCATCGCAACACCACATGAATCAGAGACTGCCATATACTGCTAAAAATCAGTACCTTTGCTTTCTTTCTGTCAGGGGGACAAATGCTGTGATGACAAAAGCAGAAAGTGCAATAAACGTGTATGATGCTTTATTATCTACAAACAGCCTCCCTATGATAGCAGATATTAGCCATAATCACATTACATCCCTATTATAAGATAAAAATAAGCCTGTGTGTGTATTCTCCTTTATGTGTAGATTATGGACAATAAATCTATGAATGAGGGAATTAAATAAAACCACATCCCAGACTGTTATGTCACTGTGGGCTCTTATCACGGTGCATGTGTCCCGTTGGATGTAATCCAGATGTTACCCAGCTGGATGTGGGTTCTGGTGGGAGAGACGAGGATTTATCTGTAAGGAGACTCATTGGAGATGCTGCTCAGCCAAGCTTCCAGACACATGGATGCAGATGCAAGCGTTCGCATGCCAATTCCTGCAGGCCCTCCCTCTCGCCGATTGTAGCCCAGTGGCCTAGATTAGCTCTCCCATCTCCCAGTACTGTCCTGTATGAACGCGCAGGAAGTAGGACTCGCAGGAACAATGTGTCATCTCGTTGCTGCGAAACAAGGCGTCGTCTCACAAATCGTGAAAAATGTGTGCGGGAGTTATAGAGGAGCAAAGGTCCCAGGCGAACATTTCAAAGACCGCACCTTCAGGACTGTGGCCAAACAGTCTTGGGTGAAAATGATGTGACGTGCTGGGAGGTGGCTGATTCCTGTTTGTTTTTATTTATTTATTTCATTTCTGAACGCTCACAGCACACCCATAGCCTCCGCTCTTTGATCATCGGAAGGGCGTGAGCGAGCCTGTGCAATATGTAAACAGCTCTATGAGCCATAATTCCTATATTCATGTCCTCTTTCCAGCTGGAGCTTTATTTTTTATTTTTTTACCCTCTACTCTCATTTCTGGGTCTAAAATCAGGTTAACGTTTTATAAGGAGCTTAGCACAGAGGGCCACAGTGTGCCACTAATGTAATAGAGTATCTCTCTCGCTCTCTTTCTCTCACTCTCTCTCTCTCACACACACACATTCTCATCTGTCCTCTTTTCTCTTGTGCATTTGCTCACCCTGTCAGGAAGTGACCTTCTCTCTCTCTCTCTCCCTTTCTTTCTTTTCTCCCAGCCTGTTTTTTTTCCCACCTCCCTCACTCCCTTCCCTCGGTATCTCCCTCCGTCTGCAGATGTGGTATGTCTGAGGTTTAATCATTAAGGCAGGGACACAGCTGATACAAGACCGCTCCGTGAAGAGAGGAGGACGATCAGGAGGGACAAATTGAGGTGCTTGGTTTTAGATTTTTGGTAAGTTCAGCCGTTGTTTTCTTTTTTTTTCTTCCTCCTTCCCCATCTGGAGTGCGTGTGTGTTTTCCCCCAGGGAATGTCACCTGGTGGAGAAATGTTGCAGCGTTGTGGATCATTACGGCGTTGTGAAATCTTACAAGAATCTCTCTGCAATGTCAATAATCCACCGGATTATCCTCTGTTTCTCTGGGAGCTATAGTTCAGCTCAGTGAACGGTGAAACCGCAGGGAGCACTTCACTGCGGAGAGGAAATCAAGTCTGAGGTTTACATACTGTTTAAATCGATTTGCTTAAACTGATCGCAACTTTTTTGAGGATCGAGTGAAAAGGGTGTAATCGGTGACATGAGAGGTGCAGTGTGGACTTTGCTTGTTTGTCCATAACCTGGCACATCTTGTCTTATCAGGCAGTTATACAGCCTCATGCTCTGTTGACAACAGTTCCTTAGATACACCAGCACCCTGCAAAAGGTGGGATATACTAATGTCAGGCCGGTCTTCATGAAAAAAATTGGAACTGACTTTAGCATAGAGTAGCACGCCAACTCAGTAAGATGGTAAAGCAGTGAAGGAAGATTTTAGCTTTTGCTTTGTTCATCATATGTGCTGTACAGTGCGATGCCATGCTTCAAATCCACGTTCTTGCTACTCTGCAGTACCTGGGGTGTTTTTTCTTGGCAATGCCACATGTAACATCGATTAAGACGTTGTTCATCTTGACAACAGACTGTCCTCACCCAGCCCTCCCAACTGATAATGAACAGTAATAAACCTTTGAACCTCGAGTCCATGTTTACTCCTGCAAAGACAACAAGCGAAGTGTTTTCCACTGAACACTTAACTGTCATCTGCTCTACACTTTTTTTTTCTTTTAGGGATCAGACCGATGGAGTCTTTCTCGGGAGACGCAGAAGAAAGCGCAGAGGACGTCGCAGGTGAGGTGATCTGTCTCGTAGTTTAACCTGAGAGTGCTAACACATCGTCATGAAGTGAAATATGAAAGAGATGCTCATTGATAGAACGTCTCGAAAACAGAAAATAGAGAGCACGTGAGTTCTCCTTGTTCACGTGCGCGTGAAATGCTGTGACCTGGATCTGTCTCGGTCTCAATCTCTGTTAGGACGTAAAAGATCCAAGATCAAGGATCTGAAAACTCGTCTCTTTGGGAAAAGTAAGAGAGCAGGCGGAGAAGGAAATACCAAACTCAGCCAGTCAGCCAGTGACATCACTGCAGGAAAAGATCTCGGATCAGAAGAAGATTTGGTGTGAGTGTTTACGTGACACGACGCCTTTCGAAAAATTCTCTTTCAGGTTCACTTACTTGTCCTTACTTTGACTCGTCCTTCTTCTGGCTCCACTTAGATGCGCACAGGCCATCATGGGATCGCGGGCACTGTCCCACGACAGCATCTTTCTGGATGACCTGGTCATGACAGAGCCTGAACCCACCAGGGTCTTATCTCAGGAGAACGTTCACAGCAAAATCAAAGCTCTCCAGGTACGGCACTTCTTTATTTTAGGCCTGTTGTTTAAACTTATGGTAACAGTGACTCTATTAAAATCCTCGTGATGCGCTCTGTCATCACAGATGACGCTTCAGCAGCAGAAAATGCATTTGGGCCCACCTCCTATGGTCCTGCGAATGAGACGTCCACCAGATCTGAGCAGCCAGGAGTCACTTCCTCACAGTCCTCCTCATGATTCAGGAGAAGACAATACATCTCAGGAAACCCTTACAAAGGTGCATAATCCTGCTGATTAGATGATGCGTGGATTCAAAAGCAGGATTTGCATTTGTTTAAATTTAACAAGCAAGCATAAAGTGTTCTGATCATATGTTTTTATTCTCAGCATATCCCATAAAAAAAGGCCAGCGCTGTACCCCCATTTTTTCCTATTATAGTTATAACTGAAAAAAGTGGGGTTATAAATACCTATATAGCATCATTTAAGAAAACAGTATATAGCAATCCCTAAAACAGCTGGTCGCTGTAAAACGTTTTATTTAAGCAGGAGAAAGTGGTGCATATGTTGGGGACTATTTTAAGACACAGATTAATGCACCGTAAATCCTCAGGATTGACTGGACAGAAACTTCAAGAGAGGAATCTGTCATCTGAAATGCTGTTTCCAAAAGTCGAATCAGTGATGGAGCCAGAGGGTTCTTATGTAAGGTGCACTGTTAAACTGTGTCCCTGCAAGCCTGGCCCCTCTTTGGCTCCACTCCATATAGAATATCAGATAGGTAATAGAGGTTATCAACAACCTGTTAGGTGAGGCTGTGTGCAGGCAGGAATAGGACCCAAGGTGCAGACTCCGGAGACAGTCGTGAACTCAAAAAGGCTTTAATTAGGTACTCAAAAATATAACATAACTAAAAAACTCAAAACAAACTTAAACTGGAGGAATGACAGAACACACAGCTAGGAAAACGGTAGATCGCGACACGGACACAGAGAAACACAGGGCTTAAATACACAGAGGGAGCAATCAGGGAATGGGTAACAGGAGGGAAACACAGCTGGGGCAAATCAGGCCTAACGAGACAAGGGGAAGCAAAACCAGACACATTAACATCAGACATGGACTTTCAAAGTAAAACAGGAAACACATAACACAGACTGAACAAAGACACAGACTCGCACGCACTGCAACAGAGGGAACAGAGACGTGGGACCAGGGCAGACACAGACACTGACTGGACATGGGGATATAGCCACTAAGGACACACAGAGACGCGAACTAGACAAGGGGATACAGCTGACAGGGGAGACAGAGCAGCTAGAGAAGACAGAGACATAAACTATAAGACAGAACTCAAAGAAACCAAAGACTAGAAAGTATAAATAATATAATAAACTCAAAACCCCTGGGTCAACGACCCAGGCATCCTAACACAACCATGTGTGATACATTGACATAATAATCCAAAACACTGTATTTTGTAGTTCTTTCTCTTAGCCCATTGTTTGCAGGATTGTACAGCGATTTTGTTGGCCTTTTTTTCTTTGCAGGCGATATCTCAGCCAACATCTCGCACTCTCTCACCCATCCCCAAACCTGCACCTATCAAATCTCTTCCCTCGACTCCATCCCATGCTTTTCCTCTTTCCGTCCCCTCTGTTTCTCCTTCTGCTGCTGAGGTCCCGTCGGATTTTAGAACACCGGCTCAGTTCGCTTCTCGATTAGACACTTCTGCCGCACGCCACCGAATGTCTATCAAACCCAGAAACCAGAGGGCCAGCACTAAGATGAAAGCTGCCGCGGTAAGTTGCTGTAGTTATTTCTCTCTCTTGTATGCTCTTTGTATAAGCAAATAGTGCACCGCCACTTCACTTTCCTGCCCTTCATATCTCTCGCTCTTTTTTTATTTATCTTCAGACTGTCTCTCAGTCTCATTTAGACACCATGAACAACATTGACCGACCCGAGCCTGTCAAAGAACTAAAACACCATCTTGGTGCTCAAGAAGAAGTAACAGTGGAAACAAAAGAAGAAGAAAAAGTTGCTGTTCCCATTGTACATCAGCGTCTTCCTTCAAAATGTGCAGAAATGGCACCGGTCACATCAGAGGCGGTACCCAAACCAACAAGTCAAAGTTTCTCCAAACAGGACTACGTTCTTCCTGAGACTGTAGCCTCCCAAGTACCTCGAGTTAAACCTCGCAGACGTGTGGGTTCAGCATCTGGTGAACGTCCACACTCGTCCTTCATAGAGTCAGGACTGAAGGAACAAAGACAAGGGGATTTGGAGAAGCAACTAATGCCTCATGATGATAATGCCTCAGGAATGGCATTCAGGTGTTCCTCTGCTAGCCAGGAGGTTCAAGGTGATAGCGAACCCACAAGAGGAATTAAACGATATGCCCAAGGATCTGGCTCTTTCCACTTTTCTGTCACTGCATCGAAAAACAGAGATGGAGAAAGACCCCGATCGGGCAGTTTTTTGGGAGTTTTGGAACAAGCTGAAGCCAGGAACAGGATCAGTAGGGAAATGGAGGAGAAAAACAGGGAAAAGGAGGAAGTTAAAGAGCCAAGAGAGCATCCTTTTGCTTTAGGAAGGTTTCGTCAAGAAGGCGCACCACCTAAAACCTCAGCTGTTCCCTGGGACAGGAGTGACAGCTTCAAAAAGGTGGAATCAGTGACAGCATATAAAGATGCACCTGCAGACACAGGCGCTGCTGAGGCGGAGGAGATCGAGAGCAGCCAGGAAGAGGTGGAAGAGGCGGTGGAAGCAAAGGAGCCCCAGGAGGAACAAGGAAAAACAGCTTTCGGTGTCAAACTGCGCTCCACATCTCATTCACTTCGATTTCGGCTTGATACATCTTCTAACAGGCATTCAAAGTCAGCACTGGGTGAGGACCAAGGTGACCAAAAATGCCAAGAAATAAGTGAAAAAAAGTTGCAAGAAAATGCGTCTTGGATGCCATCCTCCTCTGGAGAGGTCAGACCAGCTGGTGAGTCTTTCAGAGCTCCTAACATTGCCATGTAGAAGGTTTGAAAGTACTTAAAATAGTTTTTAAAAATGTCTTGCAAATTCAGAAAAATCCAGCTAAGTAAATTAGAACTAAAAGGAAAAAGCTAAAGAATTTAGGCAAAATGTGTAAAGTAAAAATAAAATAAAATAAAATAAAATGAAGACTAGATTGAAATAAATATGTAATAATATAGCATAACGCTGACATAATGTCAAAATATCACACTGGAATCACGCTGATTATAGAAGCTGATGTTTAATTTGGAGATCTGCTTTAAATTTACACTGATAGTGAAGCAGCGTCTCACAGCCATTATCTCTTTGATTACAGAGTTAATATTACACAGATGTGCACCGTTGTTGCTGTTTAACATGGTAAATAATCACTCTAGGAAGATAAGATTTTTACTGATCACAGGGGAACTTTGTACTCATTAAGATACCACCCGGGCAAACTTTAACGGTAACAGTGCTGCCGAGCGTATCTAACAGATTTGTGTGTCTCCCTTAGATCAAACCCCATCTGGCTTCTCTCCTCCAGTCAAACATAATGCTCCATTTGCCAGCGAAACGTCCGACGTTCAGCCTGCAAACCTAAAAGAAGCAGAAGCTACACCCCGGGAGCCTCAACCTGCCCCGCAGGCGACCTCATCTGAGGTGTCCTGGATGGCTCTGGCCATGGAAAAAACCAAGAGCCTTCAACAGCTTTTCATTAGTAGATTCCCCAGAGATTTTGCAGGAAATTTACAGGCAAACATGCAATCTTCAGCACGACCGCAGGCACAAGCGCAGCCCACAAATCCAACAGAGACTTTTACACAAGTACGGACACAGACTGTGCAAGCTGCAAAGCAGCCATCGGCAGAAACGAATCAAAGCAGAAGCCAAGCACAGACTGTCAAAACATCACCAGGATTTCTGCAACAGAAGGCATCTCCTGTGCTGTCCAATGCCTCCAGAGATCCACAAATGTCAAAACACACCAGTGAAGACCAGATGAACACAACTAAGTCTGCCTCACATTCAGTGGTAACCACCAATCCGTGGACAACCCATTCTCCTTTGCGCTCCCCTTCACAAACAGACACCTCGTTTCAGTTTGCACAAGGCAGCGCCACACAGTCTCTTGCGCAGTCTTACCTTTCCTCAGGCCAGCAGCAATCCTCCTGGAGCAATCGAGGTCTCCAGTCTGCCCAGCAGCTCAAGCCCACACCTTCAGCGCAGACTTCAGCTCCCGCAGCCTCGTCAGCTGTTGGTTCTGCTTCAGCTTTTGCCTCAGGAAGAGGGGAGAGAGAAGCCAGTGAGCAAAAAGAGGCTCCGCCACTCACAAGCCGAAGAGCATTTTGGTCTGGTTCTGTAAGCGAGAAGGCTGCTTTTTTAGAGAGACGGGGAGAGTGGACCACACCACCTGGACCCAAGGGGGTTTGTGGTACTTCTTTATAACTATCTTTCATATCATTTGCCATCCTCACAGTGCTGCCTGACCTCCCCTTGCTGTCTGTGGCAGTCAGATCAATGCCCATTTGAAAATATAAATGTTTAAAAAATCTCTAAGTCTCTATTTGGCAACTATAACAGTAGCCTAGCATGTGTCCGTCATTCATTTGGTGTCCTGGTGGCTACCAACATATTGTTTTATTGCAATGGAACTGATGATTTTGACTGGGTTTATTAGCAGGTTAAATTTATGATTGTTTCTGGACTTTTTATGGCACTTTCTCACGGTGGTTGAAATGCAGGCCATGAACAGATAATAGGGATTTTTTGAACTGACAAGATTGTCCTGAATGTGTGTTCTTAGGTGGAATTGAGGAAAACGCATACAGACATGCAGGGATCAGGTGAATCCCCTACCTTGGCAAAAAACGCACCTGTGATCAAAGATACAGATGAAAGACAAGCAGTAAACCTTGCAGGTGTGTTTGCTCAGAGTGATAATAAATCATTGCTGTACAAACACCTTTTTAATATTCTTAATGAACCCATTTGACCTAGATTTTTTCTGCGTTTCGTTTTTTAGAGTTAAGCCCCACCAACGTTGCAGAAAGGTCGCGTGAGGACAGATGGTCACGGAAAAATGCAGCGTCTTCTTCATCACCGTCATCATCACCCACACTGCCCTCAGTGCTGCAATCCATGTCTGACAGCGGTCAGCCGTCCTGGATGGAATTGGCCAAGAGGAAGTCAATGGCCTGGAGTGATAAGACCATGGACTAAGAAGGACACGAGTCGATGAAGAGCCCATCATAAAGACTAAAACCGCTTCTGTCAGACAGCCGGTTGTTTGATGCCGTTTTAATTTGGATTTAAGTGTTAATGTTTAATTACGGAAGAGGATTAGGGCTACTGGAAAAAAGAAAGTGGGCACGTCTTTTTTTCTTCTTTTCCAGAATTCTGAGGAAAAAGTCAGAATTCTGACCGTAAAGTAACAATTTTGAGGTAAAAGAATTTTGAGTAAAAAGTCAGAATTCTCACATTAAGGTCAGAATTCTGACTTTTGCCCACTTTTTTTCCCGGTGGCCCTAATCCTCCTATTTAATTGAGAGTGAGGGAAGCAGAATATCTTCTGAAAGTTCATCATGATCGCTGTTATTCAGTTAAGGACGAATATTTCATGTGATTGAGCATTTCACAGCTCTTAAAAGTTTATGTTAAATAATAAATTTGTAAGGACGAGTTTGTTGTTGTCATTGAATGACTTAAACTTCAAGTAAAACGAAATGGTCAAATTACATCGCAGTATAGTCATTCACTTGGTATCACCTGAATATCTCCTGAAATTGTCCATCAAACTGCTAAAAATAAACTTCTTATAACACACAGTATGTGGAGAGCGACAGTCAACGCTGAAAAATGTCCCGAGCTACCTGTTAGATTAACCTCTTGTCTGCCGGTGTTTCCTGGACGTTTACTTCTTCACTAACTTAGTCCACAGCCCCACCTGCAGGCCAGATCTGAGACCTTGTACTAAGCTCTACAGCATTACAGCAAACATGGATTCAAAAATGGTATTTTTTATTAAAAAGTCTGAAATCAACAGGTACCTTATTTTCACACTTTAAAAAAGATGGGTGTGATTTAAAAGTAATAAAAAATAAAAAGTCAATTAAAGCTGACATTTTCAGGACCTCTCATGGCCTTACACTGTTAACATGACTTATAATAACCCCGTATCATTGTTAATAATTCATGTTAGCCCATGCTACACCCACACAGGTGAGTCATCTCCTGGGACTATGTGGGTGACGTCGCTGTCAGCCTTGTTTGTGCATCAGAGATTCTCAGTGTGAACATTTAGACTTCCTAATGTCTGCTAGATAAATGAGGCTAGATTTGTGAGTTCATAAGTTTTAATGTATAAAACAACTTTTGAATTTTTTTTCAATTAGGCAGTTTATACTTTCAATCCTTTTTACAGCCATATATTTTGTAATAATTGCAGCGTCAAATAATAAGAACAAGTACAGGACTTCTCTTTGACATCAGGAGACTGCAGAGTATGAAAAAGGTTATCTGATGTCACAGTTTTTACACTGGGATGTAACCCATAATGCACTGGGCTCCCAGGAGACAGCAGCTCAGCTGTGAAATTAGTGTTGTCTGGGGAAATGCAGAGTAACACTTTTTTTTAATGAGCTTTACATTCTGAAATATTTAGCACACAGACTGGCCTTAAGTATAACTCTGTCACGACAATACATTTTCTGAATTTAAGGTTAAACAATTTAAAGGAAATTATTTTTAGGGAGGGAATAACAAACCCGACTGATGCTGATACAATCTTGTAGTTAAAGTGGGAGATGAAAAAGAAGCCAACAAGTATTGTTAGCTATAGGTTATAAATACTCTACTCCAAAATCGTGTGCACCTGGTTGTCAGACAATCATGCCGGTATTTTCAGCTTTAATGGAGAATCTATAGTGGAAAAAAAGAATCCGCTCTACCTGGATTTGATTTTCATCCCCACATGGCTCTGTTATCTGGCTGCCACATAACGCCTCTGGAGAAGCCATTTCTTTTTCTACAGGACTCAGCTATGTTTGCTGGCACAAAACAGTTTTCTTTGCGTCACACAAACCCAGTCAGGTTGCGTGTTCTTCCAGGTAAGTTTTGCAAAAGTTCTGTTCCCAGTCATCAGTCATGTGTCCTCTGTGTGGCACCTGAATATCATCATAATTATAAAACTCACTGCCAAGGTAATCACAACCTTAACCATCCTGCAGCCCAGGCACTCACAATACAACTGACTCACTCACGTCAGTCTGCTATTCAGTTCTGCACCATGCCAGCCACCCACAACAACAACACAACTCACCTGTGCATTAGACTCCAGATAATTATAGGACATTAACTGATGTAACAACAGTTCACTGTCACTTGTTAGCAGAAGAGCAGATTGAAAGAGTAAAAAAAGTAAGAACTTCAGAACATGAAGTCAGACTTCCACGTTTGAAGGAATGAACTTTAAATGATTCTTTTCTCTTTGCATTACTTGGATTCAGACCTCCTATAGGTCCACTCTAAATGCTGAATATAGTTACTTGTTTTAATATTAGAGTACAGCTTCTGTCTTTAACACCAAGTGAAGTCACCAGCAAAAGAGCACATGTTCTTTAGCAAAGATTAAACAAAGACAAGGTTAAATAAAACCTGATGTAACGTCATTGGTCTTCACTTCTATTGTGAGTTAAAGAGTGTTTGTGTCTTATTTACTGTGAAGTAACCGGGACATCCAGAGCCAGTTTGGCTCCCTCACTCGTTTTTTCCCAGGGTGAATGTAGCTGTTGATTATAATGTGGATTTGGGGTCCTGTGGGTTAATAAAATTATGACAAATGACACATCCAGGAAACCTTCTTTTACACAGTCATTGTCTCAGCCATGTGTATAAAGAGTAATATCACTCCTAGCTATAGTTTGACAAAATCAATATCTTTGAATTAGAGAGACGGTGCCATGTTTGTTTATTACTAGAGATGGCACGATACCACCTTTTTATGTCCGATACCGATATCATAAATTTGAATATTGTCCGATACCGATATGAATCCGATATAGTGTGTTTTTTAATTAAAACTGTTTTTTTAATATCTTGCTGCATTTTGTATAAGTTCAGATTCAAGTTTTAAAAAAACAAACAAACACTAAAGCTATTCTGTTATACCTGTATGCAAAAAATACACTGCACCCAAAATATTTCATAGTTCAGCAATACTGATCAATCTAATAAACTTAAACCTACTCCATCCTCCCTATTCTGGTATTTTAAAGAATAAGCAACCTAATTAATAGGGTTGCAAACTCCCACTAAAAAAAAATAAAAAATAGGGAACCACCCTCCACCTCATGATGCTTAATCGACGTAATCAACATTAATTTGATGCAGTGTGGAAAAAAATGCACAGAAAGCCATTATTTTTCAAGAATAATTAAATAGATTCAACATCTTTCTTCAACAGAATTGCAGACTGCACAGATGGTACCTTCCCAAAGGAAAAAGTACTATAGCTTACTAGTGTATATTAGGCTTAATAGTTACTATATACAGTAATGGACTTCTATACATTTTACATCATATTAAAACTTTGGGTGTAAGATTCAGATAATTAATTATTAAAAACTAGACATTTTAAATGAGAATAAGAAAGAAGAGTATGTCTTTGTGCCCCCCCCCCCCCCCCCCCCCCCCCCCCCCTTCCCTGTAAATGCCCTATCGGCCCCCCTTGGCTAAACTTTGCTAGATCCGCCCCTGCACACTTACCAGCCGTCAGCTACGTAGAAAACGATCCTGGTGTAGAAAGTAATATTAAATAAATTCTAACAACAGCTTATCAAGCTTAAACGTGCTGCTGTTGTTCAGCCGCTGGTTTCCTCTTTCTGGCGCGAAGTGGGCAATAAACAAACAAGAGAGACGGACTCGCGACAGAAAAGCCGATCAGCTGATCATTGATCAGTTTCACGATTGAAGTAGCAGCAGGAGAGGGAGGGGGAGAGAGAGCCAGTCGCTCCATATATCGGTTGTTAAGCTTAACGCTGGAATGCTTTACAAACATTCAGAGATGAACTTACACACTTGCTTTACTTCTCTCTGGGATAACTTCCTCAGAGATGAAATGCTGGTTTGGTAGCGAGGCTACAAATACACACAGCCGCTCTATCACATGAGCACACTGCTCCGACGTGCTACGGTTATGAGCCGAGTTGCGCCATGTCGCAAGTTTTGTGAGGTGCTTTTTTGATATTTAATGGATCGGATTACATTTTTTATTTCTCTCCGATATCCGATCCAGTAATTTAGTTTATCTGACCAATACCGATACTTAATATCGAATCGGTACATCTCTATTTATTACTGTTTAATTCTTGATGAATACATTCATATTCCTTTTTTTCCCTTTTAACAATTCAAAAACTGAACATTAGCCACCTTTGTAGATCCAAAGCACCTGGCATTTCTTCAGCTTTGCGGAGACTGTGGTGGTAAAGTGGGCCATCTAAAAATCTGAAGGTTTGTGGTTTGATCCCTGGCTCCTCCTATCTGCATGCTGAAGTATCCTCTGGGAAAATACTGAACCCCGAATTGCCCCCGATGCATCCATCAGAGTGCGAGTGCAAATGTTAGACAAGGGTTAGGAAAAACCTGCTTGTAGGAATCTGTGTGTGATTGGGTGAATGAGGGTTGCAGTGCTCAGTCACTGTAAATAGGTGCTATATCCGGCCATTCATCAGATGTACTAAAAACTTGAATTACTTTCCTCCTACATGGTTTAATATTTTACTCTCTTTTCTCAGGCAGTTCGATTGTGCTGTTGTAATGACTAATGTGACTAAAACATTGCCACTGCAAACTATACTAGTTCATAATGCAAACTGATATGTGACTTTAGTATTCCAAATGTCCACGTAATCCACTCATCCCTGAGGTAATGGGCTACTACAACAGGACTAATGAAATAAAATCCACGTCATGCAGGCAGTATTGTAAAGATTTTATTAAAAACACATACTTTACAACAAAGCTACATCTCTATTAAAAAAAATCCAGTCACAATTATATTTTGGTGTGGGTGCATCCAGATATAAAAAACAGTCCATCTTCCCGCAAATGTAGTTTCCATTGCTACCGTTACTGCTTTATCCACGTACAATGGATAAAATATATATATATATATATATATATATATATATATATATATATATATATATATATATATATATATATATATATATATATATATATAAACAATTTTTAAATAGTGGAAGGCAAAAAAGAAATTACTGTAAAAAAACAAACTTGACAGCAAAACAAAAATAAAAACAAATAACCACTGTATCTTTATTAAACTTATGCTTAACCAGGAAGTAAAACTAGAAAGTAGGGATCTCTTCTGCGAGTCCTGGATCTTTTTCAGCACAGGCACCTTTTTACAACGACAAATGTACTTAACCCAAAAAATCCATCACCACACGTAAGACAATTCAAGAGAACTAGGACAAGAATCACATACAATCATATTAATAACAATCAATAATATGATTTCATGCAGCTGCACATCACCTGCAGTATACACCATCACCCACAGGGTACAATTATACTCATACAGTATATTTACACTACTAAATGAATCAACAACATCTTTGTTCCTTCCAGGTGACCAAACAGGCACCAACTTCTTTATCTTCATTTTTACCGTTTTCAAGAAAAGATCAAAAGACAGAAATGTTTCAGATGACTACAGTGGTGTTGCTATGGGAGCTTCGATCCTACGAGAGAAAAGTGAAAAAGGTGAAATTAGAATTTAAGATGAGGTTACGCACACAGGTAGAGAAAAGCACCAAGACATTAGAAGAAAATAAAAAATGAAAGTAGTTAAGACTAAATGAATGGCACTTCATCCACACCTTCAGGTATATTTGTAATCTTTACAAATCAGTCTTTTGCTTAATTTGCAATTAATTAAAAACCCCTAAATGCAGTTCTGTGAAATTGCCCGCTTTTATAGTTTTCTCATAGTTTTGCATAAAACCTCTTCAAACCATTTCATACACTGAATCATTTCAGTGTATGAAATGTATCCATTTTCTGTGTCCTCGGTCAGGATTCTAAACATATTTCAGTTAAAATACAATAACTCTGGAGTCGTTGTAGGATCACAGTGGTGCACTGACTGATACTGCCAACCTAAAGGTGTGGCTGGGATATTAAAAGCCATGCAAGATAAAAGAAGAATAAAACAACACACCACTGGGTCAGAGTGTGTCACTAGCTGTGTGTGGATCTTACAGAAAGGCGGTCGTAGTTCTTCTGGTTGTTACTGCGTGGAGGCTGAATGTCGATGGAGTGGTAGCTGGGAGGCAACTCTGACCAGTCCTTCCCTTTTCCTCCTTTTCTTCTCATACTGTCCTCTTCATCTGAGCTCCAGGACCCGTTGCGGTGCAGGGGAGGTGAGTAGCTCCTCTGCCTACGAGGAGCTCTGCTTTGTAGCTCATCCATGAGGTCATCGCGACTTCGGGCACGGTGCCTGGACGAACTCCCTCTCTCATTCCTTGAACTCCTGTGAGATGCTCTTCCCCGCCTGTTGTCCCTATCCGAATCATCAATGTAATCACGCAGGATTCCCCGCCTGGGAGGAGACGCACTTCTGTATCTGTCTCTTGATCCACGACTGTTGCGGTGGAGACCACCTGCTGAGCGGTTTGTACTCCCACTGGACTGGCTGGATATCCTGAGAGCCCCCCTAGCTCCATCTCCACCACCAGGGCCCCTGCGTGAAGAAAAGCTGGGTACACGCTGGATAATAGGAGGCAGGGTGATCACTCTTCTCTCCATCCCTCTCGTCCCCATCTCATCCAGTGCTGACAACACACTCGGAGGCCCTGGTGTGTAGGAAACTTGTGGAGGAGCATGCTGAGCCTGTAATGGAGGCACATTCTGGACAGCATGAGGAGCCATCCCTGGTGCAATGACATCAAGCCCTCTCACTTGATTCTCGAAGTATTCCAACACCTGGTTGTTACCATGAATGCTGCCACGCACACTGCTGTTGCCATAGTGTAAAGGAGGAGGTGGCGGCTGCTGCTGTAGGCCCATGGGTGACAGCTGCATGGGAGCCATGGCAAAGTTGTGCTTGTTTGGGTAGTCTGAGTATGAATCTGAAACCAAACTGACAGCGATTAAGAAGATAAACAACAACTGTTGAACCTACATGAACTCAAGTTATTCTCTGGACATTTGAAGGGAGGAGTATTGTTTAGAGGAGTATTGCCAAATTTGTACACAAACAAGGAATTTGTCGCAGTGTCATGATGCAAAAAACAGTGGTACAGAAATAGAACATATGGTATTTGCAGTATATGTATATATATATATATTACAAAAACACAGAAAAGGAATATATACTAACTACCTAGAGATACAGATATACAGAGTACAACTAGAAAATAAGAAATAAGTAAGCCTACGATTAAGTGCTTTAACTGAATCTGGTGTGCAATGTTGTTATAGGCTGACTAAATAAGGTTGTTATTGTAGCATATAGTCCAACAGCCTGGGGAAAGAAACTATTCTCATGCCGTGAGATGTCTGTTCTGCAAGGTGCATGAGTGCACAGGGAAGGCAGGGGTGGGCCCAATTACATTAAGAGATTTGATTGAGCAATCCAGTGTCAGTAATGAAAATGAACGAATGGGCTGCTGTCAGTGCTTGTAGGGCCGGTGCATATGTGTTGCATGTAAACGTTTTACAATGAAAGGCATTGTGACCACTGAAATGCTCACATGAAGTGTTGAACCAGTATTAAACACAGACTGTATAAAAAAGACAAAGCCAGTACAGAAGATTCTTAAACCAGTATTCTTTCTATTGGCCAGCAGGGGGCAACTCCTCTGACTGCAAAGAGAAATCAGACTGTATATAATTTTACCGAATAACTATTCTTGCTTTATTGCCTTAGTAAACATTTTTCTGTTTACGTGCTCAATCACTTGTTTCAACACTTCCTGAATACAACATGAAGTTTATTTTGTGATTTATCATCAGCTTTAAAGTAAAAGAGAAGATGAAGCAGAATATGTTTCAGGTCAGTGCTAAATTATCACGATGCATGTTGTACGAACATGCAGTGCCCTCCGTTTCTGACTAATATCAAAACCAGATTTAAAAAAATACAAACAGGTGTGAAAAAGCAAGAGTGCACAAACCAATGAGGGAGCTTTGAATCGTCTTTTATGTACAGTCTATGGTTTTAACGCTGTTAGAGTAACACAGATACAGACAGGGCAGCATAAGCAGATTCCAAAAATTGAGGCTTCTTGCAAAAAAAGAGTTCACGTGGTGGAAACAAACCACATTACAACCAGAGGTAAAATAAATAAATAATAATAAGGGCATGACTGCAATACAAGCCTGCTTCAAAGGTTTCTATTGCAGGTCTGCTACCTTCACCAGCTGAAGTGAATAAAAGCTCTGATGCCCATATTCAGAATTCCACATTGTTTGGGGGTTTATTTTACGTCATTGCAAATAAAGGATTAAGGACAAGTCTTATTGTGCTTTCCCTCACTCACCTGAATACAGAATGGGAACGCCCTGGGAGGAAGCATTGGAGCTGATGGGAGCATAAATGGGCTGACCATTCATCCAGGGTAACATAGCTTTCCGAGCTTCTTTCAGCATCTTGTGCTCCATCACAGCTGAAGTCAAAGCACATGGAGCAAGCAGTTCAAAAAGACTGATATAGGTACTTAACCAGCAGATACTGATTTACAGCAGAGGGTAATAATAATACTGCTTGTTTTTAAAGTACACTGGACCATCTCAGTAAATATTCTGTCTTAAAACAAACTGAGGGGAATTTCAGCTTACATTTCTTTACTAATGTATTTCCTCTTTTGTAGCATGCCGTGAGAAGGGCACATAATTACAATGTGTTTGCAGAGTGCATATTTCACATATTTTCGAGAGCACACAGGGCTGCGCACACACACAGGATTATATGAAACACAATGACACATCTGGCAGCTGCGGCGACCTTCAAAAGAACAGTGCTGCATACCATTTACAATTCATGTCCTCGTCAAACATTTAGAAATTTTTCTCTATGGATTTTAAATTTGTTTGATCTATATCTACTCATAATAACTCTCTTTATCTTAGACTACAGGCTTACTTAAAAATAATTAATCAGTTTAAAATTGCAAAATGGTTTATGCAGTAATAATGAGATACGGCGTATGGGTTCTCTCCATGCACTGTGGTTTCCTCCGATGGTACAAATACATGTTTATTAAAAACTTGTGAAACATTAAACTTTTATCTAATGCCTGATTTAGACTTCTGCAGGGAGCCATTGCAGAGATCTACGTAAGTCGCCGACGTCATTGCCCACATTTATACTTTTAAGTGGCTATGTGTTATTTACCATGTAGTCGTATCCCAGTGTTTCATATACAGTGTTGGGGAGTAACGGAATACATGTACCAGCGTTACGTATTTAAAATAAAAAATATGAGTAACTGTATTCCGTTACAGTTTCCGTTTAAATAGGTGGTAATCAGAATACAGTTACTTTGTGGAAATAAATAGAATACACGGCGGTCATTTCTTGTTTCATATGTTAGCCTATGCCCACTCTATGCCTTCTCCAATTTAGGTGATTAAAAACAGTTGGGTGCAGGTTTAGCTCAGTTGGATGAGCATGTAATCATATGTCGTATAGCTGAGAGAGGCCGGCCTGGGTTTGAGTGCAACCTGCGGACTTTTTTTTCTCAGTTTCCATTCAGGATTAATACATTTTCTCTGATTCTGATTGCTGGAAATCCAAACAAAACACACAATAACAGGCTCTAATGTAAGCGTCCTGTTAATGTTGGTGGCGTCAGTTACATGGACCCAGAGCCAGCATTTCTTACTTGGACACCACATCATAACAAGAATGGGATGGGTGAAACTTCAGTATCTTCGGTGTACTATTGTTGTGTGATTTTTATCACTATTAATGAAGGCTACTCGCCACCAAGCTAACACTGTTAGCTGGCGTTGGCTGAGGTTAGTCCATAGACTGCAGACTGTTAGGCCGTTTCTAAATACTCAAGTACGCAAGTCTGTACTCGCCTTTTCGCTAGTCTGGACTTCGGAAGTTCACACAGGAGTCCGGACTTCCCGAGAACGCAGCGCGATCGTTCTACAATTGGAACGGCAGTGTACTTGATGAGCTATGACGTAGATTTCCAGCTGAAGCCTATTCAGCTGCAGTATTTCTACTTTGCCACATAGTTACATGTTTGAATACTTTTCTGGCAACAGAAGTTTCTTTCTCATGATTTAGTGAAGTGAATCTTCCACATGTAGAGCTACAGCTAAAAATGTACAATCAAAAAAAGCATTTCTTCTACCTTTTTCTGGACAGCAGCATGTCCGAGGGCAACAAGGGCAGCGGACGTAGCAGCAACAATTCTGCGGGCAGCACTGACAGCAGCATATGCAAAAGAGCATGATGAGCAGGAGACCACCGATGATGATTAACAGGACCGTCAGCCAGTCTGGAGCAAGTGACAGTAAAACATAATTACTGACAACATTACTGATATAGCAGTATATTTTACATTTTACTACCTCAAATAACTCGACTTGAAGCGACTGAGGGGACTTACGGAAAACGATGAGCTTGACTTCACGATCCGAGTCCCCTGTTGTGTCACCGGGAGCATCAATGGTGCAAAAATACACACCGTTATCCCACCACATCACCTCAGTGATGACCAGATCAGCAGCTGTTGTCAGAAAACATCACATTAGTCTGAAATGTGAAAGAAATTGAAATACATTTAGACTGTACTGCAGCATTATAGTTATGATGTAATCAAACATACTGTTTCGAATTGTAATTCTGCGGTTCCTGTATTCCGCACCCAGGATGGGCTCATTGATGCCCCGTTTCTGGATGACAGTACGAACGGTGCGCTGGCGGTCCGGGCAGTCATTGGAGGGGTCCTGACCGAGCTGCAGAGCTGCCTGATAGGCTTTAGGAAAAAAAGGAAATTATTTAAATAGGAATATAAGTACATATGCTGCTTAAACCACTGAAAAACAGTCTGATAGGAATTAAAAATATGAAGGAAAATTAAACAGTACACACAAAGATTAAAAACACACAGCTGATGCCTCAAACCTGTGTAAAATAAAAAAAATACAATTTTTATTTAAATTTTTATGAAAATATGCATAATGCAGAGCCTTGCAGGCTGAAATTAGACATGTCTGTAATTCTGTATGTGTTGGTGTGAAAAGGAATGCAAGGATCGGGTGTGTCTATATGCACACCACACTGAAACAGGGCAAACACAATGGAACCACTGCACGCTTGTCATGATCTCTGGTATGGACCCTGGGATTTTCAGCGGTGTCGAGTTGTGGGTTTTTTGTTTTTGTATTCTTTGATATTCATAATGGTTTCCCCTCTATTTGTATTTGTATTTTCTTGGTCTCTTTATGTTTTCTTGTTTTGTGCTTCTTAAGCACATGCTGGAGGTTAACTCCTGTTTTACTTGAAGATTAGTTTTGTTCCCTGTCTGTCCTCCCCTGATACCCTGGTTGCTTTCACCTTTTGTTGATTAGTTTTCACATCTCACTTCTCATCTGTGTCCCATCCCCCATCAGTCCTCTGTGTATAAATAATCCTGATTACACTTTTTCTTTTATTGTGCTGTCACTGTATCCCTGGGGTTGTTCCCTGGAAACTTTGGATGTCATTTGTTATCTCGCTGTGGATTTTGTACTTTGAATTTAACCATGAACCTAAAAAGGTTGTTTTTTGTTTTCTTAGGTTTTGCATTTGGGTCCTTTACTAACAACCGTAGTAATACTTAGCCCAAAGTTAAAACTCAGATATGCAATGTTTGGATCCACTGTGCATCTTTCTGTTTGTCAAAATATTTTTGAAAATTACTGTTGACTTATTTGAAATGTTGTCCAGCTGAATTAAATTTTAATTAGTAACTTTTTGAATAACTTGTGTCGTGTTCAGGGTGCTCCCCACCTCTCACCCGGGGCTCAAGGCTCTCACAACCAGGGCCCTATACTACAAAGCAAGATCAACATACCTAAGTTATCTTTCTGTTATCTGGAGTCACTTAAACTAACACTGGCAATCTGGATAAGCATTCAGTGAATCTGGTTATCAGCTCGCTAAGTAAACCCATCGTTTCCCCTGCTTGCTGACGTGAAAGTGGCAGCATCTGACTAACCCCACTGATGGGTACCGGGAGCAGAGCGGCTAATTTTGAATGGAAGATGAAAACAATAATATTAGAAACATATTATTTATCAAAATTATTACATTTTTATATTTTCTAATTAGTTTTTATTTTTATTTCATTTTGATTACTCACTCGCTTTTAATTCATTTCAGTGTCAGTTAACTTGCAGAGCGGGCTTGTCTCAGATTAGTTTTTAATTATTGAAAATGTTATATATATATATATATATATATATATATATATATATATATATATATATATATATATATATATATATATATATATATATATATATGAAAATAAGGAAAACATACTGTTTGATAACATTTTGAAATATTGACTTACCTTTTTGTGCACAGATAGCTACAACTGATTTACTTTGCTGTTAAGACTGGTTTGTATCAGGATCTAAGTCAATATTGAATACATTTTTGGTAATTTATAAAAGACTTGCATATTTGAATCCTTTGGTCTACAATAATAGAAACACAGGATTCTGAGACCAGAAAAGGGAGCTCATATCCTGAATCCTGTGCGGCAAAGATTTGAGCAACAAAAGGAAAGAAAAAGGGGTCAAAGTTTCAGTTAAATATTAAACAAGGTGATCCACAGGAGTCATTCATCCAGTCGGGCTGAAGACTAGAACTGTAAAAGCAGAAATTACTGCCTCGCTGGTATACGCCTTCACCAGCAAGTCACGTTGCAGTTTTTGTCAACACAAAATTATAAAAGTATTTTAACTGAAGATTGAAGGTGATTCTAATAAAACAAACGCTGTGGCCATTACAAAGCTGGAAAGTGCTTCAGGCGTGGATGCTGACAAAATGAAACTACAAACTATGAACACACCAACAAAGCACAGAAAGAGTCTAATCTGTTAATATCTGCTCATTTTAAAGTACGTGTATCAACAACGTACCATCCTCTTCTTCCACCTGTAGCCTCACCTGTGGAGTAGTAATCCAGTACGGGGTCTTTACAGAAGGATTTGAACTTCCAGGAGACCAGGACGTCCTGCTGGTTCGCTGAGGTTGAGTAGTCACAGCGCAGAATCACAGAGGCAAACAGCATCGTCCTCCTCTCCGTCTCTGGAACATTCACTGTAACGGACAGCAGCTCTGACACAGGAAGGGAGAATGGTGAGATTGGACTTTAAAAACTTAAACAGCAACAACTGATTTGACACACACACAATTGGAATTGATATTCCATCAGCCAAAAAAAAGACCTCGTGCGATGGCTGCTGAGTGATGGATTGAAAAGAATCTGACCAAACTGGTTAACAGTTTACGCTTGAAATGCTTAACTGTGCGCAGATTGTACTCTATTATTACAAGTAATAACAGCCTTCAGTCACGATCTATAATGGCAAGTTTTGGAAAACAAGCTGATGACAAAAAACATCTGCTGATGGACAAATGTATCAGTTAAAGTTAAAGGTAAAAACTTTCTCCTCAGTTATCCTTGAACGATGCCAGCTTTACTCAGTAGATTTATATCTCAAAATACAAGTCCCCAATCAGTTATTTTCCACAGTTTATTATCTTTGTTCCATCCATCCATCCATCCATCCATCCATCCATCTTCATCCGCTTTGTCCGGGGCCGGGTCGTGGGGGCAGCAGCCTAAGCAAAGAGGCCCAGACCTCCCTCTCCCCAGCCACCTCCTCCAGCTTATCCGGGGGAATACCAAGGCGTTCCCAGGCCAGCCGAGAGATATAATCTCTCCAGCGTGTCCTGGGTCTGCCCCGGGGCCTCCTCCCGGTGGGACATGCCTGGAACACCTCACCCAGGAGGCTCCCAGGGGGCATCCTTGTCAGATGCCCGAACCACCTCAGCTGGCTCCTTTCGATGTGGAGCAGCAGCTGCTCTACTCTGAGCCCCTCCCGGATGGCCGAACTTCTCACCCTATCTCTAAGGGAGAGGCCAGCCACCCTTCGGAGGAAGCTCATTTCTGCCGCTTGTATCCGCGATCTCGTTCTTTCGGTCACTACCCACAGCTCGTGGCCATAGGTGAGGGTAGGGACGTAGATCGACCGGTAAATTGAGAGCTTCGCTTTTACACTCAGCTCCCTCTTCACCACGACGGACCGGTGCAGCGTCCGCATTACTGCAGCTGCAGCCCCAATCCGTCTGTCGATCTCCGGCTCCCTTCTCCCATCACTCGCGAACAAGACCCCGAGATACTTGAACTCCTCCACTTGGGGCAGGAACTCATCCCCGACCCGGAGTGGGCACTCCACCCTTTTCCGGCTGAGAACCATGGCCTCAGATTTGGAGGTGCTGATCCTCATTCCCGCTGCTTCACACTCGGCTGCGAACCGTTCCAGTGCGAGCTGGAGGCCCTCACCCGATGAAGCCAACAGAACCACATCATCTGCAAAAATCAGAGATGAGATTCTGAGGCCACCAAAGCGAAAGCCCTCCGCCACTTGGCTGCGCCTAGAAATCCTGTCCATAAAAATTATGAACAGAACCGGAGACAAAGGGCAGCCCTGGCGGAGCCCATCACCCACCGGGAACGAGTCCGACTTATTGCCGGCAATGCGAACCAAGCTCTTGCAACGGTTGTATAGGGATCGAATGGCCCGTAGCAATGGGCCAGACACCCCATATTCCCGCAACACCTCCCACAGGACACCCCGAGGGACACGGTCGAATGCCTTCTCCAAGTCCACAAAACACATGTAGACTGGTTGGGCAAACTCCCATGCACCCTCAAGTATCCTCGAGAGGATAAAGAGCTGGTCCAGTGTTCCGCGACCAGGACGAAAACCGCATTGTTCCTCCTGTATCCGAGGTTCGACTAACGGACGAACTCTCCTTTCCAGCACCCTGGCATAGAATTTCCCAAGGAGGCTGAGGAGTGTGATCCCCCTGTAGTTGGAACACACCCTCCGGTCCCCTTTCTTAAAGATGGGGACCACCACCCCGGTCTGCCAGTCCACAGGTACTGCCCCTGATCTCCACGCAACATTGCAGAGGCGTGTCAACCAGGACAGCCCTACAACGTCCAGAGCCTTCAGGAACTCGGGGCGGACCTCATCAACACCAGGGGCTCTGCCACCAAGGAGTTGTTTAACTGCCTCAGTGACCTCGCCCCCGGAAATTGGCGGGTCATTCCCCTCATCCCCAGACTCTGCTTCCTCCTCGGAAGACGTGTCAGTGGGATTAAGGAGGTCCTCGAAGTATTCCTTCCACCGCCTGACAATTTTCTCAGTCGACGTCAGCAGCGCTCTGCCAGCACTATACACAGTGCAGGTAGAGCACTGCTTTCCCCTCCTGAGACGTCTGACGGTTTGCCAGAATCTCTTCGAGGCAGTCCGAAAGTCTTTTTCCATCGCCTCTCTGAACTCACCCGAGTTTTTGCTTCAGCCACTGCCCGAGCCGCATTCCGCTTGGCCTGTCGATACCTGTCGGCTGCCTCCGGAGTCCCACAGGCTAACCAAGCCCGATAGGACTCCTTCTTCAGCCTGGTGGCTCCCTTCACCTCTGGTGTCCACCATTTGGTTCGGGGATTACCACCACGGCAGGCACCAACCACCTTGCGGCCGCAGCTCAATGCAGCAGCTTCGGCAATGGAGACGCTGAACATGGTCCATTCGGACTCAATGTCCCCAGTCTCCCTCGGAATGCTGTTGAAGCTCTGCCGGAGGTGTGCGTTGAAGATCTCGCGGACTGGGGCCTCTGCTAGACGTTCCCAGCACACCCTCACTACGCGTTTAGGTGCACCAGGTCTGTCCAGCGTCCTCCCCCGCCACCTGATCCAACTCACCACCAGGTGGTGATCAGTTGACAGCTCAGCCCCTCTCTTTACCCGAGTGTCCAGAACATATGGTCGCAGATCTGCTGAACAGGGTGTTCGTTATGGCCAAACCGCCATGGCACCGCTCGGGTTCAGATCAGGGAGGCCGTTCCTCCCAATCACGCCCCTCCAGGTCTCGCTGTCGTTACCCACGTGAGCATTGAAGTCTCCCAGCAGGACAACAGAGTCTCCAGGTGGAGCACCCTCCAGCACCCCCCCCCAGGGACTCTAAGAAGGCTGGGTACTCTGAACTGCCACTCGGCGCATAAGCGCAGATGACAGTCAGGACCCGTTCCCCGACCCTAAGGCGCAGGGAACAAACCCTCTCATCCACCGGGAAAAACCCCAACGTACCGGCAGCAAGGGGATATTAGGATACCCACCCCAGCCCGCCGCCTCTCACCAGGGGCAACTCCAGACTGAGACAGAGTCCAGCCCCTCTCCAGGAGACTGGTTCCAGAGCCCAAGCCATGTGTAGAGGTGAGCCCGACTATATCTAGCCGGTACCTCTCAACCTCACGCACTAACTCAGGCTCCTTCCCCACCAGAGAGGTGACACCTCTCTGGTGGGGAAGATAACATTATCTTTGTTATAAACTAAAATTTGTTGATGCACTAAATGTTAGGAACTATGTGAAAAATGTCTTTAAACCATTTCTGCAGTTAATATTGCGAGTCTTCTTTTTAGAGATTGTTCAATCCAAAACTTAATATCTTCTCATCACAGAGCCATTTTTAAACTGAAGAAGACACTTTCTAATAATAATAATATGAATATGAATTTATCTCCTCACTATAATAATAATAATAATAATAATAATAATAATAATAATAATGGATTGCATTTATATAGCGCTTTTCGAGAACCTCAAAGCGCTGTACAATTCCACTATTCATTCACTCTCACATTCACACACTGGTGGAGGCTACAGTTGTAGCCACAGCTGCCCTGGGGCAGACTGACAGAAGCCAGGCTGCCATATCGCGCCATCGGCCCCTCTGGCCAACACACTATGCAAATAATGAATACTGAATACATGATACTGAATTACAGGTTGTAGATTTTCTGGTTCCCACATGTCAGGCTAACGTGTAAATGAGCAAAACCCAGTAGGAAGATACTTAGGAGCAGAGACTATGTTCATATTTCTACTTATAGTTGAAGTTGCTTCTTTTATTAAGTTTGAGCTGAAAAGTGTTTGTGATCATTGAGCTCTTAAAAGTATTTGGTACTTTTTTCCTTTAAATCATAGCTGCGTTAACAATCTATGGCACAAAATACTACAGTTCCAATAAACAAGGCATCTTCAAATTACTTGTTTTCATTGACCAACAGTTTAAAAACAGTTTCACTAGCGGTGGAGTGTTCTCCACATGTTCTGTTCTCCACAGAATATTTGCAATTATTTCCTGCTCCCCTTTGTGTCATTAAAAAAAAAATCAAACAAAACATGTTTAGATTAACTGTCATTTTGGACAGTTACAGGAAGTCATGATGGGTATATTAACCAGTCTGTGATACAAGTGGAAAGCATGTTAAAAAGATGATACGTGATAATTAAGTCAGCTGCAGTGCTACTTATCTGACAAAGATTATTTTTTACTGTGTGCTGACATAATGTGATACATTCAGTGTAAAGATTGCACAGTATTACACTGAGCCACACCTGTGATCATGGGAACCTGTTTCATGAACGATATCAAGCTATTTTATACAATTACAATACAATACAATTTTATTTATATAGCACATTTAAAAACCCGAAGGCACACCAAAGTGCTTCACAGTAATATGGAGAGTCAACATAAGTCAAAAACAGGGTACAAATCGGGCACAAGCACAGACAGGATAGAGGCACTAACAGACCAGGAGAGTTAGATAAATACAAAATATGCTACGAAGACAAAAACAGCAGTAAAATTAATAAAAATAATACATTTAATAAAATCTAATAAAAGATTTAAAAGTTTAAAAATTAAAAGATTTAAAAGGGTATTAACTGGTCGGGAAAGCCAAGTCAAATAGATATGCTTTTAATCTTGATTTAAAGGACTGGATAGAGTCTAAGGCTCGAATAGAAGCAGGGAGGCTATTCCAAAGGTTGGGTGCAGCTGAAGCAAAGGCACGATCGCCTCTGGTGTTCAGTCTAAACTTAGGTTGGGCCAGGAGTAATTGACCTGATGATCTTAATGCACGACAAGGAGTGTACAAATTGAGGAGGTCAGTGAGGTAGCTGGGCGCAATGTTATTCAGGATTTTAAAAGTGAGTAGCAAGATTTTAAACTCAATGCGATATTTGATTGGTAACCAGTTTAGATCAACAAGAGCCGGAGTAATAGGGTCAAATTTTCTAGTGCCAGTAAGAAGGCGAGCCGCAGCATTCTGAACGAGTTGCAGCCTTCGAAGAGAGAAGGCTTGGAGACCACAGTAGAGAGAATTACAATAATCTAACCTGGAGGTCACAAAAGCATGGATAAGTTTTTCCAGGTCCCTGTGTGGTATATAATTTCAGCCATAAGCACTCTTGCCAAACAGGTAATTTTTAAATTCTATTGATAAAATCCCTTCATAGATCCTGTTGAACACAGTCTATTAGCCCATATGAACATCTTGGCACTACAGAAAAAGGCGAACCAGTGGTTTAAGGTTAGAATAATCGGATTTTAAAAGTTTAAAATGGTCTGTATCTGTTATTTTTGACTCATTAATCCAAATAAGTCCTCAATTATAGATGACCGCTGTTAGTAAATTATTATTATTAATAAACTGTTAGCTGAAAGTTCCTTTCCTTTAAAAATCAATAAAAACTCAAAAGAGAGGGGTTAACATAAACGTCGCTTTGGCCCTCTTTTGTTTACAGCAACTTAAACAAACCCCCCACGGAAAAGTAGTGGAGCGGTCACGTGACCACAGGTCGGCCTTGTCCTGTTTACACCTACCAATAATTAACTTTTAAAAATTACTACTAGTTTCGACTTTTTTGCTTTAGTCGACACACATCTCCATTTAGAGCGACATGTATGAGGAAGAAAGTGCGTTTGCTGGAGAAACCTTTAAAGCCTCACCTGTTGGCAGGCGAACCAGCAGAAGCGCCATCAGGATCATATTTCGCATCTTGCTGCTCTGTATCCTCCCGCGGAAGCTCGACTTCTTTTACTGACTGAAAATCCACAAAAATCCGGAATGTTTGTAGGAAACCGCCTCG
Organism: Rhamphochromis sp. 'chilingali'; assembly: GCF_963969265.1. Lineage (NCBI taxonomy): Eukaryota > Metazoa > Chordata > Actinopteri > Cichliformes > Cichlidae > Rhamphochromis > Rhamphochromis sp. 'chilingali'. Next base: position 21,823,589 of record NC_137941.1, on the reverse strand, counting down.
CACGCGCCGCTGCACATACTAACGAGACTTCAGTTAAGCTACAACGTCAGCCCGCTCGGCTGTGCGGCTCGCTTGCGATGAGAGGCGAGTACCGTAGTTACAACGTAACAACCGACAACCTTCCAGTAAAGAGGCGAATCATCCCCCCTCCCCGCTGGCCCGTTCCTCCACACTGCTCCAGGTGACATCAGTGGCCCCGCCCCCTTTGGCAGGTGCCGCAACAAGGAAAGAGAAAGAAAGAAATAGGACGATACCGAGATAAGCTTAATATACGTTCTATGACACTGGATACTATAGCTCAGGTGAAAAATAGTCCCTCAATCAGAAGTAGGGGAGACCGGGGATAGTTGTAACGTGGGTCAGTTGTAACACTTCCAATTTCTCCAATCAGGGCTAAGTTTCAAATGATGTGACTCATCCTGTGCATGCCCAATTCAGTTCTGCTATCACATGTGAAAAATCAGCACATTTTGTCAAACACAGACAATTTAACATGAAAAAAAGTAATTTGTATGCCAAAAAGTAAGTTTTTCTACTTTATTTCAATTTCTAATAGCATTATCTGCTTTGCAGTTAAACTCATCAAACTTAAATTATGTTATTTGTATGTCTATGGGGATATATTCTGTGTAGGTCTTTAGTGCTAATGTTTTAGCCGTTGGCTGTAATGTTAGCTAGTTCATGACTATAGGAGTCTGGGTCAGTTGTAACAGCAACAGTCTGGGTTAGTTGTAACAATAATGCAGATGTTACAACTTACCACACTATTACTTTAACTTATATTAAACAAGTTGGGGCAACGACATCAGCAGAGAGAGGTTCACTGGTCGCTTTTGTATATGCGGATAATGCCATTGGCAACACAATTCCTCCACTGTTTGCGTTCCCACACCACACATACATTATGCAGACCACTGTGTCAGAGATGGACCAGTAGGAAATACTGGTAGTGGAAATAAATCAGGATGGGTGCAAGAAACAGATTTCCTCATCTTTCTGAAGCACTTTGCAAACCACACCAAGGTATGATAAAAAGTAATGGAATTGCGATGCTGGTGAACAACTACATTTTTTCAGCTTCATTGTTATGTTCAAAATTGGTGCAAGAGTTGTAGGTTATAATGCCCACTGAGCCAATGAGGCCAAACTCAAGGAAGACCAACCAAAATGAATGAAATATTCAGTTGCAGAAATTTCCATTGTGGTATCGCAAGAAATAAGTGGTTATATAAATATATGAGTATACATAATAGTTATTATTCATAGATACCTACATCCTAAGTTCCTGTTATTCTTCTGAAAGAAACAGAATGAGTGTGTTACAATGGTAATGCCAATGGTAATGCCAGGAGAGGCAGTATTAGTTCTGTGTTACATTAATGTGTAAGGAAGTGGAAGAAGTGTGTGTCCTGTAGGAGGCAGTAGAAAATGGATGCTCATGTTCTGTACATGCCCTGAAAGAAAGGTTCAGTAAACCAGTGCAACGATACTCCGGTGTAAGGCTCAATTATTGTATTTTTATTTTTTGAAGATGCAACATCCATAATTTGTCTTTTTTGGGGGGTTGGAATATGTTCAAAAGCTAGATTTCTGCATTCTGTCACACACACACATAGCTACATAAATGGCTCTAAGTGCATTCATGTGTTGAATAAACAAAGATTACATGTTAATGTTTTGTTAGTACCCTTATTTCATTGTGTTACATTTTACCCCAGGATATGTTACAACTAACCCAGACTGGGTTAATTGTAACATTTCACTCTTTGTGTTTGAGGCCATACCAGGCAATGGGTAATTGTGCTGCAGAGAAAATAGCTGCAGTATTTAATAGCAGAGACATGTAAATACTTTGCATTACATTTTGAATCCACTACCTTAAAAGAGCTTCAATTTACAGACAGAAATGTCAAAAATGTTACAACTATCCCCGGTCTCCCCTACTTGACTCCCTGGTATAACTCTCAAACACATAGCTTAAAGCAGATAACTCATAGACAACTGGAGAGGAAGAGCTGGAGAGGAAATGGGCAAATTTAGAGCAAATATAGAAGATCATCCTTTAGCCTAGAGAATCAGTTTGCTGCTTTATAAGAAAGAACTCCGTAAAGCTAGAAAAATATTACTATTCATCATTAATTGAAGAAAATAAGAACAACCCTAGGTTTCTCTTCAGCACTGTAGCCAGGCTGACAAAAAGTCAGAGCACTGTTGAGCCAACTCTTTAATGTTAACTAGTAATGACTTCATTAACTTCTTCACAAATAAAATTTTAACCATTAGAGAAAAAATTACCCATAATCATCTCACAGATGTAATATTATCTGCAGCTACTGTCAGCACCACTGACATTCATTTAGAGTCTTTTTCTCCAAATGATCTTTCTGAGTTAATTTCAGTAATTACTTCCTCCAAACTATCAACATGTCTTTTAGACACCATTCCTACAAGACTGCTCAAAGAAGTCCTGCCATTAATTAATGCTTCAAGCTATCTCTAATAATCAGCTACATACCAAGGGCTTTCAAGCTGGCTGTAGTTAAACCGTTGCTTAAAAGGCCATGTCTTGACCCAGTGGTCAATCTTCATTTGTTTCATATCAAAAATTCTTGAAAGAGTAGCTGTCAAAGATCTCATAGATCATCTGCAGAGGAATGGCTTATTTGAAGAGTTTCAGTCAAGTTTCAGAGCCCATCACAGCACAGAAACAGCTTTAGTGAAGGTTACAAATGATCTTCTTATGGCCTCTGACAGTGGACTCATCTCTGTCCTGCTAGACCTCAGTGCAGCTTTCAATACTGTTGACCATAATATACTATTAGAACGATTAGAGCACGCTGTAAGTATTACAGGTACTGCTCTGCAGTTGTTTGTATCATATCTATCTAACAGACTCCTCTTCACACACTGAGGTTAATTATGGAGTTCCACAGGGTTCAGTGCTAGGACCAATTCTACTTACATTATACATGCTTCCCTTAGGCAGTATCGTCAGAAGGCATAGCATACTGTACATTTTCACTGCTAGGAATGTCTTAAAGACATAAAGACCTGGATGGCCGCTAACTTTTTGCTCCTTAATTCAGATAAAGCTAAGGTTATTGTACTCGGCCCTGAAAATCTTAGAAACATGGTATCTAACCTGATTCTTACTTTGGATGGCATTACCTTGGCATCCAGTAACACTGTGAGTGACCTTGGAGTCATTTTTGACCAGGACATTCAATGCACATATTAAACAAATATGTAGGACTGCTTTTTTCCATTTGCGCAACATCTCTAAAATGAGAAATATCCTGTCTGAGAGTGATGCTGAAAAACTAGTTCATGCATTTATTACTTCTAGGCTGCACTACTGTAATTCATTATTATCACAATGTCCTAAAATCTCTCAAAAAAGCCTTCAGTTTATCCAAAATGCTGCAGCAAGAGTACTGACAGGGACTAGAAAGAGAGAGCATATTTCTCCTATATTGGCTTCCCTTCATTGGCTTCCTGTTAAATCCAGAATTGAATTCAAAATCCTGCTCCTCACACACAGGCCCCATCCTATCTTAATGACCTTATAGTACCATATGACCCCATTAGAGCACTTCACTCTTGCACTGCAGGCTTACTTGTTGTTCCTGGAGTATTTAAAAGTAGAATGGGAGGGACAGCCTTCAGTTTTCAGGCCCCTCTTCTGTGGAACCGGCTTCCAGTTTGCAATCTCTGCATCGAATCATACTTATTAATCTCTGCCTCTCTTCCACAGCATGTCCTTTATCCCGCCTTCCTTCTCTAACCCCAACCGGTCGCAGCAGATGGCCCCACCCCTCCCTGAGCCTGGTTCTGCCAGAGGTTTCTTCCTGTTAAAAGGGAGTTTTTCCTTCCCACTGTTGCCAAAATGCTTGCTCATGGGAAGTCATATGATTTTTGGGTGTTTCTCTGTACGTATTATTGTAGGGTACCTACCTTACAATATAAAGCACCTTGAGGCGACTGTTGTTGTGATTTGGTGCTGTATAAATAAAACTGAATTGAATTGAATTGAATTATACTCACCTCAGCTGATCATCCTAATCATTAGGATGCTACTTCATATAATATAATATATAAAGCATCATAAAAAGAAGTTTACATATGCAGTAATGATCACTGATTCATTATTGACTGAGCTGTGGATTATCCTCTGATATTACTAATAATTGGAGTGGGGGATAATTGAGAATATATGATGGTGATAATATCTAAATCACCCAGCACCTAAGAAATGAATGTAAGAGAGAGGAAAAGGAGAAAAGAAAAAAAAAATACTAGGATATGTGACTTGCTATAACTATTGGCCCAGTTTACATATTATGGTGGTTATATACTTCCTGTCCACTTTTTTAGTTATACCTGTTGCAAATATCTAATCAGCCGCTCAGCGCATTTAGGTATGTAGGTCAAGACAACCTGCCGAAGTTCAAACTAAGTATCAGAATGCGGGACGTATTTCAGAAACTGTTGATCTACTGGGATTTTCCTGCACAATCTCTAAGGTTTATCAGAGATATAAAATATTGGTGAACAGCAGTTCTCGATGAGAAAATACCCTGTTGATGTCAGAGGTCAGAGGAGAATGGCCAGATTGCTTCATGGTATCCTTATACAATACAATACTTTATTGTATTACATTATACTATAGTTTACACCCTAGATGGAGGCATTCTTTATGTTAAAGTTAAGATCCATGATGGGAGTTTTAAGTCTGTTTTCCCTCACTGTATAAAAGGAAGCTTGGATACTGTGTAAAGTGAGTGAGGGAGAAGCAGGTCAGTTCCATTCCATTTATCATTTATGGCATGCAGCCAGAGTGTAAAGTTCACAGATGAGCCATGTTGTAGAAGCATTTGAGCTCTTTGAATGATGTTTACTTTTCCTTTTGAGGATGTACACCACTGCAGACTTCATGGTAAAAACAGAAGACAAGCGTGCCTGAGGTGGACTCAAGTGCTGAGCTCAGCTCATTCAAGTGTGCTTGAAATTCAGTGAAAAACAAAGCTTCATGAATAAAGAGCTTTAAAAATGTTCCTGGCTTCACTCTGAAGCTCACTACATGCTAATTTTTCAATTCCTTCTTTATCAGTACCTGCTGAGGACATGAAGTACCTTTGTCTTTGTGAGTCTCCAGTGTATACAAAACCCGTGTTATATTACATTACCAAATGTTATCCAGTTATGGTTTTGTCTGCACTTTTTTTTCTTTCATTTTGTTCTAACGTAAAGAAATACTCACAGTGAGAATGACAAAAAAATAGAGACAAAACACATCCACAAACAAGCAAAATCATTCTACACAACACAAAATAACTTTACACAAAGGAAAAGGAGCAGAAAGACACACAAACCCTGAAACTGTTTATATTAGTCCAACACATGCCTCATATGAGCACCACTGTGTGTATTTTTATACTGAATGTTGTCAGTGTTTACTCAGCTCTGTATATTTAATAAGCTCTGATAAGAAAAACACAGGCTTCATCCAAGGTACACATGCATTATCAGACTCAATGAGCACTCAAAGATCAAATTCTGTGGTGACAATAGAAATTTACATTATAATAAGTGACACTGCTTACATGATGATATAAAGTGCATTTACTCAAATACAATACTTAATATAAGAGGGTATTTCTACGTTGTGCTACTTTGTACTTTTTATCTTCTTATAATGATGATCCAGTGATACAATGTATTATTATTATAATACAAATAATGACTTTATCTGTCTGTCTGTCTGTCTGGAGGTGAAGTGTGATTCTCAAGTGAAAGTGAAAAAATTCTTTCAGCACTATGGAAAACAGCTCATTCAAAACAAATCAGTTTCCAGGCTCTCGTGTAGCACCACTTTACATGTATTAAATCTGAATTTATTAAACACTGGCTGCACATGCCAGACACATGCCTGATTAAATGCTTTAGATTCATTGACTGCAGGTTTAAAACCACATAAATATGCCTGAAAGAGCAATAAAATGCAAATATCAATTAAAATCAGAAAACTGTGACGTGAGTGAAAATATATGTGTAAGAAAACATATCAACTTAATTTTTATATGCGAAGGTTAACAATGAATGAATAATTTAGGGATCAGATATACACATGCTGAGTGATGATACATTAGTGTTGAATGCAATTTTCTGTCAGGCTGGAGTACTTTCTGTTTTGTTGGTGAATTGGCATAATCTCATCTACTTTTTAGCGTAACTAGTACTGTAAAAAAGTCTGGAGCCACCCTCCTTCAAGGAGCATTCTAGTAATTTTTAAGAATAAAAAAGTGACTGGAATCAAGAATAAGCCAATTTTGTCTAAACATAACAGAAAACTAAGCAAAACACATAATTTCTTTCCATTTCTTTAGTTAAATCTATGAAAAATGTCAAACAGACAAATAATTACCAGACCTGAAAAGTATATAAAAGAGATAAACAGCATCTGAAAGTCATACCCTTAAGAAATAGGAAAGACCTGACATGGGAACTCATTTGCAAATCTGGACCTCGAGTCTACTTTTTATTGAAGCCTCAACAGAAACAGTCCCAGTCAAAGGGTGGCTGTCTAGAAGCCACCTTAAAGGAAGGGAAATGGGCTGGGCAACAACTGGACTGAAAATCAGTGGCAACAGGTCTTATGAAGTGATAAATCAAACAATGCTGGTTCAAATCAACTGATAGGTCAGGAGAGAGGTGCAATAGTGAGTTTTTACACCCAGCTGTAAAATACAGATTGAAACTCTGTCATCGTTTGGGCTGGACTGATAACATGCCAGTGCTGTGGATCTTGACAAAAATGATAGAAATCAACCATCTGTTTGAGTTTGTCTCACTGTACAGAACCATCTGGAGAACATCTGGCTTAATTTTTCAGCATGACAATGATCTCAAACACGCCGCAAATGCAGTAAAAGCATACCTCAATAGAAAAACACTATCAGTCATGGATTGGCATCCTCAGAAATCGAACCTCAACATTACTGAAGCAGTGTGGGATCACCTTGACAGAGAACAGAATAAAAGACAGCCAAAGAAGAAGAAGCTTTAGATGTCCTTCGAGAAGCCTGGAGAACGATTGCTGACGACTGCTTAAAGAAATGAAAAGAAAGTTTGTCTAAGAGAGTTCAGGCTGTGGTGAAGAAAAACGTTGTTGACTTTGGAGATTATAAGAATTGTACATACTCTGTTTTGTCATTTATGTTTGCACATTTCATTAAATCACTGCTCCTGTTTCCCATTTTTCCTAGCAATATATAAAGACAAGTTATTCATTATGTAAATAAACCAACCCCAACTCCAATCCTTTGACCGGTTTAAATGAGTCAAAGTTCAACAGGATGCGCCAAAAATCTGATGTCAGTATTACAAACAGCAGTTTCCCTTTAAAATGATCAGACATACCTGTTGTGTTTCTGAAGACTTCGCCATTTTGGGTTGGGAGTGTTTTTTTCAGTATTCTCCGATATTTTACAGAGCAAAGACTAAACTGACTAACCAAAAGAAAGAGGAGACTATAGCAAAGTTTTCTTTATTTAAAAAGTTATTAAGCAGTGCAATTGCAATCTGTAGTACAAATTCAAGGCACAGTATTTCCAGGAACACAGGTAACAACAGGCAAAGGCAAAAATACAAAGTGAACCTGAGCTGCAGAGTAGTAGAGAAGTATGGAGGCTGAAGGCTGCTTGGTTGCTGTTCTAAAATTTTTGAATAACAAAAAAATAAAATACAAAATCTGTCCTTGGCACCAGTGTGAGTCCAGTTACATCATTGAAATACAAAGTAAGACAAATTAAAAAACAAACAAACAAACAAAATATGATATGCATGTACAAAAACACAAATATTAAATCCACTTTTTCCTCAGGATTCATTACTGACGTTTTTCAGTGATGTTATTTCAGTGAGATGAGCCTGACTTGCTGTGGTTGGAGCTGTAACAGTTAGCATCTCCTGCGCAGCTGCAGGACAGTTTTAATGCACAGGCTGGCAGCGCTGTGCTGGGTCCAGGCTGGAGACCCTGTCACACTATGAGTGAGTCCCTGCTCAGTGCAGTGCTCTGTTAGGGAAACATACCAAGAGCAACATATTAGGAACTTCACTTTCATGCTCATGCAGGGTTAGCACAGCCTGGGGACAGAGCTTTGTAACCATGCACAGAAATCATGCAATACTGCAGTGGTTGCCACCTTGCTCATAGAGGAAGAAAGACTTTGGGATATTTAGAAAGCCAGAAAGCCTGTGTGTAATGGTTGCATGCTAGGCTGTGTTATAGAGGAATAATGCGCTTTCATTCATTATCAAAAATTAGGTTAGAAAAGCCACTGCTACATAAAGTCGTGTAGAAACAACACAAAATGATTTAGTGTTGACACCACAAATCTAAAATCCACAATACATATTATGTACATAACACTGAGAGACATTATTAAAGATATATAAAAGATATTAAAGGACAAGGCAGATGTTTTTTTCTCTATATTTCTTACTGTCAACAAATCTCATGTAAAGCTCAAACCAGCAGTGTTAGTTTACGCACACAGTGCTTCTGTAAACGTTGAAACCAGCTTTAGCAGATTTTGGGAAAGCATAGCTTATAACATTTATCGGCTATTTTGTTTTATAAACCAGCTCAAAAGCTTGTTAACACAAATATATAATCACAGGGAAGCAACTCACTGATTTAAATGACTTTAAACATTGCGTGATAGTGTTTCTTGCTTTAACCTAATAGGAAGGTAACAGTAACTCATATAATGTTTGGTTACAACCAAGGTATGCAGAAGAGCCTTTCTGAAAACACTACACGTTGAACCTTGAAGCAGATCAACTGCAACAGCCACTCTTGTCAGCTAAGAACAGGAAACTGAGGCTACAAGTCACACGTGCTCACTAAAATTGGACGGAGAAAACGTTGTCTTGAATGATGAATCTTCATTTCTGATGCGACATTCAGATGGCAGAGATGGAATTTGTTGTAAACATAAAAAGACAGATCTATCCTGGTTTATATCAACAGTTCAGGACATGGTGATGGTGCAGTGGTGTGGGGAAAGTTTTCTTGGCACACTTGAAGAGCATTATTTAAATGCTACAGTCTACCTGACTGTGTATTGTTGCTGACCATGTCCATCTTTTTATGGCCACTTTGCACATCTTTTGATGGGTGCTTCAGAAGTGTATAGTGGAATATTGTTTTTAAATTTATATAAGAGATAAACAGCTGAATGCTTATTTATACAGCAGTCAGCCTTGAAGTTACATAATAGGTCAACCGGACAGTTGTTTCCAACCATGTGATAAAAGCAAGTGAGTTGCTCCCTTTTAGCTCAGTTTTGGTCTCCACCAAGTCTTGTAGGGATATACTTGGTTGTCTGTTTCATAACTGCTCCACTTACTATGAAAGAAAGTGTGCTAACTCTACTGCTTTAGTACTGAACATATAACAGTATGTGTGTGGACTATAAAATAATAAGAGTGATCTGAAAAACAATAAAACATTGACCTGATTGCAGAGCTGTGGGCTACTACAAAGCTACTGCTAATTAATTGGGGGTTTGTCCATGAATCCGTTTCAGTACGGAATAACCTGGAAACAAACAATAGGTCCCAACTCGACTCCAATTATATCGATATATAAAGTTCACCTGGAAACATTTTTACTTACTATTTTTTTTCATAGCATCATGATGATGAATGTGGGATTAAGTCAGGATGAACGATAGTTTTTAAACTACATAAACCTTTTGAGGACATTAATTGACAGAAAGGAATAATTCATGACTTGATTACACAGACAGTTGTTTCTAGACTGACACATTGCTGGTTTTATGCTTTTTACAGTATTTGCTGACAGTAAGACGAAAATAGGATATCACCAGATTTGTCCTGCAACAGTTTACAGGATTTCAAGGCTCTTTTTCCTGAAGAACAGAAGAGGAAGTCCTTGTTCCTGCTATAAGTAACTCACCAGATTTCTGCTCCTTTCTCTCTCCTCTCTGCCCCCTTGCAGTGTGTGGGACATTCCCTGGTTGGGGCGGGTGTAAGAGAAGGGCTTCATGGCTGCCTCTGTGGTCCTGTACCTCTCTGATCTGGGAGGTTCTGCTGTGCGGTACCGCTCTGTAGTTTGGTCAGCCCTGCGGTATCTCTCAGCCTCGAGCTCAGAGTACGGAGGCAAAGAGTCCTCATCTTCTGGGCGGTTGCTAGGTGAACGGCTGTAATAACTATCGCTGCCCTTTCCTCTGGAGCTGCCTTTAGAGGGAGTGTCACTGTCCTCGTCCATCCTCCCAGCACCTCTGTCCCTTCCCCGGCCCCTCGTTTTACTCTCAAGCATGCTGTTGAGCAAGGTGTCATCATAGGCTCTGCTTTGGGGCAGTCGAGACGGGCGATCACTGTCCCACGTGTCCCTTCTCTTTTGCAGTACTGGTGACGGGCTGCGGCGCCCCCAGCCATCATGTTCATTTCTATAGGAGCGCCTGGGAGGGCTGTAATCCCGCTCATAAGGCCGGTCTGATGGCGCACCCCGACGTCCATGTGCGCTATAAGACCGAGCGAATTCCTCCAGCTCATCCAGAGAGCCCGTGCGCCCTCTTCTGCCCAACGTCTTTCTCTGCAGGTTCTCCGATCGGCAGTTCCACCTACAGCGAGAAGCAGCCCACGCTATACATGTTAATAACAGAACAAACAAAACTGGAGAAAACATTTATCTCACCAAGCAGCAACCTCCAGGGCTGACAAATGAAGCCAATTTAGAAAACCCTTGTAGACTCCCATGTTAGCTACTTTTAGCTGATCCCTTATTCTCAATGGGTCACTACAGCGGGATGCTCTGCACGTTTGACAGAGGAATTTGTGTCTCCTCCCAGGATCAAACCAGGGATCTTTCATTTGTTGGGCAAAAGTGTAAACCACTACACTAAAAGCCATTACTGCAGACAATGTTTACATCCTGGTTTAATTTTGCTTTTTAACAGCTCTTTCAACAATTTTTTAAAATGGTAATTACCTGTATTAACGTTCTATTCATGAACAGTTTTGGTGAGAGAAAATAGTCGTAGAGTAACACGTCACTTTCAGGAGGTTTACATTTGGACTGCTTTTACTTACAAAGGGGGAAAAAACGTGCAGCCACGTTTGCTGCAGGTGATGCAGTGAAGTACATTGAATAGTGGATCAATTATAATTTATTGTTTCTACTGGCAAAATTACATTCCTTAGCAATAATTTGTGGTTGACAAAAAAGTATTTCAGCCATTTTTTATGGTGTTATTGTGTTTTGCCTATGAATATCTTTGGATTCACTTTGCTTCAAGCAACATAAAGACGTCACCGTGACACATCTACTGTCAAATGTTTTCTGGCATTAAACAGTAAACACAACAACCTGATAGAAACTCTTCAGAGGGAAGCATCTCTCCACCTTACCTGCGGTCCAGTTCATCATCTGAGTGGTTAATTCTGTCTTGTCTGAGTCTTCGGCTTTGTGTAGGTGGAGCTGCTCTCCGCACCGACAGGTCATCGAGGTCTGCGATAGGTGGAAGTGCTTTCATCTGGACCGCCTGAAAGGTGTTTCTGAAGTCTGTAGTCCCTCCATCATGAAGCGAGCTGAGCTCTGATATGCTCCTGGCTGCTGGGACAGACACATCACTAACATGATATTTGCTGTTTATACTAATAAAGTCATTTTGAATGAACAGCGGGTGGTATAAAGGTATGAATGCATTCAAGGAAGAATAGGATCAGACGATGTTTTTTATTTTTCTAATTAAAAAAAGAATCATTAGGGAACAAATTAATTAACATTAATATGACAAATGCACGATCTGTCTTTGTTATTACTATTATTATTATTATGAACACAGGAACTGCAGTGTATCCCAGACATTCCACAGTGATGCCATTAATGCTCCATACATGTGCTCATATTTCCAGCCTCTATGTGGGATTCAGCTGATCTATTTTGTACAATTGTGAAAAATAATCTACACCTTTAGATTATTAAGGTTATAAATTTCAGGACAATGTAAAAAAAACTAATCTGGTCCTTCTCAGGTTCTAAAATTACCTCAGATGAACAACAACACGTGACATATTACACTGTATTGTTATTTATTTAGCAAAAAACTAACCCATAAAGCAGAGCAGTTTGTGAGAAAAATATGTACACCCTTACTGCCTCCGTAGTCATTAACAGTGCATCGTTCCACCGTGAGAAAGATTATTTACAAATTTAATCTTCCCAAGTGGCCTTTCCAGCAAATTCACCCTAATTTCACACTGCTCAGACCCTCTCGCTCTACAGGCCCCAGTCAGCATGTTAAACGTTGGAAGTCCAGACTGTAGAATTAGAAACAGACTGAACAAGTGTGACATGCTTGGAAGGGCTGCCAGGTACAAGCATCTTCTCTCTAAAAGCAATATTCTTGTGGAAAGGTTTGGAAAATTGCTTCTAAATAAACCTCTAGACTTTTAGAACAATGTTCTTTGTACACATGATGCCATGGTACTGGGACTTTACCCAGCCTTTTTTTATTCTTTCCTTTATAATGATGATTTAAGTTCAAGTTTATACAGATTTAGTCTTGAGTTTTATTCATTTATGTTTATGTTTACTTGTATTTCCAGGTTTTGGTTTCTTATCTTTGAAACTCATCTTGCGTGTTTGTCTCATCGCTGTGTCTTGCGTGTGAGTCTGTTTGTGTCATTTGTGTTTACGTCTCCCTCGCTCAATGTGTGTCTCGCTCCCTCTGTTCCCTGTACCTAGTCAGTCTGCATCATAGTGTGTGTTTCTCGTACTTCCTGTTTTACTTTGATAGTCTCCAGTATTGTCTGCAACATGTTTTGTCCCCTGTCTCGTCAATTAGATTAGGTCCAGCTGTGTTCCCCAGGTGTTTCCTCTTCGCCCTGATTCCCTCTTGTGTGTATATATTGTCTGTGTCTCCCTCTGTCCAGTGTTGTGATCTCCCTTAATGCTGTGTGTTCTGCCTGTCAGTTTAGTTTCTAGTTTCTCCCAGTTTGGTTTCATGTCCTTTGTATTTCCAGCAATAGAGCTGAGTTTTGAGCTCAGTCCTGCTTGAGAGTCTGCATTTTGGCTTTTCAATCCTGCCTGCCTCATACAGCCTTTATGACAGATGGAACCAAAGCGGAGTTGTCTGGCTTTAAAGCGTCACGTTTGGAGAAAAGCAAATCAACATATATCAGCACAAACACCTCATAGCAGCTGTGAAGCACTCTGGTGGAGAGGTGGTGATTTTTCACTTGGTTGCAGTGACAATGATGGGAATATTACAAAGGAAATTCTACACAGACAGGCTTTTTTTTTTTTTTTTTGGCTTTAGCTGAGTCGACAAAACCTAAATCCCACGTTGGAGATAACAGGTATCATGATGGTGGATTTCTCTGTAATGCCTCTGTGTGCACTCCCATAAAAAGGGGCGTTTCACAGATCATAAAACTCACTCCTACACAAAACAATCCCTGTGAGTGTCACTTACTCCAGACAGAGACATTATCAGATAATAATGACTACTCAACTCATCTGTTAAGTACGGCTTAACAAATTACATATTTCCCCAGAAGAGTCTTTATTCCACTTGAACCATGCAGCAAAATAAAAGAATCCGTTAAAATGACAATTTTAAGCCAAAACTCTGAACATAACCTGGTTCTAACCAGACTATATGTTCAGTATACGTTACCATGGTGATTTAGCAAGGTAGAAAAAGAGACACAGACAACTCTGACTTGACAAAGCTGAGAAAAGAAGATGTGCTTCACATATTTTCACATGACTGTGTGTTTTCAAACTCATGAAAAAGCATGACTCCACAAGTTAACCTTGCAATTTGTGAATGAGAAAAAAGGGACAGATGTTGTTTTTTTCAAATATGAAAGGATTAGACGGCAACTAGTAAGATTTAATTCCCACAAACCATGCACATAAAGCACATACATACATATAAACGCACACACTGCCACACAGATTAAAGAAACTAGCCTAATCTGTGCAGGCTTACATTTGAATGCTGCCATCTTGCTGCGCGGAAACTGAGCCAGCTCCTTCTCTATGTAGTACAGAACTTTTATTGAGTCCTGGGCTGGACTGGCTTTGAGCTGGTAACCACTGCGCACTGTGAATGTCAACACACACACACACACACACACACACACCTATAGATAGATTGAGAAAAACAAAACCATGCAAGGACGCACACAAACACTCTTGAGTGTGCAAAGTATACGAGACAAAACAACCTTACGTGTTAATAACGGATTAAATTCAAAAAAAGGAAAAAGAGAAGAACATTTCTTCAGACATTTCAGACATTCAGACTTTTCACTGTAGAGACAAGGATGATGGATGAAATGAAGGTTAGTCGTGTCAGTGTTTGATGAAGAGAAAAAGGCAGCTGTCACTGACGTTTCTATGTAAGACTATAAATAACGTTAATTACACCACTTGTTCAAATAGTTCTCAGAGAAGGTTTTAGAGCTCAAAAGCAGTGATAAAGAAGAGTGAATACTGAGCTCATCAATATTGTTTTTGCCTCTCCAAAAGCGTTAAAAACAGTTATTGAACTTTCAACACTAGAACCGCTGATCCCAGTCATTTTGACCCCATCCTCCAACAGTACCAGCAAAGAAGTCATTTCCAAAGAAATCAGTTAAGTTGTTCATTTTCATCTATTTTTTGAATAATAATAATAATAATAATAATAATAATAATAATAATAATAATAGCAGTAAGATTTGACAAAGTATTTAATCGGTTTTGGGGTTTTAATAATTTTGATTATTTTATTACAAATCACAAAGGTGAAATTAGAATTTCCATCAATAAACTATGAGCACAATAAACAACACGTAACTACCATATGCAAATATTAAATATATTTTGCATACAGGCGGCCTATAACTTATTTTGAAATTTTACCTGTAAAATTACAAAATAATTCTCATCTTTCAGGAACCATTTGAATTCTTCCTCTACTACTCACCTCCAGACAGGTTATTCTCCACTGAGGGGATCGAGTTGATCTTTGTGTCCGTGTAAGAGGAAGAGGCCACAGGGACCACAGTAGGTATACCAGGAATGTAATAGGGATACACAGGGACCTGAGCAGCAGGCTGTCTGCTCTTTGCCATCTTCCCCGCTTCATACACTGCATAAACAACACACTTTCATTGTTGATGTTAAAGAATGGGGATATTCAATTAAAAAAAGGACATTCATTTTTTTTAAAGAGGATGCAGGACAGTCATTGGGTTGTTTGTGTTACTCACGGTGTCGTGGGCAGCAGCAGGTGTCAGGGCAGCAGCAGCAGCGGACGTAGCAGCAGCAGGAGTGAGGACAGCACTGGCACCAGCAGATCCCCAACAACAGCAGGAGCAAGATGCTGCCCAGGACTACAGATCCCACAAACGCCCATTCTGATTTACATACATACAAAAAAAAAAAAGGTAACAGTCAATGATTAAACACTCTGAACAGTGATTTAACATCACTACACCAAAGTGAGAAGTTCAACCAGTGGAGGTCAGCAAAACCAAGATTTTCACATAACAGTCATATCTAGTGGTAACTAGATGCAACTGAAATATGGCCACAACCATTAAAATAAGTCAGACTGGGCCAAACTCAAAAGGATTTGTGCAGTTTGTGACAAAAGCTCAATATCACTAACGTTACGTTAAAGAAAAAAAATGAAGCTGAGTGAAGAAATTCAGCCAAAGGGCTGAAAATTGTTCTCCGAAGTTCACAGTCTTTTTTGAAATGTCTTTGTTTATTTCAGATCTCAGCATTTGAATTGCTGAAATGTTATAACTGACAAAGATTTTGGACAAAAAAATAAACCCAGTCTCTGTTTTTTCTATTAAAAAAAGCTGATGTTTGGCGCTCTCCTCCACTGATGTACCCGGACAACAGACCCCTACAAACAGGAAACTTTAGGGGATATCAAAGGAAATCAGAGTTACTTTTATCCGTTCTCACATCTTTGAACCATCCAAACCATAACAACAGACTTCCTCAGGGTGTGCCAAGAGTCAAAATCCACTCACTAACAACACATTTCCCCTGTGAAATTTGAAATCATAACTGGAGGTAAACAATAACAACTACAACTCTGTGAATTTGGCTTCATGTAGCTTCACTAACTGTGTTCATATCGGGCGTAGAAGCTCCAGCTACAAGGCTGTCATGTTTATTCAGTCAAATTTCTAACAAGTGAATGTACATTTGTTAGTCAAAGAGAGTTTTATCTGGTCAGTTGGAATTAGAAACATCAGGAGGCAATAGAAAAGCTGGAAAATGCCAGGCAGAGAGACAGACATGCAGCGTAGGGACCGTACCTGGCATAATCTCCAAATCAAACTCAGGGAGTAGATCTTGCTGCTCACCTGTCCTGCCTGCAGAGAGAGGGAGAGGACAGGTGAAGGCCGGCAGAGGAAGCGGGAAGCGGGAGTCAAAAGGTCAGGCAAATTAGCAAATTTGGCAGAAGGCAGATGATTAATGGTCATGCACTATTTGGGGAATGAAAGTTTAAGTATGAAAAAATGGGTCTGCATCTAGAAAATATCAAACTTATCAATGAAGACGTTTGTTGTTGACCATGCTGTCTGTGACAAACTGAAATCTCTATTAGATGGACTCCCGTGACATGTGGTTCACATGTTCACATCCCAAAAGTTTGACCCTTTTTGATCTGGAGGTCCATTTACTTCCCATTTGTACCACCAGGATGTTTTATATAGATAATAACTAGGGGTGCAACAATACATGTATCTGTATTGAACCGTTCGATACAGTGCTTTCGGTACGCATATGTATTGAACGATACAAAATTTTAAATTTATTTGGTCAACTTTTCTTCTGACGATGCCGTCTGTGTTGAGGGCTCAGTGGATCTGCGTTCAAGCGCAGATCCACTGAGCGCCACCCATATGCATTCACTCAAGTTAGCATGGCAACTGCCTCAACTCTACTGTATGAATGTGAGAGTGAATGAATAGTGGTATTGTAAAGCGCTTTGGGTGCCTTGAAAAGCGCTATATAAATCCAATCCGTTATTATTATTATTACCCGAAATTGAACCTCCTCCACCGTCATTCAGATCTGGAGTTTGGAACTATTTTGGTTTTCATGTGAAGAATGACCCTACTTAAGCACATCGTGGACAAAAGTACAACAGTATGTCGGATGTGCCACGCAATGCTCAATTAAATTGGTGGGAACACAACGAATATGACTGCACATTTACGCCGACATCACGCTAGTGCAAAGACAAGTGGAAGCAGACAAAAACAACAACAAGCACGCATGCTGCAAACCTTACCCGACTCAATTAGACAGCTGTTAGAACATGAAAGAGATAGAGAGGGCAATCGCTACTTTTATTGCTGTCGACAAAATAGCTTTTATTTTGGAAAGAGCCATATATCTGTAATAAACTCTCGTTTCCACATATGAGCGATTTCTCCATCAGATACATTTTTTTTTGTTATTTTGTTGTTTCAGCAACATTTAATTTAAAAACTGTACTTTTGAGTTAAAAGAAATATTTATAATTTTAATAACTTGACATGAAAATTTTTTTTGTATCGAAAAAATATCGAACCGTGACACCAAAGTATCGAAACGAACTGAACCGTGAATTTTGTGTATCGTTGCACCCCTAATAATAACATAAAATTCATTGTTCCCAGAGATCCCTCTCTGATCTCTTGAACTACAATATGACCCACGTGCCAGACAGCAAGAGGTAGACTAACAAAAAGCAAGCCTTTATTAGCTGCTGGCAAATTAATAGGTATAGTTGAACTGAGACTAAAGGAAACACAAAATAGAAAGGGCCACAAGGAGGCTAAGCTAAGAGAAACTCCCAAACACCAACACAGAGTCTAAAAGGTGATTATAGCAAATACAAAGGAAGACAGGACTATTTATACACTGGGGGCTGATTGGAACAAGACAGGGGTAAAGACAATCAGGATAATCACAAAGGAGCCAGTAAAACCTGACATGAAAGAAAACCAACCTTCAAAGAAATCAGGAAAAAACACAAGAGACAATTACACTGCAACACAAAAACTAACACTAACAAGATGTCAGATGAAAGGGAGCACAGGAGGGCAAAGGCACTAACCAGAAAGATGAGACAGAGGGAGCAACAGATAGGGATCCCAAAAGGTTGATTCTCTTCATCTGCACAATAACAGTAAATTTGCACAATAACTGAAACAAGGCCCAGTTATTGTGCAAATGTACTGTTTATAAGGTTGGGGAAACCTGAAGTCAGCTGAGACGGAAGAAGTCACTTGGATGAGTGAGGAAACGTTTCTCCCACTGAAAACGCTACGTCCAGATGAACAGAATCAACCTTTTGGGATTTACTTACCTGGATGATTGAGCATGCATCAAGACAACAGATAGGGAAACACAGAGGGAACTAAACACACAAAAAAGCTAAATAAAATAAAGTAAAACTTAAAAAAACTATTAAAGCCTTTTTCTTTGATGCCATGCACAGTCGACGTGTCTCAGCATTAACATTAAAACTGCACACTGTTAACTGAATGCTGTTAATCATTTTACATGCATGCAGACACCCAAACACATGCAAGCAACTGAGACGTGAGAGGCAACAGACAGGGAGGTTTGGAAACTGGGACACTGATGGCACCAGGACAACAATTTACCGCGCAAGCTCGTCAAAACAAGGTCATGCAAGTCGCGCTGCTGTGAAACAATGTGCCTGTTGTGCTCAATATGTATGACATAAAGGTCAAAATCAGAACAAAAATTCAAGGAAATTACTCGCTGAATACAGAAAGGGATCAGCAACAGGTGTGCAGGAGTCAGCTACGGATGTTTTTAATGTGCTTATTATGAGGTCTGAAAACCCTGATTACAGTAAAGACTGGTTACTGTCTGACATGGCAACACTGGTAGACTAAACAACCCCTGGTACTGAGGCTGCAGAGTGTGCTGAGTAAGCGCTTATTAAGGAGTGGGGAAAAAAACAGCCTTGCTACCTTGGCCCTGCCTCACTTGACTGCATACCATCCGTAACCTGAGAGAGCTGAGGAGCTGTGCAGCTCCGAGAGGGAGGGGAGGTCGACGAGTAAGAAATGGACAGTGTTGGGGAGTAACGGAATACATGTACCGCCGTTACGTATTTAAAATACAAAATATGAGTAACTGTATTCCGTTACAGTTACCGTTTAAAAGGGTGGTATTCAGAATACAGTTACTTTGTTGAAATAAATGGATTACACTGCAGTACTTTCCTGTTTCATATTGTCGCGGGTCAGGACTGTTTGGGTTTTGTTTGACAGCTACGTTCTTTTGTTCCAGGCGGCAGCGTTACGGTTGCCATGGTTACAGGGAGACACGCTCTCTCTCTCTCTGCGACTGTGTGTTTCTTGGGTGAGAGAGCGCATTTTCGTTGTTGTTGTGCTAAGCTAACAGGCAGAATGCTACAAGAATGTAGCATCATGGGCAGTGTAGTCCGTGTTGCAGGGAGAATGCACTGCCATACACGTTATGGGTCTGTGAGCGCAAGGAGGGAGAAAAAGGGGAGTGGAAAGGTACGAGTTGTCATCGAGGAAAAACGGGAGCTGGAAGCATGTAAATATAATAATAACCACTGCAGCCAAGAAGAGTGCCTGACGAGCCCAGTTGTAAGTAAGCTATTAAGACTCGACTGTACACCGTGTTCGTGTTTTCCTCCGAAAACAATAAGTTCCGTTGGAGCAGTCTTTCAACGCCTCTCTCTGTCTCTCGCAAGAAAGTTGACCCACACAACAAAGTAAAGCTATTTTTCGGCTACGAGCCGACAGGGACCCCGCCGTATTAGTCAGAGGTCCCTTTACTACAGTTCGGAGTCGCGGACCTTCAGTAATAGTAATAAATCACACAGCAATAGTACATTCACGTTGTTGTAAAAAGCATGATAATATATTAAGCAATCCAAAGTATTCAGAATACGTTACTGTCATTGAGTAACGTAACGGAATACGTTACAGAATACATTTTGGGGCATGTATTCTGTATTCTGTAATGGAATACATTTTAAAAGTAACCTTCCCAACACTGGAAATGGAGGAGTGCATGAGAAGATTTTGCAAGGCAAAAGGGAGGGAAGGGGAGTGAGTGTGAAAGAGAACTGAGTAAATGTTATCAGCGTTCAAGGTGCTGGTGAGCAAAAGAACACGCAAAGAATGTTTTTTTGATCATGTGCTTTCATATTTGAACTGTAGCCTAAATATGGAGTTAGAGCCAAGCAGCAGTTTTGTAGTAACGCTGGTGAAGAAAGTTGAATATAAGTACCAGAAACTTTTAAAAACAACCAGTTTGGCACAGAAAAAGTTTTACACACTTTCTAATTCTAACTTCAAAATTACAACATGCACAAGCTAAGAAGTTCAGCACTAAAGCCAAATGAGTCTTGTTATTCTCACACGTTTAAGCCCCTTCTTCTCTCCTGGGAGAAGACTGTAATCAGATTAGTGCTAAACTAAAGAGGGCTACATGAATAAGCAGACTTCATAAGCATCAGGCTGGCCTAACATAAAGGGAGAAAAGTAACTAACAGATCACACCATCAGTTATTTTTTTAAGTGTTTTAGTCGTATTTATTTCATATCACAAGCAAAACAAACAACCAAGTAGACTTTTTGATCCTGGAAGTGCAGCGCAACAGCAACATCGAAGCAGTATGCTGTGTTCCTGTATAAGTCAGAAGTTGGAATTCCAAAGTTACCAGTCGGAATTTGAATCTGGAACACCTCCTCACCTCAGAAAGTCGGAGCAGTCCCATCAACCCTGAGCTAACAATCCTGTTTTCCCTGGCTTTTTCTGGAACTTGCTAACTCAGGAGTGACATCACTCCCGACTTCCTGTATTCCAGTTCCAAGGTATCTGGAATGTTGCTTCAGATATATTCATTCACACAGTCAGGGTTCATAGGCAACAGACCAAAGAAACCAATCCTATCAACCAGGAAGAGTTGGCTAATCTCTCTGATGTCACAGTTGGGAAGTTTATCCAACAAAAGAAGGATGCTATTATTAGTTGTTCGATAATATCCTCATATCTACATGTGCATGTCTACATGTGCACGACTTCTACTGCCATCATCTGCTCTATGTTTCACTCTGTGTGTTTGCCTTTTAGCTCCTTGTGTGTGATGGTGAAACAGACACATGCAGAGCAAAGGAGCAGAGAGACAGGATGAGTGAAGTTAACATTACTGTTACTATAAGCAGTAAAAGTGAGCGCTAATTCATCTGAATGATTTGTGTTGGCAGTTAGCACTTAGCTGTTGTCCCATGAGCACAACCTACTGTGGATTTTTTAAAGGGCTTTGAACGCTCCACCAAAACAGCAGCCTCCAGATATTTTGGCATTGTGTGTGAGAACTACTAAGTAAAGCTTGAAAAAGTAAAGGGATAGGAAGGGGAGGGACAGCAGGAAAGGGGAGGGATTAATTTACATATCCCACACTGTACATGCTAATTGAGGCAAAAGGCTCAGCTTTTGCTGATATGAAGGGAATATTTTCATCTAACTGTATTGAATACATCAATGCTTGGAGGGGGACCGTTAACAAGCTCTTGTTTGGTCTGAAAATACATATTACCAAGTTCAACATCTTATAGTCTGGGTTAAACAAAAAGACAATCTTACGTAGTGAAAATGCTACTTCAAGATTTACAGTAAGTCATGACTCTCTGATCTTAGTGCTGAAGTGTTGGCAGTTTAGTGAAGATTTGGGAGGTATGTATAATGATTAACCAGTGATACTCCCCAATGAGCAAACGCCACACAGACAAACACGCTCGCTGTTGTTCAGCTGAAGCTCCCCTGCAGTCTTTGAGCCTCCTGACATACTGTGTAACTGACCTGAGATGTAACGGCTCCACAGCGGCTCTCTAAAGCGTGCGACCGGCTAAAGAATAGAGTCCGTTACAGAGGATCGAGGGCATGTAAAGAGGGAAACACCATTTAGCTGTTTCCATGGAAACCGTAGTAAGGGCACTCGGGAATGCAGCACAATTAAGAGACCACTTCTAAAACCTTTACCAACAACGCGCAGGAAAAAACTCCCAAACAAACAAATAGAAAAATATAGGTTAACTTTCTCGCATGCTTACCAAGCACCAGTAATTCCACCTGATCCTCGTTCTTCCCCTCCAGATCATCAGCGATCACAACTTTGCAGAAATACACCCCGCTGTCGCCCCACTGCAGCTCCCCAATACGCAGGTCTGCTTCTGCACAGATTACAAAACAAGGACAAAGATTATATTTCTACATATTTACAAATATTAATATGTCAAATGGCACAACGTGTTCACAAAGCAAACTTTTTAATGCTGCATTTTTAAAATTCAAGCGGAATCATTTAACACTGACGCCACCCAATAAGACTGTGGCCCAAAATTTGAGGACTATGAACTGGAACTCTTTTAAGATCGATGACATGCTATTGATTGTTCAGTGGGAAGTGAGAGTATTTTCCCGGTTATGCTTGTCTCTTTGTTAGAATTATAAATCAAAAAGTCTGAATTCATCTAAAGATCCAAAATCTGTAATTCACGTTTGGACTCAATACTGAAAAAGGGGAGGGAGAATGTCATGTCTTGACAAAAATATGTTCAGTTGAAATGCGAGGAAATGTAAGTCATGTTCTTAACAAAACACCACAAACTATCTGGATGTGAAGAAAATTTGTTAAGGGTCCCGAAGTCAGTTGTTTGTTTTTAATGTCAGTAATGAAAAAAATACTGCCAAACATAAAGAAAGTCATTATCGGCCTACATGTATTTCCTTTGGCCTTTATTGTTATTGGATTTTGTGACAACAGGAGGCCGTTGTTGACACATTTAAATGGCAGACGTGTTTTGTCCTGATAAGAAGCCCACATATGAATGGGCGCGAGGGCGGGGGCCTCTGTGTGGTACCGCCATTCTTGTAGGACTGAAGCAGAAGAGATTTATTTATAAAAAACCCCGTCAGCTCTGACTCATGTGTGACGATCAAACAGTCTTTCACCTTATTTCACTGAGGATAAAAGTGGCGACATTACTGTTTATGATGCTGATGTCTCTGCCTTTGTAGTGCTCAGCCAGCGTCATGGAGGCTCCCTGGGACGATGCCACTACCCGAACTGTGCGGGTGTTGTCAGAGCACTCCAGGTGGGACTTGGGTCCCAGCGCTGAGGTCTTGATGCCCAGGGTCTCCGAAAGGGAGAAGGACTCCTGCATGTGGTCTCGACAGTAGGACTTGTACCACCACTGCACCACCGGGAGCTGGACGGAGGACGTCTGGTACTGACACGAGAGGACCACGGACTGGAAGAGGATTGCATACTGCTTTTCCTTCTGCACTGAGACATGCACACTGTCACACACGCACACTGATGGACACATACAAGCAAAAAGAATAAAGCACAGGTGCTTTTGTTAATCTACTAAAAATGGACATATCAGTTCAGTTTGACTATTAAGTCATGCAAATGGTAAATATGCACGATGCTAACTTAAGCAAGTCAGTTCCACCTATTCTGCAGAATGAAATACAGAGTTTACAGACTCATTTTTTAGTCCAACCAATATAAGCGCCAGATCTGAAAACACACTACAAGCATTAAAATCCGTCCCATTTAAACAAAATTAAACCTTTAACATATTTGTTAATCAATAAATTATGTAACAACAATGAGAGGAGCCAATATGTTTAATGTCAGAACTGATTTGCATCAATTTTACTTGGTTAGTAAGTCAAAGATCTGATTAGGCTTTACACCACTACTTAGTTGCGATTTTATTATTAACTTTTTAACTACAGCTAAACTACAGTCTTTAACAAAACTTACCTTTAAATCTTAATGAGCTATATTAGACAGCTTTACTGTCCACTACTTGGTCATTTTGAAGGCTGCAGCTTTGTTGGTGTTAAATGATAATGTGACCTTTGTGTTATTGGGGGTGGGGTCACTCTGCCCCCCTCAACTGACTTCTTTCTAGTCAGTTATTGCAGCTCAAGCTCAAGTTAATTATTCTCTGAACAGTCTCTGCTTTGGCAGCAATCTCAGTAAGTAGTACAGCTAAGGGTGCTGATTTTGGAGTGCATGGGTCTATGCAAGTGAAACTTTGGGAAGTGTCTTTGGAACGATCAGCACGTGAAGCTAGTTTGCTTGTAATCATGGATACTAGATCATGAAGAAGATGTGAGTGGGAGTGCAAATGGTCTGTCTCTGTGCTAGTCCTGTGATAAACTGGCAATTGCACCCCTCGCCCCATTGGAGCTGGGATAGGGTCCCACCCTCTTGTAAGCCTTAATTGGCTGAAAAAGATGGATGGATGGATGAATCATGATGAATAATGAATTAGCTTATCTATCCTTAAACTGTGTAGCCTGTCTAGGTTTTCAGAGGATGAGTTTATTGCCTCCTGTAGCACTCTTTTAAATACACATATAATGCATCTTACTGTGAATTTCAGTTTATAACCTGTGTTTTGTGGACACTGCACGTCAGCTGCCTGTCCATTTCACATGCTCTGAAGCCGACTCTGTAATAATTTGCTCTCTGTCATCAAACTTCAGGTGAAGGAAAAGACTGCATAACTAGCGGAAGGTGATAAACTAGCAGGTGAGTCTAGATAAGAAAAGTTTGAAAACAGTAAAATGATGAAAGTGGCAACTTTATGAGCAGAGCAGCAGCTGCATCTCATCTTTATCTGTACAGATGACTGATGATGACTCTGTACTTCAGAGAAACTGTCATTATCATCATATCAAAACCAAAAGAAAGACAGGAGGAGAGATTAAGTGTGTGGGGGTCCGCTATTGTTCGGTGCTGGGGTCAGGAAGGTTAAATTCCAGTGTGCGTGGGGGGCTGGGGAGATCTAGGGAGAGGCAGGGGGTTGTCATCATAGAAGGAGGGGGGTGGAGCAGTCTGATGGGGATTTTCTGGTAGTCATATTAGCTCTAGGTGGGGCAGGAACTCAACTCTAAACATGTCCCAGAAGACAGGAAATCAAAACAAAACCAAGTCCTCCAGCCTGCATCTCCCAGGGTCAGTAAGAGGAGAATACACACTGTGTTTAGACATTTATCTCAAATGAGCACCTCTACAGCATTCTTCTGAAAAGACATCAAGTTTCCCTATTTCCAGGCAACAGTTAGGACTGCGAATAACTATTCTTCCCCCAGAAGGGAGACCCAAGGTAGAGGAATGTCATCACTGCTGGGCTTTTATTTGTCTGTCTGTATGTCAGCGGGATTACGCAAAAACTACCAGGCTTAATTCCAGAAAAATTGGTGAGGTGGAGGAAAGAAAGAGCTCATTGCATTTGGGTGTGGATCTACACCACATTCTTTGAAAAGGATGTGTTATCCGAGTAATTGATTTTGTCTGTGAATCCCAGGAAAAGGGTTATAAAGTCAAGCTGCTGTGTTTTCTTTTTTTCTGACATGTCCAACAATCCAAAACTCAAAGAAATTCAATTAAGAATAAGAAGTAGTTGCTTTCAGTTGCTGCCTTGTTAATAAGGAGTTGCCACATATTTGATCTGGCACATTTCTTTTACACCAGATGCCTTTCCTTACACAATCCCAGAGGGATTTGGGTCACGGGATCTTTCAATTGTTGAGTAAATGTGTAAACGACTACACCATGAAGTAGGGCTGCACGATTAATCATTAGAAAATCGCGATCTCGATTCATACTTAAAAAAAAAAGAAAAAAAAGACGACGACCACGATTGTACCGCATTTTGATCCGGGATGTAATCTGCATGAAAACAAGCGCTCACTCTTCCTGCTCAACAAATGACAAGGGCGGAGCCTTATACCACGTGATACAGAAGCTGTGCTGTGTGATGCTAAAATTAGCAGGGAAAAAACAACGGAGAACACGTCAGGGATGACGAGAAAGTGACAGGAGAAAATCCGTCCCGGTCAACCACCCAAACATCAATAACGGGAACCTTATACAGCGCTTCCCTATACACGTCGAACTCCCGCAGGCACAAAGAAATTACGGAGGCTATCACTTATGACCTGACCAAAGATATGGCTCCCATCAACACTGTGCAAAACAAGGGATTTAGGAAAATGATCAACACCCTAGACAAACGCTACACAGTGCCGTCCCACAACTATTTTTCTATTGTTTCACTACCTGCTCTATACACGCAGTGTCGAGCAACGGTGGAGACGGAATTTCAAGCAGTACAACATTTTGCGGCAACAACAAAACGTGAGACATTTGTTGTTTTTATGTTTATTTATTGTTTTTATGTTCAGTTTCAACTGTTACGAAGTTGATGTGCAGTTAATAAGTGCAATAAATATTTATACTGGAAAAGAGAATCGTGATCTCAATTCTAAATCGTGATTCTCATTTTATGCAAAATCGTGCAGTCCTACCATGAAGCCAGAAAAATATTGGTATATAAGCAGCAAATCTTTCAATTTAGAAGCTTAAACCAGAATGAATAAATCAACAGAAAAAAAAATCAACAATAATTTTAATAACTAATTTATTAGTTAGTCATAAATTTTCCTGGTTTTCTCCAAATGCACTAACATGGAGCTAAAAATAAACTGAAACAAAGAGTTACGGATATGACACTGATTACATCTTAGTCAACTTCTCCATTAAATGACTAATCAGCATGCTGAAGCTTTGTCAGCTTTGTGTTTTTAACATTAAGTTGAGGCCAGCTGGTCGACGTCATCAGCTTACTTCTTCCTCTGATACACTTTAACTGCACAAACAGGAGGAAGGGTCACCAAGCTCCTAAATTCCTGCCACAGAAAGCTGTGGTCTTCCCTGTATTTCTTTTTTTCATGGACCAGTCCATTGTTAGGGCTTCCCCTCTCCTGTCCCACTTGAGCAACTGAGAGGGGGAGGAGGTCGCAGACTCCCAGCCAATGGGAGTGTCAGGCCTTCCTCCAGCTGGATGTGAACAAACCAATTAAGCACAAGAGATTTAAATCAAACCGTTAGCCCATGAACTGGAATTCATGAATATCATGAGTTTGAGGTGAGAGGAGTGAGGACTGCTGTAACTGCTGACATGCATCATGATTACACCTGTTAACCAATGTTTACTGTCTGCCGTGACTCACTGTAGGTTAATGACTGGGTTTCAGAGGCAGCAGACAGTCACACCCTCACCACCTGCATACAGTGGAAAGGCCTCAACACATAAAGGAACATAAAGGCCTCAATTAAAGATTAGATGCCAGTTTAAACCGGGGTGAGCACAGTATGTGGTCGCAAATGTTTCCCAGGTCAAAGCCCTGCTCTTGGAAGCAGCACGTTTCCTGAGCAGTCAGACTTTTCCTCTCCAAAGCTGTCACATTTCCTGCCTTTACTTTGCAATACATTCCTTCACATTGACTCATTAGCCCAACAAAAAGTGATAAGGATGAATATAGCCACTGCAGTTTCACAAAACACTCACAATGTTCACAACAAGTGACGTGAAGAGCGCATTCTTCACAGATGCACCATCATCAGTACATTTCCAGCCTTCCTGTTTTTTTGGTACCCTTAAATATACACACTTATATATATAAATTATATAGTGGCCTTATATTTACATTTTGTATAACTAATCGGTCTGACTAATAAAGTGATAGTGAAACAGATCACTTGTGTTATTCTATAACTCAGATGAGTTTCTTAATATAAATAACAAAGACATGCATCATTTTCTTGTATTTTAGATTCCGAAAACAAACAGAAGTGCCTTTTTTCAAGCACATCTACCTGAAAATAGCTAAAATACATGTAGTATTTATTATTGTACTCCAAAAAAAGTACTTTTATAAAAAACACCACAGCACAAAGAAGTGCCTGTAATAGCAAAGCTATAACCCACAAATCAGTAAAACATCTTAGGACCACAACATACGATCGAAACAGCATTAAATACCAGAAAATAATTACTTGGGTTGCTCTATAAATGTTAATGGAGCAAACCATCGCTGTAACTGAGAATCTATTTCTCTTTATTCACTCAAATAAAACAAAAAGAAGCCTTTACTGAGTCCCGTGTAGCCCCTGGGTCTGGGATAAGCACCGAGTTTACATGGGATCAACCTGCTGCGCTTTAGCCGTAAAGAAAACACATTTTAACGTTTTACTTTATAAGGTAAGACCTACCTGAGGCTCCCAAAAAAATAGCCAGCCGGTAAACGTTCATTATATTGTCCGTTTTTATACTAACGAGTAGTTTAACCGTTTGTTGGTCATGTCGTTTTCCGCTAACTGCGTCTGCTGCAGACCGGACTCGGACTGCGTCTAACGGGACTGTACCACTTCTCAGGGAGGTGAGGCTCAGCACAAACACTGCACCGCTCTCAGACAACTTCAGCCTAAAATTTCGGCACAAAAACAGCGTATGTCATAAGTGTCTCGGTTGCAGGATAATTTTGGCTCCTGCATTAGGTTGATTAGAAGTGTCTGCAGGGGCGATTCTAGGCTCAAACTTTTATGGTGGCTCAGCCCCAATCATAATACATGCAGTGCCCTACAATTAAGATTAATGGAATATGCTGCTTGCAAACATATTCAACCCTTTTCACCTTAGAGAATCTCAGTTCGATTATATACACATTACAATGGTACTTGCAAAAGCAAGTTTGTATCACCTATTTAACGTCAGATTTGACATCAGATTGACAGTTTTTCAATGCTTAAGTTATCAAACCTAAAGCAAAGGCTTAATCATGTTGATCAGAATTTACCAAAGCAAGTTGAAGAACTACTTTTAGTGCATAGTATTGGATGTTAATCACATTACTGTAATCGCGTTATATTTTTCAGTAATGCAATAATGTAACTGTTATTGTACTAAATTAAGTAATTACATTACAGTTACCATTATGTCTTTTTTCCATTTCAAAAGTTCTTTAGTTATCTGAACACTATGTGGATAGAAAGAAAAAAACATCAAACCTTTATGTTTCTTCTTCCTGCAAACTTCCACAACAGTCACCTGATTTCAGTTTGTGTGCCGCTGAAGGAAAACGGTGTGGTTTGGTGTGATCTGGTGTGGTCTGCAACATTTCTGGAGGGGAGATATGGATATTGTTTATTAATTTATTTGTTTATTTATTGATCAAAATACTGATCATGGCAGATGACGGCAAAATGCAAATGCATCCAGGACAGAAATAATCACAAAAAGTCCAAAGAATGAGAATTATGTCACTGGCAACACCGTTAGACCCACCATACAAATCACTTGGTTTCTTAAGCCCAACAAAGGCAGATGAAGCAATAAAATGACTCAACTTTGAATGTGTGAATACAATAGGGTCTAGAGAGTCACATTGATCTCCAGCATCACAGGATGCTGTAGCTGAAAGACCTGGTCAGTATTTTTGCTTTGGTTTAAAATAGCTTTTATAGCTATGAGCTATTATGTGTACACACAAAGCCTTGAGAAATAAACCTTTTTTTTAACCAACTACTCGGCAGGGCCGGACATATGCGATAAGGAAGTACGGTACACAATATCAATGTTTTCTGTGTATACTTGATTTTATTTAGTGTTGCATAAACACATGTAATATTAAGATGCACAAGCTCAATTTGTGAACAAAAAAAGCCATCCCACAGTATATAGTTTGCTAATGATTTTATTTTCTGACACAATACAAGAGTTGAACAAAACAGTCGAATCACAATTTTTTGGTTTCGTATAACACCATAAAACAGCCTTTTTAGTTTAAAATAATGAACAAGAAGAAATAACAAATTAGTAATTTTTGTTAGAAAAATAGCTAACAGCATACACTTTCATCTCAAGCATAAAAAGGAGCTGAACTCAAAAATACAAAAAGAACACATTTTGCATTGTGAAAAGAAAGTAAAAAAATGCACGAACTGACCAATAATGGCAGTAAATGTATCAATAACAACAAACTAACATTTATGATAAATTTGAACATGGGATTCAAGGATTAATCAAACTTTTTGTGAAAATTAACACTAATACATTTGTTATATAGGCCATGTTCACAGCAAACCAATGTCCTTCAAGAAAATCTGATCATGTGATGGTGTATTACAGCAAAGTTGTGTAAAACAAACTTACTGAAATTTGTTCGGTCACGGAGTTAGCAGTAAGGTCTAAAGTTACAGTTAATACAGAAAACTAATGGAATCAAATTATGTTTTCTTTTTCTTTTCTTTTCTTTTTTTTTTTTACAGCCTGGTAGTAACAAAGTGCCCAAAGATGCAATTTCAAATTGGCTCTTTGCTAAGTTGCCTGCAGCCAACACACTGGGGCGGCTGTGGCTCAGATGATGGAATTAGTCATCTACTGATTAGAGGGACAATGGATCAATACCTGACTCTTCCCGACTCTTTCAGTTGCCTCTGATGTATCCATTGGAATTTGAGTAAATATGGGTAAATGTTAGAAATCGCTGTTTCTAACATTCATGAATGTGTGTTAATGAAACTTGTAGTAAAAAAGCACTTGCTCCGATGAGTAGAAAGGTGTTAAACAATCCATTTATAATTTTCCCTTTGGATTAATCTGTGAGTTAGGTGCTTTTTGTTGGCCTAGTATATTGTTGCGAAGTTTGAAGATGATCCATAAAAAAAAGATTATATCTTTACAACTTTGGCAATAGACTGCTAACAAGGAGACAAACAGACAAGCGAACTCGATTACATACTCTCTCCCTTCAGGTGGAGAACAAGGGGTCATTCAAGACTTTTGGGCAGTTTTGTAGCAATCAAAATTCAACTTAATGAGTTCCATCAGTGTAATGTATGTTGAGTTGGCTCAAATACCTATGGTGGTAGCACGCTCAAACTCCAAAGCACGTACAAACTTCAAAACACGTAAAAAACTCCAAAGCACGTACAAACTCCAAAACACGTACAAACTCCAAAACACGTGCAAACTCCAAAGCACGTACAAACTCCAAAACACGTACAAACTCCAAAACGCGTACAAACTCCAAAGCACGTATAAACTCCAAAGCACGTATAAACTCCAAAACACGTACAAACTCCAAAGCACGTACAAACTCCAAAAAGCACGTACAAACTCCAAAAAGCACGTAAAAACTCCCAAAGAAATGCAAACTCCCAAAGAAATGCAAACTCCTAAACGCAACGGAAGTGCTCCAGGACGCTAGGGGCAGTGTTGAGCTTGATTTGCAAAATAAACGGCAAGTTTGTTGCAAACACATGGAGTTGGATAGGATAAACACACCTGCAAGAATAGAACAACCACGCTTTATAGGAAAGGTAATGTGCAAACTGTTGTTTGTTTGATTTCTTTTTAATTATGAATGCTTGGTTTATGGTGGAGTCAAATCTGACGTTAGCTAACAGTCAGTGTGCTTTGCTCATAGAGAAGCTTAACACTGCCCCTAGCGTCCTGGAGCACTTCCGTTGTGTTTTGGAGTTTGCATTTGTTTTGGAGTTTGTGCATGCTTTGGAGTTTCCACATTCTTCGGAATTTGTACGTGCTTTAGAATTTGTACGTGCTTCGGAGTTTGTACGTGTTTCGGAGTTTGTACATGTTTTGTGAGCTTTCCAGGTTGCTATTTCTATTTTCTCATGATGCATTCAATTCAGTTTTATTTTATTGAAATTTCGCCAAATCACAACAACAGTCTTCTCAAGGCGCTTAACATTGTAGGGTAAAGACCTTACAATAATACAGAGAAAATCCAACAATCAGATTACCCCCTATGAAAAAGGACTTTAGCGACAGTGGGAAGGAAAAACTCCCTTCTAATAGGAAGAAACCAGCTGGGGCTGAGGGGAGGGGGACAAGGCAAAAGACATTAATTCATTTTGCAGGTTTCACTTAAGCAGTAAAAGATTTTTACTGGTTTCTGTCACTGTAATCAAGTCGATCTCGGCTACCACCATAGCGATCACCGCGGTCATGTCGACTGTAATCGTCAAGGCGATCTCGGCTACCACGATAATTGTCACGGCGATCATCAAGGCGATCGCGACTTCCACCATAGCGTTCACGTTGATCATCAAGCCGATCACGACTTCCACCATAGCGTTCACGTTGATCATCAAGGCGATCCCGGCTACCACCGTAACGTTCGCGGTGATCATCAAGGCGATCCCGGCTACCACCGTAACGATCGCGCTGTTCATCGAGGCGATCTCGACTACCACCGTAACGATTACGTTGATCCTCGAGGCGATCTCTACTACCACCGTAACGTTCGCGTTGATCATCAAGACGATCCCGGTTACCACCATAATGGTCATGCTGGTCGTCCTGGTACCGGTGAGAGTCTATATCACTGCCCTTGCCTTCATACCTTTCTTTGCTGCTATTGTAACTGTACTGATCATCTGCAAACTTCTGCACAACTTCTTCGACTCTGGAAATATTTTGAGGTGCCACATCATTATCCTCATTCTGGCTGGCCTGTTTCTTCTCGCTGTTTGACTTGTTGTCTGAGTATGGTTCTTCACCTTCGGCAGCATCTTGGTCGTAATACCTCATTTCTTCAGGGGAACTAGGAGACAAACACATGAAGGAGCTGGATGGTTGATTGACTGAGATACTTTCAATAATTGTTTTAATCAAAAATTGTTTAAAACAATTTACAATGACAGAAAAATCCAGAACACACAGTACATACCCCTCAGGATATTTATTCTTCTTGCTCCTTCTCCGACAAAGACAGAAGATGAGAATCCCCACCACCAGGAGCCCTGCGAGGACTCCTCCTATTATAGCTGCTGTGGACCCAATTTTCATGCTGGCTGGAGAAAAAGTAAGTTAATATAGTTAAGTCAGGGTTAAACCTTTCATCCAGGGTTTAAAGCTTAACTTTGAGCTGTTGCTGGTTGTCAAGTTATGTTTTGGAGAAGGTGAATTTCAATTGCAATTATTTAAATTATTATGTCAGGCAATTTAAATCACATGGTCATGGTAAAATAATAAAATGCTGACCAATATGTCAATATGGCAGCAGTCCTCAGACAAGCTGCCTCTTTTTATAATGAAATGAGAACTCTGCACTCACTGTGATGGCTTGTCAACCACAACCTGTTAGCCAATGAACGTACCCCCAAAAAACTAAGACTCTTTGAAACTAAGACTGGACAAAGTTTACAAAATGGCTCAATGTTTTCTTTAATATGATCCAAAATGAGTGACCGAGACCATGAACACATCAGGAAAGTGTTTACAAAGGTCAAGCGAAAAGCTGCTTTCTCATAGACCTCAATAGGACCTGAAGATTTTTATTAACCACAGCTATTGCCCCCTGGTGGCCATTAAAAAGAATGCAGGCTTAAAGCGCTTCCATTTTGGTTTTGTTTATTTTGTCATATATCAGCATTTCGGGGTTAGTATCTCGCAATTTCAGCTAACTAGGTATCGTGAAATTCTGACTTATTTATTTCTGTTCGAATTATATGTGTCTGAATTTTGAGGTAATAACCAAAAATGTCAACTCAGCTCTACATAACAATCCCCAGCCCCCACACTCCCATATTTAGAAGGTAAATACTACATTTGCAACTAAGATGTCATCTTGGTATCTACAATGAGTTTGTAAGAAACATTGTTCCAAAACAGTCAACTGTTGCAGCTGGTGTAAATGAAGATAAGTGTAAACTGCAAAACTGAATTAAAAGAAGTTGGAATGCTCACCAGGCATCACAGCCAAAGTAAAGTTGCAGCTGGCAGAACCAATTCGATTTTGTGATGTGCAAATATAGTACCCAGATGTCTCCCTTGTTATATTGAAGAGAGATAGGACTCCATCCTCTGAAAAATAATGACAAAGATTAGCTGAAACAGTGCCGAGTAATGCCTTTTTTTCCAATCTGCTGTATTTACACAGAGCACTTGAAAGTGACATATTGCTAGTAGAAGAGCATACTTTGAGTTGCTTTAGGTGGAAATTGTCTGGGACTGTTGTCGACGCTAAAGCTCTTCCAGTCGTAGGTGGGTGCTGGGGATGCCTCCTCAGACAAACAGGTGAGTGTAACATTTTGAAAATATTCTGCACTTCCCTGAAGCTTGCAGATTGGTGGAGAGGGAGGGACTACAAGATAAAAACAGTTAGTATAAACAACAGTTTTGATTTTACGTCATTTCTGAGATTGTATTTTGGAGTGTAAGAGGCTAATCTATCAGTTTGCTAATTCTCACCCAGGACCACAAGGGAGGTGGTGGTACCAGTTGTTCCATCATCGTCACCATATATAAGGACACTGCACTGGAAATGGCGGTTTTCCTGCATGGTGAGCTGTGTTAAATGCAGTGTGCTCACTCGAGTGTTAGGGTCAACGTCCAAGGATGCTCTGCCTTCATAAGCTGGGGAAATTTCAACCGGTTTGCCATACCATGCAGTAGCCACACGTTTCTTGAGAAAAATAAAAACAAGCATAAGATATCTGCTTAGTTTAATTATGGAAGTAATATTTGTAAATATTACAAAACACAGTGGGTTGCATGCAGAACAGCCCGTAAAGCCCTTTACGGCATGCAAATGAGGCATATGTATGATTTTATTCTATACAGGTCAAACGCACTGTTTTAGGAACAACCTGGAACTAGAAACTACCAGCTTGGGCAAATAAAAGCTGTATGTAGACTTAATCCTGTTTCTGGGTTATCTGATAGGTGAAGGAGTAGTTTATACACATGAAACCATACATGAGTCATTCACCTGTTCGTTATCCACTGGGACAAAATCATTACAATATTAGTAGGAAGGAACCATGTTACATTCAAGTAAAGTGTAGAACACACTTTTCTTTTCATAGAAATTCTATTTTATTAAAACTGTAACTGTTTTAGGACTATAGCATATTTAAGACTATACTATATGCTATATTATATTATATTAATACTATAATCCCAAAACAGCCCGGAATCTTGAGTAAAATCAGTAAGGGTCTACATAAACATATATTTAGTATTTAGTGCAGTAATTTCCCTTCTTACCATTGGGTCTCCAGTAATTTCTGGGAAGACTTCCCATGTGAGTACATAGTCGGTCAATGAGGGATTTGCAGGGACCCAGGAGCAGGTCAAGTCAATGCTGCCTCCTTTTTCAGCCTCATATTCATTTTTTGGAATGGACACCTGAAGACTCTTGCAGCAGGACAGCACTGGAATAAAAAGGAATGACCAGTGTCTTTTAGTTTCTTGTGCTTCTTTAATGATCACTTTAAAAACTAGTTTCATGAATATGACCAACTCAAACTTTTACATTTATTTCAAGGCAGCTGTCGAAAAGAAAAATCTGAATGTCTCCTTTGAGTAAAACGATATCCTGTTCCAGGTGAGTAGCAAGAAGTTGGGTTAATGATTAACACAGGCGATAATACCATAAAGGTGTGGCAATGGTTTTGACAGAAGTGAAAAAACATAAAGCATAAAGCGTACCTGTGAGTATCAGAAACAGCTTTCCCCATACAAGCTGCCTGTCCATCGTCGATTATAAAAGAGAATTTTTAAAAATCCAGAAAAACTTTTAAAAAAAAGAAGAAAGTTTATGCTTTCAGTCCAAGAGCAAGAACCCGCCTAACCTTCACGGTGAACTCCCAGGTGTAAAGAAGTTGACTCTTCCAGGTAATAAATTAGCAGCTACAAGTCACATGTCACCTCTGCTCCAATCACTGATCTGTTTCGCTTTTGATTAAACCTAGAAACTAGAGCTGAAAGTGATAAGCAGGGAATACACATGAAAAAGAGCTTATATTCAATTTAACATACAGACAGATGTAAACAAAACAACAGAAAACAACAAAAAACTTCATGTGTCTCTCTCAAGTGTTTCAGTATTATTAACTTACAAAACTGGATGGATTTTGAAATTTTGACCTTCCTGGAAAGCGAGATTGTCTGTCCGCAGCTGCTGTTGTGCTCAGTTTGACCTGCAGGATGCAGTGTTGTATTGAAAATTTTATAACAAGCATTATCTAGCACCTACTCTAGCACACCCAACATAAAAAGCAAATGAATGTAATTGAACAAATAATTAACCTCTTTTTGTGTTGGCTGAAGCTGAAGGAAGCTGCTTGAAAAAGAAATTACTGTATGAGGCACTTGTGCAGGGAGGAAGAAGTGACCTTCGCTATAATACAGTGTGCTTGGTCAGAGGCTTTGTGGCATTCAGACGCAGCCCTTGATGATGCAGTCCTACAGACTGATGAAGTCTTAAAGTATTCAGCCTTTCATACGTGTGAGGTTGAAAGCTTTAACCACTGAGGTTTAGCTTTAGTCATTTCATGTGTGAGAGAATCTAATAGTTCCTACAAAAAGTTGATTCTGTTCACCTGGATGTAGCGTTTTCAGTGGGAGAAGTATTTCATCAAACATCCAAGTGACTTTTTCACTCTCAGCTGACTTCAGGTTTCCCCAACCTTATAAACAGTACGTTTCATAACAACTCACAGTAGGACCACTGAAGGAACAACAGGCTGTGAGGTCAGTTTTATGCTTATAATTCTGCAAATTTTCATGACCACTGATTAGTGGTCATTGATCAACGGCCATTGATTAGTGACCATTGATCAATGGCCACCGATCAATGACCACTGATCAATGGTATTGAGTACCATTCACAGAGAGTCAGGGGATTCCTGCAATCACAGCATTGTAAGATGGTGAAAGATGAACTCTTAGGCCCCTCCTCAATTCAGAGAAGGTCTTTCAGTTTTTACATAAATGGCCTCCTTGTCTCCCTGCTGAAACCAGTGTTCCTCCCTGCCTGGCCTAATGAGTTAGCTCTTCTGTGTTGTGGTATCTGCTTAGCCAGAGGTTGTTTGGTTTCAGTTTGCTTAGGTACAGTGGTCGGACCATGAGCCCTGCAGGTTGCCACGTTTATTTTCTCATGATACATTCAATTCAGTTCAGTTCAGTTCAATTCAATTTTATTTACATAGCACAAAATCACATCAACAGTCACCTCAAGGTGCTTAATATTGTAAGGGGAAGACCCAACAATAATACAGAGAAAATCCCAACAATCATATAAGACCCTATGAAAAAAACACTCGGCAGCAGTGGGAAAGAAAAAAGTTTTAACAGGAAGAATCCTGTGGCACAAGCAGGCTCGGGTAGGACGGGACAAATAATAAACTAATTTCCATGATTTAATAATTTATTCTGAATTGTTCTATAAAATTAATAATGCTAAATTAATTTTGTCCAAATTCTCCATGTAATGCCGGCCGCTGCTACACAACATTCTCATGTTCATAATTAGTGTTTTGAATGTACCATCACTTTCATATTTACATAAGTGTTAAAATGTCCCTGACTTTATTCTGCAAATTTATTTTAACAAGCTGCTTGCAAACAAGTCTTATATGAAAAGGGGCACGGCTGAATTTGAAGTTGTCATGCTGCCCACGGAAAAATGTTCTTGTTCTATCATCTGATTATTTTTACTACTACTTACTTTTCCAACTTTCTGTTGTTCCCATCCTGGCTTTTTGAGATCTGTTGCTGCCATTTTATTTAAAATGAGCTGATATATTTAATGTTTTCTATGTTGTATTAAAATAGATCAAATATGGGTTTGCATTCTCTGCATTCTGTTTTTTTTTTAAATTTCATCTACATGTTACCATTTTAGGCATTTAATGTACAATTGAAAGGTATGAGACATGTTTTCCGCTTGCAACATCTGGCTTTTGCGACATTTTAAACAGAATTATTTGGACACCTGTATTATTGAATGTGGCTCTATAGTGTAGTGAATTACACAATGACTTTGCAAGCACAAAGGTATCTGGTTCAGTTCTAGTCAGAGACACAAATCCTCCTTGGGATTACGCCAGGAAGGGTGTCCAGTGGTAAACTCATGCTGTGACAAGGGAATAAGTGAAAGTAGCTTTATTTGGACACCTTTTGACTATATTAATAAAACTGAACTGAATTGAACCAGCTGAAATGGGAATTGTAACAGCCCAGCCATCATGCCGGAATGTTTTATTTTCATTTACACTTTTACGCTGTCCAAAAATTTTAGGATTTAGATACCAAACTATGAATACTATTTGAATGTACTGAACATTGTTGTACTGAATGTACTGATATTACAACATACATGTTGTAATATCAGTAAATTAAAAATGCACACAAAAATGTGCAGAGCATGTCAATTGACCACTATGATTATTATCCACTCTAGCATCCACTCTGTTACCGTTGTCAGCAACACAGAAGATGTTTTTTTTGTTTGTTTTTTTAAGTGTATCTACCATGACATTAATCAGCTGAAGCAAAATGTTTTTTCAGAGCTGCCTATATACTATATGCTAGCGGTGTCAAACATGCGGCTCGTGGGCCAGAATCGGCCCAGCAAAGGCTGCACTCCAGTCCACTGGACAGGTTTGGAAAATGTGAAGGAGTGCATAGATTTTTATTTTACAGGTCCTCACATTGATTAAGTCTCCTGCCATTAAAATTAATACTACACCAAAGTAATTAAGTACCAGATAAACAGTAACAATAATTTGTTTTTTTTTACAGTGAGTTCACAGAAAAAAGGACAATCAGCATGTAGCATGAGCATATGACAAGCATATGCTCCGTCATTAAGAAAGCCCAGCAGAGGATGTACTTCCTGAGGCAGCTGAAGAAATTCAACCTGCCAACACGGACGATGATGCAATTCTACACTGCAATCATCGAGTCCATCCTCACCTCCTCCATCACCGTGTGGTACGCTGGAGCCACTATCAGGGACAAACAGAGACTGCAGCGTGTTGTGCGCTCTGCTGAGAAGGTGATTGGCTGCAGACTCCCATCTTTGCAGGACCTGTACACCTCCAGGACATTGCGGCGTGCAGCTCGGATCTCAGCTGACCCTTCTCACCCTGGACACAGTCTGTTTGACCTGCTCCCCTCAGGCAGGAGGCTCCGGTCCATTCGCACCAGAACCTCTCGCCATAAGAACAGTTTCTTCCCCTCTGCTGTTGGACACATGAACAATAACCATATGACTGTTCCCGCTACTAACACATGACCCTACGCTGTGTTCACTGCATCATTCCATGATTGGCACTGATCACCACCTGCACTCATGTATATATCTTTCAACGTAGCACTCTTAATTCTTATTCTCATGTATATATCTCATGTATAGCTCATGCACATATCTTTCTACGTAGCACTTTTAATTCTTATCCCTACTTTTATTTTTTCATGTCTATTTAAGTGCTATTTATGACACTATGTTTGCACTGAAGCACCGCAGCAATTTCCTAATATTGTAAACCTGCTCAACATTTGGCAATAAACCCCTTTCTGATTCTGATTCTGATTCTGATTCTAACACTAACCCACTTTAACCCATTTTAAAAAACTGAAAGTACAAGTTTTTTAGATTTGTCACTGCTTTGCCGAGGTCTGGAGGAAGAGCCAAACTGTCACTCCCAGAGCAGAGGGAATTGGTTATGATGTTGAGAAACCACCCAAGAAGCACCGAGGCTCAAACCTGCCATAAACTGGAAAATTCCAGAACACCAGATTCACTGTCCATTGTGAAGCAAGTTGTACAAAATTGCGAACTGAGACCCAAGAAAGAAGCC
Source organism: Rhamphochromis sp. 'chilingali' (assembly GCF_963969265.1). Classification (NCBI taxonomy): domain Eukaryota; kingdom Metazoa; phylum Chordata; class Actinopteri; order Cichliformes; family Cichlidae; genus Rhamphochromis; species Rhamphochromis sp. 'chilingali'. The sequence continues at coordinate 21,783,987 of NC_137941.1, read as the reverse complement.
CCTGCTCCAAAATCAGCACCTTCAAGCTCAGCTGAAGTTTGCAGCTGCCCACATGGAAAGGCCTTCTTGAGAAATGTTTTATGGTCAGATGAGGCAAAGATTGAGCTACTTGGCTACAATAACAAGAGGTATGTTTGAAGGAAAATGAATAAGGCTTTCCAACTTTGTTTCAAACTGTAGCATCATGATGTGGGGCTGTTTTGCTCTCAGTCATACTGGTACGGTGCACAAAGTGGATGGAATAATTAAGTATATGAAGTCAGCAGCTAGACAATTTAAACTTGGGACATGGTTGGGTAAAAAAAACCCAACAGGTCAGTGACCTCAAACGCACTGGATCTGGAAGGGATCTGGATCTTGGAACGGCCTTCAAACTGCCCTGTAGAATTTTCAGGTATCTGTAGTTTACTTGAGTAATTTTGTTTCCGGGTAACTTTTTACTTTTACTGTCTGCATTTTTAAATAAATATCTGTACTCTCTATTCCTTACATTTTCAAAACAGGCAAAGTTAGCACAACACCGTCCATAAGATGCAGTTGTAGGCCTTCAACATCGAGCTAGCCCCACAAAAGAGTAGCTAGAAGAACATAAATGGAGTGATGCTTTTTAAGTGGCAGGTCATTTTAAATGCAGCGTTTCTATCAGCTCAACAAACATAATTGAACACAGTTTGTCACACAGTGTGTTGCTAGCTTAAAGGTCCAGCTGCTGTAATTCACAGGAAGAGAAAAAAAATGAGACCTAACTTCACTCCATGATGGAGAAAGAAAGAGGAAGAAGGGAGGTCATATTGAAGGCAAGGACTGCTCAGTGGTAAATGTAAAGCTTACATGTAAGTCCTCATGTTTTAAAATTAGATATTGGGTCTCTACGTGTGGCGTGTTTTTTTCATGTACTGAAACGTGCTGCACAACAACCTGTTGCATACTAACTGTGCTATTTAAAGACTGCGTGAGAAGACTCTGCAGGTTAGTCCAGGATAAACAGGTTAGTTTGCAGTACTGTGGTTATTCACAGTAAAAGTGTGTTACCAGAGGACAGTGGCTGTGGTTTCATGGTCAGAGTTAGATCACATCAAGTGTAGCAGAGATGTTGCTTAGATTCATTTACTGAATCCCACCTTCATACCAACCTTATAGTGTCTTATGGAGGACTTATGAAACATCTGCTTACATTTTGTTGAATTCAGGTGAGGGCGTCTTGATGCATGCTCAATCATCCAGGTAAGTAAATCTCCAAACGTTGATTCTGTTCATCTGGACGTAGCGTTTTCAGTGGGAGAAACATTTTCTCACTCATCCAAGTGACTTCTTCAGTCTCAGCTGACTGCAGGTTTCCCCAACCTTATAAACAGTGCATTTGCATAATGACTGAAACTTAGCACCACTGAAGAAACAATGGGCTAGGAGGTCAGTTCCTTCATCTTGATTAGAGAATTTGCATAATTCAGGTGAGCACAGTAAACCTCAGAGCAGCACAGGTCAGCTGATCTCAGCCTGTACACAAAGAAAATCTGCTGCAGCTCTCAATAGAAATTATTCTGAGCTGTGAGTCACTAAAGCCACTAAAACTGATTTTAGAGTTTCCCACCTGATGAATGCCACTTTAACATCGTCCCCCTCCCCATTTTCCTGGTCAGAGGCAAAATCACCCTCCACAATGTAGGCAACAGAAAATAGAGCTATTTTTTTTTATTTTTTTCTCTTCTCATGTTTTACTTAACTGATTCATGTGTAGTGCCTTTGTTATAATTGAATTTAGACTGAAATAAAGTTTGTTTCCTATATACTATCATTTAATTATTACAGGTTCAGTGAGCTTTGCACAAAAACAGCTGGTGGAAATTAACTTTTACTTTCTTACTTTGAGTACACTTCAGAGCCTGCACTTGAGTAAAGAAGTTGCTTCATTACTTTTACTGGGGTATTTTTTTAACACTAGTATCTGTACTACTTAAGAAGACCTTAAAATTATTAAATATATGTGGACTATGCTTAAAAGCCAGGTCTGTGCCAGGAAACCAATAATTTTAAATGAACTCTATAAATTCTGACGAGCGATCAAATATCCAACCACAAGCTTGCTTATGGCTATCAAAAGCATCTGGTCAAGGTGCAAGATGCTAAGGGACATTTCACCAAACATTAGTGGGGGTGTATGTATTTGAGGATGAAGACTTTTGACACTGTGTGGATTCAAGAAAATCCAAAAACAAATTCAAACTGGTGTAGCCATTTTTTATTTTTTCAAAGCCAATAAAGATGTGTGCTTTACCCTGGAAAATGAAAAGTTCAAAGAAGCCAGTAAAAGCTCATTCATCCCCGTGTTCGATGTATGTAAATGTCTGACCACAATTGTAGATATGAGAGTATGTTGTCTGTTTCTTTATATTAGCCCTGTGATGGACTGTCAGCCAGTCCAAGAATACCAACACCTGGGGTATACACAAGCCCACCATGACTCTGGATGAAGGGATAAAATGATAACATTAAAAACGGAAATATTGAATTTCAGAAGCATGACACTTAAAAAAAACCAATCAATATATATATATATATATATATATATATATATATATATATATATATATATATATATATATATATATATATATATATATATATATATATATATATATACACAGACACACACATATATAGGTCTAATTTAAGAATTAAAAAAGGCACACTCTTTTCCCTATAAAGTACGGTTATTCAAAGTGGGATGAAGTGTATATTTTGATATATATCCTGGTATAGATCAATGGACAACATGCAGGAAGGGGTGGGGATATAAGGAAATGTGTTCTTGATTTACATGTTTACTTTTTCCATAAATAAACAGAAACAGCAATGATATCAGAGATAGTAAGCAAATATATGAAAAAGAAAAAGTCTTTGCATTGTTCTTCTGTTGCTTCATGCTTTGTATATGTTTTTGAAGTAAGACGGTCTAATCAATGTTTTGCTGCACCACATGGAGACAAAGCATCAATACAAGTTCATAAATCCCCAGTAAATAGCAATACAATATTTCTCCTGATATTTCTGTGAAATAGTCTGTGCCTGAGTCATCGATTAAGATGACTGTGGTTGTCACACATTACGCATTTTTTTTTAAATTCCTCTGGGTATATTTTGTTTTATTTGACTTTTAAGTGGCGAGTCAAACCAGCATAAATGGCTCTGGGCAATTTTCAGGGCTAGTGTTGATGTTTTCCGCGATTATACTGCGCAGGTCCGCTGGGTGATCCGCCCATGGCCTGTTCAATTCAAAAATTATTGTGTAAAGAAAACAAGATGCCTGTTTAAGTATGTAAATAAGCCACAGCTCACAACACGCTCCACTATCCCCAGACCAGGTCCCTGAGCGCATGCGGGTATCCGTGAAAACGTGCACGTGCATTTGTGTATGTGTATATGTGCGAGTGTGTGTGTCAGGGCTGGGATTTCGGGTTAAATATTCAAAATGGCGGACGGAGGAGCAGCGAGTCAAGATGAGAGTTCAGGAGCAGGTAATGATTACAGCATTTTACATATTCATACTCATATTCAAACTGTGTTACTCACAATTTATGTTAACGGCATACTGATGAAATGCAGATTGATTAGCAGATATGGGCGATATTAGGCGCTGTTTTAGTTTACACACAGCTAGCCAACTGTAATTTGACAGAGGAGGAAACGAGCCTTTGCAGTGCGACGGCAAATTACATGGAAACATGCCTCCCCCCCTTTGTGTGATTAGACGGCTGTACGCCGCTACATATTCATACCTCTGTCGACAAATACAATTTAGCATATTTTATTAGTAATCGCCATCGTGGCTCTGGTTCATGTATGACATATTTAGACCTTTCACGAACGCGGTTTGATTGAAATGATTATGCTAGGTGGCTAGCGTTAGCTGCCGTGCTAGCGCTTGGCTTTGTGTTGATGCACACACCGAAGCTTTTGAAACGGGTTTGCATATTCATTTTAGCCGAGTCGGGCAGCGGCTGCGCTCGTATGTTTTCAAAGGGTCGTTTATAAGGGAGGAGGGTGTTATTTAATCCAACTGTAGCAGACCTTCCCTTTGTTAAAGACACACGGAGTCAGCTCGGAGTGCTTGTGCTCGACGTGATTTTTATAGCGGAGCGTTTTGCCCCAGCCTTTTGTGTGCTCGGCGCAGCGGAGCCACGGCACAGCCTGTTGTGTTATTCATGCGGGGCCTGCCTGCCTGAGCCAGAGTGTGCGGAGTTCAGCGCGTTACAGCAGTCGACGAGGAGCACACAATAAATGCATGTCAACACAATAACGTGTCACGACGCCGGATGACTTTTCAAATGTGGCCTCCCGTGTTTCATTTGAATACGGCTGTCCTCCAAGCGGCTAACTGGCTACAACTTGTCAGCCCTTTATCGGCTAACTTTACGTACACGGCGATTTTATTTCAAAAATTTTTTTAAAGTTTAGTACAGATACATATATAGTAAGATGTTGAGATGAATGTGTTTGACATCTTTATTTCGGAAGTTAAATAGTTAGAAATTTGGGTGGAGCACTTTTTTAAAAATATTATTATTTTAAACTTGAGGTGGGAGTAGTCTGGCATCGGCTTGGTCCTGGTCTGCCAGGCGAACTAATCCATCTCATTACAATGTGTGTAATTTATTTGTGCAGCTTTTAATTGCGCCTGACGTAACGGTTTTGAGAACCGGGTTTGTACGCGTCATGCGTGTTTGTTGCTGGAGTTCTTGGGCTGAATTCAAAGATTATACCTGTGTATCCCCCACCCGCCACCCCCAGGCACAGGGAGGGGTGGTGAGGCCCACTTCCGGAAGGCCACAGTAATAACAGGCAGGGCATTCTTATTATTCACTCTGCTGCTTTCATGGCCGGGCAAGACACAGCTTGATGGCACTTTTTCTTCTCCTTTAGTCCATGTAGCTGAGCTTGCTGTTTAGTTTGTTTTATAGAAGCGTGTCTGAGGTCTGTAGTAACAGTAAAGAGCAGGTAATTATCTTTGCTGTTCAACTTTTTATATTTGAGAAAATGCGCCAGAAAAGCTTTTGTGTGACACATCAGGTGTGTGTGTGTGGGGGGGGGGTTCTTGTCTTTTTTTTTTTTTTTTTTTTTTTTCTAAGTGGTTTAACTGGCTCATTATCTTATAATTACAGAGGAACGTATTGTCCCTTAGCAAGTTAAAACAAGGTTTAGGTTTGGTTTTTTTGTTAAGGATTCTTGAATAAGATTGAATTCTTTCCGATGTAGATACACTCATTTCAAACTTTGCCCACATTGTTAGCAACTTTATGCGCAGACAGGCATTACAGGCAGTTTCCTTCTATATTGCAAGACAGTTATGAATCTAAAAGATATAGATTGTTTGAGAAGAAAGGCCATAAATGGTTTAATATTCAAAATAATGCTCGAAGTGTTACATTCTAATGTGTCTGTTAGCATTTTGACTGTCTGGAATTAAAAAAAAAAAATCTTGCATATTAAATTTGGGCACTTAAGAACATACGAGAAGTAATTCTGTCTTCCTCACACTCAGTCTACTTTTCTCATTTAACCAGTTTTACAGTTCCACCCTCATTCCAGCCTTGTAGTTCCATCATGAATATTCATTGATGTAAACACAGTTGTTATGAATAATGCATCATTCGCCGTAATAAATTCAGGACATGCCATCTCAAAGTACTGAGAAGGCCTCCATGAAAGCTCCAGTCAGACGACTTCTTCTTTCTTTCTTTTTTTCTTAAATGGAGGAAAATTATAACCAAAAAAAGAGCTCTTTTGTGCCCTCGGGTTGTAACTACTTGTTTTGTTTTTGGTGATCTCTGGTAAAGAGAGCAATTCCTTATTAAACAGTGCAGCAAGGTAGAGCTGGGCGATATATCGAGTTTTAAAAAAATATCGATATATTTTTATACGAGATATAAGATGTGACCATATCCTTTATATCGATATAGTCTATGTTACGTTATAATTATTTCATTTCATTTCATTTCATTTTTATTTATTTCACACTTGGTACTACAAATCAAACAAAACAACCACATCTTCTATCAACAAAACACAACAACCATGTGTGAAAAGGAGCAGGAAGAAGAAAATATTCTTATTAAACCCTGCCCCCTATCTACCATCGAACTTATATCACCGATGGGCACCAAAAATCAGGAACAAACTAATATTGACATTTCTCTCCGGTCGAATCCCAAACCAACATCACATTCATTCGCATTCTTCATACTGAGTTATCGTTTTAAACATATAACACTTTTTAAAACATTGTAGATTTATACAATTCTTTAAATTATAATGAAGTGAATTCCACAGTCTTATACCCCTAACCGTTGTGCTCATTAATCTTTGTGTAGTCCTGGCTAACTGATGTTTAAAATAAAATTTCCTTCTATTCTCTTCTCCCCTTGAACACATCAAAAATACTCTTTGTAACTTAAAAGGCAAAATATTATTTTTAGCCTTAAACATAATTAATAATGTCCGTAATTTCACTAAATCTCCTAATTTTAATAATTTTGATTCTATAAATAATTTGTTTGTATGTTCTCTATATTTAACATTATGAATTATTATACTTGCGGAGCCACAAGTTTGCCTCTCTTTCGTCCACTTTCGTCTTTACGCAACGTTACTCGGCCTCGCCTCTCCTTCACTGAACACAACTCCCCCTCCTCCCCCATCGCTTCACCTGCAGGAAGCGACAAGATGGACACGGCAAATCTCCGTTAACGAGTTACTGCGCATCGCCCTGTGCGTGGGGCTGGACGGCGTCAACGTGTTAGCTAGCTAACCACGCTAACGAGCTAACCACGCTAACGCCATGCAGCCCAGAGGTGCTGCACGGACTAAAACCCTTTCATTTTCTCAAAAGTTGACAGCGCGCCTTATGTATAAATTCTGGTTGTGCTTGATGGCCGCGAACCGATTTTATGTGGTACACGGCGCTCAGCAATCTGTCAAAAAATGTTTTAGTACGACTTTGGTAAGCTACGGAGCTGCACCGCTTGATGGATTGTCGGAGCATTACGGCTGAGCCTCGCGGAGTGATACGTACTGTGCTTCAACGTAATATTACCCTACTGTGTATAAGGACCATAAATGTCATCTGTTAAGAGACGTGGTTGCGAAGCGGATTTCAAACTCCAGGCTGTCAGTCACGCAGTACAAGTTGGGAACAGAGCAGCTGTGAAATCTGTCTTTGTTATTGTGCTCAGCGTCTTTTAGTTTACATTTTGACTGCACAATTGTGAGCTTTTTGTTATGCACAAAAACAACATTGTTTTCTTTTATTTATGGAGCATTATTATTTAATAAATGCTCATAATTTATTTTTGAGTAAATTTTATGTACATCTGCTCTATGTTAATAAAAGTGCCTGTGTGACATCTGGGACACAGCTTTGACTAAGAACTCTCTTTTTGTTCTTACTTTATTGCTTTAAAAAAATATATCGAGATATATATCTTATATCGCCATCCAGCTAAAAAATATCGAGATATGAATTTTGGGTCATATCGCCCAGCCCTACAGCAAGGTAAAGCAGATGTTTCCAGCTGGTCTTTATCTGTAAAAACGGAGGCTTTTTAAGACAAATGACACACTAATTTGGAAGATTAAATCAGACTCTATATACTAAAGATTGGAAGTAGTCACATTGTTCCTGATGATGACTGTCATGTGCTTAACATAATTAAGATCACTAGTATTAGTAAACATTTGTATTTCATTAAAACGTTTTTTTAATGCTGCAAACACGATATAATGCAAAGCACGTTAAGAAAACAGAGGCCTTTTGTCTGAAAATATCCAGACTGAAATATCATTGCAATAATGCCCGTCCTTTAAATAGATGAGATTAAAATGTTGGCTTGTATCAACAGTCAGGAAGCTGGATACTTTTTTTTTTCCAAAGGAAAAAGGCTGCACACATTAGGGCTGCACGATTTTGCATAAAATGAGAATCACGATTTTTTGGCTTAGAATTGAGATCACGATTCTCTTTTCCAGTATAAATATTTATTGCACTTATTAACTGCACATCAACTTCGTAACAGTTGAGACTGAACATAAAAACAATAAATAAACATAAAAACAACAAATGTCTCACGTTTTGTTGTTGCTGCAAAATGTTGTACTGCTTGAAATTCCGTCTCCACCGTTGCTCGACACTGCGTGTATAGAGCAGGTAGTGAAACAATAGAAAAATAGTTGCGGGACGGCACTGTGTAGCGTTTGTCTAGGGTGTTGATCATTTTCCTAAATCCCTTGTTTTGCACAGTGTTGATGGGAGCCATATCTTTGGTCAGGTCATAAGTAATAGCCTCCGTAATTTCTTTGTGCCTGCGGGAGTTCGACGTGTATAGGGAAGCGCTGTATAAGGCAGAGGTGTGGACTCGAGTCACATGACTTGGACTCGAGTCAGACTCGAGTCATTAATTTTATGACTTTAGACTTGACTTGAAAAAATGTTGTAAGACTTGTGACTTGACTTGGACTTTTACACCAATGACTTGGGACTTGAATTGGACTTGAACCGGTTTACTTGAAAAGACTTGATATTTTACCCCAAATATAAAATTTAACATGCATATTATATAGAGATTGAAAATGTGACGTCATTCACGGGTAGAACCGCAAAGGATTCTGGGAACTCGTGGCAAGCGGTACTAGCGCACGCAGGCTTTCAATTGAAATCAGTTACACAGCGATAAAAAGAAACACAAAAATGTCAAGAAGCTGTTGTATTATTAACTGCAATAGCCGGTCGCATGACAGCCACGGGAAGCCGATGGGTAAAGAGATCGGTTGTTATCGGATTACGTCGTTGAAGAGAAATTGTTCTAGCCATGTTTCTGAAGTAACAAAGACGCGACGGATGGCCTGGATTGCAGCCATTCAAAGATCAAATATCACGTCCCAGAACACTCCAGCTCACAGGTTAGTCTGCTCCAAGCATTTACACGAAGGTCAGTCTGCTGTTGTAGTTAATACGTCATTTTCATAACATAATTGGTGATATAGGTTACAAGCAAGTCTGGCACTGAACAGAAATTGTCGCACTATGCTCCTTTATTTATTGTGCATAAATAGTGAATTGTCCTGACACAATATTGCGTTTCGCCTCTGTTATTATGGTACATTGACAAAAACATATACTTTTATTCACAGGATAAAACAGGTTTTTTGTATCACTAATTGCCCAGTGCGATTACAGCATACAGTATTATTGTCACTGCTACATTTCTGTGATGCTACCAGAAATTATTTCCACTGCTAATTAATTACCGTTGAGCTCAAAGGTCCTATTAATAAACGGTTAACGAATGTGTATTTATGACGACGATTTGTGAGACTGGTAAACTTATGATACGTACGATGGTCTTTCGTTCTACACTGTGCGTTTCAAGGTCCTGCACCCATCCGTCGGTAAACTGTACCTGGGCTTGTTGCAGTGACCTGAAGTTACTAAACTTCACGAGTGTGTGCACTCACTCCAAGAACCGTATGATTATAAATATGCATATAAATATGCTACGATGAGATAGCTGACTTCATCTAACTAGCAAATGTTGTCCAGGCTACGTTGGTGATACAGTTTTTTTTAATGTGTATGATATTTTTGTCATGCGATTTTAAAGCCGGTCCTACAACCGCATCCAAGAATAACATGCAGCTTATCTCAGAACTGTCGGTGAAAATTATTCTTGGAGCTAGGTTTAATTGAGCTGCATTTTAAAGAGGTGCAATTTCACAATTTGTGTATATTTTCTAAGTTCACTATTTTGTCATGTGTTGAGAAAAACACAGATTTTAAAATTACATGGTCTAATATTTACATTTAGCATAACTGCAACATTATTTTTTCGTTTTTTTTTTTTTTTTTTTTAAAGACTCGAAAGGACTTGAAATTCAAAGTTTCAGACTTGTGACTTGACTCGGACTTTTACACCAGTGACTTGAGACTCGACTCTGACTTGCCTGACATTACTTGAGACTTGACTTGAGACTTGAGGATAAAGACTTGAGACTTACTTGAGACTTGCAAAACAATGACTTGGTCCCACCTCTGGTATAAGGTTCCCGTTATTGATGTTTGGGTGGTTGACCGGGACGGATTTTCTCCTGTCACTTTCTCGTCATCCCTGACGTGTTCTCCGTTGTTTAATCCCTGCTAATTTTAGCATCACACGGCACAGCTTCTGTATCACGTGGTATAAGGCTCCGCCCTTGTCATTTGTTGAACAGGAAGAGTGAGCGCTTGTTTTCATGCAGATTACGTCCCGGATCAAAATGCGGTACAATCGTGGTCGTCGTCAGATCGCACATAAGTATGAATCGAGATCGCGATTTTCTAACGATTAATCGTGCAGCCCTACAACACATTAATACCGTATTTTCACGACCATAAGGCGCACTGTGTTAAAAGGCGCAGTCTCAGTTATGTGTGCCCTTACTGTATTTAACACACACATAAGGCGCACTGGACCATAGGGCGCATACAAGTACCGTATGCGTATTTAAAAATAAAGCGGGAGCAAACGTGAATTCGGTACCTTACTCACATTTCTATTGCCGGTAATCGTCATCATCAACAACACACAAGCATACAAGTGTGCATATTTAAAAATAAAGCAGGAGCAAAACTGAGTTTGGTACTCACATTTTTATTACCAATAATCGTCATCATCAACAACACACAAGCATACAAGTGTGCGTATTTAAAAATAAAGCAGGAGCAAAACAAAGTTTAGTACTCACATTTTTATCATCAATTAAACCCATCGAAGTCCTCATCCTCTGTGTCTGAATTGAACAGCTGCGCTAAATCTCCATCACACATGCCAGGTTCACTGTCTTCACCGTCAGAGTCACTTTCCGTGCCGTGCGGCTCCTCGGAAACGATGCCGGCTTTTGCGAAAGCTCGAACAACAGTGCCAGCAGACATGTTAGCCCAAGCATCTACAATCCATTGGCAAATTGTGGCGTAACTCGCCCGGCGCTGCCTTCCACTCTTAGTGAAACTGTGGTCTCCACCGGTCATCCATCGCTCCCAGGCCGCTCGCAGACTTACTTTGAACGGGCGGTTCACACCGATGTCCAGCGGTTGGAGTTCCTTTGTCAGGCCTCCCGGAATGACAGCAAGCTCACAGTTCATTTGCTTCACAAGTTTTTTCACATCGGCTGTGAGATGGGCACGCATAGAGTCACAGATCAACAGCGATGGTGATGCGTGGAAAAAACCACCTGGTCTCCTTACATACACCTCCCTCAGCCACTCTTTCATCATTTCCTCATCCATCCAGCCCTTTTCATTTGCCTTAATGATGATTTCTGCTGGAAACTTCTCTTTAGGCAAAGTCTTTCGCTTAAAAATCACCATAGGCGGCAGTTTCTGTCCATTAGCATGGCAGCCAAGCACAACAGTAAAAGAAGACTTTTCATACCCCGTTGTGCGTATCGCTACTGTGCTGGTCCCCTTCTTCTCCACAGTGTGACTCACCGGGATGTCAAAAGTGAGCGGGACCTCGTCCATGTTTGTGATGTGGCTGGGCTGGATGTTTTTGTCGCCGATGTGTTTGCTGCAGTAGGAGCGGAAGATGGCCAGCTTTTCCTTATAATCCGCTGGAAGTTGCTGCGCTATCGTAGTCCTGGTCCGGATGGAAAAATGGCACCGTTTCATAAAACGAAAGCACCAAGACGGACCTCCTTGGAAATGCTCAATGTTCATCTCTTCAGCAAGTGAAACCGCTTTTAGCCGAATGGTGACCGTCGAAACGCTTCTCCCGCTCGCTCTTTGCTCGATGATCCACCGCTCGAGTCTTTCCTCCAACTCGGGCCACCTCGCCTTATGTCCGCGGAAACTCAGCTGCGTTTTCTTGACCTGCCGGAGCTTGTTTTCCAGCTTCCTCCATTTGCGAACCATCGATTCGTTTATCTTAAATTCTCTCGCCGCTGCTCGATTTCCATGTTCCTCCGCGTAGCTGATGGCCTTCAGTTTAAACTGTGCTTCGTAAGCGTGTCTCTTTGCCATTTTCAGGGTTGTTAAAACAACGATGTCCTGCATAATGCACATACCTGTTCTTTTATACAGGTATGTGCGATTGTCCCGGTATATACGATCAACGCCCACACTTCACCCTTTAACGTTCTCATGGTGTTCTCTACTACGTCCTCCTTACAACACATAGGGCGCACTGCGCTATAGGGCGCGCCGCACTTTTTGAAGAAAATCTAAGCCTTTTAAGTGCGCCTTATGGTCGTGAAAATACGGTAATCAAATGTTCATGCATGTGCTGTTTTCTTAAGTAGTGAATGTGTGTCTGAATTCAGACTGTAGTACTGGTTCATGTGGCTAACCTCTGTACGTGCCTATTTGAAGTAGCTGAGTTGTTGTCCCTGAGAAACTTCACTTTAATTTGGTTAGATTGAATTTCCCACCTAGCCTATAGACAGTTGGCTAATGACCACCCTAGAGAGATACCACAGTAGCTTGCAGTGATGTTAGCCCCATTACTGTTCATCAAATTACACTGCTTCCAGTGTTTGGCTCATTTGTGAGCTCAGTCCACTGTTGCTGCTTCGACCCTCTGTTGTCAGACTGTTTGGGTTTAATACACTGACTGGTATTAAAAGCGATTTTGAATTGTTTGGGTATTCATTTTGATGCTGCATTAAACCACAAAGCTTTTTGCCTAGTTTTAATTGCCTCAAACTGAATGATTATCTGTCGTAACCGTACACCAGACTGTTCCAAACCAGTCTAAGTATTTAAGACTGATCCAGATGTGGAAAAGTGGTCTGGATGTATTTTATATTTAAGATGAAGGATATAGGTAGCAGGACAGAATGTGGATGTGCTAATTAAGTTTCATTCTGTCTCAAGTTGAATCTCTCCGCTCACATTAACGGCTCTGCAGTATTCAGCCAGCCATCCCATATTACTGCACTAATGAGATAGCTATTTAGAATTCTCTTTGCAGGGTATTTGTATAAAGCATTGTTCCACAGCAAGGTTTTGCAAACCCATTCAACCAAGTAGCTGTACATGTGTTGGAGTGCACTGCTGATAACTGTGTCTACTTCTCCTTTGTTTTCTCATTTGGTTGCATTAAGTCAAGAACAGAAGACTTATTTCTTAACCTCTCCTGTGCACTTTGTTGAGATGGCCTCTTTGAGACTTTGCAGGCTAGTGTGACATTTCCCATAACTGCCTTAGTAAACAATAGTCTTGAGTCAGGCTAAAATCTATTGTATGGAGGCTCAACACTGGACATCAGTACACAGAAGTGTAGGTATACTTTCTAGAAGCATATAAATGAAGACTATTGGTGTGGTCTGAGGCTTTGTGAGCATAATAACAATAGTGGGGGACTGAGGGGTCCAAACCCCAGTTCCTGGGGTTGTCAAAACAGAGCAGAGGTTTCTGACAAAAATTCCCCCCATTCCAGGGTGCATAGCGAAGAATATAAGGTCAAGCAGTGTTTCTGGAGCTTGACCCTTTTTAAAAACAGTTGTCCCTAGAGTTGTTAACTAAACAAATATGTTTGTGTTTGTAATTATTATAAAAATGTGCCTTGAAAGCACTCACACAAATTATAGAATTACAATTACACCAAAGGATATACTACACAGCTCTTACTTGCCTTCTTAATTGTACCACTAGAAATTCTGCCCATAATGGAACATAACAGCTATGTCTCCTAATGCTTATATGTTGGGAAGTCTATTCATAAAGTTATCACAACTTAAAAAATTCTTGACAAAGTTTCAAGCAGTTTGGTTTGTTACAAGTCACAATGACATCTGTCATTGTGTATATTAAGATAAAGTTAAATAAAAAAAACACCAGATTTCATAAAACTGTAACATGCTCTATAAAATATAGTTAAGATGCCTATGCATGTGTTTATTTGGCAGACGGGCAATGACACACAAAAGAGAGATCTGATCATTTTTTTTAAAGCACAAAAAGGCCAAGAATGTAGAAAGACCCTCAGAAATATCAAATCAAGTCTTAATTAGAAAGGAATGAAGTGCTTATAGAAATGTTTCATAATAGTGTCATCAGTCAGAGGCAACAGAGAGGTTAGAGCTGGACAGAGAGTTGAGGACAGTCAGAAAGAAGAGTAGAGTCTGGTAAGTTTGCTGAGCATTTATTTCTTTTCTTAAATAAAGGGTACGCTCTTATTTAGATAACCTATTTGCTACCAGCTACAAGATGGCACAAGCAGATTAGCAGCAGTAAGCGGTGTTCTCTGAATTTCTTTAAAAGTCCTGAGATGCACAAAAAGAGAGCTGGGTTATCTCTTTTAGTGTTCGGGTTGTCCGTGTGGTTTAGGCAAGGCGCAGTAGACGCACTATGACTGCTCGCAAGCTGTGACTGTTACCTGGACTTTTCTCACCTCTATGTCTAATCTGTGTCTGGCATTTGCAAACTAACATCTAGAAGAGTTCAGGGCTCCAGTGCGTGTGTGTGAAAGTATATAAAATGGTAACATTTTTGGTTGTGGTGGGAATTTGTAACAAAAGCTGCTGAATATTCATCGGTTGAAGATTCTCATTTGTTTGGATTTCAGTTACAGTAAACCTCTTACTTTTGGGTGTTCAATCATTGGTCAAAATCAGATGTTTTGAAGATATCATCTTGAGCTTTGGGAATAAAAATAATTGGCAGATTAAATGATAATGAAACTAAATCTTAGTGGTGACTCTAATGAACAACATCCATTTGCCACTCAGTTAAAATATACATTATACTTCGCAATGGTTGTGTTTGCAGCTATTTGGGGTATGTCAGACAAAAAAATCTCAAGGGTCTCTGGCTATCTGCAGTTTAGAGATGGCTGCCATTATACCTTGGTGAGTGAAGGCTTGCTTGTGCTGACAAAGGTGTGTTTGTTTTCCAGTATGTACTTTGTTAAAGCCACTGGGGCCTTCTTGGCATTGTTTCCCTTGGTCAGCTAGTATGTAAATGCCTTTCGTCAGGCAGGAGGATAAGTGAAGAAGTTGATTAGAGCTTTAGCCAGGAGCAGTTGTTGTAGATTTAGTTGGTAAGCCCCTTCCCTTCTAGACCACAATACAACCATGCATTCCAGTCCAGTCGCTATGACTCACTGGACACCAGTGCAGCACCGTAACCGAGCCGCTTCCCTGCTGTATTAGCACTCGGCGCTTGTTGGAAATGAATTTAAAAGGGCTTCAAAGGAAATACTATTGGAATGTAAAGCTAATTTAAATATGCTAATCCCCAAGCACAACATAAACGTACACAGCAACAGCCCGCCACCCACTTTCTGTAGCCGCTCGCTGTGGAATGCCTTGGCCACAGGGGGTCTAGCAGTAATGACAGGCTTGTGGTGGATTAATGTGAAGTTATTTATTTCCGATTGAGCAAGCTCCCCCCTCTTGCCCCCCCCCCCCCCCCCCCCCCCCCTTAGAAATTGGGCCAAGTCTCCATGACTCCTGGAGATGTTCTGAGCAAGCAGTCGTAGACGTTCTATTAATGCAGTCCACCTTGCTAACATACCCAGACCACCTCATGGTGCATTCTGGGATATCTTCAGCCCTTTACCTGCTCTTAGCTAATTACTTTTTAGGCCCGCACTCGCACAGTAATTGGTGTTGTGCTGCTGCCTCCCCTCTCTCTGCTGCGCCAAGTGCTAGTTTGAGCACTTTTTTTCTCCTTCTCCTCTCTATCGTCCTTATTCCCCTGTTTTTTATCGTCCTCCAAAAGCCATCCAATTAATATGCTAATGAGCTGATAAATATTTATAGGGGTTTAAATTATGCAGAAAGCTTTCAGAGCCCGGTGTGAAATGCGTTGCTCGCAGGACTTCAAAGCCTTGCATTGCTAACGAGGCAGGGGCAGATTTGCATACGGCTTTAATCAGCTGAATACTGATTATGCTTCATTATAGAGTTGGAGGAGGAAGGGTGGGGGGGCGGCAGCAGAGTTGGAGGAGGCCGCCAGCTGCACTTGTCGTTTGTTTCATTCCAGCAAGAGAGGGAGAGGGCGAACTTTTTCAGAAGTACAGACAATCTTGGCACACGGGAGAGGGGGAGCGGTAGAGAGAGAGTGCACAGTAGGCACAGTAAAAGAGAAAAAGGGGCAGAGCCATATGAAAAGAAAAGCGCGAGCAGGGAAAGGCACGGAGAGCTGTTTGCCTAAACCCCGTTGGCTCTCTCAGTGCGCGTATCCCAGTGTTGCTCAGTGAACCGTGCGGTGGACACTGCCACTGTGTCTGTGTGTAACTCTGGTTGTATTGAACTCTGCTCACTGCTGACCAGTGGAGAGTGAAGAGAGGAGGTGGGAGAGCGCCGGACACCCTGTCGGTGGGCTTGCCCAGCCCAGGCAGTTTTACTTGATAGGTTCAGCAGCCATGCTGGAAAACGCAGGTGGAGCAAGAGCGGGTGAGTTTTTTGATGAGGTTGTAACAGAGCTCACCTGGACTGCACTGGTGGTCGATGTCATTGTGCAATTATGTTGCATTAAGACCTCATGAGTCTGCTGCTGGGATTTTGTTTTTTTTGTTGTTTTTTTTCTGTTAGTTTTTTGGAGATTAGTATTGTTCAGTGCTTGCTGCTTTAAATGATGAATGCAACTGAAATGCTATTGTTCATTAAGAATATCCTGACGTGCAGTGATGGTTGTACTCAGATGACAAAAGTGAAAGTACGCCTGAAATCAGAGAATAGGTTCTTCTGTTTGGCGGCAGTGCCTGTGAGCATGTCTCTGTCTGGCTCTTTCAGATGCTAAAGTGAATAATCAGTCAGAAACTACTAAATGTGCAATGGAGAGTGGTGACGGGAACACCGGTGAGTGATCTCCAGCTTTTTCTCCCGTTATCTTCATTTTTAAATCAGAATGTGTTTAGTTTTAAAACCTCATTCAACAGGTTTCAGAGTCATAGCCAGCAATTATTTGGACATTTTAGCAGCTCAAGTCACAGAAACCCCCCCCCCCCCCCCCCCCCCTGCTGTTTCTCTTTGTATGATCTCATTTTGAAAACATTGATGGCAGCTTTCCAAAAATGCTTGCTAGCAGCTCTCTTTGTCATATGAGGCATTTACCTCACAGTGCATTATGTCTGAATATTACACGCTTAGAGTGAAGATCCAGATTCATTGCACAGCTTTGTACTCCTGCTGGGTAATGACACATTAATTGATGTTGTTGACAGTATTGTTTGTTTATGCTCTTAAAATATATAATTTTGCTAGCTAGTACAGATGCTGCCACTTTATAAAAATATGTTTTTAGAGTTTTTCCTCGTATTTGAAAATGGATTCTTCTTCTCTTGTCAGTGATTTCTTCTTTTTTCTTTTTTAATTTGTTATTTTTTGTTGTTGTTGTGTTTTGTTTTTGCGTTGTTGTTTTTTTTTTTTTTTTTTTTTTTTAACGGCATACGTTGTGTCAAACAGCACATGGCATAAATTCAAATTTTCTTTTCTCAGGTATCCAAACCAATGGGTTGGATTTTCAGAGGCAGACGGTGCCCACCACAAGTGCAATCACTAATGCACATGCACAAGCCCTCCTCCAACAGGTACCACACTGTGTACAACATTGCATACTTGACCTTTTTAAGTAACTTTTTGTTTTCCTGTTTTTGTGGTGGGAGCACGTTTGGTTTTGGTGTAATGTCACACATTTGTTGTAGCCTCGAAAATGAGGTGTGAAGTTTGAACAGAGGTATGCTCATCTTCACTCAAACATGCACAAGCAGAAAGAGTTCATTTAAATGAGCCAGGCTCTCCCAGTGTCGCCTGGCAACAAGGCAGATTAATCAACCCTGTATGCTAATTAGCTGCTCTGTGGTTGCTCGGAAACAGATGGCCGAGAATATGCAAATCTATGCAGAATTTACATGCACTGCATAACAGTTATTTTAATTAGCATCTCAACTCTCCCCTCCCCTCCCTTCACTTCACTTTTCTTGTCTCTGAAGGCTGCAGCACATTTTAAATACCCACTTTAT
This sequence comes from Rhamphochromis sp. 'chilingali', assembly GCF_963969265.1. Taxonomy (NCBI): domain Eukaryota; kingdom Metazoa; phylum Chordata; class Actinopteri; order Cichliformes; family Cichlidae; genus Rhamphochromis; species Rhamphochromis sp. 'chilingali'. The sequence continues at coordinate 21,765,994 of NC_137941.1, read as the reverse complement.
CGCTGCCTTTCTAATTCAAATTCCTCTCTGCGTTCAAAGACCAAAGACTCATTTAAAGAAAGCCACTCAGGTAGCATGGAAATAGAACGTTTCATTGTTTTCACTAGTATGCTTTTTTTTTTTTTTCTTTTAATTTAGCGGTGCTTAATGTTTGAATTGAATATTCATTGAAATTGCTTTTAATTAATTTCATGTTGGCTACAATGACATGAAGTTAAAACTCAGAAGATCTCGTCTAAGCCTCCCCCCCTCTGCTTCACCCCCACTAGTCAAAGTCGGAAGACTCGGGTGCTCTTCCGACCTCCGTCCAGCAGAGCGTATTGCCTCAAACCCAGCTAATGTTGGCCGGGGGACAGATTGCTGGAGTAAGTTAAAACCCTGGTTGTGTATCTTGGGGTGACACCCCCACACGGTCAATCACAGCTGGGTGACGAAACGATAACTTGGCTGAAGCTGGCGTCTTCTCTGCCTGTCTGCCTGTTCATCCCTGTGGTTAGACATAGTCTTTGTGTCTCTGCACTCGCCATTAAACCAGCCACATGACACATTTCATATCCAGCCATGGCCCAGGGATGGTTGAATGCAGCTGCAGTGCGATGTAGGATTGAATGTTTACTCAGCATGTGGATTTGAGTTTGAACATGACATCAACATGCTCATTTGCACTTGTGCCTGGCTCAGCTGCATGAGTCTCCATCTGCCTGTGGAGGACCATATGTGTGTTGCCACATTATTCAGTATAACTTTGATACCTCTGTTAAAAGCTAAGTGCAATACTGTTCATTAGTTTTCATAAACAGTCACTAGTTTGACATGGTAAATTTAAAATAATAATTAAAAAAACTGTTTCAGTATCATTTGTAAAGGTGTATGAACACAAGTCGGTATAATTAGAATAGACAGAGCTGTGGTCTAGTTCAGTGAACTGGAGCAGCCACCGAAACAATAAAACAATTGTTGGCAAATGCATCAAACAATCCGATCAACCTGCTGCTGTTCATAAAGCCAGACCAAGGCTCGGGTAATTAAAGTGCCTCTCTTATCATACATAATGATGAAAAACCAATATATCAAGACTCTAGTGAGTAATATTATGCACACATGAATTGGATTTCTCTAATATTTCACTGCAGTATTGTACTAGCTTTGGAAGGCTATCGAAGTAAAGTATAGTGACAACACTGACATACTTACTAACTTATCTGATGATCATAAGTTACTTGTATTAACACTTACGTGTCTCTGTTTTCCTCCTGTCTGCCTCAGTTGAGCCCAATGCAGCAGCAGCTGTTTCTCCAGCAGGCCCAAGTGCAGCTCCTGGCTGCTGCCGTGCAGCATTCTGCCAACCAGCAGAACAGCACCACCGGGGACAACATCTCAGCCTCTGCAGCCACACCAATTACCCAGCTGCCCCTGTCACAGCCCATCCAGATTGCCCCTGTAAGGCTCAATCCCCTATGCGCCAGAGTTCCTGCAAGCTCTGAAAAATGTTGTACCGTAAAGTGTTTGCAAGCTTGTAGCCCTACACAACACACAAAAAAGTAAAGCTGAACATCTTTCCACATACAAACAATAGACATGAAAAGTCTGTGGTGAAATTAAATATCAATATTGTTTTTTCAAACGGTATGAAGGCCATATTGGATTATTTGAAACTGCCTTTCTGGGAGCAAACAAGGCAGCTAAAGAATGAGGGAAAACATGCAAATGACCTAAATGACTCGAGCTTTCTCTCTTAGACAAAATGAACTGTTACAAACAAAATAGTCCTCAACATCTGTGGTAATGGCTTTGGCAAGAACGTTTATTCATCAAAGTAGTTGAGGACTGCACTTTAATAATGGAACTTCTACACTTATAAATATGTGGAGACACATTACACATAGCTTAATACATATTTGTTTGCTACCCTGTCAGAGCAATAGAAAAGTAGAGGTTGTACCAAATTACACATGATTAGAATAAATGTAGACATTGTGGGACAATTTTACATGAAACAAAGTTGTGTCAAAGTCTTTAGGATTGTGAGCTTTATAAACAGTTAGATGGTTGTTTTCATATTTTTTGCAGTCTTTACAACAGCAGAATCTAAGTCTGCCCCAGTTTGTCCTGGTTCAGCCTGGCCACCCTATCGCCACGTCACTGCAGCCTCAGTTCATTATCTCACAGGCTCCGCAGGCCCAGCAGGGTAGGTTGATCTGTTGCGCTGCAGAATTACAAGGAGAGATGTACTCAAGTATGGCTATCGAAGCTTTTGTTTAATCTTTCCTTTCCATCCATCATCCCCACTTCAGGCATATTGCAAGCCCAGAGTCTTCTAACTCAACTACCTCAAAGCCAACCTAACCTCCTGTCGACTCAACCAAGCATCACCCTTGCAACTCAGGTTGGTAATGATGCAAGTACATCTTTTAAACTAGCTTTAAAATTGTCTTCAGTTACTCTGGTAGTGCTTACATTTGACAGCTTGACAAGTTTTTTTTTTTTTAATGATTTATTCTCAATAATTTATTCTTTAACTCTTTTTAAACCTACAAAACAGTCACATTTGCTGTATTTCTCGTCTTTCCAGCCTGCAACCCCAACCCGCACAACAGCAACCACACCTATTCAGTCCCTGCCTCACAGTCAGACGCCACCCAAACGGTTGGATACTCCCACTCTGGAGGAACCTAGTGACCTTGAGGAGCTGGAGCAGTTTGCCAAGACTTTTAAACAGAGACGTATCAAACTGGGCTTTACGCAGGTGTGTGCTGAGAGTCAGTCAATCACCATAAGTTCAGTTATATTTTGACTTGCGGATGTGGGCATTTCTTTAAACTGCAAACACATGGCTGTTTTCATATTCAGATCATATTCAGATCTTTGTTCATGTAATATACCACTATAAATAACTCACAGGTAAATCTCTCCTTCTCACAGGGGGATGTTGGCCTGGCCATGGGGAAGCTGTATGGAAACGACTTTAGCCAAACTACTATTTCTCGCTTTGAGGCCTTGAATCTGAGCTTTAAAAACATGTGCAAACTCAAGCCATTGCTGGAGAAGTGGCTCAATGATGCAGGTTTGTCTCTTACCCCACCTGACTGTGCAGCTGATCACTCTTGCTTTCTCACATTGGTGCTTGTGGGTGGGTTGTGTATGCATACCTTGTCTTTACCTCCCTTCCTTTTCTTTGTGTCAATGCTGTTTGTGCAGAGAACCTGACATCTGACCAGTCCCTGTCGAGCCCCAGTGCCCTGGGTTCCCAGGGCATGGGCATAGAGGGAATCAACCGCAGACGGAAGAAAAGAACCAGTATCGAGACCAACATTCGAGTGGCCTTAGAAAAGAGCTTTCTGGAGGTGAGAAACACACACTTCGGAACTCCATATTGATTATATAAGGAAAAGTTTGGTTATTCAGTATCTGAGATGATCACATTATACACTTTTAGTCCTCCGTTAATGGTAGAAAAAACACAGTACAGCAGTTTCCTCAGTGCTGACAGGGAATCTCTGGCTTCTTTGCCCTCTTCAAGCAGAACCAAAAACCTACCTCTGAAGAGATCACCATGATCGCTGACCAGCTCAACATGGAGAAGGAGGTGATTCGGGTCTGGTTCTGCAATCGACGACAGAAAGAGAAGAGGATTAATCCTCCCAGTAGTGGCAACAGTGGAGGAGGCAACACCCCTATCAAATCTATCTTCACCCCCAGCAGCCCTTTGGTAAGACTGCCACTCACCAAAGGGATTCTCAGCACTGTTTAATACTGTGTTTAAAGTTTATGTGTCTATATGTGGATCACGTTAGGAGACTTAACGTAAAATATGGATGATGCATCTGGGTCTGAAATGTGAAGTCATTGTAGAAGTACCATAAGATTTCATCCTGTCTCTTGTCCTCTGTAGAACTCTACACGAAAAGAACTTCAGTAAATATTTGTCTAATAAGTTTATTCTTATAACTTATTTATTCCCTAGATTTACGTCATGCATAACACAAAATAGTGTCCATATTGCAAATTTTAGACCCATTTGTAGTTAGAAAAAGCAGTGTGATTTTTAGAATTGTCCTGTTTCTCTGATCCACCTTTTGTTAAATCTAATTTTGGGATCATTCATCTTTTTATATGTACTGTCTCTGATTACATGGCAGGTCCTTATATGTTCTGTGGGCTCAGCTAGAATATCAGAATGTCGACCAATTTGTCTTTCGACTTGTATTTAAATCCTCCAATTCTCCTTCTTTTGCCCAGGTGGCCAGCACAGCAAGCCTTGATAGCAGCCCAACTATTACCACACCCACCACTCTGACTGTAAACCCAGTGATGCCTCTCACCAACACCAGCATCCCCAGTTTGTCTTTCACAGGTGTGTGCGTGCACTATTCACTTTGTGCGTGTGTGTATACCCGATGGTAAATGTTGATTAAAAATTCACTTTAATTTCTTTTTATCTGCCTTCAACAAGGCACGACAGTTGGAGCCACAAACACTGCATCTGTCATCTCAACTGCGCCTGTGGTTACCACAGCAACAAGCTCTCTGTCTTTAAGCACGTCCCAGACGAGTAATCAGTCCACGAGCACGGAGAGCAAAGCTGGCACGCAGGCGCCAACCATTGTCACCCAGGCGCCTTCATCCATCGCTACCAGTTTAGGGACGGGTCAGGTGATGGTGGCAGCTCCGGGGCTTTCTGCCGCGTTGCAGGGGGCCGCCTCGCTACCCAGCGCCAGTTTTGCAGCTATGGCTGCTGCTGCAGGGCTCAACCCAGCACTGATGGCATCTTCGCAGTTTACTCAAGGGTTAGCATGAGCTGTGTTCATATAAGATCTTTGTGAAAGCCAGACAGTTGTTGAGGTGTTGTTTTTGTTATACTACATGATCTTCTTTGTGTGTCCAGGGGTGCCCTCCTCAGTCTGGCTCCTGGCGGCCTGGGCAGTGCACTGAGCCCTGCTCTCATGAGCAACAGCACTCTGGCTACCATTCAAGGTGAGCACCTGTTACATGACAAGTCATTGAATTATGTCTGTGCACATAGTTTCTAATCAGAATTGCAAGTAGTTATGTGATTATGAGGTTCCAAGACCTGCAGATAAGGACTGATTTTTGTAATGTACAACCCCAGATCCAAAAATATTGGGGAGCTTTGTAAAATGTAAATTAAAACGGAATACAATGATTTACAAATCTCATCAACCCACTTTAAAAAAAAAAAAAAAAAAAAAAAATTAATGACAGCCACTGTACAGCCAAGATTTCACAGCACTGATCGACATATTCCTTTTCCTCTGATTTCCACTCCCTCAACGCTGTGAGGAGTACTGACGGCTGGTTCAGTCACACTCCCAGGACTACTACTTTTCATTTTCTGACTATTGTTCATCTTTTAACAATAGTCAGTAAACATCTGGGAATTGAGAACAGTTGCTAGCTGCTTAGAAGTCCCTGGGTCATCGTGGTCATATTTTTGTTTTTGTTGTGATTTCAAGATGTTTGCGATTGGGGTTTGTGGATGATTGCGGTGCCAGCTTAATTTAAATAACTTTATTGTGTTAAGTCATTTGTTTATTTAAATATCAGTTTGAGGTCATTGAGGGTGTGACAGGAAGTTATGACAAAGCAATGTTCACAAACTGTCAGAAGGTTATCTCTTTTGTTTCTTTTTAAATTGCAATAGTTTAAAATTTATATTATTTTGTTTTCTTTAACAGATATTTTTGGCCTGGGGGAACGTCTTAACGCCAAACGACCAAATTAGACTAAATTTAGCAGAAGGAATGACTCAATGAATACAATAGCTAAATAAGTTGGAGTGTATATAAATGATTGAAAGGATGATTAGAAAAAATAAGGGCAATAAGACTGCCCATTATTTCTATAATTAGTGTAATGAAAGCAAACACTTAATGAGGACATGACTCATTTGCATAATAAGAACAGATTCATTTAAGCCACACCCACAAGGTTTTATCCTGCTTAGAGAAAATTACTTCTGCGAATTAAACAATTTATCGTGCGGTCTCAAAAAAATGATGATGGAAATGCTCTCCTCATTTGGTGAACCTGTGCACCTTTCTTACCTTTACACCGTTTCTTTCACATCTCCATAGCACTGGCATCGAGCGGCACAATCCCCATCACCTCTCTGGACGGCAGTAACCTGCTGTTCGCCAACACTTCTGCTGGTAACACCCCCAACCTGGTGACCACGCCGCTCTTCCTGAACCCCCAGAACCTGTCGCTGCTCACCAGCAACCCCGTCAGCCTGGTGTCGCCCGGCATGGGAGGGCTTCAGGTCACTGCCGACGGTCATCATCAAGTCAGCACGGCTGCTGTGCCTGTGCAAGCCTCGACCATTACCACTGCCCCCAAGGCTCAGTGAAGCCAGTCAGGCTGCATCTCGAATTAACGCCCAATTAATTACGTCAAGCACTACTCCTTTCACAACGTGTAGGACGAGGGTGGTACTCTGATATAGGCTCTGCACTTCACTAACCACCCCGCATCCTCTCCATTGTATCTACCATAAATTAATCCTTTTGCTGCCGCCAAAAAGAAAAGGACTTAACATAAGGGTGGGTTTAACTGTTGGTTTCTTTTATTATTTTTTTTCTTTATGATTCTTGGATGTTTTTTAATTTTCCACACAAACAGTAACCAGATGGACACTGTTGTCGGCCTGCCGCTTCTCCTGAACCTTGACAAGTGTCCAGGGAGAAAATATCGTCAGCATCATCGAGCTGTATATACATATACATATATACATATATATATATATATCCTCCTCTTTGCAGGTCAGAATTTTCTCTGAAATTCTTCTAACCAAAAACAAACTTTCTCTTCTAACATTCAAACTTAATTGATTTACTACTAATTTCACAATGTTCATATGGTAATCACTAATGGGGGTTTGTGTGTCGCTCTTTTTAATTATCTCTCGTTTTTGTTTTTTGGGGGTTTTTTTTGTTCGTTTGGTTTTTTGTTTCTTGACAGGCCTTGTTGTAAATCATATCAAATTATATTTTAGAGACTTTTTTTCCCTTTTTATCTTTTACTGTCTATATTTTTCGACATTTTCCGATCTTTGTAAGTCTAATGTTAAGTTAAGATTTAACTATCACTTTTTAATCGTGGTTATAAGGCTTTAAAAATAAGTAATAAGTGGCCGATATAAAGGTTATCATTGCTTTAAGGGTCGGAGGGACGTGGCGTGTCTCTCCGAGTCTCTCTTCTGGAAACACTGAGTTTTACATGGGTGGTGGTGCAGTAGCCACCGAGCCTCTGTAAAACGACGGTCTCGGTGTGGATTATCGACACTGATAGAAAAATGACTGAAAACATTACATTGAGAGCTTTAAAGTGAGCTGCAGACCTGAGTCTGATTAAGGGTGACTTGTTTTGGTTTGTGATCCGTTGGAACACTGTACATTAAGTTTTGGATGTGGACGTTTGCGTGTCGTCGACAGCTCAGGCAGACGCTGAGAGTTCAGCAGCCGCACGATCTACGAGGCTCTGCAGTCTTTTTTTTGTGGAGGGAACTAGTCATGTTCACCAAACCTGAACTGTGGTGTGGTGGCTTTGCCTAGATGGGGATAGTGTATTGGGGGGGGGGGGTGTTTGGTTTCTTTTTTCTTTTTTTTATTAGAAGTACCGTCGTATCTACTTGTGCACAGTATCTGTACCAAATAACTGGATTGATGAGCTGCAGTCTGCCTGTTTTGGGAGGATTGAAATTCTGTCTCTTTATTTTGTTTGCAGTCGTTCGACTGGCTTACCTACTTTAAGATATACCAAAAATATTTGTTAAAATAATTGCTGTGTGTAGTCGGTGTAGCTTAGTCTAGTCAATATATTTATGAGTACAAAAATCTCTTCATAGTCAGAATATAGAAATGCAATATTTTGATGATCATTTTCCAAAGACTACATTTTCTTTTTTCTTTTCTTTTGTTATTTTGTTTGATTTGACCAAGTGTCTCATATTTAAATTTTTAATTGGCAGCACAACTGACCAAAAAGAGAGGGATTGGTGGGTTGGAGTATGAGGAAGTAGTTTCTTTTTACTTCTATTATTATCATTTTACTTTTTAAATTTAGTTTTTATTAAATCACCGTGGCCTCGGCCCAATGCTTAATCTGGTTTAATGCGAGCCGTTTAGTGGCGCCTTTTCCTTTCTAATCAGTTGTGGTAGCAGTTTTGGACTTTTCTGAAGCATAATGGAAAAGATCTGATTTTGGTTTTGTGCTAATATTCAGCCATAAAACAACAGCTTGAACCAAAGTGGTTTTCCTCAGTAGTTGCTGTGCCTGTCTTGAGCACACAAGTTGCTTTTCACTCTCTTAAATCTCCACAATTTATTTCTTTATTTTTCTCCCTCCTCAGTCGATACCTGATTTTCGTGATTTGGTGCTGCTGGATAAGGATCACAGAAACTTTAGCTTTAACAACTTGCTGCTGAGACTCCTGTCAGAGTTGAGCTGTCAAGACGCCTGCATGCTTTCTAATAGCTTTAAGACTACATCCTGTGAGAATCAGGGTATTGTAGTTCGCACTATCCCTGCTGGAGGGATCACTTATGTAAATCCATAAATACTTCACCTCCTCTCAGCTCCGCCGTTTCAAACCAGCATGCTAGGAACGAATATGCTGCACCCGAAATCTGTCTGGGGACTAGTTTAAAAACTCCCCGAACTTATCTTAGCCAACACAGCGGTGGGATAAGTACCGTTCTGTGCTGCACGTTCAGCTAAACCCCACACAAAAGTAGCATTGTTCTGCTTCAAAATGACAAACACAGCAATTAGTAACTCACTCAGACTGCAAGCAGTGAAATTTGTCCCCGTTCCCCTCTCGTGTGCTTCTTTTCTGTTGAATTATTTTTGACTAAATATACCTCAGCAGCGCTTCAAACATAGGTTCACCTTTTAGACATTTCTCTGTATACAGCATTGTAGAATGTATAATTACTGACTGGCTTGCCATTCAGCGTTTATACTGATGAACCATACATAGGAACCATTGCAAGGACAACCTACTACTGCTATTTTCTAGTACTACTATTTATGGGGTATTTCCAGGTTTAAATATTATTTTGAGATCCTTCTTGCCAAAGTAAAAGCCTTTCTCTTTGCAGCTTGGTGGGTGTGTTTTGTTTTTCTTTCTTTCCTTAACTTTGAGGCCACAAGAGCCCTGAAGAACTCAGTCGTGTTTCAGTGCTTGTTTGGAGTTTTGGAGGTTTGCAAGCAACATGAACCAGTTGCCACTGGCACCATAGGATGTTACTGAAATATTTATCTGAGGAAAGACTTAAGAATTAGAGAAACGATCTTTTCTTAATTCTATACATATAAATATATATATAAACACTTGTAAGATATTCATATTTTATATTTGAACCAGTATGTTACCAAGACTGAATGTAGTGTTTATCATACTTCCCCCCCCAGAAAAAAAAAATCTCCCCTAAGTTTTCTTTTCATTTTTTTTTTTTATTAAACTGTCAAGACCAAAAAATTTGAGATGGAGCTCGAGATGACGCCTCGCTGAACCAGCGACGTCTGTTCGACAGGAGGGGCTCGCTCAGGCGCTCCTGGCAGACAGGTCCTGTGGTTAATAGGAGACTCTGAAGCATTTGATCTTAATCTTTTAATAGATGTATAAATATATATATTTGGTTGAGTTGTTGTGGATTTGATTTGCTGTGCTGTCTTTAACAATCATTTGGTTTTTTTAATGTATTACTTTATGCCTTTAATTGTTTTGTATAGTGTGAGAGGGCAAGATCACTGGCTTTCTTAGTTTGACAAAGAAGATTAACATTATCATTTATGCCTTATTGTTACGTAGAAGACATGAGCATTGTAGCATTGTTGTTCTGTATGTGTGTGAGAGTGAGAGAGAGCATGGGCACCCAGCTCACCTGGTGCATTGTTTTCACTGAAACAGTACAGTGTACTCTGGGCATTTTAGAGCGTGGGACGATTATGTTGCTACCTATGGTTTTTAGGTGCGACTTAGACAGGTAGGAGGATATACCTGTGAGAAAAAGCTTTACTAATAATTCCAGCAGGCAGGTGTGTTTGTGTGAGTGTGTCATTTAAAGAGAGGCCAGGGAGGACAGTCTGCAAACCATTTTGGTGCATCTTTCCCATCTTCCAGCAGGTGTTTAGACTGATTTTTGAAAAAAAAAAAAAAAAAAGGGTGAGACAAGAGGACTTTGTTTTGTTTTGGGATTTTGTTTGAAGTTTCCTGACTGAGGGTCTTTACAAATTAACTTCAAGCTTTAAGCAAGCCACTGCCGAGAGCCAAGCCAGCTTTCAGTTTGTTTGGGGTCCGCTTGGACTCTCACGAACTGTCTGCTTGCCACTGGCTTTGCTTGTGAAGCTTCGGTTTCAGGTGATCCTGAGATTCTTGCGGATCAGCTGTGCATCTAACAGACGGTATGTTGACCCACCACACTGGTTTGCTGAGAGTTTTGGTTTTTTGTTTGTTTGTTTTCTCCTTTTACTAAATGTCAAAGGTTGCGTGGCGCACCAGTAAGGCTAAAGGAGCTGTTGTATACCTCATTTTTAACTCAAGATTGAGTGAAACCTGCTTTAATCTACTTATGAAACAAATGTTTTTAAAAATCATAAAAAAAAAGACTAAAATACACCAACTTGTCAGTGGAGAAGCGTGTTCATACCTGTACTTAGTGAAGGGTTGTGGAGCCGCCACAAGAGGGAGACGAACTACATACCAGTACTCACAAAGAGGTGTAAACAAGAGAAGGCATAAAAGGTGAATCTGTGTGTAACAAGGGGCAAACATCTGCTGCTCTTCTTCCACAATTTCTTGTGCACTGAAGGATTTCATTCATGAAAACGTGAATTTTGATGAATTCTATGGACACCCCCCACCCCACCCTTTTTTTTTTTTTTTTTTTAAAGTTTGACAATCTTGCTTTATTTATTTTCTCACTCTTGGCTTGGTACAGGTATGTGCACTTCTTCCCACGTGATGGCTCGCCGTCGCAGCCCGCTCTCGCTCCCCTGTGGTACCAACGATAACCAAAGAATTCTTACTAACTTGATTGTATGTGATCGACGCCGCCTCTCGCCCATCCCCGCCTCACTGCTCAACATCAAATCCCAGCTGCACGCCCCTCGATTCGTTTGTAAAGAGGTTGTTGTTTTGTTTTTTTAAAATTGCATTCGAATGTGCGTCCGGCGCCCCCTTCGACGCCTCTGCAGTGGTTTCAGTGCCTGTGGGCGGGGATCGGAAGGGAGGGGTAGCAGGGGCCGGGCGGGCTTCGCCGGCAGACACGAACCGATGCGGTGGTAGCTGGGTGATGTTTGTTAATACACACTGAGGGTTGATCCTGTGCACACTGTATCTGCTCAGGACTCTGTATGATTGTCTGTCTTGAGCGCTGTTGTCGTTTGGTTGGTTGGATTGATGTCCCACCCTCCGTCGTTCCTTTCTCAAGGACTGCGGCGAAAAATGCTATTCCTGCCTCTCAGTGCGTCTCTCTTCCTCATCTGTACACTGTAGTCCCAGGACATGACCCTGTTGTTGTCTCCAGGAATACACATCCTGCATTCGCTAAAACTCTCTGCTGTGTCCCCTTCCCTGTCCTCCTCCTCCTTCCTCTCCCTTTCATCTGCTCTCTTCTTTGACTCCTCACTACAGACTCTGATCAGCTGTGACACTATGCATCATGGTCCTTCACTTTGCATGGACTGTGTCCCTCTGACTCAGACCTCCTGGTCGGCAGGGCTTCAGTGACACTTTGTTCAATGCTTTACTCCAAGTGAGGTTGTAGGACCTCACAAGCGCTATCCCAAAGCAAAAATCCAAATATTTAACTTTTGACAAATGCAGATACCAAAGATATCTCTCTGTCCTGTGTGTGTCTCTGTTGGTTTCTCTCTCTCCCTTTCACCCTGCAGCATGTGTATTAAGAGACAAACCCAGCACTGGCTTTAAAGTCCCAGCCTCAGTAATTCCAAAGCTTAGATGTATATTTTGGTATATTTCTGAGAAAAAACTTGCGTGAAAAAGCGTCTGTTCCTCGTTTGTTTGTTGTAATCTCTTTTCTGTCACAGCATGGAACTAATTGCAGAACTGTCTTACTCTTGGTAGGTTAAAGATATAGTATTTTTGTATGTTTTTGGGTGTGTTATATATATATGTGTGTGTGTGTGTGTGTGTGTGTGTGTGTGTGTGTGTGTGTGTGTGTGATTATCAGTTCACAGCCCAAGTGACCATGGCTTTCAACAAGAGAGAAATAACTTAAAAAAAAAAAAAAAAAAAAAAAAAATCGCCAACCATGTACATATTGTGTCTGTGTATCTCAAGAAATGTATTCTGTAAAACATTTCACTTTGGAAGCTTGGGCTCATCTAAAGGAATGTGTCCCTGTTTTATTTCCCTTTTCTTACTCTGCAGTCTGATATTAATTGACTTCCAGGACTCGAATGTAATGAGTTTTGGTTTCCATTGTGGAATACAACACTGAGGGACACTGCTCCGATCTAAATACGACAAAAAAAAAAGGCCTCCAGAGATGGCGGCATAGAGCTGAAAGATTGTGTAGGAGTTTTAAGTATGTGAATCAGGATACATAGTAGATTTTGATGCATTTGTCTGCTGTATTTTTGTTTTTATACACATATAAAGATAATCTTTTACTGTAAATGTACAGTTCTCTTTTGTTGTAAACATCATTAAACCATTTTCCAAGTGTTTTGACATGTGCTTTGTCTTTTATTGGGATTAAATGTGCAAATTTTAATCATTATACATCAGTGCCAGACAGATTTTGCTTCCATCTATACAACATTTAGGACAAAGATTTCAAAAATTGATTTGTTGGTACACTTTGGTTATAACGGGATGGACATGGTCAGTAACAATACTCAGTCTCTGCTGTTTAAATGATGAATGCCAAGTTGATGCAAATATGCTATGAAGTCGTCCCATGCAACATATTTAACCTACCATCTGAAGTTGTAACAGAAATTGAGACTCCTAAGACCACTTCCTGGTCTTAGGAGCAGCAGAAGACGGTGTGGTCTTCTGCTGCTCCTAAGACCACTTCCTGGTCTTAGGAGCAGCAGAAGACGGTGTGGTCTTCTGCTGCTGTAGCCCATTTGTTTCAAGAGTCTTTGTTCAGAGATGCTCTTCTGCATACTTTAGTTGTGTAACAAGTGTTTATTTGAGTTACCGCTTGCTTCCTATCCCCTCACTGGATATTTTCTTTTTCATCTCTGTAAACCCTTGAGATGTATCTGTGAGAGAATCCCAATACATGAGCATTTTCTAAAAACATAATTCAAGCAGCCAAGTATTATAAGTAATATAATTCGCACTGATCTGCTGCGATATAAATCCACCGGCTTTGGCAGGTCGTGGTAAGGGGATGTCCAGTCATCTCTGGCTTCAGTATGTTGCAGATTCTTTTGGCGCTGTGGGTTGCAAGGTGGAGCCTCCATGGCTCAAACTTGTTTTGCAGGAATAGTTGAACTGATTCAGGTTTGATTTGGATTCAGACTGCAGTTGGACTGACATGGGGGTGGGCGGCACTTAGACAACAACAATATAAAGTCTGGTCAGAGCCCAGCAGAAAGTTGCATTTTAAGAAGACTGTTGATGATATTCCCTTTATCTGTCTGCTGGATTTACTGTTGCTGATAACTGTTTAGCATTATCAGCTGCTGTGCAAGTACAACTTTAAAGATGTAAAAATGGTTACATCAAATATCTGAACTCATAAAGAGTTTGTTTTTAGCCTTAATGTAGGGTTCTTTGTTAGTTTTTATTGTATAACATGAGAGAAAAGCTTATCACAACATAACACAAATACAAAGTGACTACAAACTATTTTCTCTGACTAGACATTTAATTTAGAAGCAAATCCTCATATCTGAGAAGCTGAAGCCACAATTTTATTTTATTTCTTGTTAGTTTAATAAATGACTCGAATTGTGTTTAGTAACACTATTGCTGATACTGTAGGATGTCAGTGGGGAGACAGAGGAGGAACAGGACGAGGAGATGAGGTACTGGGAATCAAAGACTCAAGGGGGTCCCTCGCCGTCTGCAGTAAAGAGGTGAGAAAAGGTTAAAGCGCCACGCTGATGGGACCTTCAGTTCTCCTAACCGAGAAGAGTCTGCACAATTTAATCCATCCGCTGTGCAGATCAGTGATTCAACATGTAAACTCAGGCAGTTTATCATCACAAGGTCAGTAGGATGCTTTGATTACATGGTGTCTCCATATCAGGGGCGCCACCAAGAGGGGGCCACACCCCAAAATTTGTTGGCTCTCTCTCTTTTTGTGATTGTTAGTGTTCCTCTTATTAACAACACAAATATTTTAGAAATCTGTCAGAAATCCATCAAGCATTTTGTTCAACCTCTAAAACCAACAGTTCTGTCCAGTAATGCAGGTAAATAACTATTTTAATTTTTAAAAAGTGGTTTACAATTTTTCCCTTTTTTGTACAATAGTAAATTTGAAAATTCATTTACAACAATCATAATTATACTTTAGCATTAAAAATATAATTTTGATTAAAGTGCTTGTGCAAATTAATTGATTAACCATTACAGAAACATGAAATATGATTTTTGGTAATTATCCATACTTTTAATTTACAGCAGCTGTGGCATAAACCTTACACTGGGTGGTGGTCTAATACATTTGTTTTCACTTCAGATCCTTCCAACTTTTCTGTTTCAAATTACCCTTTCTCTCTTTTTTTTCTATTTTTTAAAGTTTCAGCATCCTGGTCTTGCAGCAAACTTGTCAGGACTTGAGCAATACAGGTTATTGATACTGATGTTTTTAGCAACACCTGTGTGTTTTTCCTGCTCTGGCAAGTTCAAACATCTGCTGTTTAAATGCCTACAGGGCCCTCAGCATTGTTTCTCTTCTGCATAGAAACTGAAATTTTTGCAAGACTCTTGGAACCATGGGGATATGAAATAAAGCAGAGCGACAACAGCACTACTCTGAGGACAGATGCTTTACTGGTTAAATATTTCTGTCAAACCCTGTAAGTAAACAAACTTTCTTACCTCAGGTTTCTTTTTCTTGCCTGCTTTTTTCTACAATATGCAAAAACAAAACGAGAATAAAGGCACCAGAAAATGTGAGAATGTGACCATTAAGAAGTTTACCAACAAATGAAGTATCCCAAACCTTTCTTTTTGATGGGTCAAGCACCTCGTAAGGATCAGCATCTTTTGGTCTCTCAAGTTCCTGGACATAAATGAAAACAAATAACAATAATAATACAAAATTATACAATCCAATCTGTGGAGTCAAACATGATCAGGTCACAGAGCGGTTGGAGCTGTAGGTGAAGCTGTCCTTACCTGATAAATGCCATTTTCTTCCTGTTATTCAGCAAGAAGAGCACAAACATGAAGTGAAGCTTGAATGCACACACATCCTCACACACATTTATTTAATATCATTTAAACAACAGTTGAGAAATATTCACCACCAGCAGCAACTGTAAAGCATAAAGACACCGAAGAAAATGAAGACTTACAGTGACTCCCACAGATGGGCCTTTGGAAAACTATAGAGAGAGGCAAAAAGGACAAAAAAGTACAAATAAAATGTAGCACAGATCAATCTGATATAATAAGTCAGTTTGGCCTATCAGTGGCGATTAAAAAGACAAAAAATTCAGGCTGTTTATCTGTAATTTCTTCAAATTGTGACTGAGGCAATTTGTTACAGAAAGACAAAAACCCTCACATTTAGTGAGATAAATGCTGTTAAAACTTCTAAAACATCTTTTCCGGGGTGAAGATTAGTTATTTTATATCGCTGTTAAAAATCTAAAACTGATATATTTGAAAAATTGTATTCACTAAGTTACTTATCAGAAGAATTTGTCAGATTAGAGAAGTAGAAAATGTTGCACGGTTGGCCCTGCAACACAAATGATTTGCACTTTGAAGTCATTTAGTTAATTAATTGACTATTAGGCTGCTACAAAGTCACTTTAAACTAAACTATCAAGGTATTAAATATTGTTACGCTTAGTTCTTCTTTTTATTTATGCACAAAAACACTTATTTCACAGGAGAGAAGATATTAAATATTGACTAAAAATAGTGTTTATTTTTAGTCTAAATTTTAAGTTTAGACCAACCAGACCAATAATGTGCATGTTAGGGTTGTTTTGCATGACGGGTCAAGACGGGAAAATTTCTACCTCGTCAAACTTCAGGGAGCTCTTGAGATGTCCTTTGTATTTTATGAAAAGGATGATTCGGGGGAAACGACAGCGCTCTTTATCCTGTTTTAAGAACTCTACACACACCACAAGCAGCTGACCTTTACGCCCTGCTAATCTGCTCTGAGTAAAGCCATACAAATATTTTAATGGTGAAGATGCAGTACTGTAAACTATTTTAAAGACAAAACCAACATATGAGTTAAAAAAAAAAAAAAGGTTCTTAATTCTGAATATTTGTATTATCTAAAGACGTCACAGAATTGAAACTGTTTGTTAAACAGGTTTTTTAAAAAAGTGATGTGACCGGTTTTAAAGTTTTTCTTGCTTTAGAGACCAACAGGTGATTTTAGGTGAGAAATTATCATTACATTCAGGATATGAGTGAGCTAATTAGTATTTCTGCATACCACACATCCTCGTTATATGCTTTCTGAAGCTAATAATAGGATGCAAGATAACACTGAGATGTGTCCCTTTCCTCTGGACTGTTTTTAATGAAATATTACAGATGAATAGCTAATTGCTCATCTTTTTGTGTGTGAAAATAAGTGACACATACAAATAAATCAAGACATTGATGTACAAGCTAAATAACAGTGGCCCCCGTGTTGATCCTTGCGGGACTCCAGTGTTGCAAGCTCTTGATTACAGCAGCACATTACTGATCCAAACACACTGGTTACAATCTGACAGATTTTTACACACTTTACAAAGTAAAGAGTGGATCATGTTCTGGATTGGTATTCAGTCCCATGATGTTTTTCTGCATGCGCTGTAACCACCAACTTTTACATGGGCTGCTATAACTCACCTTTTCTCTAAAGAACAACCCTGTGACAATGATGCAGTAAATGATCAGAAATCCATCCAGGAAATAGCAGATGACTGGTTCAGTGAAAAAATTATCTGCAGAGCAAACAGAGAGAGAGAAAAAAGAAAATTTTCAGCTGATGTTCGGAGTAAATAACAAGTTACTTATAGCGAAACGTGACTGAGTTCTGGGAAGAGAAGAACATATTTCAGTGAAAAGGGAAATTTTCATCATTTAATTCTGCTCAGCAGAAAACCTCACGTTACAGGAGCACAAAGGCCAAATAATATGACAATGGAGTAGAAAAAGAAGATTTTACGTGAAATAAAAACAGAATCTGATTGCATCTAAAGCCATGTAGTGCTGTGTGCGGAAATATCTCCTATTTGATAAAAGATTATATGTGTTCCAGATAGCGGTGCATAAGAGATGAGAGTTACACACAGCACTGAGGAAACTACCGATACTGATCAGATTTTCATTTGCAGTAAATCTGCATTCTTACATCATGCGTCATGGCTCTGTTGTTTACAGAAGCTCATCTTTCTGCCACTTCTCAAGTCCAGCTGAAGTCACCCTGGATTTTGTCGGCATAAAGTTTTAATCCCTCGAAGCAACTGTTTCTGTTTCCTTGAGTAATTTTTGTTCAGTGTACGTATTACATCACTGTTCACTAAAACTGTAGGTTAATTGTTTATTATTCCTTGAAATTATGCCTTGTTTTTTCATGTAAAAGATGCCCAGGTACTGTTTTCTTATTGTAAAAATATCCCTTTCAAATGTTTCACTATTTGAAAAAGTAATGAGGTGAGTCTGAAGTATGCCAATTCTCATCTGCACACTAATAAAGGAGATATCTAAGAAAAATACTATGGTGAAATCATATTATTGCTGGAAAAAACAAATATCCAGTAATGCAAGTGTAGCTATAAATTGTATTTTATTCTTAATAAAAAAAATATACTCAATAAAACATATATTTTTTATTTTTTAAATATTTTATTATGTTTAAATATTACTATATTGCTTACTTTTTTAAATGTGTGTTTATATATTTTATGTAACAATATTATTAGGATACATAAAAATGTAATATTTATAAGTATTAGTTCATTGTTAGGTTTGGTCAGTTTCAAAATTTTCTTTATAAAATTCACCTTTGGCTCTATTCAGGGAGAAACCAAAGGACGTCTGTACATATGAATCCGTTACATGGTGCACAAATGTTGTGGAAAAACAACAACATTATCTACAACATTTGTCGTGAGACAAATGAGAAAATTGAGTAAGACCCCTGAAACAGGAAATAAGAAACTACGTATATGCAGCTTAGCACACTGAGTGTCTTCCTGTCTGCACGATGGGCTGCTTTGAGGTTTTTGTGAGGCTCATTTATCACAGAGTGCGGTTGGAACAGAAGAAATGTTGTGAGAACGTAGCCAGTGGTGGCGATTCACTGAGGCTGCAACGTCCTCATCAAACCTCCATCACTGAGAGCTGCTTCAGGATGTAGCTGCTCTTCTCATCTCAGGCTATTTTTATACTTCTAAACAGGAGATCTGTAAAAGTGACTTAAGAAAAGGAAGTATACCGTTTTCACTTACCATTTAAATTTGCTTTATTTAAAAAAAAAAAAAGTAAGTGGGTTGAACCTTGTTAGGAAAAAGATAACATTTAGTTTATATATGATAAATTTAGAAGCTTTAGAAGCATCTATAGCTTACGATAACCCTTAAGAAACCAAAATATAAAAAAAAAAAAACATATTATGAATAAAACAGGTTATTTATGATTTCTTTCTATTTTTATATACAGAAATGCTTTTTGCTCTGTTTGTATTTATCATACCTATACTGTTTCTGCAATCCATTTCAAATATTCTAAGAAGCTCTAATGTTATTAGTAATTGTGGATTTTTAGCGATTTTTATACATTTAACCAAACTTAGCCTTGTCGGTTGATTTGTTTTCACTGTCATTTTGGTCATTAAGTGTCTGTCTCAATGCGCTGCTTTACTTCTTGGTGGCATAGATTCAACAAGGTGCCAGAACCATTCCAGAGATTTTGGTCCATATCACTCTCAGCTGCACATCCGTGATATCAAGCTCCCATTCCTCTACGCCCTAAATGTGCCATACTGGATTGAGATCTGTGGAGGCTGTTTGAGTACATTGTCATGTCAAAGAAACATATTTGAAATTATTTGAGCTTTGCGACGTTTTTCTGCTGGAAGCAGCCATCAGTAGACTGGTATGCTGTGTTCATAGAAGGATAGACGTAGGTCAGCAACAACACTGTTTAAACAATGCTTACTCTGTACCGAGGGGCCAAAAGTGTGACAAGAAAATATCCCTCAAATCATTGTACGACAAGCAGCTTGAACTGTGGATACACAGCAAGGCGGATTAGCAGGATTCAAGTTGTATGTGCCAAATTCTGACCCCACCATTCCAATGTTGCAGCAGAAATCGAGACTGATCAGACCAGGCAGTGTTTTTCCAATCGTTTCGAAATATTGTGCACATGACCCCATGTGAAATGTAGCATCCGTTTCCTGTCATTAGATGATGGGAGTGGCACTCAGTCTGGTCTTCTGCTGAAAATTCAATGTGTTTTGCATTCAGAGATGCTCTTCTGCAAACCTTGGTTGTGATGGGTTGTTGTTTGAGTTACTGTTGACTTCCTCTAAGCAGTCTGGACATTCTCCTGAAATTCTGACATTTTCACCTAGAGAACTGCTGCTCTTCTCTTCCTGACCATTCTCTGTAAACCCGAGACACCGAGTTTCTGTGATGTCATTGGCTGATAATAAGTAGTTGAACAGGTGTCGCTGACAAAGTGGCTGGGGTTCATAAATGACCTCACTCCATCACTT
Source organism: Rhamphochromis sp. 'chilingali' (assembly GCF_963969265.1). Classification (NCBI taxonomy): domain Eukaryota; kingdom Metazoa; phylum Chordata; class Actinopteri; order Cichliformes; family Cichlidae; genus Rhamphochromis; species Rhamphochromis sp. 'chilingali'. The sequence continues at coordinate 21,746,081 of NC_137941.1, read as the reverse complement.
GTAATGTAAATGTGTTCAGACAATGAGCATATTTACTGTTGTGAGAGAAGTTTAGAAGAACATTTTCTTTTATCTGAATTTTCCTTTACACTACAATCTCCTTTTTTAACCTTCATGGTTCCTCTTTAACACTCACAGTGCCTCAATGGCATCGACGGCACCTCGTGTGATAGGCCTCATGATTCAACAAGCACTAAGTCACTTAAAAATGAAAAATATCACAGTATAGTTCCTTACTTTCTAATAAGACTGTAAACACGTTTCCTGTCACCTATAGCGGCACAAACACATTGGCTCAAAGCTTTTTCTTTTTTTACTCTTATGACGCTAAGTGTCATTTCTTAACCACATTTCAAAGGGTGGAAACTAAATGCTGGATGCCCTCTGATGTCTTCTTTTTTTTTATAGCCTTTACAACTCTGAAGGCATCAATTAGTTCAATTTTAGATCCTGCTGTTTAGAGGAGCCCAAGGTTGTTAAGTGTTATTAGGAACTTATCAGCTCTGAAACTGGCAGCAGCTAGCAGAGTCTTAATGACTCAATTAAGACCTAACGACTTAATGAAGTTCTCAGTGTTTTGTTTGGAGTGAGGGTCATTTTTATGGTCCGTTTGGGGCGAGGGTTCTATTTGCTTGTTTTTATTTTGAAAATATATATTTTTTAAGCCAAATTTTTTTACGCAGCTGAATGAGAGAGGAATCAGTCTTCATGTCTGACTCTGAAATGTAAAGACAAGGATGTTTACTTCACAAAAGCTGTGCCCACTGAATCCTCTTAATGAGGAATGTGCCAGTAATTTTAAATTCATGCGCCGCAGCTGTTGTTCCGACTCTCAAAAGTCTTTCAAAGTCATTCAAATTATGTGGGCGATGTTACATTTCCAAAGATACCACAAAAGTCAGGTTTAATTAAAAAAAGAAAGAAAAAAAAGCAGTGTTAAAATAATGCACAAAGGTACGAAATATAATGAGTGAACTATTTGAATATTTCAGCGTAATAAAGCTTTAATGAAGAGCTGGAACAAGCTGATGCAAAATTAATGTGCTGCTCTATGAGACGGATCATTTTTCTACGCTTTAGGGTGCTTAAAGGGGAAACAACAGGAGGAAAAAAGCATGTTAATGGGTTAAAGTGTGATTTGCTGTTTTTATCGCACTATATTTTAAGGGAAATAAAGAAACGATGCCCTTCAAAGGGTTGCATGGATGTGAACGCAAAAAAACTAACAAGTATGCATAAGAATGTGTTGACACAGAGGCCATTCTTTACATTTCTTTACTGCTGTAGGAGTCTTTACTGCATTCAAGCGTACGGCAAAAAAATTCTCCCGTAACGGTTTCGCATGCATCAGCTGGAGGATGGGGGGATTATTTATTCATGCATGCTTTTGTTTCTCTAATGCCTTCATCACGATGAATCTGACTGAAGCACAAGACAGCACTTGAAAGCGTTTGTAAAACTGTGGCATAAAAGAGAAAGTCTGGGAAGCGTCAAATTCACGCAAACATAATCTGCCTATAAAAAGTCCATAGAAGAGCTGCCCTGTATTTATTGATGCACGGAGCAACAGGTAAGTCATTCGAGAGAGCAGGGTAAAATGCAAAAGGCCAATGTGCTTCTGCAGCACGTACTGTCCAAGAGAGTTAAAAATGTTTATTTAGTGTATTTAAATTTAACTTGAGTCACTAGGGGACAGCGGTCGTGTTAGTCATTCTCAACTACTTTGATTCAAATGTTCAGAATATGGACAGATATTTTTAGAATATTGAATGGAAAATACAAAAGTTCCCTCGTGTTTAATTTCCTTAATGTGTAAGAGAAGCTTAGCTACTTTTTCCATCCAACATAAAGCTACACAGTGAATATAAATCTCCTCTAATCATGACTCACTTGCTGCTTTGAACTGAAACACTGAAAAAGTGATGACATATTTTGTCCCAGTGTAGATGCATTTCTCCAAAAGCTACCAGATCCTCAACTATGAATGTAAATGTACATGTGAAAAATTGTTGTAGGTTTACAGCTTTGTTGTAGCAATGGTAAGAATTTGAAAAATGAAATAACGCTTTAAGATAAATGTTAATGTTTTAAATAAATGGTATAACTCAAGTAAAACCACTACAGCGCATGAATAAATGTACTTACTGAGATTTTAAAAAAACAAAGAACTGTGTTTAAAGAATTTCGTTTGGAGGTTTTTAATGCCAGAGAGCTTATGTTTGTCTTTTCAGTCAGATAGACAGTTTAAGCTTCTTTTTTTCACATGCAGGAAAATCATTACATTATTGTTTTTTAAAGCAGCTGTTTTGCATTTGTCTGACTTACCAGAACAGGAAACAGGCACCGCTAGTACGGAAAGCGCAAACACACCTTTCCCCAGTGTGTCCATGGCTCTCTGTCTGTAAAAACAAGCCTATCTGTGCTTCTATCTTATGACAGCTATGCTTCTGGTTTCCTCACACTAATCTCTGATCACTGTGATCAGAGGAAGTGGCTGAACTGACAACCTACCAATGGACTGAGACTGGGGCTGTCTGCACTTCAAAGCATTTTATAACCTTCAACGCCCACTGTAGGTCTCACTGACGAAGCTGGGTTTTGTTCAAATGTTTTCCTAAAAGCATGATTTTAGCATGAATGATGGGCTCATATTGTGCCTTTAAACCTTTTAAAACAACTTTTTCTTCTTTAACCAGCAGCTCTGCTTTTTGGGTCAGAGGAAGTCTATCTTAGGCAGTAATGAGGAGATACACTGTATCAGATACACTGATACATGCTGGATGATTTGGACAAGTGGAAACATGTTAAAAGGAAATTAAAACAAAAAAACTCTCAAACTTGTGGCATGGATAGCAGCTAGATTGAGAATGAGTAACTACCAAGAAGCATATGTGGGTTAAGTTTTAGAAGGTAATACATGCAGGCTTTAAGTTATTTAACTTCATGTTCAGAAAAGTGTATGAGTGTTTTATTACACATCATAACACTTTTTTCATTCGGTCATCATCCATAAAATTGTTATTTTATTGTTGGGAATATTGTTTGTATCTATGGCAACATTCTCCTCATGTGACATAATTATAGCTAAATTGTATGTAGTTCACACGATTTTAATAAACATTAATCTTGTAATATCGGCTGTATTACAGCTTATCTAAAATATATGAAGTGTTTATGTGCTAAGTTTGATGTAATGATCTATTTTGTGGTGTTCTGCTGTAAATATGTAGATTATGAAAATCATGTAGAACAAATCTACGTAATGTAAAGTTAGACAAATATTCTTCTTACGTAACACTGCACGAACCATTCTATACTCAGACTGTGATGTCCCAGATGTGTCTGCTGTTTAACAGGGGATATGTTTAAGTAGCTCAAAGGTCAAAAGACAGGTTGTGAGTGTGTGGGTAAAGGAAAAGGTTTCAGACATGAGCCCTCTGCATCGCGTCTGTCTCACGTTGCATTATAACACTGATCTGTGACACTGAAGGAAACTACTGTACTAACATGTAGATAGATGAGGCCAGGTTAAGGCACAAGTACGAGACTTGAGTTTCACATTGGTGTGCAGATTGTGCAGGGATGTCTGACTGAGGTTTTGCCTCGGGAACACTGACACTGAGGGACATAAAGAGGGATTTACATTCAGCAAAATACATTTTTCCAGTTCAACTTGATTCTATTTCAGAATTTATGTAGGATTTTTTTTCATAAGACTAATAAAGGGGAAACAACTTCTTTTTTTGGGAAACATGTTTTCTTTATGAATTCAGAACAATTTAGATTTGTTGCGTCATTTCTTTGAAGTTCAAATACTCTGCCTTCCCTTTTTCATTTGTATTTACATTATTTTATTACTCTGTTCATGAAATCCAAACGAGTGTAAAATATATGCTGCTAATACTGCTATTCAGAGTTAAACAGGTTGGTCTTGTAACTGGACGGGTTTTTTTATTTAGTAAAGGAATAGTTGCTGTGTTGCAGGGGATGTTTACAGCTTCCTGGAGTCTTGTCATCAAAGTGAGGCTGTTAAGGTTGCCAGGCAACACTATTACAGCTGGAGTGCTAAACTGTTTTAGAACGAATCACGTCTACATGTGTCTGCACATTATATACATTTTCAAAATAGATAATGATATAGCCTAAAGTGAAGAATCTTAGCTTTTATTTGAAAATATTTGTATCCAAATTGGAGGAAGGGTTTTTGGAATAAAGGCTTTTTAATATATAGCCATCTCTTGTTTAAGGCCTTAATACAAATGCAGGTGTTAAAAAAAATGAAAAATCTGCTTCATGGAAAGGTATCTTTCTTTGTTATGGCTTCATTAATTAAGCAGCAGACTTCATTCCAGTGTGGTATTTGAAAGGTAATGCTGTGAGCCTGCAAGACAAGCTGCACTCAAAGGAGCTCTTAATCTATGACGCAGGGTGAAAAACAAAACAAATCTGTCAAAGAGAGGAGGAACATTGAGTGGCCAAATCAAGAAGAATAAAAGAACATACTGGGTCAGCTTGGGGAGATTAAAAAAAGGCCTGGATAGCCATAGAAGAAAGGTGTCTTTGTATGGAGCAGAAAAGCTCCTTCATAACATCCATCCAAAGTGAAGAAGACTCTCCAGGTGGGAGGCCTATACTATACAAGTCTACAATACAGAGAAGCCTTGCAAAAGAACGTGCACAGGGTTCAACGCAAAGTTCAAATGAATAATCAGTCCCAGGCATCTAGTCAAACTAGCTCTGGAACAGTGTTCATTGTTCAATGCATTTTTCTTTTAAGTCATTGTGAGCTCATGAAATCAGGGTTCATAACAATGGCTCTAATCCCTCCAAATGCATTCTTTGTGTGCAGAACATTAAATTGAAGCTCAAAGTTTTCCACTTTAATTTTCTCTTGTGGTGCCATGTGCAGGGGTGTCTCCAGAATTTTTTCATAGAGGTGGCCATATGGGGACCACTAAAAATATTGGGGTGGCACCCCAACAACAGAATGTCCCATTTTATTGTGCTGTTATCAAATATAGGTCACTCGAAAATTATGATTAAAAAAAGAGAGAAAGTAAAGAATTATATGCCCAATTAATGACCTGGGGATTAACTGGGCAAATTTGGGGGGGGTGGCCAGTGATCCGCCAGGCCAACCCTAGGTGGCGCCCCTGGTCATGGAGCCAGAATTATGAAAACGGTCATACTCTCTGTCTCCACCTCAAACTGCAGATGGTCACTGACTCTACAGAGGCAAGTTATTTCCTCTTGTTTCAAGTCTTTGTGCTGAGATGTGACTTCCTTTCAGTTCACAGCCTGAATACGCAGACATGAAAAAAACATCCTTTTATCTCATTCCTGGAAAACCGACACATTTCTTACACTGATACATGATTGTTTTAACACAGTCCTTCACAACAGCACTTTTTAGACACACACAACTCTGTGTATCCCCTCCTGCTGTAACAACGCTGTATGAAAAGCAGGTGCAAAAACTGTTGCACAACTACATTCATATGTGAAGTATGATTCCAAAAGTGTACCTGAATGCTGCACTATTTGAATATACACACATATCTACAGTCCACCCCTTCTGGTCGGTCCAGTTTAAAATAAATACCTTTCAGTGGTGAGGGCTAGGAAAAAGGGAGACGCGTGCTTGTGTGTGTTTCCTTACAGCAGGGGTCGGCAACCTTTCTGATGATGTGTGCCATCTAAAATTTCCTCAGAAGTCAGTGTGCCATATGATTACATTAGCAATAAATTTAATAACGCTCTATATGAACAGTTACACACTATATAGAACCACTTTATAGAATTATATTTGTTTGCAGATGTTGGCTGCTATCAGCAAATATTTATCAGCTATTTTGAAACAAAAAAAGACACTTTTTATCCATAACAAGAACTCCATAACAGCAAATGAACTGTACAACAGAAAATGCAAATGCTATTCATGGTCTCCTCACAACAATGATAAGAAAATGTTCTGCAATGTTCTGAAGACAGTTAAACTTGTCAGGTAGTGATGTCCAACAGGTGAAAATGCAAGCTCCATGAACACGCACAGCTGTGGATTCCAGCTGGGTTCGTAGTTCTGCAAACTTTGACCCCCACAGAGTCAAGCTTTCCAGTTCAATCAGCTGCATTTCGATGTCGCATTAACTGGCATCAACTCAGCCAGTTAATGCGAGACAAATCCAGCTGCTCATTTAAGCTTTCTGGTTTGAAAAGAAAACATTGGTCCATATGACAAGGCTCAATGGCCCGAGAATAGGGATTGGGCTCAGGCGCAGAACCAAAACCGGAAGCTGAACGACTTTTAACAGAGTTTTATTTTACAGGAGTCTTGAACAGAGAGGACTGAACAAAAGCTAAATGTAACAGTGAGCAATGACAAGGCTTTGTGAGAAGGGCCTGAGCACAAGCTGAATCTGGTCACAGGAATAGCAGGGGCAGGAACAGGGCAGTTAAAGCTATGCAAACAGGAACACTGAAATAAAAGAGATAATAATCAGAGTTGTCCGTGGAGTAGTGAAGGCATCCAAGATTTCAAAGTTGAGAGGTCTTACATGGTTGCAGGTGGAGATTAGCTGGAGGAGGTGAACTGGATTGGGTGAGTACAGAGTGCGATGTGGGTGCCCAGGGAGGCAGGCAGGTATGGATGGTGGTGGCCAATTACAAGTTGAATCTGGTAGTTGGTGTTGTTAGCTGAGATACCGTCATTAAGAAGCGGCACAACTAATGTGTCTATGCAAGCTAATTTACGATGTGCACCGCTGGCCCGGCCATTTATTTTTTAATGCACCTTCTCAGATTTATTTCACTGCGGGTCGTGCACAGGGCTGAACTGGGACAAAAAAATCGGCCCGGGCATTTTGACTAGAGACCGGCCCACCAGGTATTAAAGCCATAAAGCCTTTGAATGAAAACAAACGCTGTTGTGACAGTGATGTACACTGTCTTGTTGGTATATGTATGATTTCTATACATTTTACCTCAGATAAAAACTTTGGTTGTAAGATTCAGATAATTATTTAATAAAAGCCAGACATTTTAAATGAGAATAAGAAAGTATTTCTTTGTGCCCCTCTTTCCCTGTTAATGCCCTACCTGGCCCCCTGGCAAAACATTGCTAGACCCGCCCCTGCACAGTTACCAGCTGTCAGCTGCATAAAAAAAGGATCCTGGTGTTATTCGTCTCTCAGAAACAGTTCATAACTTCCCTTCAACTCATTCATGTCACCTAAAAGGTAAACCTGTTTCTCCATCACCTGTTCAGCTCTGATGATTCAATAAGGACATCTCCTGGTTTCATCTTCATGTTTCCCTCTCACCAGGATATCCAAACCGACATCATGACCAGCAGCTTTTATGGCTGTGGCTCCAACAAACATCAGCTGATACTAGAAAGTAATATCAAATAAATTCTAACAACAGCTGATCAAGCTTAAACGTGCTGCTGTTGTTTAGGGCGGCATCTGCTGGTTTCCTCTTTCTGGCGCCAAGTGGTTGATAAACAAACAAGAGAGAAAAGCCGATCAGCTGATCATTGATCAGTTTCATGATTGAAGTAGCAGCAGGAGAGAGAGGGTGAGAATGAGAGAAGAAGAGGCAGCTGACAGCGTAAAGACACAGAATAGCAGCTTTGTGTCTTTTTCCATTGTAGCTGAAGTACAGAACAAACTGTGTTTCTTTTCAGCTCAATACGAAACGCGTAATATTTTCTCTGAATACGAGACGATTCCATTTTTTACGGGACGGTTGGCAACTCTACTAACTAACCTTGTAAATAAAATAAAGCTCACTATCAGTAACATCATAGCACCCACCCAACTGTATAGAAACTCCGTCATGCTAGCTAGTTATTGTAACTGACTGTAAAAAGTCAGCACAACAAAAATAAACTCCACCTAAACTTGGTTTATATCTGACCCAGACAGACTGCAGGTCATAACTTCTTACGTGAAGTTCAATTCACCTGACACTCGGACCGGCAGCCGCCTCGGGTCTCTCCTCCTCCTGCCTCCCCTTTCACTCATCCACCTGCTGGCCTCTGTGGGAGCTCCGCCACAGCAACCACCAAACAACTGAGTTATTTTTACACATCGGCCAGCATCTGGACAATCCACCACCATTCATTGTTTATCCTGTTACAAAAAAAAAAAAATTTAAATCGGCCCATAAAAACGAAAAATCACCATCGACCCACCGAGCAAATGCCCGGTATGCCCGATGGCCAGTCCAGCTATGGCCATCGGGCCGTGCCATCAGTTAAGCCTTCATGTGCCAGCTGTGGCACACATCCATTAACTGGGTTATCCATCAAGGATACAGCTTAGGTCTTTTTTAAAATTTTTATTGCATATTTTACCCCTCTCTTTGAGAAATACAAAATTTAGTATTACTGTTATGCAGATGATACCAATTTATATATTATTGCTACACTTAAAAGTGAACAGCTTTATATATTGTACTGTTCTATCACATTATAAAGAACCTATGACTGTTTTAATGATCTGAACTCGTGGAAAAATAAAATAACAAAACTGTTTCAGTTGTTTTATGAAGTCTGCCCAAGCCCCACAAACATCCTCACAGAGTTCTTTATCTGGAAATATCCAAACTATTAAAAATCTTGGTGTTTTTATGGATAGTTAATTTACTTTTAACTATCAAATCAGAAATGTTGTCAAGGCTTTTACCAACTGAAAACCATTGTTAAATTAAAAACACCTTTATCGCCTGACTACTGCAGTTCCCTGTATACAGGATTACATTGCATCTTGTTTGTAGATTGTTCAAAATGCACCTCGTTCCTTTCTTAACTGGTACAAAGAAAAGACAGCACATCACTGCTGTTTTACCTCAGCTACACTTGCTGCCTAAAAATGTTTTAAGAAGTTGAGCTATTCAGAGATGGACTTGCTGGTATTCTGGATCATAGGCCTGTTGTATAACCCAAGTGCAACTCCTGGGCACAAGCTAATTGCTGGACATTGTCATTCAGGATTTTCTGGTAGAGGGCAGAATTCATGGCTCCATCAATTACAGCAAGTCATCCTGAACGAGCAAAGCAGCCCCTGACTATCATACTGCCACCACCATGTTTGACTGTTGGGGGGGATCTTGTCAGTTTCCAAAATGTTTTCCCAAAAGTCTTTGATCATCAAGATGATTTTTGGCAACTGTGAGAGGAGCCTTTATGCTCTTTTTGGTCAGCGGTGGTTTTAACCATAGATCACTCCCAATGCCATTTTACCCAGGCTTTTTCTTATTGTTGAATCATGAACTCTGACAGTAATTGAGACATGTGAGGCCTGCGGTTCTTAAATTGTTATTCTGAGCTTTTTGTGACCTCCTAGACAAGTCACCAATGTGGTCTTGTAGTAATTTTGGTAGACCAGTCACTCCTGAGAGGGTTCACCACTGTTCCAAGTTTTCTCCATTTGTTGATAACAGGTCTCACACCATGATTCACTGCAGTCCAAAAACTTAAATAGCTTTGTGACCCTTTCCAGACAGATAGGTGTCAGGGACTTGTTTCTGAGCTGTTTCTTTATGTTCTTATGTGCATTGCTTTTTGACATCTTTTAACCTACTTCACTTTGTCAAACAGGTTCTGTTTAAGGGATGATTGATTCAGCAGGTCTGGCAGCAATGAGGCTTGCATGAGATCAGTGAAATGGAAGACTGCTGTCCAAAAAAAAGTCATCAATCACACTTAAATCATGTTTTAACAAAGGTTGGGTGAATTGCTTTCTCATATATGCTGGGTAGGTTTGAATAGCTTCTTTCCCTTAATAAATTAAATTATCATTTAAAACTGCTTTTGTATTTATCTTTCTTTGTCTAATATCAAAATTAGTTTGATGATCTGAAACATGTGTGACAAATAACTACGTAAATAACGAATTAACTTTAAAAAAAACCTAGGAATCAGGAAAGGGGCAAATAGTTTTTCACAGCACTGTGTATAAATAAACGAACTTGACTATTTTTTTTAAATGCTTCAGGGTGATGATGTTCTCCTTCTGCACCAAAGTAGAATTTTAAACACGGAATGGTTGCTTTAAATGTATATTTTATTATAGTTACGTTACCTTAAACCAAAAGCTATCTGTTACACAGATGTGAAAAACATGTATCGACCCTTAAGTTAAGTCTTCTGTTCGAGAAATAAACAGGTTGTGTGGGGCTGCATTAGAAAACACGTGACTTTCTGGGTGTTTCTGAACACTCGTGTCACATGATCGTGCCAGTGTTTTTGTTAAGTGCTGAAGGCGAGTGCAGTTAAACGCAGAGCTAGCAGGTAAAGAAGCAAGTTGGAATTACGTAGCCAGAAGCCGTTGAGGGTTTTGTTTTCAAGAGAAGCGCTTTGTCATTGCTCCAGATAAGCTCGCGAGACTTTCGTCTGTTTTCTTGCCGTTGTTGTGACGCTAACATTAGCCGAGCTAGCCCAGCGACTGCTAACATTAGCTAACTCCCTGCGCCCTGTTTGTTGTTGTGCTTCTGTGATTTCGCGCAGACAAGTGCTGAGCCATCCCGAGGGAAACAACAGAAACATGGTGCAAATCTGTCGTGTCCAGTCATGGTTTGTGGGAGTAACGCCACTCCTCATTTTCGGTGAGTATTTTGTTTCGGTTTAGTTCACATTAGCAACAAGATTACAAAATCCGAAGATCTGAAATTAGCAGGACTCCAACGTTTACACCAGGGGTGCCCAATCCCGGTCCTCGAGAGCTACCGTCCTGCAGCTTTTAGATGCATCCCTACTCCAACACAGCTGAATCAAATGGTTTGATTACCTCTTCAGCATGCCATCGTGTTTGGCAAAGGCCTGATAACAAGCCATTCATTTGATTCAGCTGTGTTGGAGTAGGGATGCATCTAAAAGCTGCGGGATAGTAGCTCTCGAGGACTGGGATTGGGCAGCCCTGGTTTACACCAACGCTGCTAACGCTACACGCTAATGGTTTAAAACTTATTGGTTTAACTAAATAATTAAAGTGTTGCTGTGGTAAAATCAGCGTTTTAAACACTTAAACGAACTTGAGTGCCGCCTTATGCTGCGAAAATAGATGACAACGAATGTGCTGAAGCGTCGTTTGGGTGTTTTCTTCCTTATTACCTGTTCTTTGTCTAGTACCAAGGAAATCTAGGGCACATACACACAGCATTTGTGCCTAAAAAGAAGCTTACACCAAATTAGGTGTAAAGATGAATGATTATGGTTATGGGTGATCAGTTATTGTATGTAAGGGGGTGTTTAGATTTACTATGAGGCTTCACGTTCTGGTTTTACAATGTTGTCCGTTTTTGAGGTTTTCTTTAGTGGCGATTTTTAAGTTTATATATGTGTGTGTGTGTGTGTGTGTGTGTGTGTGTTAGTAATTACATACACATAAAATTTAAAATGGGTTAGGACACATAAAACGGTCCAGTGCTTAAGTTCTTTTTGAGTTGAATATTTGCTGAATTTGCTGTAGTCCCCCCCTTGAGGGAGCAGATGAAAGTACCTTCGTCAAGTACTCCATGCCGGCCAAACCAGGAGGTTGGAATTTCCAACTTCGTACTTGTATACAGCGCATTTGAACCCAAACCAGTTGTTTAAGGATGTTCTTGATAGTCATGGTTTACAGTAAATGCAAATAACCTTTCCAAGCTTGGCAGATGAATGAGGAAAAAGCACTGAAAAGGCAAATGATGCACACTGAAGTTAAAATAAAGCCATACACCATAAACAGAAGACACTCTTAAAGTCTCAAAACTTTAATTTATGATAGTTCTTTTTTAAAATCACACGTACTATACTTTAAAAGCCGAATCAACCACTGCATTCATGTTGTTTCAGAGTTTTGCCTGTTGGTTGGATAGAACAAGAAAATTAATATTCAACATAATCCACACATTAATTTGAGAAGAAAATAACTGAGCTCAAGCCCTTTTTACTTCCCACTCAACTCCTTTTTAATTTTCTGTCTCAGATTTGAAGTTGCTAGAATAATCTTTTGATGTGGGAGGCTACTCTTTTCCTTTTATTATCAGCTCATTGATGGGTCAAATTTCTACCTTTTCATTTGTAAACCATCTGATTCGGTGAGTAATTGGGGAAAACAAAGTAGTCCTAAACATGTAGCCATGTGTTCACACATAGAGGCTTTTTGGAACACTTAGGCTATATGGAACACTTAAAAACAAAAAAGTTGTATTCGATGGCACCAAAATTGATTCAAGTAATGGCACAAGGTGAAAATTGACTGTGGGCCCTTTTTATTTACTGCATACTATTAATATCAATGTTTATCTCATATTTATTTTTATTTTTGGACATTTTGAAGCTTTGTAGTCTTTGACTTGTAAACGATTGTGTTTTGCAGTGACTGTCCTGCACCAGGGCTTTGCTACTGTTGCCCCGCCCACTCCCGCACCACACAAAGAACCCGGAAGACCTGAAAGAGGACACTACAACGTCACGAATAACGGCACCATCTGTTTAATGGCATACATGGGCCTCCAGCTCAACATTTCATACAACTCCACCTCCCAGAAAAAGGTACCGCAATAAAACCCGCACGTAACTGATAGGCGAATGCCGCAGGTTAAAAGTATTTGGACAAATAACATTTCATGATTTTCTTTACAGGTTGTCCAGGATGTGATGAACTTACAACCCAATTTGACAAAGCACTCTGGATCATGTGATTCTGAGATCGCGTCCCTGCAGCTCACAGTGGATGCTGTTAAAACCAACCTCATTTTTGTCTTCACAATGGTGAGTTTCTGTTTTCATCATGTACTTCCTAAAGAAGCCACTAGATGGCAGCTGGAGCTTGAAGTTAACCTGCTCTAATGCAGTGGCGCTCACTTGGCTGTGCTTTTGTTTTTTCCACTAGAACTCCACATCCAACAAGTACCACTTAAGTGAAGTGAACGTGTCAGCGGCCTGGCCGGACATGAAAGGTGAGGCTCCTCGACTTCTTAGGTTGTATCCAGGTAGTCTGTATCTGATTAATGAACATGTGTGCAACCTATTTTGTGACCTACTCTTCAGTGTAGTCCACACACACACACACACACACACACACACACACACACACACACACACACACACATGTATATGTATAAACTAGGTGTGAGTGGTCATGTGTTGCTCAGGTCCTTGTCTAATCAGTAATATTGTGATGGGATCTGAAGCCGACTAAAACACATTGAAAATGCATTTGCATTGATGTCAGACCAAGCCGCATCATGGTGTAAAGGTGCTTCCAAAATGGACACAGCGTTCATTGCACTTGCTCATTGGTTCGAGGGAAGTGCAGTGGACATAGCAATATAGGCGGGGTTTAAATGGTTCAAATGTCAGTGTGTATTCTGTACCTCTTTTCATCAATACATCAAGGATTTTCTTAGATCTGAGTTATTTGCAGCAAAGCACAACAAAGCATTGCTGTTTTCTTGTATTGCTCACCTACACCAAGCTGCTCAAGTTTTAAAATACACACTGAGTGTGTGTGCTTGGATGGGAATCCATTTCTATGAAAGAGGTTTCTTTCTGTAGCATCACCTTGGATGCATGTGAACTAATTCAGTGAATTCAGACACAGATAACAACTTTTTCCTTGTCTCCCAGATACCGGCTGGACACCTTGTTTCTTTTGGTGACGTAGGCAGTTGTCACAGCGGTCAGAGTTCACGTTTGTTTGGTGTTTGTTCAGATTAAACAAATTAGCCGGATTTCTTTGCTCCTGAGCTGCACACCGCACATTTCCCAGTGCAACAACGGAGCACAATTGTGTTTCAATAGCCATTTATAAATATTGTTTTTCACAAGCGCACTGCGTGCTGACAGATGTTATGATATTGGTCATGCAGTTGACAGTAGAATTGTTTTTGATCATCAATCGGTACCACTTGAAGTCTGTCACACTTCAAGTGGATTCAATTGGATTCATTTGTAGTTTAGTTCAGTTTTATTGTAATAGCACCAAATTACAACAGTGGTCACCTCAGTCACCTGCACTGTCAAGGTGCTTTATACTGCAAGATGAAGACCCTACAGTATTCAGGAAGAAACCCCAACAATCAGATGAATCCTTATGAGCAAGCACTTGGCGACAGTGGGAATTAAAAAATGCCTTGTTTCAGACAGATGATGAATTGAAGGGAAGCGCCAAGACATAGTATAAAATAACTAAGAATGATTTTGAAATGTGAGTCACAGAAAGCTACTTTAGCAGAGTCCACAAAAAAAAAATGGAGCTGTAAACTGGCTCTCTTCAGTGAATTTAAAGCAGCTTTCATCGCTCAGATTAGCGAGAATGTTGTTCTGCTGTGGTGTCTCTTAATTCATTGTTTACTGAGGTCACATACATTACAACAGACTACAGGTTGTAGTTTTGTAGTAATTATGGTGAAGTTGGAAAAAAGCAGTATGCAAAATTAAGTCCTTATCTTTGTGTTAAAGTCACAGTGAAACTGAAACTGTAGTGTTTCCGTGCACTGACACATTTGCAGGTCATGCAGAAAATGCGGGCAGGTTTAAGCATTGTGGGCTTACCTCAAACTGTAAGACACACTTTATTGATTTAAATTTCATTTACCAGAAGATAACCGATCAACAAACACACCGAATCTGAACTTTATTAACATGTAGTTCATTTAAATTTCTCTCTCATAATCATTTTTTTCCCTTCTTATATGAATCTGTTTTCGCACTTGATACACTTCTCATGTCCATTCTGTTTTCTGCTTTAGAGCATATTTCAGGCCATAACAGCAGTCTGGACTACCTGCGGGGAACCGTGGGGTACTCGTACTACTGCCGTGACGAGCAAACTCTAAACGTGGTCCAGAATTTGTCCATCAACACCTTCCAGTTGCAGGTGCAGCCTTTCGCCGTTAAAGGAGATCAGTTTGGAGCAGGTAAACACTTCCGCCTAGTAGAGTGTGATCAAAACACATCATCTCCTCCTTGTCCTTTCTCACGTGTCCTTTTCTGTCTATCAGCTGAGGAATGCCAGCTGGATGAAGATGACATGTTGATCCCCATTGTAGTCGGAGCAGCTTTAGCGGGGCTCGTTGCCATCGTGCTCTTGGCCTACCTCATTGGGAGGAAGAGGAGCCATGCTGGCTACCAGAGCATCTGAGGTCACTCCTTACTCACATGTTGTCAGAGGCCTGAACGCGGCCCTACCCTACCTGAAAATTAACCACTGTCTTTCGAGACTTGAAGCTCGCCCCTCTTCCCCTCCATGTTTCTCTCCCTGCCTCTGTGTGTCTGTGCTGTTCTTTGCCCTCATAAGTAACACTAATTATTATCACCTTGTTGAGGTTCATATGTGCTTTCTGAACTGACCCGCTCTTTCTTAAAAAAGGGAATTATTTAGAAGATTGTAATGAAATGAGGCCAACTTCTCACTGGTACTATGTAAAGGAGGGGATGCATGTTTGCAGAGGATCAATTATAGTCCTCGAGTTGCTATTTATGATTTCTATGAAAGGAATTTTGAGGGATTTGGGGATTTAGAAACTGGGGTTTGTCTGTTATGGAATGACCATTTTTATTGGTCCAGCATAAAATGAGGTTTGCTGTTACAAAGGGAATATTTCTGCCAGTTATACTTAAACTACGTCCGACAGTTGAGAACTGAACTGATTATTTACCTGCAAGCTGTATGCACGTTTGAAAGAACATATTTAGAAACACAATAACCTAATCCTAAAAAGGATGTGTGAGGAGTCCTCTTGTAGCTCTAAGATGCATTTTAGAATTAACTTTCTTTTTTTAAGCAGGGTTAGTGTTTCAAAGCTTTTCACTCCCTCTTTCGGACACACAGCATGTTTTCTGTTGTGAGTCAGTTTTAGTTTCATTCAGCTTGTGGAAATGGACAGACTGGCCAGACTCGTACTCCCACTGTAAACTACCTGTGTATTATTTTTACATTGGATGAGTTGGTCACTTCATGTGTTGCGGCCGTTAAGGCACAGGTAGCCTTTGCAGTATTTTCCTGAATGGCAACTGTCACCACTCACAATACCGCGACATAAGCGCTGATATTGAAAGAGAAAACGTCAAAACCGAAAGCAAGGATTTTCCTGAAAGTTTTTCGCACGAGGTCACCACTTTTAAATCTCGTCGCAATGTGCAACGACAACAAAATGGCGGCAGGGGCCAATGGTTGTGATATCGTTTCCGGCACGCACCGCTGTTCAAAAGGGGGAGCATTAAAACACTGACCTTTGTTACCTTCAGTACCTTCTCCTCTTGCTTCTGTTCTTAATCAACATGCAGTCTTTGGCTATAGCTTTGCACTGACCAGCCACAGCATCAAAACCACTGGCAGCTGAAGTGAACCGTGATGTTTATTTAATTTCAGTGCAGTATTCTGCTGGGAAGGGTTGGGCACTACAAGTCACGTGGAAGTCTCTGTAGCTTGAGTTAAAGGCAACTGGATTTCTTTTGCAGTGACTTTGAAGCTTCTTCATTTCTAAAAGCTGGTGGAGAGTCATAGTTGACTTCTGATCAAGTACTAAAAAAGGAACCCTTAGAGCTAAAAAAGAAAATCCAGCTGCCTTCAACTGAAGTCAAGACAGTTTGTGTCGATGTTACTTTAATCTGCAGCATAAACCTTACTGGAAATTCAGCACAAACCAGGATAGCATCTGCATCTCCCTGCAGAACAATTCACCAGACTACACTCTAGAAACATTTCACGAATGGCTTGAGGAACATGACAAAGTGCCAAAGGTGTTGACCTGGCCCTCAAGCTCCCCAAAGCCCAAACAGATGTGCCAGAAATGCACATCTGTTACCATGTCAGTGTCCCAGCAGTCAATAGTAAATGATCTGATACTTATATAGTTCTTTGCTACTGAATTTGAGCTCTCAAAGTGCTTCCTACTACAAACCTCATTCAGCCATTCACACACATTCATAGGAGTGCTTTTTTTTCTATGACAAAGCACTTTTTAATCTAACCTAACACACACTCCCAGTCTGAGAAACTCAGGGTTCAGCATCTGGCCTGAGGATTGCCCAGAGATTGAATCAGCGATCTCCCGCTTAACAGATGACCTACTCAGCGTCAGTGCCACTGACTCTATTTTGGTGGCGCAAGGGGGACGTGCCATGTTAGATATCTGGTTTTAAAGTTGTGGCTGACTAGTGTATATTTACTGTGTAGATAAAGAAACAGTTGACACAAAAGCAACAAAAAAAGTTTATTTCCCACAAGGCTGATAGTCACTCCTATGAATTCTGTCGTTACAACACAACCAAAACAGGATCTAACAGCATTGTTGGTTTAAATGAAGCCCAAAGCCTAAACATCTCTGTAGGAACTTAACAAAATTCCTACAGAGATGGTTTTGTTTTGCTTGGGATGTTGGTTCCTGAAAGAAAAGCAGTTTAACTGCAGTCCTGAGAAACAGCCCCGTGTCATTATTAAAAAGGCCAAAGTGCTCTGGTCAGTGTTCATCAGTGCCTTCCCAGCTGTAACATGGATGGGATTCAAGTAATGCTAATATCACACAGGAACTCGCTCACTCACCTACACTGTGCTGCCATAACTGAGACATGTTTGTGTCTCCCGTAGCCTTCGTGTACTGTTACTACCATAAATATGCATTGTTCGATATAGTAGGAAAAAGCACAGATAATTTGTGTTTTTGTGTTTGTTTTTTTTCTCCCTCCCTCATGTTAATACTCATGTAGTTATTTAATAAAGTTTTATTAGATTCGTCTGAACATTTTTTTTTTTAAGGAGAGGTCAATAAAAGTGATGAATGAGGCCATCTGACTCTTTGTTTTGCCTTCATGCTGTTTGTTAGCAGACAAACCTGTTCCCTGTTGGGTTTTTATTTGTTTGGGCTCCTTAGAAGCGGATGTTCATTATTTGACAAGGAAGGTATTGAATACCATCAAAGACTAAATTCCAATATCATTTTTTTAGAGAATACAAACATATTCACTGTGTTTTAACCACAGTTTTGACATTTGAATAAAGTTAAAAGAACAAAGCAAATAGCCAAGTTCATACCTGCGAGTAAAGAGTGGGAGGTTAAGGGAAGTTAAATGAACATGGTGTTTGACTGTCAAAGCAGTCCCCGAGCAACAGGGAGCCTGTTACAACGCACGTGTTGACTAAATAATGTAAATGTCACTTGGAAACAGCAAATTTGCATCAGTCCATGCAGAGACTGGATCTGCAGGGTGTGGTCATGGAGGATACAACACATCCTATAAGGCACAAAATGACTGAAAAAGGGATACAAAACCAGGTTATGTGATGCAATGGGAACATGAGGAAATGTAAAACAGTTACAAAGAGGTACTTTTACAACCCTGTGTCCAGTAAAGGTGGGTGTGCCATAATGGTGTAAAATCCACCAGTGTCACGTTTGATGTCTTTCTAATATTTTTGATAAATTATGGTGTTCAGATCATTTGCACATCATTTGCGTTTGGTTTTTATTTACATAGCGCCCCAACTTGTTTGGAAACTTTTTTTTTTTTTATAGCAGAGCCACCTTCTCACAGTCTTATCCATAGCTGTTGGGGATTTGGGTTTACTAACATCAGCTATTCTATAGTTTGCATTTTAATTTCAAAAGTTGTTTATCTGTATTATCTACATTCATTTTGCATTTGAATATTTACTTATTGTACTTTATGATAGTTTACAGACTATTATGGCTAGGGCTGTTCATATAATGATATATATCGGATGACGATATAAAAACGTCTATCATTTCATTTTACGTTATCGTTTGTTTCGTGGTGTCGCAAAATAAACTGTTTACGGCAATATTTTTTCATCGTTTTGATGGTCACTGTAGTGTCTATATTAATTTCTTAAAGTTCTCTCTTTCCCTTATATTTAATAGAACCACACTACAGATGGACAAGCGCCTGTTTGTTTGCGTTGTGGTTAGCAACAACGACGGTAACAGTATCGCGTGTCCGCTTGTTTATGTTCCACATAAACCTTTCACAATAAAGCTCAAGATCCTGTTGAGACCTTTCAAAATAAACTGAATCACGTGAAAGAGCAGATTATTTACGGATGAGAATTTAAAAAAGAGCCGCCAGGTGCTAAAAAATAAACTTTAGACTCAAACGTTAGAACAGGCTTTTCCCCGCAGCACGCCGTGTAATAAATACTCACAAAGAAAACGGCGGCCTTTACAACTTATGTCTAAAAATGTATAGTTTCATGCATCGGTTAAAACACTGGACTCCAGCTACATGACGCGCAGCTGGAAACACTTCCCGAAAGACGAGCTGTCCGACATTCACAGAATTTACAGAAAATGTTACATTTCTGTGATTTATATCGTTAGTGACGATAGAATTCTTATATCGGGATATGAGATTTTGGTCATATCGCACAGCCCTAATTATGGCCTAGAAAAAGGGTCAGTGTATGCCTCTGCAGATTTCAGATCTTCTATCGCATTTAGTAAAAGATTGCAGATCACAGTTTCCAGTTATAGTAACTGATTATCTATTTATAACAGAAACAAAGCACTGTGAGCTAAAATGAACAACATTATCTGTATCACTGAGGTAATTTGTCCAACACAGCATTTGTAGACTTGCACTCACTGACCACTTAATTAGATAAACTCATTCAACTGCTCGTTAATGGAAATATCTAATCAGCGAATTGTGTGGCAGCAACTGTCATTCAGGCATGCAGACATGGTCGAGATGACCTGCCAAAGTTCAAACTGAGCATCAGAATGGGGAAGGACGGTGATAAGAACAACTCTGAATGTGTTATAGTACCTTGGTAGAATGCCCAGGCTGCTTCAAGCTGGCAGGAAGGCAGCAGTAATGCAAATAACAGAAGAGAAGTATCCCTTAACACGCACCAAGATCACACCAAGTGCCACTCCTGCCAGCTAAAAAAAAGGCAACAGGTTATAATTACATGTGGTCACTGGAGCTGAACATTAGAAGACTGGAAAAATGTTTCCTGTTTCTGCTGTGACATTCAGATGGTAGGATCAGAGTTCACACTAAACAACAAGAAAACATTTATCCATCCTTACTTCTCTCAGTGGTTCAATGGCTGTGGTGGAACACGAGATTCACAAATCCGACAGTCGCTGCTGAAAAATCTGCAGCAACTGTTTTGTGCTATCATTCAATATGGACCAAAATCTTTCCATGACTTTTATGAATCTGTACCATGAAATCCCACTCATTGCAACGTGTACTTACTAAAGTGGCTGGTGAGCATATAACTTTAATAGCTTTGTAGACTATGCCTGAATTCATGACTGACACACACAAATAATACTGATGCTACCATTTAGCAGAAGCATTCAGCAAAGTGAGGAAGCAGATGGGGTAAGTTAATGGGTTTTATTTTACAACAAAAAGTGAAAAATGAGACTGAGCTCCATAAATTTAAACAGAAACCACCACATTAAAAGCGTGACCCTTCAGCTTTACGTTCTCTTGTAAACAGTCCTAAAGGCAAGAGACAGAACAAAGTATTCACAGTAAAAATAAGTGATCCGTCCATAATCACCAAAGCAAAAGTGTTTTTAGAAAATACACATGTAAATGCTGTTTGGTGCGGTGTTATGATCTTAATGTACTTCTGTATATATAGCAGCAAATATAGTAGGTGAAAGATTGGAGTCAAAATCAAAAGAAAAGCCTCAGAAGCATAAGCCTTCATATTTAGATACCCAGTCTGCCAGATTAGAGTGTAACAAAGTATAAATCACAGAAGTAACCAGAAGAGTCACCAACATGTATGTTTCATACAGTTCCTGACTGTACAGTGTTACTTACGCTGCCTGAGCTTTTGTTTTATTAAATCCAGTATAAGGGGAAAGTGTCCTGAACCTCATGGCTGTCCTGATTCCTCCTTGAGAATTTGTTGTCTGCATTTCTCTCTCAGTTTATCAACAGTCGACATCGACAGACTCTTAGGTTCCGTAAAGATCTTCTGCAAAGGAACATTTAAGGAGTGCTTAGGCTTTTTTCTACTCAAAATAAAAATAAAAACTACAATTAAAACTGTGTAAATACTTTTAACAGATTATCTTCTGCACAGTCTCATGGACTGGTGAAGTTAGAATAGCTGAAATGTAGCACTTCCCCATGAATTGTTTTTCTTTTTCGGGAAGTATTCTTTAAAAAAAGATGTTTTATGACCATAAGTAGTGTCATTTTTCTCTGGCCCCTTCCTAACCGTCATTGTATTTGGCAATCTCACCTGCATAAAGGTGTGGCAGTCTAGAGTGAAAGCCCCAGAAGTGATCTGTTTGAAGCATTCGCACACGTCAGGCAAAGAGCGCGCTCTCAGGATCTCTGCCTGGTGGTGAAGTATGAGAGTAAGAGCCACGCGGAAAAGTACTTTGGATCCCTCGTAGAAAAGACAATCCCAGACCCGCAGAACAGTCTGCAAGAATAAGACAGAAGGTGGATGTCAGTTAAATGATCGCCACATGCTTCTAGTTTGACCCCTCCACTAAAGCGCAGCTTTTGCCTCACCTCGATAGGGAGTACATCGATGTAGAGGCAGATAAACCAGCGAGACACCACCAGCGTCCATATGCCAGGGTACTGGGCCATGAGCTGTCCTACTGCAGGAGCTTTGACCTTAACCAGCTCACCAAGGACCTCCTGGTCAGTCTTCAGACCCAACATGGCCAGGGTGTAGTAGTCTGCAACACATTCAGATGAATTCCTCCTTTTCTTTTGCACAATTGAAAGCCATTGTAGTGCATTTATTTATTATAGATAATATTTATTATTATGTAAACTTTGAATTACATTTATTTATTTATTTAACAGCCCTCCTTAAGGAAAAGATCAGGCTAACTGATTATTATTTTATCCCCAGTACCTCAGAAAAACAGACTCACATGCTCACAGTTAATTTGCTGCTTAATAAACTGAACAGAAATAAATAATGATGGTCTGGAGCATTGTTTTATAAAAGATCTCAAATTTTTATAGACCGAGTGTCAGTTTAGGAAGGCGCTATGAGAACTTAAAAAAAAAGAAAAAGAAGTAAAACGGAAGAGAAGCGCATCTTTGGTCTCGTTCTCTGCCGCCTTGACATTTTGCTGTACGTTTCCTTTGTTGTGGTTGCAAAATGTTAGCTGAGGCTGCCGCTGGCCCTCGACACGAACACTGAAAACCCTGCATCTCTAAAGTGGAACTGGTTTAACCTATGGAGCAACAGTGCAGGGTAGGGGATGTTTGCTGTGGGGTAAACAAAAACAAAAAAAAGAGCTCTGAAAGGAAGCCGACGTTAACTGTCACCTTACCTGGGAGTATCCTGCCCACCAGTGCATCCATAAGCCAGAAGGATTTCTCTTCGTCTTTCGTGATGATCATGAGGTAGCCTGCAATGAAGTTCATGCCCTAAAAACGAAAGAGCATGCTGTGGATCGCTTAGAATAAGAACTCCTGCTGTGTGTGCATACAGTATGCCAGGTTTTACATTGAATAAGTGCACTGACCGATATAAGAGCTAACAGATGAAGGTTAAGACGGAAAATCCTACACATGTATTGGTTAAATAAGGAAGTAGCCAGCCCTGATCTTTAGGTAAACAGACATGATCTTAGGAGAGTCAGAGCTTGTTGCTGACTGCATTTTCTTCACCTGACAGTAGCCCACTGTAGGATTATGGTGTCCGTAGGCCAGCAGCACATTGAACAGAGCCTTCTGCATGCCTGGCTCTGCTTTGCTCTTGAACAGGATGTTGTCAGGAAAGGTCCTGTGCATATCTTTTAAAAAGCAGAAAGAGTGAGTGAATTATTAGGGCATAATTTAAGCATTGAAAGAGCATGCTGTATGCTGCGACAGTTTTGGTGCACCTGTGTGAATGGTTTCTTTCAGCTTGGTGTCATGCTCCATGTCCAGCAGAGACTGGTAATAACCCGGCTTACTCTCCAGCTGTTCCTGGGCACCACTAGCCGCCATCCAGATCCTGGCACGGTGCTCATTAGGCACACCTTTACGAACAAACCTCTTCACTGCCAAAACATGTTTTATTATTACCCATCACACGACCAGAGAGCTGGAACGAACAAGCAAACAAAACCCATGGAGGTGTCTTTTGTTTTTGTACCTGTGAAGTTCTTCTCCACATGAGGCTTCTCCTGAAGGAGCTTTGACCATCTCATGGACCTCCTGTTGAGGACATCTACATACTGATTCATCATCTCCTTGTAGGAGTCGAAATCGCCACGTCTCTCAAAACCGTAGGCGTCAATCCTGCTGGGACAAATTCACACAGTTCTCCACCAGTGAAGGTCTACACATAACACTCATAGACGCTGTGAAATCAGGATTGCCGGTGGACCTGCTTGCTCCCCTCCCTTCTTTCATTCTCCTATTCAGTGATGGCAGACTCTAAAACTGCCTCCACTGGGTAGGGTTTCTGTAGCTGAGTGATCAAATGCTCCAGCTGGATGAATAGTTAAGTGTTAAATTACTTCTTAGGGGAGCAAGGAGAAAAATGTAAAAACTCTGACAAGCTCCTGTCCCTTAAAAGCCAACAGGTGACAAACTTTAATGGTAGATTTACACGTTATAAGATGAAATGTGAAGTGGAAATACAAAAAGCTGAAGAGGAAGAAAGATGTTGTAAAAAAAAGAAAAGGTTGCCAGTGAGGAAGCTGCAGGCAGATATGCTGACTAAATAACACAGGCCGACAACAAAACAGATAAAAAAAGAAACAAGAAAAGAGAAAATGAACTTTTTAAAACGCAATGAAACAAACAAAGCTTACCTGTCACTGTCATCATAATCGGCCAGAGCCTGCATAGCATTTCCTTTCATTTCCCCATCCATTGTGTCTCATGTGCTAAAGGTAAAGTAGTCCAAGAAAGCAGAAAAAAAGAAAAGAAAAAGAAAAAAACAACTGGGAGCAGGAAGCTTATTCCATTTTTATTCCCTGGAAAAGAACCAGCTGCTGCCAAGGTAAATAACAAAGCGGTCTGAGTTTCCTATGGCTCACCTTACAGCAGCCACTGCTGAGAGGAGGAGCTAGTATGAAGAAACCCACAGGTAACAGCCACAGGCGTGTACTTCTGTTCGCACACAAAACAGTTGGAGGAAGAGACACTGTGGTGTTTGCTCTTATGTCCTCTGCTGGCTGTAATTCCAACATTTTATTAATTTCCTGCAGCAGGTAAATTTGTTATTTCTTTAAAGTGATTTGGAGCCAGACCCAAATTTCCAGTGTTTCAAAGCTGATCTGTTTGGCAGACATATTATTAACACAGAGATGATAGGTGGACTTAGCCAATATTTTATATTTGGAATACATCGTGTTCTGAAACGTGTAGCCCGAAGTAATGAATTATTAGACAGCATTACTGTGGATCAGTCTCACCTTACTTCAACATTATTTTTGACAAACACACAGACAGCTGGCATCTAAAAAGCCTGATATAAAAGACTGTATATATAAGATGGACACATGCCTTTCCATTCTGTTAATTTTAACTTGGCATATTTTTCGTGTTGTATGGCCATGTCCTGTGTTATAAAGTTTAATAAAGTTTAAACAAAAGACTAAAAAAGATGGGGATGGATGTAGCCTCCAGGTCTGAAAAATGACCTGAAATGCTGAAGTGCCTTAAACCTGCATTCTTCTTTTATGACCTCAGTAAGCCCACTGGTAGGTTCATGTTCTCATATGACACTTTTAAGTCTCAGTTTTAACACAAACTGACTCGTTTGTACACTCTAGTCCCAAATAGACTCAAAACTGGTAAATAAAACAGTGAACACTTTAGCGCGTGGCTGCATTAGTTACTACAGTATGAGCGTGCAGTGTCACTCACCGCCTGTGATTTTAAAACACCAAGAATGCTCATCCTCAAGGCCCCAAAACAGGACTTTATAAACCAGTGGGTGATTTTATGGGGGGTTACAGCCATCTTTTATACACAGTTTTGGTCTACACTCCACACTCTGTTTTTAGCTTAATTGTCTCACCCTTTGGTGGGTAGTACAGTGCATAGAGTGACGGAGAAAGGCTCAAAGTGGACTCAAACCCAGGTCACTAGCCCTCAGCGCAACCAGTTGAGCTATAGTGGCACTCCACATGGAGTACTCTTAACAATATATGCGCCATACAATTAGTTTAACTGCAAACAGATTTAAAAAAAAATAACAGTCATGTGTCCTGTTTTGTGGAATCATATTATGAAAGTAATCTGGATTTATCTCCTCTGAAACAACATTGTTGTACCTTCCTATTTCACTTATTTTTAGTCAGAAACTTATAGGAGTACTGCAGTTATTAACAGAGCTTTTACTTTCTAATTATTTACAAAGATGATCCCTGGAAATAAATAGATGAACCCTTAAGCCATATTAGCCCTAAAAGAAACTTTGCTGGAGTTGAATTACTTCTGGTGAAAAAGTATTTTAATGATACTTGAATACATTTGATTGACCTATGAGGGTAGCTTAAATAATTCAACCTACAAACATAAATGTGACTTGCCTCTAGAAGTCAGCGTTGTGCATGAGTTGCATATGATCCCAAAGCAGATGATGCCACACAAGAGAACGCCACTTCAACTGCTTGTTAACAGAAATATCTAATCAGCCAATCACGTGGCAGGAACTCCGTGCATTTAGTTATGTAGATAAGGTCAAGGTGACCTGATAAAGCTTAATCAAAGCATCAGAATGGGGATGAACGGTGATTTAAGTGACTTTGAATGTGGCAGACAGGCTAGTCTGAAAAACTGCTGACCTACACAATCATGTCTTGAGTTTATAGAGAATTACCAGAAAAACAGAAAATATTAAATGAGAAGCAGTTTTCTGGTATTTCCAAACATTTCCCCCCCCCCTCAGTGTCGACTTGCCTTCGCTGTAACTGTGCTTTTTTGTACTCTTTAGCAGTTGTTTTTTGTATCTGTGATATTAAGCGTCATATTTCTCATCAGCAGCAAAAGAGCTAAATACACACATCATTATGGAAAAACTCATGCTTTATTCATCTTTCGTAAATGAACAATATTAGGCTACTTACACGATGTATCAACAATATTTTCTATTTTTCACTACCTTCAGGAACACTGAACAGATGGGGTTAAACAGAAATACAAATATCAAACAGACAGATTTTTAATCTTAAGGCTTACTTTGTCGTCCTGTTGTCGCCCTCTTTAGTGTCCTGATTTCTGTATTAAGGGCTTTGCACTGCCTAAACACACAGATATGTGCCATGCAATCCTAAAGGTCAGTCGTTTCCTAATTTCAGAATTTCTCTCAAGTGCTGCTAAACAGTTGTTTAAGCATAAAAAACGCATCAAAGTGATGAATTGATAAAAAACAAAATTGCTTCTGAAAGAAAGTCGACTATGTGACATTTAGGATTCAAGACCCACTCCCCACTGAGATTATTCAGACAACACAACCCAATATCCATGATCTAAATTAAAGTACTGCCTTTACTTTAGTGAAAATGTATTGGTGTAACCAGCCAGGGGTGACGTAAAATGTGTTTCAACATGCTTTTGATGAGAAGCTCACAATTCCATGACTTAACAGAGCCACCTAACAATTTAACCAACAGCATATCATCCACAATATTGAGGCATCCCGTTAGAGAACTTAGCATTTACTGTACATAAAACAATCATCTTTTGTATTTATAAATTGAACATATTTATATTATTCTTCATATAGCTCTCTTTGTAAACTGTCCCAATAGATACAGTATGTACAGTAAAAACTGCAACAGTTCTGTTGGTGCTGGTGTAGTGAGCACTCTGTCCCAAGGTTAGAATAAGACAATAAGACATGGGAACTTTGCACAGTCACTCAGAGCTTTGAGACACGGTTGACTAGGAAGAATCTTAAAACACACAGCTTCTCCAGTCCATTCAGAGTACACGCAGCCAGTGAACCTCCTCTCAGTGCTGTGTCTATGCCCACCTATGGGGGCTGTAGTGCTCCTCCTGGAGCAGAGCACAGGGGCATCCAGGATACTGAGAATCTGGCAATGTCCATATGACGCCTCAGACTCAAGAGGGCAGAAAACGTGGCCAGTTGTTCTCGTAGTTTATACTCAGCTCCCTGAAAGGTGGTTTCCTGACAGTTTCAAGTGCTTCGGTTTTCACTCTGAAGTCTACAATTTTCTTTTTTTTTTTCTCTTTTGTACAAGTCTTAAAAAAAACTATCAAGTCACTGTAAAAGAAACAATGTTCTGGTTTTCCAGAGTCGGGATTAGATTTAGAGAGTTTTGCGTTTTGATCCTGTTACAATTGGTCGAGCGAATTCCACAAAATCATCTATAAGGACTGGCCAAGCTCCTGGGTGAGAAACACCGAAATATCGTTAGTGTCACAGTGATGGACGAGAGCTAAATATGAAGCATGTATTATCGATTGTGCCGGCTCACCTTCCTCATCATAGTTTGACATGTCGTCTGCTATCATGTTGCCAAAGTCCAACAACAAGTTCCATGTGTCCTTTGGGATAGATCGTTTATGGTGTTCCTGAAACGAACGAGTCCTGGTAAATTCACAGGTACAGAAACAGCTTCACATGTTTTCATTTCCTTCCATCTTTAATAATAGATTTTTTTGTCACTGTAAATAACTGATGGACTGAATTCTAGAGTTCTGTTTCAACCAAAACACCAGGGACAGGTTGCACCAACTGTACTTTGCTAAGCCTGGTCCAAACACCTAAGTCAGTATTTCTGAAAAGCAGTCTTGAGACTGGACTTTACGCTCAATAAAAGAAAAAAATCTGTAACATTCTCCTGATGTCCGCCTAATTTGTCAGTTCTGCTTTGGAGTAGATTTGGAGGATCAAAGTAAACAAAATTGCCATTACTGACACAGAAATAAGAAAATTAAGAGCTGTGCAGGCAGCGCAAGAACACACAGACGGCCAAGTCCAACTTTATAACAAGCAATAAGAGAGCTAGGAAAGAAATAACGAGCACAATAAATCATACACTAACTCAGACAGCCTCTGTTAATGAAACGATGCAAAGAAAAGTGGAAAAACCAAACAAAGATGTTTCTTTGAAAAGAAATCCCTTCAAACCAGCACAGCTAGGCAGATTTTTATTAGCAGTATATAACTGTTTAAGTTGCCAGAGTGGGTGTAGTTTTGTCGGACAGCTGCAGGCTTGTGGTCCAAAAAACCAAACAAAAAACTGCAAGTCATGGTACAGCTCTTCAGTATGTTCAAAAAGATAACTCCTACAAGTTGAAACCACTCAATCACCCCCCTGGCAGCAGCCTGCTTATGTTATCTGAATAACTCTGACATCTAAATGTCTGTTTGCCTCAAACATTACGCCACTGGTACTTTAATGTAATGTGCTGTGTTGACTAAGCTGTCGGCAGAAATGGTCTGAATTTGGACTTTTACACCTGCTTCGGACTAAGATTCTTGAAAAGTGCAGGGTTGGTGGAAACATCATGGTGGAAACAATCTGGTTTTGCCCACTAGTTTTTGTGATCACGTAGGTATCTAACGGAATAATGGCCCAGGCCTCTAGAATGGATTCCTCCTTAATTAGAGGATTAAAATGGCTTAAAGTTTGGCTAACTGATTTAAAAAAAAAACAAAAAAAACACACACACATTTTATTCTGGAGCAAATAAAATGCCACTTAAAAAGGTTTAAAAAGAATTACAATCTTGGTGACTTTTTGGGGAAAAGTGAACACCTTTTTAGGTGTAATGAGGACATCACCTGACCTTTTTCTCTTAAAAATACCAGTAGTAGTATCTCAGCTCTTAGAACACAGCTCCTTCCTCACATTTAAAATCTGTATACATACATCAGTGTAAAAACAAACAAAAATAAAAAATAATTTGCACTTTTTTTTTTTAAATAATGCCCCAAATATCCAAACACTGCGCCTGCCAATAAAAATCAACATTACGGATTTCTTAATAAGCAAAAATTCAGGGTCCATCGTGCCCAGTTTTACTCCTTTGACTCACCAAAAGGAATCTATTCCAAAGATCGAGGAATTTAAATCGTCCCGAAAGGACCAGGTTCCAGTAGGCTACGGCCATCTCCAAATCTACACAAATGAGACAACTTTGTTCAGATGTTTGTGAATCTATAATATTAGTCAAAAATCTATTGTTAGGTCACAATCCGTGAACTTACCGAGACCCTTCTGGCCAGGATTTTTGGCAAAGTTAAAGGTGAATTGATAGAAGTCCTTGAACTTTCCACTATCTTTTAGCTCTTGTTCTAATCTTGGCAAAAGTGCCTTCAGTTTTTCTGGACTGTCACACCTAGAAAAAAAAGAAAAGAAAAGAAAATATAAGCAGCACATACACAAATCACAACACATGGACAAACAAAACTGTTCTAACATTCAGTGCCCTGAAAGCCTACTCGGACACCTGAGCCTCAAAAGTCAAAACACTGCAACTGTTTCATTGAGTCGTTCCACGAAGACACAGTATACCCAGGCTGTGGGCGGATGTATAAATAGACAGCCTTCCCTCCCTGGAGCAACACTAAGAGAACCGCCATGCGTAGATACTTCAGTAAGAGTGTTTTTGTCCCACTTTAGAGCGTGTCACGTGCCGTTCATGTCAACACTCACCCCAGCTCGGTCATTCCATCCATAAACTCCTTCTTGGTGAACTCACACTGAGTGGCGGCACGAAACTTCCACGCAATAACCAGCACAGAGATGCTGGCTGGATCCAGTGAGAGGTCGTCACAAAACTGCTGGATCCCATCAATACCAATCTTATTCTCATCCTGGGGATCTATCAAGACAAAAACACAGTTTCACTCGAAATACTCAAGCAAGCAGTGTCTGTAACTCTTCTGGAATAAGGATCTTTACACTGTTCTTGTAAACAAAATTACAGCCTTAAACACTGTATTTTAAGATCCTACTTGCCTTTGTAGCGATTGTAGAGCTGTTCCAGCTTCTTACGGTCTACTGAGGTTTTCATGGATTCCTTACAGTAAAGCTCTGGATTCTGAAAATAGTTGTCTGTAGCAACTTCTAGTTTCCAGTCATTCTGTGTGAGACAGTACACGGCCGTTTTCTCCCCAGCCTGTGTGAAGGACATGAACTGCCGTACCTTGTCCCTCTGCGAAGACTTCAGCTTATGCTGTACAAGTACAGGACAGGGGCTGTCAGGCACCGGTGCAATCAAACCAGTCAGTACAGACAGAACCACACAAATGCAGAGCGACACACAGACAAAAACACACAGCGAAACATAAAACTCCACAGGCATTCAGGCAACAGGAAGAAAGACTGGGACACGCTCAGGAATACTCCGGCACATATTTCAAAAGGTTAGTCAGTCACGCCGACAAACGCGCTACAAATTTTGAGCCAAGACGCGCTGGTAGTAATGACGTCCTTTCCAAAAACAAGGTGGGTTTTTCTGAAAGGGGTTGTTATGGATTCTCAAAGCACATGCTGTACCTTGGAGGGCCCCTCAGATAACTACATTCATACTTGTAACATGAGTAGGGACATAGGATGCCATCACAAGGACCCAGAGGTGCAACAAGTCTGGAGTGAAACACAAGCCGCCCCCCACCAGAAATACTCAACAAATACCCCTTACATAAAAATATAGAGTGCACTTTCATTACATAAATACTTATAAGGTGATTTTAATTCATTATGGACAGAGGAACAAAAGAAATTACTCAGTGTGCACTTCTCTTGGCTAAAATCAGTAATGTTCATTTAGAATAATACACCACTGAATTATAGACAGCCATATAACAAGTTTTTATCATATCTTAGACCAAACCTTTCCAGAGATACTTGTGCTAGTGTGCAACTACCATCTCCTCTCCAGCAGAAATTAACCAGCAATCAATCATTAAAGCCATAAATCTAAAAGAAAAAATTGCCAAAAGTTATTTTAGCAGCTCCAAAGTCTAATTTCTACTATGAAAATAAAACGAATAAGTTTGGGATTGTGGACCGTTTGAGGACAAGTCTACCTAATATTTGTGATGCTGTATTCTGATCCAAAAGGTTAGAAAAGCTTTTAAACAGTTCTGTCTATTTTTGCAAAAAATAAATAAATAAAAAATCACCATCCTATGCCATGTCCTCCAACTAGCTGCAGCGTCTGAACACCTCACTGAAGATCAGCATGTCCTCAACCTGAGTTCACCGAGCTGCTAATAACTCCATTACTGATGTAGTCAATAACGATGTATGAAGTCATGTGTCTGTCCCGGTTTGCTGCTCTGGCAGCACGGATTATTGTTCTGTTACAGGAGGGTAACGTTGGGTTAGCATTGTCTTCACAAACACCAGCTAGTAACTTGCACTGGCTAACGTTAGCTGAGTTAGCCTCTCTCTCTGACATTAACGATGGGGTTAATATCACGGGAACAGACTGTCATTGTGGTTACGCGTTAGCCGGGACTTAACTCAAACGGCCCTGTGTGTGTGTGTCTTTGAGGTCCAGCGGCTGACCTGCTCACAGCCGAAGTTACCAGACTGCCAAAAAGGGACGTGTAGCTAATGCTAGCTGCTCTTAAAATATCCAACTGACCTTCCCTGTAATAGCAACGAACACGAGTAAATGGCCACTGTACGCTTGCCAAAACGCGACACATCATGTACTTTAATACCACGACAATAGTCTTGTAAGCAAACCTTACTGGCATTAAATCCAATGCCTGGGTTTGTGTTTATTTTGGTTACCTACCATTTTTACACCCGCTGTTTGACCAGTTTGGTAGTCCGACTGTCGTTCATTATACGCATGCGCGGAAGTCGCCGGATTGCATAAAAAAGATGAGGTCTGCGGTAAAGGCTCCGTTTGATATTTGCATTATTTGCGCTTATTTGATTAGAAAATATGGGCTTGTGCAAGTATTTGTCGCGCAAAGAGAGTTAAAACGACACTTTCAAATACGATGTTATACCAAGTGTAATACACAAACAGGAAAACTCCCTCAAAACTGCATTCAGCACTGTTAAAAATAAAACTCAACCCCACCCTTCACCCGCTACACACACAGACACACACTTGTTGACTGCCAACATCCTCACACACCATCCGCAACACAATACACACTGTAAAACACAGCATCAGTAATCCTCCTTCACGGCACATCACACCTGCCTTGCTCTGTTAGTGGCAGACATATGAACAGCTGACCGAAGAAATTTATTTAAACTGCATTAAAACAACGACTGTTGTAGACATCCAAGATTGTTAGGTGACCCAAAGCCTCAAAAAAAAAAAAAAAAAAAAAAAAAAAAAAAAGTCAGAGCAGCCTTTCTGAAATGCCATTGCAGGGTAAGCACAGGTGTAATAACATTCATCATGGCACTGCTCCATTTAGAAGGGTCAGGGTTTATTGTGCTTGCCAGCTCACTAGAACGACTGATAGACTGAATATAACAGGGTTATAATTGAGTTTAACACTTACATGCTTATTGTGGTATGAGATGTCAAAGTGGTTATTGTGAAAAAGACCTATTTTGATAGCAACCATTAATGAATATGGCTATATTAGCAAGAAAAAAATCTAAAGTATTGTTTGTAGTGCTTTGGAAATGTATTGGGTTATGCTTACAGTGTTTACTGAATAAGATAACTAGCTTTGGAATAGTAAAGTTTAAATATTTTTAATACAAGTCGCATCCCAGACCTATTGAATCAAGAAATCACGTAAATAAAACCTGTGTGACAAAGTAAAGTAGGGTAAAAGACCTCAAACATCAAAACATCATGCAACCATTTAAAGAAACTCCAGAACAGATAAGAAACAAATTCAGTGACATCCATCAGTCTGGAAGGGGTTACAAGGTAATTTCTAGAGCTTTAGGACTCCAATGAACCATGGTGAAAGCCATTATGCATAAAAGAAGAAAACCTGGAACAGTGGCAAGCCTTCCCAGAAGTAGCCGGCCTACCAAATTTACTCCAAGACTGCATTAACGACTCATCTAGGAGGTTACAAAATAACCCAGGACAACCTCTAAAGAACTGCTGGCCTCACTTGTCTCAGTTAAGGTTTATGATTCAACAGTAAGATTTGCATAACTTCAACATTCAACATCAATCACCTCAAGGTGCTTTACATTGTAAAGACCCTACAATAATAAAGAGAAACCTCAAAAATCAAAGCAAGTGCACACTTTGAGCAAGTGCTTGGTGAGAGTGGGAAGGAAAAACACACAGTCTTGTAGGAATGAAGCCTCAAGAAGAACTAATTACTAAAGTTAATTCAGAAAAATTCCAAGGAGAAAAAAACTGCTGACCTAAAAGATCACAAAGGCTAGTCTCACATTTGCCAAAAAAAACCCCATCTTGATGATCCCTAAGACTTTTTGGAAAATATTCTGTGGACTGACGAGACAAAAGTTCCACTTATTGGAATGTTTGAGTCCCATTACATCTGACATAAAACTAATACAGGATTTCAAAAAAAAAAAAAAATGATATCAGAGGATTGGTTTATGCATCAGGACAACGATCCACCCCCCAAACAAACAAAAAAGACAACATCCAAAAACGTTTTTGGAGTGACCTAGTCAAAGTCCGGGCTTAAAGCCGATTGAGATTCTTTGTGATGACCTTAAACATGCCATTAATGCTCTGAAACCCTCCAACGTCGCTGAATTAAAACAATTCTGCAAAGAACACCAAGGCCTTGGTGTTCCCCCAGAAAAGGTGGAAAAGGTAACTAGGGAAAGGGAGTTTTGCTTAGGCTGTTGCCCCCACAACCTGGTGCCAGATACACATAAGAAAATGAATGGATGGATGGATGGATGGATGGATGGATGGATGGATGGATGGATGGATGGATGGATGGATGGATGAATCTATGGATGGAGAAAGTTTACCTTGCCCAGCTTTTCAAGAGTTACAAATACACAACTCATATGATAATTCAAGCAAAGAAAGGCAAACGATTAAACCCTTATGAGCGAAGAAAAACATTTGTGACTACTTTATTAAAAAAAATTGTATGGTAACAGGGTTAAATGAGAGTAACAGGCCTGCACAAGATAACGGGGTTGAACGGATGTATTACTTTTATTTGTAGATTATGTCATACATCTGACAAATAAATACTCAGGACTACACAGAAATGTTGTTTATCTTTATATAATATCTTATATATTTTTTAACATGTTTGAAATGTTTGTTTTATATGTACAGTAACAGGATTGCAAATCAGTGCTGATATTAGAGTTTTCTCAGAAAAGGATGTAAGCTGATAGTTGACTGTGAAAGTCAAGAATAAATATAGAGATATAAACAAAGGAATTAAACTTTTAAATTAATTTCTATTTTGGTAATATAAATATCAAGGTTTGCATTGGTTGGAATGACACAATCTACTCAGAAAAGACTGGAAAAATACAAAATATATCACAGAGAACTGACCTTTCATCTAACCACGGTGTTAACACGCAGCTCAATCGTGTCACTGATTTTTTGTCAAGTCACTCACTGTTTAGGCTGCACATAGGGTTGCAGTGCGTAATGACTCTTCTTTAATATATAATATAAGTTGATGATGAACAAAATCAAAACAAGAAAAAAAGTGGATTTATAACTATTTTTAACTGTTATAAATTAGTTATTGAGAATTTGGCAAGAGAAAAAAAATGCTATTTTGATAGTTCTCAAGAGCTATTTTGCATTTAAATGATATTTTGGAATTGAACCACCTTCACACTACAAATGTATGTTGTAGTCCTTTGTGAGTGGATTATATTCAAATTCATATGTGTGTGTGTGTGTGTGTGTGTGTGTGTGTGTGTGTGTGTGTGTGTGTGTGTGTGTGTGTGTGTGTGTGGAGTGGGGGCAAAGAAAATCTCCTGCATTTGTACGATGGCTCACTAACAGTGACAAAAGTGAGTGTTAAGACCTCTCCAGTGCACTTGCTATCACTGTTATTTGCACCAAATCAGGTGAAATTGTTTCACAATGACTCATGGCTTCCTAACTGAACAGATTTGCATCCCTGGAGATTAACTAACTTTGTGTTAAACCTTCGATACTCTGACCCCTTACTTATTTCACGTCTTGTCATATTAACACATTTTTTATGGCGCACTCCTGTGCAGCAGACGGCGCTACATGTATCACGAGGGCTCTGGTATCCACCAATCCAAAGAGCTCCAGGTTGTGGGCATGAACTATTTTGACCGCTTTGCTTTCGTCTCATTCGTGCTGTCCAATCAAGCTCCACTAAAGCGAGGCACCGCCAAGATCAGATTGTGAGAGACGCTGCTGTAGCAAGGCTAACGGAAAGTCGATAGGAAAGGCTAGCGAGCGATCTGTTAACCTGTAAGGTGCACCGGTAAGCAGCATCTACTCAACTGCAGCTTGTCACTCAGCTGACGCATATGATAGCACTGACGTTAAATATCTGTATGACCGTCTATTGTTTGTTAAGTATATAGGAAAAAAAATGTTACCGCCAATAAATACAAAGCTAACCGTCGAGGTAAACTTGTAGCTAATTCTGGGGTTGTCGATGACAGCTGGGGTTTAGCTTCTGTGCTAACCCACTAGCTAGTCAGTGGGCTAACAAAGCGCTGAAGCACCTACTTCTTGAAGTGCAATCGCGAGCTAGCTCAGTGTTAAAATAAACATTTTAATAATAAAGTAAAGTACCTTTTGCATTGCATTTAATATATCCTCTTTCAAGTCGCTAACTTACGGCATGTAGCTGACGGTAACGAAGTGAAGAGCAAAGCTAGTTTTTGCGGTTCATGATGATTGTAATCGACCTGATTACAGTAACGTACTTGTATTGGATCCATATGCAACAGTTCGTTTGGAAGCGAACCTTATAAAAACTAATATTTAAGTTTTAGACACCTCAAAATGGCCACCTTTCTGTGAATTTAGCGTCAGGAAAGTATTCGTAAGGCTCTTCGTGTTTTATTAAGAACAAATAAGAAAGGTTACGCGATTAAATGCGTGGAATAATAATAATAATAATGGTAATACTAATAAGTCGAGGGTTTAAATGTAACTTCCAGACAACAAAGCGTGTTATTCATTAGTTAGCTATGTGTTTTGATACTGGTTACTACACTGGCAAAAGGAGGTCAGCGGTTGACAATAAAACGCAATCAACTCACGGAGTATATACGGCTACCTGCAACTGGTATTTTAGAAGTTGTGGTTAACTGTGGCAAAAAAATTTATCGTCTGGATAAAATCCACCTTGCTGGCATCGATGGCAAACTTTGTTTACTTTTTCAGTCTCTTTGACTTGGAAACGATCACTCTTTGTACAGCTAGCACACAGCAAGTTATGCAAATCCTGTCATGGCTTGTTGTATTAAAAAATAAGCTTAAAAGTGAAATACTCAATGTGAATACATTATTTCGTACTTCAAATGAACTATATAATTGTTAAAAAGTATCTCGACATTTCTTAGTTTGTTTCCTGTTTAGTGGGGATTTAGACCTCCTCTTCCTCCATTCTCAAATGCCAACAACAACAGCCGTCGAGGAGACAGAGTGCACTCGTAAGCGCATACAGTCACCACAGTGAAGCTCATTCATCGTGCGAAAGGCACGTTCACTATTTTAAGTGTTAACCCATGCTGAAGTGTAGCTGGGATCTGCAGCACGGAACCAATAATCGCAACATTTCTACATGAATCGTCTCAGAGCGTGCAGGAGCTAACTAGTAAGCTAAGACCAGCAAGCTGGGTCTACCGCTAGCTGTTAGCAGCTAGCTGCGTCCAACAAAAGATTGTTCGTGCTAATCGACATATAATATGACCGCTGTTACAGTATCATGCAGCCACAGTGCCTGGAGCCATATAGTGCCTTCTCTGTTGCGACATTATCAGTTTAGCGCTGTTGTGATAAAGTTCGCTTGTTTGCGTGACCTGTAGCAGAAGTTGGACGGTGCCTCTCCTCCGGACGTGCTCGGTACCTGAAGTAGGCCTTGTGCACACTTAGCGTAGTAAAAGTTGTGAGCATCAAGGGATGGCTTAATATGGTTTCCTGCATAAAAAGAACACTTAAAAGTACTGCTCGGTGGCTCGTTCACGTGAGATTGGTGTGAGAAGCGTACATGTCTGCGCATTTTGGATAATAAAACAAACAGTGACGCTAACATTGGTGATGTAGTTAGCTTTCTACAATGTGCTCTTAGCAAGCAGACCAGATGGGCCTTACTTCAGAAATAAGTTTAAATTTCCTCTCCAAAACAAAGTGAAACACAGCTTAGCTTGGGAAACAGTATCGGGAAATATAATGTTTGGGTCAAACTGCAATTTTGTCATTATTTAAGTAATAGTTTGTTCTCTTTCTGTTTGCAGGGGTCTGAATAGTGACTGGCAGAAGAAAAGTCTTTTTAACCTAAAGCATACCTCTTTTCGGTCCTTTGGGATCATGGCTAAAGATGTAAGTAAATATATACATGGTTTCATGAGAAACATCAGGCTATTTCTGCGGTGTCACTTAAGTACTGTAGCTAATTTGGGTCCTTCAGTTCACTGGCTGCACTTAGTCTTGTAGTGTTTTCTTTTCTTTTTCTCTTTAAATAGACTGTGGGATTTGTTTAGTGACTTCATAGTGGAGTGGTTTATACATTTGCCTTACAAAAGATCCCCTGTTAGGTCCTGGAAGGTGACATAGTTCCATTGAATCAGGAAGGGCATCCGGCGTTAAAACTGTGACAAATCAAACTTGTGCAACTCGCTGCGGTGACCATTCGTAAATAAGGCATCAGCCAAAAGTAGCTTCTACTGTATGGAGTTTGTTTAACTTGACTCGTCTTCAATTCTTTGGTTTCTGTAGTATATTAAGTTGTTCTCTTTTACAGGCTGGTCTAATTGAAACCAATGGAGAGCTAAAGGTTTTCATCGATCAGAATCTGAGCCCTAGTAAAGGTATATTTTATGTATATTTTACAGAAATTGTGCATATGTGATATGCAGGGCTTTCTAAGCAACATGTACAGTCTAGTTTAAGAGGCAGCAGAGCTGTTTGTTGGTAGGTGGACAATAGGGGGCAATGGTGTTTCATTCAAAAGCTTCCCTCATTAATGATCTTCTCATGTCTCCTATAAGGTGTCCTGTCCTTGGTTACTGTCCAGCCCACAGCTGCCCCTGTGGCCAAACAGCTACTACCCAAAACCCTTGGGCCATCCAATGTGAACGTCGCTACACACATGCAAAATGTGCCACACATGGTGAGTGAGGTCCTGTTAAGTCAGCATTATGTGGTTTCTTTTCTCTTAAGGCGTAGAAACCCTCAGCAAATTTAAAGAATGCTTTGGCTCTGCTAAATATTAGCTAGATGAATTTTTGTAGGGTTTTACTCTGCTTTATATGAATGTTGTATAAGCCCCCTCCATTATCATTGTGAGGTGACCGGGGAGAGGGTAGCTGGAGGCAGTTGATCCTAAGCTCATCAACTCTACAGTCAGCAGGATTACACCCATCATCCCATTATGTACAAGGAATGTATACATAACGGAAATCAGCTTAGATATCACCTTACTAAAGGAATAGATCACCCGTCTTCAAGATGCCTCACATTGCTGTTAGGGATGCAGTTTTTTAAAGCTGTGTCTTTAACTGTCATCAGCCCAATTCAGCATCAGGTTTTTATTAGTCATCATAAATGACTGAAATTCTAAAAATGTCTTATTTCTCCCTTAAAGCTGTATTCAAACAATCGCCAATGATGATTTTCATGACAAACCAAATATTTTGCTTACAAAGTCAAATTCTGTCAAATTAAATAACTGTCATTTAACTTTACTGCTTCACCTGTCAGCTATCTAATGCAAGGCCAAATGTATTTAAATCATTCCTTATTGCACTGAGGGT
This sequence comes from Rhamphochromis sp. 'chilingali', assembly GCF_963969265.1. Classification (NCBI taxonomy): domain Eukaryota; kingdom Metazoa; phylum Chordata; class Actinopteri; order Cichliformes; family Cichlidae; genus Rhamphochromis; species Rhamphochromis sp. 'chilingali'. The sequence goes on along the minus strand of NC_137941.1, from coordinate 21,707,279 downwards.
AGTTATAGCTTTCTGCAAGGTATCCTCAAAATGACAGAAATCAGCAGAAGATGCGTGTCCTAAAGAGAGTGAACAGAGTCCCACCTTGAGTTTATGCTCAGTGTGAATTGGTTCTTGTAGTTAAACATAAAATATTTAAGTGTGAGGCTTTAGAAGAAATATTACATGTCAAGATTTGAGTACATGAGGTTTTAGAGGAGAAACTCATTGTTGATGACAACAAAAGCATGACTATCAGTGTGTGTTCTTTCTCTTCTCTGTGGTCTTCCTGTAGGTGATTGGAACACCCCAGAGGCCTACCGTATCGAACACCATTTTGGTAAACAGTCCACACACACCCAGTTCCCAGTTCCTCACACAGAGTCAACCAGCCGATGCCTCTCCTTGGTCATCAGGGTAAGGCTTCAAATTGCCCTTAAGATTTTAAGCTTGGGACATTATTGGTGAGCTCTGTCCAGATTAAGCTAAGCATTTTAGAATGGGTCAAGTCTGATAGCTATTCATAGCAATAATAAAAAATAAAAAAAAGTGAATGCCAGATTGCCACACATCAGTGTGTTTGTGTTCATAGTGACGTGGGCTCGTTTTTTTTTTTTTTTATGTTTGCAGAAAACGTGGGAAGAAAGGGGAAAAGAATGGGAAGGGCTTGAGGCATTTTTCCATGAAGGTGTGCGAGAAGGTGCAGAAGAAAGGAGTGACCACGTACAATGAAGTGGCAGATGAACTGGTGGCAGAATTCAGCTCATCAGACAACCACATGTCACCGAATGACTCAGTGAGCACTGCCGCTGTGTGATACTGTCTCAGTGATGCAGACTGATTACTCCTGATGAAGATATTTTAATTCTAAGATATATTTTTTAATGTTTTGAATTGCGTCTTTTTTTTTCTCTCTCATTTCAGCATGTGTATGACCAGAAGAACATTCGGCGACGCGTTTATGATGCACTTAACGTGCTTATGGCCATGAACATTATTTCTAAAGAGAAAAAAGAAATCAAGTGGATTGGTCTACCCACCAACTCAGCGCAAGAGTGCCAAAACCTAGAGGTAGAAACGCACAGCGAAGACAGTCACTCCTGCTTTTGTTACCAGTGTTAAAACGCTTTTATTTCAACTGTAGGTGGAGAGACAAAGGCGGCTGGAGAGGATTAAGCAGAAACAATCACAGCTTCAGGAGCTCATACTGCAGGTTGGATTTGAGTGCTGGTACTTGTGTGATCAAAGGGGGGCTACAATTATAGTCTTTATAGTGGTAATTGTGCATCAGGGCTGCAGAAGACGCTTCATAAATACCCCACGAACTGATTGGCCTCTTTAGATTGCTTTTGTCTGCGTTTTGTCTCTTTTTGTGATGCTGGATCATAATGAATCAGTAATAAACAGAAGTTCTTCTCATTGAATCTCTATATATGCAAGTAGCACATGCAAAATGGCAACTTAAAATTGTTACAATGTAAAAGAAAAAATTAGTATTTAAAAAAAAAAAAAAGCATAAATATATCCAAGAATGCTGTAGTGCTACACTTAGTTCTTTGCAGCTGTTTGAGTTTTAACTTGTCTTTGATCTTGTCTTACAGCAAATAGCTTTTAAGAACCTGGTTCAGAGGAATAGGCAGACAGAGCAGCAGGCAAACCGACCTCCACCTCCCAACTCCATCATCCACCTTCCTTTCATTATTGTCAACACCAGCAAGAAAACTGTCATTGACTGCAGCATCTCCAATGACAAGTGTGTGATCATCAGCTCTGTTATTTAAAATGCTGGCACTTGGAATAATTTGTAACTGGGGGGGGGAAAGAAATTATCCAAAAAGTGGGGGAGGTGTTCACATTTTCATCGAGGCGCTGGTAGTGCTTCACCGGGCTGTATTTATTAGGGCTTTAATAAATAGTTGCGGAACAACATGTACTTGACAACAGCCCGTCAGCCACATAAGCTGCTTTATTTTTTCTAGCCATGTGACATGATTGTATGTAATACCTTGGAGCTGCATAGGTGGGAAACTCAACTATAATTGCAGGTTAATTGTGTTCTGGTTCTTGGCAAATAAGCTAAAAGAGGCTTGGAAGCCTTCTGTCAGTGCAAAGCCATTATAGTGTGGTATCAAGATGTGCATTATAACAATAACTAGAATCTCCTCATTTTTAACTCAACATTTCAGTGTGTATAGGATTAGTGGCTGACTTGAAGAAGTAAATATGAGGCCTTCCCACATGCAACTAAACCAGGGGTGTCCAACTCCAGGTCTCAAGGGCCGATGTCCTGCAGGTTTTAGATATCACCCTGGATCAGGACACCTAAATCAACTGATTAGTTCATTACCAGCCTCTGGAGAACTTCAAGACATGCTGAGGAGGTAATTTCGTCATTTAAATCAGCTGTGTTGGATCAAGGACTCATCTAAAACCTGCAGGGCACCGACCCTTGAGGCCTGGAGTTCGACACCCCTGATCTAAGCTAATCCCCGCTTTGTAGATTAACTTTATTTTGAAAGGAATACTAGTAGCTGTCCTCAACGGGCTAACTAAAATACTGAAGAACCTTTGGCTAATTTCTTCTTAGCCAAAGGTGTTGAAAATGGGACCCATGTTCTATTCTATTCAGTATGCTGTCCTTGATTTGGTACCCATGATCTTCTTTAAAATTAGAACGAACACTTGTTTGGATAATTGACCCTTTCCCATTTTTCCACTCTTCAGGTTCGAGTATTTGTTTAACTTCGACAGCATGTTTGAGATCCACGATGACATCGAGGTGCTAAAACGTATGGGCATGGCCTGCGGCTTGGAGGTGGGAAAGTGTTCTCCAGAGGATCTGAAAATCGCACGTAGCCTGGTGCCCAAAGCTCTAGAGCCTTATGTTATAGGTAAGTGACCAATATCCCTATGAGTTCGGCCCCCCTACCCCCCCTGGAAATTACGCCCCTGGTACTTGGTGCAGTTGTGAACACAGTAATCACACTTGGATGGGGACCAAACAATTGGACCAAGACCCTTTGGAGCAGCGGTCTCCAACCCCTGGGCCACGGACCGCTACCGGTCCGTGAGTCATTTGGTACCGGGTCGCAAGAGTTGAGGCTCAGGTGGGAAACTTATGGTTTTCAGAGTTTTTATTAGTTTCTATCGTTTTTGTTTTTTTAATCATTTTTATCGTTAACTCTGTTTCCCTGGGTCTTTTCCCCTGTGGTGCAAAAAAGGTTGGGGATCGCAGCTTTGGAGGGCAGGGTCTTGGGACACTTTATAAAGAAAATAAAAAAAAAAAAAAAAAAAAAAAAAAAAACCTCCAGTGCGGCTTATGGTATGATGATCTGACCTAACTACCAGGTCTGCATTTTCTGAAAATGAGTGAAAAACAGCTACACGTTTACAAACTCGTCAACTCGGTCTAGAGTGAGAGGTGAGAAAAACAAGCTTAGACAGAAACTGCTTCAAAGGGTTAGTCTTCATCTGCAGTTAAAGTAGGCAAGAATCTGATTGTGCTTTCTGAATCCCTTTGTTCTATATCTCTTATCCCCACTCAGGTCTGCAAATAGTCGAAGGTCTTCATTCTAATTCATTTTCTCTTTATCCAGAAATGGCCAAAGGTCCCATCAGTAACGTCTACATCACTGGAGGTTCCTCTGCTAATGGAGCCCGTTACCCTGCAAACAGGTAAGAGTTGCTAAATGTGATGTAGCTCTAATGTGCACACTGCTTTTTCTAACATTTCCCCATCCTCTTATGCAGTGATGGCTGCACTGATGGCACCATGGCGTCCAGTTCAAACGATTCTCACTACAGCGGGTCTCGTGTGGAGACTCCAGTGTCTTACATGGGGGATGACGACGATGAGGATGAGTACGATGAGAATGACGATGAAGACTAACCTCCCTACACCTCGCCACTCCAACAAGCACAGTCTTCAAAACCACCCTCACCGTGGGAATTTAGTCCACTGTCGTGTGTGCTTTTTTTTTCTTTTCTCCCCTCCGCCCTGTTTACCTGTATTTCTGTCTGGCTTTCTCAGGGGTGTCGATGAAAATTAAAAGAACAGAGGTGTTTGCACCCACCTTTTTCTGCTCCTGAGTCACCTGCACCACAGCTCAGTGGGAGGTGTCGTCCAAGGGAACTGTAGTCTTTGTCCCTGCCACCTGAAGTCTTTGTCTAATCCACTTCTTAATAAGCCATCCCACTAAAAAGCAACTCTAAGGCCTACTGCTGTTGGAGAATGTATAATGTACCCGTTTGACTTATAATTTTTTTTTCTGCAGTTGCATATGGCAGACATGATCAAAATGTTCCAAGGTGGCCAAAGTGTCTGCTGTGAGATGTGTTGTTAGTGCAACACCATGGATTCGGAATGGCTTAACACAGATGCCACTGCATCACAGTATGGGGCTCCATCACATCTCGTCATGCTTTGTTTGTTTTGTTTTGGTTTTGTGTTCTGAGCAATTTGAAATGGTTTCCCGATTGTTTTTGGGCTGGCTTCCTTCTGTTCCGTAGGCAGCTGCTTTCCTGATCTTCTTTGCTAGTTTTATTTGTATTCCAGAGTTGAGGAATTCTCCATCACCGCCCTGTTAATGCCTTGGTAGTGTTTACAAAATAATGGCAGCAGCGAGGTAAAGACTTTCATAACCCAGGCTCCTAGGTAAATAAGCTTTCTTTGTTAATTACATATATGAATCCTACAACAATTGTAGCTTATAGTTTCCTTTAGAGGCCAGTGGTAAAGATAGACCTACAAAAATTATTGATGTAACAATGTGTGGTTGTATAGGTCTTTATGTACACCCTTCAAAGATCTCCCTTTTAAAACTGAGCAACACGTGTACTGACTCTTCTAAATACCTTTTTCTGTAATCTAATATAAGTTTGCAAATTAAATATAGATTGTTTTAATAAGTTTGTATCCACAATTCATGATTTTTCTGGGGTTGGGGTAAGGTCGACTGTCTGTTGGGTTGGAAACAAAGTTTGCTTAAATAGTAATATGAGAGGTGAGCAGAAGGCGCTAGAAACGTCTAGCTGGGTCGTTGTCTCAACCCTGTCTATTAAAAGAACTGGGGAAGGAAACTAGCTCGGTTTTTAAAGAAGTTGACTGCTTGTCAAAAGAAAACCACAAGGGATACACTGCTTGGATGCCTAACACTTGGGAAAAGGATGCCTGACAATGATTATGCTGCTGCAGTGTGATTGGTTCTTACATTATGCTAGTTTGCTTTCTGTCAGCAGTTTTTAATTAGATTTGGCCAAAAACTGTGGATACACTGCAGATACTGGAATATTGGGGGGGGGAGCATTTATTTTAGCATCTGTTAATTCTCTGATAAACCGGATCCTGTGACTTGTTTAGAGCTGTTGAGTTCTTTTAATTCAGAAATCCTGGAAGACTAACAGTTTATCTAATTTTGGCTCTGGAATCCACCATAAAAAATACAAAATAACACACAGATGTGGTTGGAGGGAGTTTGCTTAAATTTAATTAAACTGTAAAATTACACCAATTTTATACATGGGCCCCAATGAAATAAAGAAAAATTACAAATGACTGAAATCTATAAAACTATGGATATTACAAAGAATGAGTTTTGCCATTTTTGATATCTTGCCCAACCTCCTTCGATTGTTTGTTCGTGGGTTTTTCTACCTAATTTGGTTGGTTTGGAATTGTCATTGCATAACTTTCCACTTTACCTTTGTCCAAACACATTTGGGTTGCTCTTGCATTAACGTTTAATTCACTGTTTTAAGCTTTGCTGCGTTTGGCTGAAGACAGTAAAGCTCTGTACGATTCAGAATTCATCTTGCTGCTTCTGTGTTTTGTCACATCATCAATAAACAGTCGTGAAACCAGTTCCAGTGGAAGCATGCATGTCCATACATTACACTGCCTCCGTTGTGTTTGGATTATGTAGTATGCTTCGATTCATATTCTGTCCCACGCCTCGTCCATCCTGTTTTGTTTTGTTTCTCCCTCCCATCATTCTGTTACAGGCTGCTGTTGTAACTGTCCAACAGTGCTGTTCCTCAGTATGATTTGGGTCAGTTGTCCATCCACAGTTCACAAGAATCACTACTTCTCCTACAGTGCTAGTTAGTTTTTTACTTGTGCACAGCTGTCACCCAGTGGGTCTTTAACCTGTTCTCATGATCATATTCATAATGGATTGTGAGCCAGATTAGGCGCTACTTTGATGTTCTTGTTGTAGATGGTTTTGGTCAAGTCTGTATGTTCTTTCATGGGCTCTTTATGGTAGACAGGGACCATTCCTTTGACAGGATAGGTGGTGTTTGTCTTTACCATGGAAAGGATCCTGTGATCATCCCGCTCTATTTTTATTCTGTTTACTAAGCATTTTCACTAGTGCGTTTTGTGTTGTTGTTGTTGTTTTTGTTTTTTTGCTGTCAAAGAGTGGCCTGTTTAATTTGCATTGAGGGCTCATTTGAACATATAGAATTTGAAAGCTGCCGTTTCCAGCAGCAGCTTCCAGAAGTGCTATACTTGAACGTGTTGCCTTTACCTGCTTGATTTATGACAAAATGACAGGATTAGACAGGTACATTCTGGGTAGGATCTCATAAATTGCCGACAACAAGAAAAAGCAAATTCCTTCCATCCATAATGGAACCTGGGGGACTGAACACACTGTTCTTGCAACCTGAACTAGATATATCGCCATTCAAAGTTAAATAAGACACTTCTGAGGATCATCCTTATGTAGGGCCTGCTTTAAACAGTGTTTCTTTGCTGACTCGTGGCTAATGGAGTGATCTCAAAGACTTCTCTTGGCCTTACATTTAGTATTTAGCCATATTTTCCATTTTAAATGCAATATTTTGAAACTTTTAATATTTTTCCCTATGCTGCCAAACCCTATTGGCTGTTAAAAACATCCCAGTGCATTTCAGCATTTGGTAGGCCTTTTGGGTTATCTCAAATATTATTCCTCATTCAAACTGAAGCTTTAATGTGAAGCAGAGTGGTGCTTATAGGCTGTATGAACTGCTAACTGGTTTGCCAGTTGACTGGTAATATCCTGCATATATGCTGCTTGTGTTGTTCTGTTCCAGCATGTGCTCGCACACTTTGTCTGGGGCATTGGGGTGTTAATGGATTACTGAAAGGTGTTGACTCAGGTGTGTGTGTGTGTGTGTGTGTGAGAGAGAGAGGGTGGTACAGTGCTCAAAGTGTGCTGGGATCTAGTTCAGTCTCCAGTTCCCGTTTGTCTCTCATGCTCCCTCTGCCACTCTGCTGTGATCTGTCTCCTGTTCTCTCAGTCTTGCTTCAGCCTGTCCTCTTTTTCTTCCTCACCCCTGCGCGTTAGTTGGCAGCATTTACCGTTCACCGCCTTTCTCTCTTTGCGATGTCTTCTTTTTGCATTGCTTAACAGTCACTTACCCTCAACATGGATATCGGAGGACTCACAACCGTGGTAGCAAATTCTGCTTACATCAATGCTCGTGGAAGCATCGATGGCTCTAATCCAGCAGCAGCTCGGGATAAAAAGTACCACTCTCGCCTCAAATTGCCCCACATCACTGTGTGCGAGGGTCTGAAGGACACCCTAGATTTATCCTTTGACTCAGTCTGTGTTGAACAGCCAATTGGCAAACGTCTCTTTAGGGAATTCTTGGACGCAAACAAAGAGTATCACGGGGCATGTCGCTTGTGGAAAGACATCGAGGACTATGACCTGGCAGAGGACTCTGAAAGGGCAAAAAAAGCTTCGAAGTTAGTTCAGCGTTACATGGACCCCTCTGCCAAACACTTCTGCCCGTTCCTCAGTGAGGACATCATAACGAAGGTGAAAGAATCCCTCGAGGCTGTAGGTGATGATTTGTTCTCTGCAGCGCTGGCCAAGACTTTGGACTATCTGCGCGAGGCCCCCTACACTTTCTTCCTGGAGAGCATGTACCTGAAGAGGTTCCTGCAGTGGAAATGGCTGGAGATGCAGCCCATGGATGAAGAGTGGTTCCTCGATTTCCGTGTGCTGGGGAAAGGTGGGTTTGGAGAGGTGTCTGCCTGTCAGATGAAAGCCACGGGAAAACTGTACGCCTGTAAGAAACTCAACAAGAAGAGGCTGAAGAAGAGGAAAGGCTACGAGGTGAGAGAATTAATGTCATTTGCTCGATGCTCATTTACTGAACATGCCTTTGGCTTTTTGCCTCCCCCAGTGGTGGAAGAAAACCATTTTAAATGGGGGCAAAATCACAGCATCGAAATACTTTGTGAGAAAACATTTATCAACAACGTAGAAGATCTCATCAGGCAGAGTATTTCCTCTAACAGGATTATAATTATTCATACATTTATATAATAACATGGCTTTCATAATGCAGCTCCTATCTGGGGATATTTGAACTACTACCCGAGTAACTGCCACGACTAACACAACACACTGACATAGTCATGCATAATTCATCTGTTCATTCTTTTTTGTATTATCTGAAGTAAAAGTTACTGCAAACTACTAGTAAACAAGGTAAAACGAACAAAACATACTTCAGACCCTAATGAGCTTTTGCAGATTTATAATATCTGTTTCAGCTGGATGGTAATAAATATATTTAAAAATGAAATGGCTTTCTCTCCATGTAATGAGATGTGGAAATTGGAAGCTCTAAGGGAGAAATTTTATAACAACCTAAAAGTAGAATTAGTTTTGACCGTATCAGTTATTTATTTTATCACTGTGTAATGAGTGGCATCCTTTGGATTTATACTTTGGAGTAAGTGCCTTCCACTGAGCAGGGCTGCAATGGTGCTAATCATCTTTGTCCCTGCCTCTGTCTCATTTGGCTTTAGCCTGCAGTATTAAACACTGAGACAGGGATAGAGTGATTACTGGGAGCTTTATGGAAAAGCTCTTCTGAAGGGAACTCCTTGGCGCTGTTGCATTTTGCCCTTGACTTGTCCGAGGTCATTCTCTGAAGTGTATACCTGAACCTCTCCTCCAAATGGCACACACAATGAGACAAACATTACAGTTTGGTTCAACCTGAGCAACGAAACATCCATTTAGTTTCACATTGTTATTCTTAATTTAAAAGATGGCATGTGAGCATTTTTCAAAGTTGTCTTTCCTATTTGTTTCCTGTAGGGGGCGTTGGTGGAGAAATGTATTCTTGAGAAGGTTCACAGTCGCTTCATTGTGTCGCTGGCATACGCCTTTCAGACAAAGGAGGAGCTTTGTCTGGTCATGACCATCATGAATGGAGGAGATCTCAAGTAACTTTGTTTTGAAGCATGAACATCTGGCTGTAGCACACACCCCTTAACCCTTATTAGCATGTTGTTGCTTTAGTTGCAGCCTAAACTTCTATAATCTTTAAGTATCTCCTTTGCCAGCGAAGCAAAGGTTATTACAGAGATGTTGAAGTCCGCTGTAATGTGCTGGAAATGACATTCACCCAGATGTGTCAGTGTTCATCTGCAGACTTAGTGTAACAAGTGCAGAGTCAGATTATGCACAATTTCAGCTAAAATATAAAGTATTTGCCTTTTTAGCTCAGATTACTTAGAAAGCAAGACAATAGATTTTTTTTTTCTTATTTAAAGCAAACATCCTTTAATCCTAGAAAATCAAATTTTAATGCTTACAGTCTGCACACGTAGAACCAGCAGCGTATGGGCATGCTTAAGATGTAAAACACTGCAAATGTGTGCATATTGAAGGCCTTTAATAATTCGCCTTGGCTTATCTGTTCCCTGTAGGTACCATGTTTACCTGGTGGATGAAAACAACCCAGGGTTTGATGAGCCTCGAGCCTGTTTTTACATTGCCCAGATCATCCAGGGCTTGGAGCACCTCCACCAGAAAAGAATCATCTACCGAGATCTCAAACCAGAAAATGTGCTGCTTGATAATGACGGTAATACATTATAATCACATTTTTGGAGAATAATATGATTATGAGCTAATAATATATGTTTTTTTAAATCACAACAGGGAATGTACGTATATCTGACTTGGGTCTTGCTGTGGAACTAAAAGAAGGCAAAACCATGACAAAAGGCTATGCTGGGACTCCAGGTGGGTCTCATCTGCACCCACTGAGAAATCTGTATGCAGGTTCACGTTTAAGGGTAATCTTGCAGGTTTAATTTTTAATTGTAGCTCATCTTGTCGTTGTTTTTATTTTTATTTTTTGCAGGTTACATGGCACCAGAGATGCTAAAGGGAGAAAAGTACGACTCCTCCGTTGACTACTTCACTCTTGGAGTGACTTTATATGAGTTCATGGCTGCTAAGAATCCGTTCAGAAACAGAGGAGAGAAGGTGAGAGTCTAAACTGCAGGTGGTACTTTCTGTGCAAAGAAAGCAGACAGAGGAAAGAAGAGGTTTAGAAGCTGTTGATCTTCTTCTCAGGTGGAACGTGAGGAGATGAAAGAGCGTATGCTAACTCAGGTGGTGACCTACACTGACAGCTTTAGTGAGCATGCAAAGTCGTTGTGTGATGGGCTGCTGGCCAAGGAGGTGGATCAGAGGATGGGTTTTAAGAATGGATGCTGTGACGAAATCAGAGCACATCCATTTTTCAGCGGCATTAACTGGAGGAAACTGAACGCAGGTAACCTTTCGATATTTGCTCAAGATCTTTTTGATTTAGGAAAAAGTTTGAAGCCACTAACCATTTAATGTGGTGCTTAATTCAAATTTGTCACTTTATTTCAGGAATTCTACCTCCTCCTTTTGTCCCTGACCCCAAAGTGGTGTATGCTAAAAGTCTGGATGACGTCGGGGCATTCTCCTCTGTGAAGGGGGTGGCATTGGAAGATCCTGATAAGAACTTTTTTGACGAGTTCTCCACGGGCAACATCTCCATTCCTTGGCAAGAGGAGATGATCGAGATGGGAATTTACGGAGAGCTCAACGTTTGGGGCCCTGAAGGCACCATCCCCAACGATCTCCGCAGGGAGTCCATACTAGAGCAGCCAAAGTCATCGACGTGTTGCTTATCTTAGAGTCACTAACACGCGTGAACTGCACAGACTTTCGTTTCTTTAGAGCATGCGGCATGAAGACACCATGAGAGACACCAGTCGGTTCTGAACTTTGTGATCGCACACTGAAAAAGTTTATGTCGACATGGGAACAGCAAGAATAGACTGGAGGCGGACTTCCAGCCTGAAATGAACTTGATCATAGATTTAGGTGTTGAAAAATTCCAAATTGCTGACATCTGTCATCTATTGTCCCTTCAGTCTTCTGCCCCTCATCTCCTTTCACCATCAACCTGCTCACTTACTTCTCTTTATATGTATATGTGATGAATTATTGTAAAGCTTTTAGATTTAAAATGCATTAAAAAAAAAAAAATCCCATTTTGGAGCCAGGGTTTAGTGATGTGTTATCTTTGGTGCTAAGTGACAGTTACATGTTGACCATGTAAGAGCTGCATATCTGCTCCTGTAGGGTTCATGCCACTTAATAGAAGGTGTCTTTTTTTCTTAGTGTTTAATACATACTAAATGCTAACACATCAGAGATGCAAAGTCTCGTGCCTGTGGAACTCTTTTTCTTAAGGGGTTTATTTCATGGGTTTTGATGACTTTCGATGGTTTTATGACTATTCCAGCGCAGAGTCACTTTGATAAGTTTATGTAGTCTAGATAGTGTGAGACAAATATGAGTATAGGATGAATGTTTACGGTAAAATTATTTATTTTCAAGAACTGTCGGACTGAAGTTGAAATATCAAATATTTGGGACAAAACACCCCAAATCTGGCAAATAAAATAGCTTATTGAAACTTGAGTCAGGAACTTCATTTCTGCTTAATGATGGTTATAGCACTGTCCAGGAATGTAAGCACAGATCAGAACCAGGCGTGGAATATCTTTCATAACCTTTGACATCACTGGAAGCTCCCACTCCTAAAGCCTCCTTGTCACTCCTTTGCCATGGCTTTATAAATCCTGATCTCCTGCTGCGGCAGCTCGGTCAGCAACGTGGTGTTAAAATGGCTCTTAAAGCACTCTGTGAACCTCAGGTCTGACTGGAACCGGATCTTGTTGGCCCACAGCAGCGTTGTTTGACTTCCTGGTGGGCAAAAGTGACGCATAGTTTTCAACAGTTCTTCAAGGCAGTCGTGGTGATAGACCACATCAGCTGCGAGCACGAAGTCGTAGTGGTATGATGCATAGGGGAAGTCTCGATCCAGGTCCTGACCCCAGGAGAGAGCAACCACTTGAGGGGTGTAGCGGCAGCGGCCCCTGGTGTTTCGCAGCAGGTTGAAGGTCAGGTTAGATAATATGTCTGGCAGATCTGTTGCCGTCACCCAAGCACCTGGCAAAAAGTGGGTTGAAACGCAAAACAACAGAGACATCAAAACATAATGATTATTTTTTTAAATTTTGTAATTATTGTGCATTTTGTTATGGAAGCTTGTTTCCCCCTCTAAAAAAAAGAAAACTATTCCTAACTGGCAGTCAAAACTTCAAGTTATTTTCTCAATTTGGTAAATATATTTTTTTAAATAAAAGCAACAATTCTTAACTTGTGGATAACAAAAAACTAAACTAAATATAAACTTACAGGCTGCTTTGAGTTTTTCACTAATTATAGTTTCTGCTGAACCAGTAGCAAAATGATTTACTCTAATTGTAAGGAATTTTGGTGAGCAAGCTGAAGTTGCATCGTTTTTGTTTTATTTATTTATTTTTTTCCAAGTTTTTTACTTTAAATTCAATCATTTTATTTTATTGGGAATAAATGAAACCTTTGTTTCCACTCTGGGCTTAATGGAGGGGCTTATGGATAACAGCATCAATCCAGTGATCGCTGTATCCATAATATATCTAAGTTACAACCCCTCTGTTGTATGCAGTACAGGAGAACTATGTGGGAGGATGGTCGTTGTGCTTTAACAATGAATTCCAGTGTTTTTAGTTGCGTCATGACTTTTCCCGCGAGTTCCATCACCAAGCTGAAATGTAACTTTTGCATAAAAGCAGAAATATGAAATATTCAGTGCACACATTATGCGCGAGTGGGAATTAACCCTTTATGGATTTTTCTTTGTCTTAAAGCCAAGAATATCACCACTTAACTAAGTCCTAAGCAGAGATGGGCAGTAACGCGTAACTTGTAAATAATTACTTTTGAAAATAAGTAATCAGTAAAGTAACGGGATTACTTTTTGGGGGGAAGTAATCAGTAATTAGTTACCGATTACTTTTTTTTAAGTAACTTGACCAACACTGGTCCTAAGTAACAAATATAAACTAGTGTATTGCCAGTTTATTAGGATGCATCATTTATTCTTAAATGAATGTGTTCCCAACATCAAATCTAAAAGATTAAAGGTAAAGTTTCATACATGCAGCATATGCACAACTGCATTATCAAAATGCACTTACCAAGCAGACTTGCTACAATAGAAGCTAAGCCAGTCCCAGCTCCAATCTCAAGTACTGCTTTGTCCATCAGGTTCACTTGTTGCTGGTTGTTCTCCAAGAACTGGCACAAAGCTATTGCCTACAAAAATAAAATTCTTGTCACATTTGCAACACATTTTCAAAATGAGCCAATGCCCACGGCAGCCCCTTACCCCAGGCCAGATCAGAGCACCGTACGTATCCATGGACTCTCGGATGCTGATGTCATGACCGGCAAAATGAAAAGACTCGTTTCCCCGAGCGTAATAAACACTCGGCTCCCAGAGGTTCCTCCTGCTCAGAGCCTCTTTTGCCATCACCCTCTGGTCTGTCAGTACTGCATGAGCAGAGCGTGACATGAAGAGACAGGTTATACTAACAAATTAGCAAAGTTCAGTTAAAAAAAAAAACGAATTATACTTGCCTGACATGCAAAAACTAGACTTGTACATAAGAGATACAGTTTGAATATACCTTTAATAGCAGTTCCCTCCTCCTCCACCTCCTTATCATCTTCCCTTTTCTTTCCAGGAGGCTTTTGTCTTACTGGCTGGCTGAGTGCAGATGATCTCTCCATAAGCATCTTAAATTAAAGTTCCCATCATGGGTCAAGAAAAAGAAGAAAAAGAAAAAAACCCAAAACAAAATTATTATTATTATTATTTAAAAAAGGCCCCTTTATGTAACGATTGTTCATTTGAATCTCAGTAAAAGTTGGAATGGATTCAGAGTGGACTGGATTTAGTCCGCTAGTCTCTTTGGCTGCCACTGGACTGTGAACTGGAGCCCAGAAACATAGCTGGTTAAATCCTGAGGTCAACAAGCCACAGTCATGGATACAGAGCACACTGTGTTTACCTCAGATGAAAAGCACACTCAGATAAATTCCAGTGCAAAGACTAAAGTTACATTTATACAATTTTATAAAATAATTAGCGTCATTTTAAGAATTTTCAAACGAAATATATTCTTAATAAAATAGAAATAGTTTGCAAGAAGATGTGAAACCTACCAGTAGGAAGTATGCCCCGTGTGTTTTCTTGTTGTGTGTCTGCACTTGCCTCTGTGTGCTCTGAGTTTATACACAGAGCATCGTCTGTGACACACCCCTGAGTAAAGCTGGGGTCTGCTAACATAGTTTCCCCCTCCCAGTAGACTTTATTATATACGCTTTTATAGAATTGCATCCTGTTATCCTGTTTCAGCACTAAGATTTACTGCAGTGAGCTACTTGTTTATTCTCTCCTGTCATCATTAATGCATCACACATTTGTCTTTAGGTAGGTTACAGGTAAAGCTATGGGGACATGTAAATATTTGAAAACAAAATGTTTTCACAGTGAGCCCAATTTGCATATTCATATCAATCATGACAGGGCTCTCAGCCAAACTGTATGAGGCTTTGCAGAGTGGGTGCAACCTGGCATGTCCAAAGATTAGGTTAATTTCTAATGTGCTCAAAGTATAGATCCAGTCTCAGTGTCCAGTCTTAACATTACTTATATGGTTAGCAGTAGTGAGTGAGTTCGTGAGCTCAAAATAGTCGAGCACTTAGTGACAAACGCTACATGTCAGTTTGTGAAATTTCTTCCTAACACTCCTCTGGCATTAACGTCACCACAAACTTGGTGAGCTGGAAACTTCAGGTGCATTCAAGCCTTAAATCACCACCAATGTATAGCATGCAGCCTGTGGACTCTGGAGCAGTGGAAACATGCTCTGTGGACTGTCAGATCCTCTGTCTAGAAGTTCAGTGGATCAGTCTTGGTTTAATGAATCCCAGATGAACTAAACTGTGGTTTTGTGGAGGAGGGATAAGGCTATGGGGCTGTTTTTCTAATTAATCACTAATCTTACAGGACTATCCAGAATATATATACTGTATATTGCAAAATAAAGAACCAAAAGTTGTCAGTGGGGGGGATGATGTTAATGTTTCAGCTTATCAGAGCATTTCGGACAATTCTCAGTTTGGGAAATCCCCTTCAAAAAGATGAGCAGAGAGAGCCAGGTCCTGTCGTCCAGCACAGGTATCTAACCTCACCAATAATTTTCTGGATGAATGGCAAAAATTGTCACAGAAACACTGGTAACACTGGTAACTGGACTTCTTTAGGACATTTCACCTCTCATGGATTGTCTTCTGTTTTCAAGCTCTTAAGACCACCATGATCTAGATGACTGAAAACCTGCTGAAAAGGGGGGGACCAACCAACTGCATTTGGCAGATTAAGTTTTTGTCAATCGCATCATTTTGCTCTCTTTTACAGTAACTTTATTGTTGAGAAGCCCGGTTTCTTCTTTCCGTTGCTTCTCCATCAGTCAGTCAGTGTGTAAACACTCACTAGTCATCTTTTGGTTCCTACTACACACCTGTGAAGTTTTGTAAATGCACAGTCGGGACTCAGATGGATTCTGTACACAAATGACAGACAGTTAATCACTTGCTCAAGAACTTAGAGCCTCCTTTACTCTGTGGGTCAGAGCAGAGACTCACAGAATGGAGACAGAAACAGCTAGCCCGATGCGTTGATGATAATATGCAGAATAAGCTGCAAGATTCGTTGCTTGAGAAAAAGTAAGAATACAATGTGATTTGGTCTAGGCCATACTTACAAAGCAGTAGAAGTGTCTTGCTTTGCAGATTAGATTAAAAACTTAAAGTATGGATGATTTCTCATTTCAAATATTCACAAGTTTGATTGTCTTTTGTCTTCCACTTGCCTATTGATCAATTAACCACCGCTTCCTGTACCAAAGCCAAGGTGAAAGGTAACCCCCCCCCCTCCCAAAAACGAACAAGTTAAATTTCACAAAAACTAATTTAAGTGGTGGAGCAAATAAGAACCCGTTCATTTTGGTGCTGCTCCGATTTGTTTGCTTAACACTGCAAGGATGGAGGGCTGTGCTTTCTGAGTGGCCTTTTACTTTATGTATGTTTTCTCCATCCATCCTGTTTGGATGTCTTTCACAGCTACTATAGGGCGAGAGGCAGGGCGCACCTTGGACAGGTCACCAAGCTGATGCAGGGCTAACACAGAGAGACAGACAGCCATTCACACTCACACCTATGGGCAATCTAGATTCACCACTTAACCTAATCCTACTAACTGCATGTCTTTGGACTGTAGGAGGAAGCCGGAGTACCCGGACAAAACATACAAACTCCATGCAGAAGCCCACAGCCAGTGGGCACAACAGTGCTAACAACGTTGCCACCGTGCTACCTCCTTTACATTTTCTCAGCATTTTAAAATAACGGAATTCTGATAAAAAATATAAAGTGGATCCATTACATCAAGGTCCATTACTATTCGGAGGTAAGTCAGATTTGAGTACAAAAATGTAACATGCTGACTTACTTTCATTTATTCTAATGGTATACACTTTATTAACTTTATCAAACCACTGGTTTACTCACAAAAGGTTCTCAAAATTGAAAGCCTTCAAAAATGAAAATACATTGTAAAATACTGCTTTAGTTTTGTGGATATATATTCATATATTTTGCTAAAATCTAGTGATGTTATCTGGCAGTTTAGAAATGTCATTCAGAGCAAAACAAACAGGATGCTTAATTCTGTAATTTGTTTATGTGGAACTGACATGATGAACACCGATGAATTTAGTACACAGATTAGTGCTGGTATGCATCATCTCTATAAAAGGGAGTGCTGTAAACACTGCTCAGAGTCTGTTTTTGTCGTAGCGGTGGAGTCCAGGCTGACCATGGATACAGGGGTATTCACTGTACCAAGTAGCTGTAAGCCGGGCTGTAGAGCTTTAGGTGGGAGGATTCACAGCCTTGCATGAGTGTACACTCAGAGCGGCCAGGAAACAGCTGGTTGTGCCGCATGAGGTTAGAAAATGACTTGAACTGACAGACGGTAACAACCAACACTCAGTCACTGTCATCTAAACAGCAACACAGGTAATGAGTCAAAGTATTTGGAGCTTTCCATCACAGCAGGGCGGCATTATGTCACCCAACCCACTGGATTTAATTTATTAATCACTACTGATGAAATTCAGTGTGTATAGCTGCCTCCTAATGATGATAAACCATAGCCGATAATGTACTCAGTCTGTTATGAAGCCACACAATGCTTGGCAAATCTTTAGGAGATAGCTCTCTATTAATAGATCAAAGATACACATTCAACTGGGATCTCTTAATTCCAGGGAAAGCCATTTTTCCTGGTGGGGAACAAAAGAGAATTACCAAGGCTCAGCCTTCAAAAGATAGCTCATGCAATGCTGAGCTGAATCTTTTTGAATATTGATAATAGTGTGTGAGTATGGTGGCGGACCGGTCAGCAAATATAAGAGAAGGATAAAGAGCTGCCAGTCATCACCTTAGGGTTGGTAATCCTCACCTCCGCGTCTAAAGGTCAGGAAAAGGTTGTGTAAGCCAGCGGAAAATGAGTCACCATCACACACAGCAGCACGTGAGCTGCAGCGGGCTTACAGTAGCCACGTGTGCAGCGTGATTGTGTGAATACATCACTTAATGGGCGCTAAGCTCCCTGTTATTTTAAAGGGTGTAGTTAAGAATGATACTCACTGTGTCTGGATGCCTCTGTGACAGAAAAACGTAATCAAACGTTTAAGCAGACAGAAATGATGCAGGTATTGAATTTGGAATTTGGAATCTGAATGTGAACAGCTTTTATCCCCCTGAAAGATTCTGGGCACAAGAACAAATCGCTCTCTTAGGGTCTTCATGGGGTGCTGAGGTTGCCATATATGGGGCCTTGGATGTGCTGGAGGTTCATTTAAACCTCATTCTCACTTTGCAATGCTGCCTTGACTGACGGCAGTCAAATAGAGCATCTCGTAACAGTCGATGTTGTGTGACTGTCCTGCATTCAGTCGTGCGTTTGAAAGGTCTGAGTTCTTCAGCTTTGTTGAAAAATTCTTATTCAGTTTTATGGTCATTATCAAGGATGTATTTTTGGATTCTGGATAGGGTTATGCATGTCTCTACATTGCAAGCAGTGGCTTTGGCTTACAGTTGGTCTTCTGCTAATTGGGAGGTTGGTGGTTTAATCCCTCGCTGCTCCAATCTGCATGCCAAAGCATCCGCAGGCAAGATACTGAAACCCCAGTTGCTCCTGATGCATTCACTGTGTGTGAGTGTGTGAATGTTAGATTGTGTGTTTGAATGAGTGTGTGTCAATAGGGGAATGACTCATATTTGAGCACTCAAGTACTGAAGAAAAGCCCCATTTACAGCTTTAACATTTGTGAGATTCATTGCAAGACTGTGGCATTAGTATTAATTCATTTGGCACATAAACTCACAGCTGTCTTGAGTCACATTTTCAGGGATTTTATTAAAGTGTCCAGAGTATACAAAAAGTATTTATTGGTTTCTGCATTTGACAGACAAAAAAGTGTGCGAAATCCCCAAACCTCCACATAAAAACTGCTTTTACTTATCAGGGCTTCTAGTCAAATTTTCAGGTTTTTCTACTTCAAAAACACTTTTTTTCATAGTAATATTGTATTCATTATTAATAATGTAGCAACAAACAGCACAATGTAGATATTTTTATTACGTTTTTTGTGTAAACTTCTTATATAAGTATATGAAATGTGTCTTAGAGAGTTGACTGTGGATTCAGCATTGTGATGGAAAGATTTTGGTCCATACTGAGATGACAGCATCACACAGTTGCTGCAGATTTGTCAGCTGCACATCCATGATGTGAATCTCTCGTTCCGCTGCACGTGAAAACTCCTCTGTTGGACTGACGTGTGGTGACTGTTGAGGCCATTTGAGTACAGTGAACTCATTCTCATATTTAAGAAACCAGTCCGAAATCATTTTACACGTGACGTTGTGTGTTATCCTGTTGGAATCAGCCTGTTATTAGAAGATTTAAGATGGCGGCGCGCACAGACGCAGCGGCCCGGAGCTCCTACACTTTTGCACAATAAATACTAAAAAAAAAAAAAAAAAAATGAGAAGAGGCATCAAGACTGCCAAGCAGCAGCACAGGAGGCGTATCGAGGCCAGGTTTGAGAACAGAGATAGTTGTACGGAAGGCCCAACAGCGCCTCTACTACCTGAGGAGACTGCGGAGCGCACACATTCCCAGATCTCTGATGTTGAACTTCTACAACTGTGCCATCAGCAGCGTTCTGACGTATGGATTTCTAGTGTGGTTCCCCAGCTGCACCAAGGCCGATCAGCGAGCACTCCAGCGGGTGGTGAAAGAAGCTGGCAGAATTATTGGAACAAGTCTGCCAGAGATCAGTAATATCTTCCCCACTCGCTGTCTGAGGAGGGTGCACAGTATCCTGCGGGACCAACATCACCCTGCGCGCCACCTTTTCCATCTGCTGCCCTCAGGGAGAAGGTACAGGTCTATACAGGCCAGAACATCCAGACTGGCCAACAGCCTGTATCCACAGGCTGTGAGGCTCCTGAACTCTCTGCCCCCCTCTCACGGACAATAACCATATCCAACTTCTTAATAGCAATGAACTGGTCTGCATTGGTGCATCATATCTTTATTCTCTTCCCCCTCCTGCCCCCCCCCTCTTTCTTAAATAGATAACTATCATATCTGATATCATATCTCACAGTACAATAATATTGAATGGGTTGCATTGTTGTATTTTGTCATGTTTCTCAGGTCTTTGTCTGAATTTCTACGAACATTATTGCTAAGGATTGTCTTATTGCATTGGAGTCACACTGGGTTAAATATGTACACTTGGGTTTTAAGGGGTATTTATTATTTTCTTCTTTTTTTTGGGTTGTATGGAAGCCCCAAACGCAATTTCATTGTTCTTGACAATGACAATAAATAAATAAATACTAAATCAGAAGATGGATACCCTGTGGTCATAAAGGGGTGGACATGGTCAGAAACAAATGTTTAAAAGCCACAGATAAGCTGTGGCCTTTAAATATCCCACACACATTTACACCACCCTCAGCAGCATGAACCATTGATATAAGACAGATGGATCTATGCTTTCATGTTGTTTACATCTGAATGTTGCAGCAAAAAATGGAGACTCATCGGACGAGGCATCACTGTATGAATTGTAGCCTCATTTCCTGTTCTTGGCTGACAGGTGTGACTGTCTGTTGCTTTAGCCCGTCCACTTCAAGGTTCTATCTGTTGTGCTTTAAGAGATGCTCTTCTGCATACACTGGTTCATACACAGGCTTCCAATCAGCTCAAAGCAGTCGGGACATTTTCTTCTCACTTTAGGCATCAACACTGCATTTTACATCAGAGGACTGCAGCTCACTGGATATTTTCTCTTCTTTGGATCATTCTCTGTAAACCTTAGAGATGGGTGCTGAAATCACCTCTCCTCCCTGTTATGATGCTCGGTGTGAACTACAGCAGGCTGTGTTGACCTGGTCTACTTGCTCCCATATGACTGGGTGATATTTTAATTTAACAAACATTTGAACAGATGCACCTAATAAACTGGCAGGTGAGTGCTTATACAATTATGTATACAAATGATAAAGCATAGTAAGAAACAAGAAAAAAAAAGCTCTTAAACACATTTAATAATAACACACTGACTATACCACAACACTATACTTTAACTATACTTAAAGTGTGATGGTAATAATGAAAAACTCAAGAATAAAATATCAAATTTCCTTTATTTACACAACAAGCCGTATTATCAAAAACAACATTGTCCATACATTTTGTCTAACTTTATTAAATGTGACTTCTTTATTTATTTATTATATTTCTAAATACCAAATAGGCAATATTGCATTTAAACAAAACGATGGATGGGACTCATTTACAAAAAATTTACTTTCAAATGTGAAATAACCAGAGCGTCCTAACTGAGGTTAATGCAGGTAAATGAAGAGTCCCGTGACTAACAGATGCTGACAGTTCATGGTTTCTAATCATTTACTTTCCAATTTAAGATAAACTGCAAGTAAAGGGGAAAAAAAAGTTCAAACTCAGCACCCAGCATCTGACAAGGATAAGAAAAACACCTCACTGTACATTAACTAATTGTAATAGGAGCAGATGAAAGCCTGGGGTTCCCAGCACGTAAAGTCGTTAAACTTCCCGTTTCCTGAAAAAGACGGACAAACACAGGGTAAGAAATAAAGTAAGTGTGTCTAATAATTTAATGTGAGATCAGTTCAGCTTTATTGAATACATTAATCATATTTATTCAGCAACGTAACTTCTTACTGACTGGTTGAATAATTAATTCAGAGCCATCTTATGAGTTTGGGAAAAGTTCGATTTAACTAACATAACTACACATTTTTGCATAATTTGCAACAACACAGACAGATTATCCTTTTAAATAAATAAATAAATAAATAAATAAAGAAAGAAAGAAAGAAAGAAAGAAAGAAAGAAAGAAAGAAAGAAAGAAAGAAAGAAAGAATCAGATAAACACTGTTTTAGGAGCTAGATTGCACCTAGATTGCAGAATTGTTCCGCATAAATTTTCACAAGCACCACCACCACTATTTATGTATTTTGGGCTTCTTTCAGCTTTGTAACACTGGTATCTGTGCGTTAGTGATGCTAAAAAAATGCTAAAAACAAAAATGAATAAACACAAATGGAGGAAAATGAACTAAAATAAACATCTTGGATTAAACCGACTCATACCCCAAGGCAGAACTTCCAGGCAGTTCTCCTTATTTGCTGTGTTATTGGGCTCCCCTGACAGCCAATCAGCGTAGTCCCATTTGGACCCGTCCAACCAGATGAAGCGACCAGTCTGACATGTAACAAGAGATTAATGAGAGTTAATCAAGAGCAGTAGTTTAACATAATGAGTCTCTAGATACAACACATCAGGGACACGAACAAGGTCTCATAGTGCAGTTAATACAAAGGTAAATCATTATTTTGTGCGCTCAACAAGTTCAAGACCTCCACAGATCCCCAGCTCAAAATACATACGTCTAGAAATCGAAGCCCTCCAATCCATGTGCGCGTATACTTTCCATTTTCCTTCAGTATCATCTTCATCAGCTCAGCGTGGTTGTGATTGCTTGTGATGGAGGCCAGATGGCCACCGGGGAACGTTTGGCAAAAAAGCTAAAAAGGAAACAGTGAAAGATCCACATTAATGTCAGAGTTTATATGGAGTCATTGGTGCTTAAATGGAATTACAGAGGATGCATGAATACCTCAGCATTTGCAGGCGTCTTTGGCCCTTTAAAGAACTGGTAACACTTCTCTCCTAGTACTACACCAGGGCAAGAGCGCCGCCCTGTGGTGAAAATTGAGATTACAACATTTAGTAATTTAGCTGGCCTCAGAATATGCACACATGACTACATTTCTGTCACTCTAATTACTTTCTTTGTGCATATTCAGTATGGGTGTTTTACCTTGCATGGCTTGTTTGAACCTGCTACGATTTTCTTCTTCTGACACCAGACCAGTCGGCTCACCATCATCAGGCTCAATCTGGTCTTCTGTTTCTGGCTCTCCATAGAGCTGCACTTGTGATTTTTCTTCCCCTGCGAGTGGGGATTCCTGTTCTTCAGACCTCGCTGCCATCTTAGCTTCTTCATTTGGAAAATAGTTTTCCATAAGTGACACTGGCTGCTCCATTATGTCCAGCGCTGGCCCTTCTTCCAAGATACTAGGATTTTGAAAAGGCTCTTCCATCATCTCAGGCTCCAGTTCCATCACTGGTTCTTGATCTAAAGCATAGTCCCGCTTCCTCATGAACAACTCCTCTTCTGGCAAAGGTTCAGCTGGGCTATTATCATCTAGAGGCTCTAACTCCATGATTGGCTCATCCACCATTTCATTTTTCGCCTCCTCCTCCTCCTCTGGCTTAGGTTCAATGAGTGACTCTTGACTCTGAAATTCTGCATTTGCAGCCTTTTCTTCTTCTGTCAGTTCTGATTCAAACAGGTTGTCATCATCTAGAGGCTCTAACTCATCCACCATGTCATTGTGACTTTCTTCTTCTGCTTCTTCTACCTTTTCTTCGTACTCTTCTTCTTCTTCTTCCAGACCAGAGTGAGCTTGAAGCTGCATAGGCTCCTGATAATTTTCTTCATCTAACATGTGCTTCTCCTCAGGTTCTAGCTCCATTAGAAGTTGATCTGGCTCAACTTTTACCTCTGACTCCACCTGGAACTCGGGGTCATCTTTGAGCTCTTGGTCACCCTCACCTTCTGGATTAACTCCAGCCATTTGAGCCTCAGCTTCCACAGGAACCTCTGCTTTAGCTTCTTGCTGTGCTTCAGACTTTTCCTCCACCTTAACTTCTGGCTTCACTTTGACTTCTAGTTCCACTACACCTGCTTTCTCCACCTCAGCCTCAGCCTCAGGCTCTGCTTTCACCTCTTGCTCTTCATCTGGCTTTACTTTAACCTCTAGTTCTGCCACATTCTGCTTCAGGTCTTCTTCAGCCACTTTTTCCTGCTGCTCTTTGGAGGGTAGTACGGCCTGTGGTGCAGGATTCTCCACCTGTACATGACCCTGCAGTGGAACCGAGTCTCCCAGCAGAGGGAGCTGGTTTTCTTTAGTTAAAACTGGACTTTTTTCCACACCACGGGGTAGTGCTGGCAATGCCAGAGCCACTGCAAAGAGAAAATATTTGAATAATTACTGAAGAAATCACACAGACATCAAACTTTAATAACAAATGCTATGTCTTTTTTTGGTGGTGATCTACCTTCTAATTGTGGGGGAGCCTGGTAGGCCTGTTCAGTTCAATAGCTAACAATCCTCAACCCAGCTTTGGTTTTGAAACACTATATAAGTGAAGTTGTAAATGTTCTAACCCATTAAAAATAGCAACATAATCATTACTAGCTGTTATATCAATATAACACCTAGAAAGCAGCTCATAATGAGTGAATGAAATGTTTTCATTTGATTGATTACATCTTACAAATGACTTCAAATCTAAATTGATTTCAGCTATTTAGGAGAAAAAGACCGTAAAGAGCACAGATCGGTCACGCTCGAGCAGCCTCTTACCTGCAAGGCTCAGTGAGAGCAGCGCTGGCGTCTTCATCTTCATCTAGATGTCAAAATCTGTAAAACTGTTTCATTGACTGTAGACTGATTGACCATTAATGTTTAGCATCTGGGCTTCAACTGTTGGATTGTGCACTTTGAATCTTTATAAATAGTGTTAGTCCCTCCCATTTCATTTAAATTTCCCATAAACTCATAAAGGTGGGTCGTCTCCCTCCCTTATCTTGTCTAAAGTGCTGTTTTTTTTCTTTGTTTCCTTCTGGCGAAGTATAAAGTTCATGTTGTTCAGGGCTGCAGACTTGATTCAGAGGTCTGACCTCCAAACAGATCAGAGTAATAAATGATGTCAGTAAGAGACATGAAATCTGATCACTGTTTTCACGTGCGCTTGTTTTCGACGCCTGACACGTGAGCAAATAAAAACTGAAAACGTAAACTGCTTGTTTATCTGTTGGTTGAACTTTGATAGTTTTAGGAAGTAGAACAAAAAGCGTGCTTGACAACAGATATAAAGAAATATTGGCGGATGCCGGTGTTATCTCTAAGCCTCCTAGTAAACGCGTCTATGGTATAAATGTGAAAATCCTAGAACGTTGAGCATGACGTTGAGTTCAGCATCGCTGAGCTTCAAACTCTTACAAGATTTTTAGTAGCTAAACCAATGTTATCACTTTGAAAATAGATGACTTCCTTCTGGAGTTATCGTATTTACAAATTCAGGCGTCCATGATGCCCACCCACACATCAGGGTGACGACAGTACTTCATCGGCCTTTTACAACTGAGTAGTAAAAGCTGAAGACTGTCTTAAAGAAATACAGTATGAAAGTATATAGTTTCCTAGTAAGGGATGTTGATATTTACCTAACAAACTAACCTTACAAGCTATAACATCAAAAGTTTGTACAGGAATAATTGTCATGTGTCTCCACAATAACCCACCACACAGTCAGATACTGATTATTAATTTATTATTACTATTATCATTTTCTCTCTTGGACAAAATTAGGACCAGTGCTTTTAATTTGCAGTAAAAGCAAATAAAATCAATATTCAGTGCAACGAAATGTAAATATTCTCCATCTAGTTCACATGCAAATATAATATCTTCATCCCTTCACAGTAAAAACTAAAGGTGTTTATCAGATATAGAGCTTTTTTTGATGTTTTTAGGCTTCTCATTCTCTGCACTTCTACCATTAAAGCATACAACAATACAGCAAAAAGCAGTGAACCCCATAATGCACATCTACGGAAAAGGTTCTCACACCCTTACAGTGACTTTCTTTAAGTAGTCAGTCGGGAAAAAAAATGCAAATGAAGGAAAATCTCTGATGGATTTAATGGAAGCAATTACAGTTTATCCAACCGAAACATGTCAGGCACCTATGGATGTGACATCCTGGAGGAGCTGCACTATCTGTGGATCCTGAATGTGCTGCAGGGACCGTCTCATATTACAGCAGTGACAGACAATAACAGAAAGCAAAAGTAGATTAAAATCAGTCAGGAAAGAGCCAGTCTGTGGCCACCAGCTTCAAAGCCTTTCCCTTTTTTGGGAGGGTTGTCGTGTTGTTGCCTCTCCAGTGCACCTGTTGTCACTTGGATTTTCACTCCATTCAGTTTCCACCAAACCAAAGCCTAACATTAAATGGCAGCTGTGTCGCTCAATATTCATGGACTGTGGTCAAATCCTGATCCTCTGTGATATGTTCAGGTTTTACAAGTTGCTGAATGTCGCTGTTTGATTTATTAAGAAAGAGATCGTCGGCCAGTAGACTGCTGCTTTCTAAGAGTATGTTGGATACTCTTACGCTGAACACCATGGGGATTATTGCAGTCTCTCTTTGTTTTTTGTATGAATGACTGTATTAAATATTTTAGAAACTCTGTGATGAGAGCAAGGGTGAGCACAGCGACAGTCCTGATCTCATAGTGTGGCTCAAGGTTGTTGGTTTGAGTGATATCAACAAAACAGAGCTGGGATCTCTGATAACTTTGGCAGCTCCCAGTTTGGGTTCAGGAGACAGACAACCACTCTACTTTTAAGAATATGTTTAAAACTTTGCTTTTTAATAAAACTTACAGTTATAGCTGGATCAGGTTTCATGCATCTCTTGGTTATGCTCTTACAAAGAACAAATCAGGTTTTTGTTGTAGTAAAGTGTGAGGTGGACAGCTGCTCCGCTGGCTGTTATCAAAGGTCACCGTGCATTTGAAAGTCACCCGTCCTCTGAGATTCACTATCTGACTGACTTTGTTTCTGTATGTTTGTGTAAAGTGAGCAGTGGTTGCTGAGATGTGCTGCTATGCATGTGCATGTGTGTGTTACATGACATCAGTGTGTCCCGCTCCGAGCAGAGCAGCTGGGACTGTTGATTGTGAACAGGTGTTGCAGCTGAGATTTAGGGAGTTAGTGTTTCACTGTTTCTCTTTGTGTGTACTTACGCACACGTGTCTGGATGTATGTCCCCCGTGTGTGTCTTTGTGTGTGCGTATGGCCACAAATGTAAGCATGTGTGCACATTAACCAGAATGAGTGACAATGTGCCGTTGTGTGGGCGCTGGTGGTGAGAAACCTAATAGCCAGAGACACAGTAGCTCAGCAGCAGCTGCCACTTCTCTCCGACTTAGGCTCATCACTGCAGACATATGGAAAACTCCAACCTCTGTGATTTCCATTCTTTATATGCAGGCAAAGGGTTACATGTTCCCAAGAAATACTTAAAATAAGTAGAAACACAAAGGCATCAAATACATTTATTTGTACTATATAAAAGCCTTTCATGAACAGAGCCCTTTACAGTACAGTTACCTCTACAACTGCAATTCTGGAGTTGCTGCATGGTTTGGGACTCCGGTGGACCACAGTGAGAGCCATTATTCATGACTGGAGAAAACTTGGAACAGTGGTGAACCTTCCCAGGAGTGGCCAACCTACCAAAATTACTCCAAGAGCGCACTTTCAACTCATCTAGGAGGCCACAAAAGAACCCAGAACAACATCTAAAAGAACTGCAGGCCTCACTTGTCTAATCCATGGGAGATTTCTGCTGAGTAAAAAACTCCACAAAGTCTCGACTCACATTTGCCAGAAAACATCCTGATGATTTGACTTTTGGGAAAATATTCTGTGGACTGATGAGACAAAATTAAACTTTTAGCAAGGTTTGAGTCCCGTCACATCTGGTGTAAAACTAACACAGAATATCATAAAAGAACATCATACCAGCAGTCAAAGATGGTGGTGGTAGTTTGATGGTCTGGGGCTGCTTTGCTGCTTCAGGATGAAACCATGAATTCTGCTCTCTTCCAGAAAATACTGAAGGAGAATGTCCAACCATTAGTTTGGGTCCCTTGGCTTATAAATGGTCCATGTTTTCACTCCTGCTCTTACTCATATTTGTGTAAAGGATAAATAACATATAAAAATAATTTACACGATGAATGTACATCCAGTAATTTTTAGCTTTCGTTCAGTCGTTTGTCTCTACCAAGCAACAACCTTAAGTGCTAGAAACTGAAGCCAAAGTTGACGTGTCAGGCCCACTTGAAGCTGGCTCCTAAAGTTTTAGTATCTATAGCTACTTTCTCCTTTTCATAACAACTTTATTTTGGGAAAATGTTTTTTCTATAATTCGTCCACTTTGATACTAGAGTTTTGGTGTGGCTGCTTTGACTGTCCAGACCAGGCAGCTGTCAGCAGGTTTCACCTCTGCAGTCACTAAACTGTTGCTATTGGAACCTTTCAACCCCCTGAGGTCTAAGTCATCATTAGTGACTAACCCTATATTAGTCAGCGAAAGGCAAAACAAACATGTAAATATTATTTTGATGTTTCTTTGTTGCCTGACTGGGAAAAAACGATTCAGCTTGCTAGCCAGCATTAGTGGATAAATTAGCAGTCAACCCTCTCAATCAAATTCACCCACTCACATATGGTGTCAAAATACTGTGATGGCAGCAGGTAAAACTAAAGGCCATTATACACTGAACACGTTGTGAAAAATCAACATGAAATTCTCAATTTTACAGATCGGAACTTGCCGTGTGAGTTATATACACACCCAACACAAGAAACTCAACACGTTCTTAAACAAGAAAAGGAGGAAATGGGGATTCTGATTTCATCCCATTTTCACGAGACAGCAGCAACTGGGAGATCTCCATAGTTTGATCCAGCAGTTGAAGCTGGATCACGGCCGCTTTCGTATATGTTTCAGTGTGCCAGTTTGAACTCTTGGGAGCACATCTGTGGAGGCAGGTAAATCCTTTCAGAGAGCCTATGAGCGCACTTGTTGTTCCGACACAAGAAACTGGAAAAATCTCAGTAGGTTACAAAAATAAATGCCAGTGAAATGACATGGTCAGTTGAACTGCTGCATTAAGAATACGTGAGTCCGAAAAATATTTTGACTCACGAAATATTCACAGGGATTTTAAAACCCTTTAGGCTGAGGCTTCAAAGTGTGAAGAACAATCTATTTCCATCTTTTATATACAGTCTGTGGTCTCTAGAGACTACAAAAATGATGTGATGTACAAAAAATTCCAAAGAGCTTAGTGACAATGTAGTTAATAAAATGTGTTTCATGTAACGAATCCTCAAACGCTTTTGTGTTTAATGGCTGAAGAAACCATTCAAAAGCTTCCTTTCTCATTACTACTACATTACTACTCGATACTACTACAGCCGGGCAGGTCCCCCTGTCAGAAAGAAAGGCTCATGTTTCCTCTGAGAGCTTTGTCTGAGAAGAGGGGGTGGTCACCCTGAACTTGTGCACGCGCCCCGTAAGTTGTCCGGGATACGTGAGCGCGCACGTGGCCGTTGCACATGAAACTTGAAGAAGCTGCAGAGAGTTTAGAGTAAAACTCATCTGCTCCACGGACACCGACAGACCTCAGGAAAGAGCTCCGACACCCGAGAAAAGCCATGAAGATGCTGGCGCTGCCTCTGCTCATCACCATTTTGCACAGTGAGCTTTTTATTGTGTTCAAAACTTCAACAATTTCTGTTTTGATACTGAATCAGAGAGTGTGTGGAGCTTTTAGAGTCAGCCAATTTTTACGTTGCATTTATACACAGTAACAGTGCAAACATGTATCCATACGCGATGTGAGGTTGAACTACATGTTTTATGCATTTATTTATTTTAATGTCAGACCTTTTTACAGACTTATAAATATGTAATTACGCATTTTCTCCTCTTTCTTTCATTTTATTGCAATATAACAGTTAAGGACCTACTTTATTTTACTAAAGAAAACAACACATACCACCGTCTTACGTGATTATGCAACTCAAGTTTTATCTTATTAAGCTGCAAGAGGCCACCGAAACAAAATGTAATTTTGGGCCAAATTAACAACTTTAGAAACGACTGCATGTAGGCTAAGTGTCAAAACGAGGCTCTGATATTTATTGATTGATTATTAGTGTGTGAGTTGTAGAGCTTGTGCGTGATTTCACAGACAGCGCGGAGGAGGTGCGATGTGTTTGGGGAGTGCAGTGGGGGTAGAGATTGTGCAGGGAGTGGCTGGGCTTCATGTTTACACTGAACCCGCTCTGATGCTGTTTGAACCCGAGATCCACGGGCTGATGAGACGGATCACGTGACCCCCGCGGAGGAGATTGAGATCCCAGAGTTTCAGGGAAGATAGCCCCTGACTGACCCTTAGTTGTTAATTGGACTGAGATGAAAAAGCAGTAAAGAAAAAATGCATTTGATGCTGCTGTGGGAATCTTAAAGGCCAAAGGCTGTCGTCCAAACAACATGTTTTACGCAGTTAATTGCGTCTTTGACGTGCATGTGTTTTGATTTTTCTTGTATTTACATGTGAGGACCAAAAGTCCTTGTAGAGATGAAACGATTACAATCTGTTTGTTTAGACACACTGCCTTTTAATATACTCTGAAAATATTTTTTTCATTACTGCACAGGAGGTATCATAGGTGGTTTTTCAGTTAGGTTACAATGTCTCCTTAAAACAGCAGAAACCCTAAAACACGTAACTTTTTTTAATAGTAGAAGCGGATTAAGTTTTAGGGTTTTCAAGTGCACATTTGAATAAAATAAAATATGTAGTGTTAAAACACCGTTATTATGCATTCTGTATTAAAGTAAAAGTAAAAGAGTGCAGGGTGTTCAGGATCAGTCAGCAGAGATCCTCACAAGTGTGTTTTACAGATGTCTGTGCATGTGTATGCTATGCCAGCTGAGAAGGGTAAGGTTACTGTCATAAAGAATGGCTTTGTGTGCAACACACACACACACACACACACACACACACACACACACACACACACACACACACACACACACACACACACACACACACACACAGAGTGTGCCACACAAGAAACATGCATCACTACATCGCTAGTCAGGGGTTAAAGTGGGATTTGGCAGGTGTAGTTTGGGTGTAGCATTGGAAAAAGAATTACTAAGAAATAAGTTACAATATGATGTTTTTTGGGCTCCAATATAATTTTTATTTATTTTTTAAAATCTGTAGAGGTTTTAATCAGCTGACCTGTGCTGCTACATTATTGTTAACTGTTTTTTAAAAACAAGATATAAGCAAAGGCTTCTGATTTTCAGCTGTTGACACAATCCAGCTAATATAAAAGTTAGAATTCAGAGAGCGAGTCTGATCAGAATCATCATGTGAAAAATAAACTGATGTTTGCTACCCTTTATATACATCCTTTTTTTTTTTTTTTTTTTTTAGAAGGGGAGAAAGAAAGAGGGAAAGAGAGAAAGCTGAGAAGAGGGACGGGGGAGAAGGGCAAAAGACAAAAACCAACAGAACGGGCAGAGAAAAAAAAATGCATATATCAATCACCTGGATCACCTGCTGAGAAAGAAAAAAGAAAGCAAGCAGAAGAGAACAAGAGTAATAGAATAAACAACATCACAATGATATATGGGAATATGACAGTAAATACTAAATGTTAAACATTATTGTGCAGCACATAAGATCAACAGAACACAGTGTGCTTTGAGGTAGGAGCCAAAAAGGGTGTAGTTTGTGGGTGTGATCACCCGTGTGTACACCTGTGAGCATGGACGCGCTTGTTTTTTGTTTTTTAAAAGGTTCCTTCATGTAATAATCTGCTAGAGGGTGTGGGGGGGCCACAGCCCCGTCCTCCAGGGCGTGAAGCAGGTGTGGAGGAGATCAAAACTCCAGACATCCAGAGGCCCCCAGAACACAAGAGACCAAGGAAGACCAACAGAGGGGCAGCTGCGCCACTGTCCCGGAAAGAGCTGAGGAGAGTCCCAGATGAGGGCTCACTCAGCAGCCGCGGAGCAGAAGCCAGGGGGAGTTGCAGTGACGCGCCCGTGAGCTCCGCCGGCAGCCAGCTGCGCCTGAGTGACCGAGCCCCAGGCCGAGAGGCTGGGGGCACCCCACCTCCGAAGTGGCCCGAGCGAGCCCCAGGCTCCAGGCCCCGATAAGCGGCCGCCAAGGAGTGAGCCGGTGTGTACCTGGACGCCCATCCCCGGACACAAAGAACCACCAACGCACCGATGTCTGAGGGGGTCCACCACTGGCAGGGGAAGTGGTGGTAGGGGGAGATAGGCCTCCAAACCTTGGAGGGCCTGAGATGTCCCCAGAGAGGTGGCGCCTGACACCCAACCTGACATATAGACACAGACATACAGGCACACACAGATACAAACATCCATTCCCACCCTCATGCTCTCATATGCACTTACTCCACACTCAACCAACGTGGAGACAGACATAAAGAGACGTTGTACACACGATCACACTCCCCAA
Source organism: Rhamphochromis sp. 'chilingali' (assembly GCF_963969265.1). NCBI lineage: Eukaryota > Metazoa > Chordata > Actinopteri > Cichliformes > Cichlidae > Rhamphochromis > Rhamphochromis sp. 'chilingali'. The sequence continues at coordinate 21,675,156 of NC_137941.1, read as the reverse complement.
GCGTACTCTACAAACCGGGTCTAGGTGCCCCCGCCCCTGGAGGGGGGAACTGCACCCAGACCCAGGTGGTGTTTCCCTTTTCCCTGCGGTGGGGGGAGGCAGACCGCCCCGACTCCGCAGCAGCAGGAAGGCTCCACACTCCAGACCGCAGTCGGACGGCCAACTCCTCCTCCTCCTAGCCCCCCTGCTCCAGCAGGTCGCAGAGAATGGGGGTGAGAGAAGACTCCAAACCTCCCTCCACCCGCTCATTGTAGTGTTGATGCATGTGTGTTTTAAGGTGCATTTAAAACCCAGGAGGGCTTGGAGCTACCTGCCAGAGAGCAGCAGGTAAGCGCATGGTCCCTCCTGCTAGCCCTCAATGTCTACGTGTATTTAAAATTGAGAGGTGGGAAACGATGCCAGGGGTGGGGTGTACACCCTGATGGTACTTTGGACTCCGTGCATCGTGACCACCCCCAAGATCCTATATGTATGTGTAATGAGAGTGTGAGTAATGTGAATGTCTAAGTTGTGGGATAAAATTGAGGCAGAGGCAGCCAGAAGGGGACAGAGGGGGGGGGTAGCCTCCTCTGCACCCTGGTGACATACCCCTACTCCAAGGCCCTGCATGTGTGGGTGGTTGTAGTGGAGCGGGAAGAGGGAGGCAGCTGGAGATGGGGAGGGAAGGAAGGGAGGGGCAAGTGACCCCTCCCTGGGGCCAGCTCCCCCGCTGACCCCAGTAGGCACCCCCATACTCCGCGACCCGCCAGGGAAAGGGGGCCCAGGCCCATCCAGACCGGGGCCCAGTGCAGCAGCGCCGCCCGGCCCCACAGAGCCCGGGACAGTCCACCCAACCCCACCACAGAGAAAACTGCACCCACCCCACCATCCACTCTTCTTCCAGACTACATAAGACAATAAACACCCAGGCTGAGATCTTCCTCCACCTCTCCTGTATCTCCTACCCTTTATATACATCCTAACATTGCCCACGGACAACACAGCCTGCTGTGCACCAGTAAACGTCACTACAATACTGCAAACGTATCGGTTTAGCCAACACTAAACTTTACCAGACTGCTTGGTATTTTCACGCAAATAGAATTTGTAAGCTTCAATTAGTTTGTCACATGTATAATTCCAAAATCGGGTTTAAAAACTCTAAAATCAATTAGGACATTATATGTAAGATTTAAATTTCAAGTTTCAAGTTAAACCGATTTCACTTGATGACCATTTCCTACCCTTAAAAATCTTCTTGTCCTCTCTTTTCTTACCACTTTCTCCATCTCTCACATTTACAACTATGCATTTATTAGCAGTTATTTTATGTAAGACTGCACAGAAGTACTTTGTCACACAATGTTTTTACCACATATTTGTCGTATTTTTCGAGCTGTTTGCAAGTTTTATTTGAAATCACCAGCCAAAAAAATGTCACTCAGTTCATGCTCGCTCCTCTTCTGTATCGCTAAATGCTGGACGGAGTGACTGAAACTTTGAACACCGTTAAAAAGAAAAGAAAAGATGCGTTAAAAGCACAAGTGGGCTGTGGGATATCATTATTTTGTTATTACTGAGCATAATCCATACTGTCAGTCTACAGCACATGAAAAATTAACTCATTGGTCAGTAATATGCATTAATCTGTTTATCGGATTTAACTGCTCGTTAACTGAAGGACCGTTCCAGCCCACTTTCTCCCCATCTTTAATCCTCAAGTACAAGCCTGTTATGTAATTCAGTTTTACTACCAGTCTCCTCTCTGCTGCTTTCAAATGTTTATTTTTTTTTTACTTAAAGCACACTTACAGCTGATGGTCACGTGACACATTTAAGTTTCACAAAGCAGCTCCGCTTCAGTTTACGTGATGTCAAGGGAGTATCCTGTAACAGCAACCTCTGCGAAGCTTCCAAGTTCTACAATAAAAACTTTATTTCCAGCAAAATTGCTTGCCAATAATATAAAAGTCAGATTTTACAGCCACGTTTGAAGCGTTTATTTATTTTTTAGGTGGCGTGTCACTCTAAATTATTTTCTCTTATCTCTTTCTGAAGGCGTCTGCTTAATGTCGAGGTAAACGTGGGTGTTTGATTGCGTGTGCTGAAGGGACAGATCACTGAAGGCGGTTATCAGGTCGCCTTAAAGCAGCTTGTCAGAGGGCCATCCATCACTTGCATTCCTGCACAGCACCGCTCCTGGCACCACCAGGATGTAGCTCCACACTCAGTGTCTGTTTGTCTCTGTCGGCATGTATTACTATGTTTATGGGCACCAGTTGCAGTTTGAAACTTTTCTTGTGAAGAACATTTTGCGTTGTGAGAACATTCAAGCCCCACAGGTTATTACTGCTGTTCTATACTTTGCGTTAAGGCTTCGACTGGAAAGTCAAATGTGTGTGAGTGCGACTGCTTCCACACAAAAACCAAGCATTAAGCAAACGTCCTGTTTACATATGAGTAAGCTTCTTGTGTCTGATGGTTTACCATGTAGCTCCTTGATCTGAAACTATAAAGATGTTTAACATTTCCATTTATGTGCTCCAGTAAACATTTAAAGATTGTACTCGATGGTCTGAGAGTAAAACTGGTCTTTCACAGGACGCTGATCTTCTCTCTTCTGCAGGTCCTGTCAGTTTATCAGTGACAGTAAGCAGCAGTAAACCCAAAGTGGAGGTTCACGAGCACACTGGTGAGACCGACGCTGCAGTTTTTCACATTCCTGAACATAATTTGTCTGCTATCTTAAAATGGCCACAGTCTTATTGTTTCATCTTAATAAAATATATTTCATATTTAACCTATTGTAATTCCAAATAATAGGAAAACAACAAACTAGATATAAACATATCTAATATCATATTGTCCAATTTCTGTCTTTTTCTCCTCTAAAAAAACACATTCATGTTAACTGAACACTTTCAAATAATTATTCTTTATTGAAAATTGCAACTACCAGAATATATTTCAGAATACATGGATATAAATAAAGAAATACATCATCCGTAGTCATGAGTGTGCATGAGTTGGTAAAAATCAATTAGTTTGAGACATTAAAAAAGGTAACGTAAGGATTAAAGATGAATATTGTTTTACTTTTACTTTTAGACGCTGTGCTGTCCTGTGAGTTCAAGACAGAGAAAGATCAGAACCCTCGAATCGAGTGGAAGAAGAAAGGAAAGGGGGTGACTTTTGTTTACTTTAATCACAAATTCACAGGTGAGTGACGGATCATTACTGCACGCATTTGTTTTTAAACTTAACCTGATTTAATAAAGAAGATTTTGTGTGGCCTTTTTTTTTATGTTTGCTGACACTTTGCTTTGATTGTTTTCTTTGTTCATCATTCTCCGTCTTTTGCACTTTAGGGTCTTACGCTGGACGGGCTAAGATAGAGGGAGCGACGCTGACGATACACTCCGTCACTCAGAAAGATTCAGGGGAGTACCGCTGTGAGGTGACAGCCAGCGAGGATCACGTCAACCTCGGAGAGGCCACTGTGACACTTAATGTTCTTGGTATGAATATATTACGAACGTACATAAGGATAGGGATAGGACAGATCTGTGTAAGAGGTGAACACTAAACTATTTCAGGGTGCAAGTCAATGGCACTTAACTCCTGTGATGTGACATGTGAAACAATAACGTACATGTTGGTGGAACCAGGAGGATTCACAGCAAATCTTTTAAATGTGATTGTATTGCACAAATAACTGCAAACAATTCACACAAGCCTCCCTCACCTGAATTGTGAGATTAGGGTGAGGACAGTCGTTAAAGGTGCAATATGTGGAGTAATTTACGATAGAAGCAGTTTCTTGATAGCATGGAGCAGCCACTCTGAATCCGCTCTGCTATGGATAGGAAATTATAACTGTTACCTCAGTGCCCGATCCGTTTATGTTGGACTGCTGTACAGGGTGCTACTCTGAGTAACTACCCCATCTCAGGCTATAGCCATATTACATTAACCTTTGGACCACCATGACTTTATTAGCATGCTAACTTTAGTAGAACTCTCCATTATGCTTGGCACATGGGTTGTTTTGCACAGACAGTGAAATCACCACAGGTCTGTACTGTTTACATCAGGTGTCTCCACTCAGGCAAAACCTCCACATCGGCGCTCGTATATGTGGAAAAGAAGTCAAAACTGAAAGCAGAAGGTGTGTCATCCTTCAATTACATCACAGTGAGGCGACAAATGTTGTGCAAATTCAAATGTCGTGTTCATTTAACAACAGATACATCATAATTTTCTCCATTAAGGTAAAAAAAATGATATAGAACAAAGATTTTCTCCATTTCTGTCAAATGTTGATGTCCAAGATACATGGTAATGGTTGCTAGGTGACAGGAGCAGAGCATCCAGTTTAACAGCTAAGAACTTCTGTGCGTCTCTGTCTTTACGTCCTTTTGAGGATGCGATCCCTGAATTTGGACACATCCAATGAAATCCCTGAGACCTTTTCTGCCACTTTTGTTGTACGGTGCTGTTCACCACACCGAAAATGGTGAGCGCAAACGAGCTGTTACACAATATCCGAGCGGCTTGGTAGTGCATAGGTGTTAAAAATGACAATCTATTAATAAATCAGGTTGATTTTTTGTGTTTCAACATTTTTAAAACTTAAATGTGTAAAAGTGCTAGCCAGATGAAATCAAATCAGCCACCCTGCTGCTATGAATGTTAGGCCAGCCACCCACTAGCCATCAGTGAAGTGTGGTATTATATGATGTGGGATGTTAGGTTATCTCACTTCAGATCAAGATGAACTTTGTGATGTCGAAGACATTTTGACATTTCATTCAAAGAGAAAATAGAGTTATTTCGTATCTTTTGGAAATAGGTAAAAATGGTTTCTTTGACACATCCTCAGCTTGAAATGAGAAAAAATGGGAAAAGTAACATTAGATTCATAACTTGTATAATGTATAATAATATATATATTCTTTATTTTCATTGTGATTTTAATCAAGACACATATGGTACTTTTAAAGGAAACACAATGTTGTGTTCTTCCCTGTGCGGTACATGTGAATATACTCTGCACTGAACGTTTGAACTCAAGGCTGTCAGGCAAAAGTCTACATTGCCTCACTCAGCTTTCAGAAATTATAAATGAATTGACTATTTTGTGCATTCCTGCTCGAAGAGATATGGTTGTTTCTCTGAGGTTCGAGGATAACGACTCAGTAGTTTATGCATTCCTGCCATAGCACAAAGATCCAAGCTTCTAGTTTCCACGTGAAGGTCCAGCACGCACATAGAAATACCTCTGGATGCCCTTTGATATTGTTCCCATTTTATTTACATTTCCAAAGAGAATTTAGATTTTGGGGGTTTTGCAGTTTGCAGCATGAAGTAATGAGTTTACAGAGTATGTGAGATATATTTGGCAAACCACAGAAATTGTGCAAATAACAACTTCTTATAAACTTTATAATCTCTTCCATTAGGATATGTTGCAACAGGCAGACTGTTTTGTGCCAGTGTAGTTTAATTTTCTTTAAGATTATTCACCAACTTATTGAAAAAAAGCCTCATTATTATTAAATCTAAATGTCATTTGAGGTGATTACATATATACTTTCACAAAAATAACATGGTTGCAAAACAAGAGTTTCACGGATAAATTCTGTTGGCACTCTTAATACAAGTCGTGAAGTCACACGTGTCATCATATTGTGGTAAAACTACACACAGTTTCTTTTACATTGTTAGATTTCAATGTAGGTCGATGCTCACATGTTGGTCATTTGTGGACATTGTAAAGATAAAAGAATGATCGCACAAATGTTTTTTGTTGGTGGAGTTCCTGGTTGGCAGCCTCCCAGCTGGCACGTGTGAAAGCCTCACTTTGACTGATATCTCTGGAGTGATGTATGGGAAACATGTTTGGCTGAATAGACACTTGGTTGGTGGCTGCAGGAAATGCACTTCCAGATCAATACATCAATCTGACATAATTTATAACAAAAGGAATCATCAGACCTCTCTAGTTTTGCCTAAAAAAGTCTATTAAGTGATATTACACTATGTAGATGTTAACATTTTAAGCATTTGTAGGGAGACTTTCGTGTTGTCTTACAAATTGAAAACATAATATATTTAAAAAATATATAGTTTTACCTTTCTCTGTCTTTCCCCCCTCTCAGTGCCGCCTCATGTCCCTTCCTGCAACGTGCCAAGCTCTGTGTTTGTAGGGTCAGGCCTGGAGCTTCTCTGTAAGGACAAACTGAGTGTGCCTCCCGCTACCTACCGCTGGTACAAAGACAACAAGGCACTAACAGCCACGGGAGAGACTCCTTACAGCATTGACACAAACAAGGGCACACTGGTGAGTGCTACCTAAAGTTTTCAAATACAATATAATATAATGTACAGAATGTTATACAAGGGTCCAAAAACACAACTGTTATTCCTTTCGTGTACCCTGCCGCCTGCCTCTGTTTGTCTGGAGCAGAAGTTTAAAAGTGTGTCCAAGGTGGATGCAGGGATGTATCGCTGTGAGTCCTCCAACAGTGTGGGGGCGCCCAAGAGCTGTGTGGCCCAACAACTCAAAGTTATTGACTGTAAGTATTTTAAGAAAGTACTCACTGGAGATTATGCATCACGCTCTGGAGACCAAATATTAAAAAAAAATCTGATTCTGCTGCTTCCAGATCCTTTGAATATGACGATTTTAATAGCAGGTGCTGCAGGTTTGGCAGCGTTCATGCTTTTCTGCTGCATCTGTGTGTGTGTCTGCCGACACCGAGGCTGCTGCAAAAGTAAGTAGTGCAGTGCTGCCACAAATGTGTTCAATTCAATTCAATTTTATTTATACAGCGCCAAATCACAACAACAGTCGCCTCAAGAGCTTTATATTGTAAGGTAGATCCTACAATAATACATGCAGAGAAAAACCCAACAATCCTATGAGCCCCTATGAGCAAGCACTTTGGCGACAGTGGGAAGGAAAAACTCCCTTTTAACAGGAAGAAACCTCCGGCAGAACCAGGCTCAGCGAGGGGCGGGGCCATCTGCTGTGACCGGTTGGGGTGAGAGAAGGAAAACAGGATAAAAGAGCGCGTTTAGGCGTGTGAGAAAAACACTCGAGTGCGTCCTGTCATGTAATAATTCTGCATTATTCGCGTAATATGCCAACGATTTGTCACGTCCCGAGGCGTTCCATGGGAATGTGAAAGGTGACCGTCTGCGTTCCTATGCTACGCACCGGATTGTGCATGAAATCGAATGATACTCCCGCTGTAACACACAACCCAGCTGTGTATTCCAGCCCTAACCCTAACCTTAATCCTAACGTTAACCACCACCTTAATCATATTATATAGTGTTTTCCAAAGCGATTTAAGTAAAATAAACGTACATGTGTAGATTCATTCCAAACGGTTCTCGAACTCGTAATATAGGGATGTGTTGGGTGACCAAAAGCGTAATATACCGATGATTTGTCACCTAGCGTAAAATGTTACGCTTTGGGAGTGAGAACGTGTTGTTTTTTCACACCTTCACTTATATTTAGTCCATCCATTTGGACTTGTTTCTCAGAGTGCATGTCAATTTATTGATCTGCACCTAAGCAACCAGATGAGTGAGCAGCTATTTTTTTAGGCTGTCAGCAATGGATTCAGCCTTTTATTTAAAAAAAAATAAATACCAGATTAGATGAATTTTGTCTATGGCCGTGGAACAGGATTGAGTTGACAAATGCAAAGTTTAATTGTAAACAAAATTAGAATGAGAACAATCACGTGTATGTGTTTCTGAACACGGTACTTTATCAAATATCCAAGAGCTATTTGGGTGGAAGAGGTCCTCTTTGCCAGTCTTTCATATTAAAATGAATAGTTTTTGCAGAAAGTATTTGGTTATTCTTCTGATCAGGTTGTAATTCTAATGCTCATGCTAATGTTTTGAAAACAACAATAAGGTGAGAAGCACAGAGAAAACAACTCTGATATATGTAGTAACATAGTGTCATCATTTAAAAATGCTCTCGTGAAAGAATCCTTCCTGCATTTAAAGCCTTACCTAAAAAAAACCCTTTCAATTGTTTGGATTTTACTGCTTTCAGATTTACTGTTTTACTGCTCTTCTTATCACTGTTTCTTGCAAGCAGTTGTTTTCACCAATAAACTCTCTTTGCACAACCGGACTTAGCACCAAATAACAGAAAGACACATTTGGTGACTAAATGAAGGGTTTGGTAGAGACCCAACAGAACTAATAAGAAAAACTTCCGTTAAACATAAAAATGACTACTTGAGTAAATCTCTGTATTTTCGAGTTCTCCCAGAATTGAGGTATTGTGACCACAACTGACAAATTTTCATGTATTGACTAATTTTTTCTTTGTTTTTTATTCGAACAGAGAGCAAGAAAACAAAAAGGTGAGAGTTTCTTCTTCCGCCCTGCATGTTGCCCTTATTGTTATTCCAAAATAATAAGTGTTGACTAAACTGCCCTCCCCCTTGCCTTTCAGCACCAAGTCCTACAACCCTCCTCCTCCTCCCACCCGCAATGTGAGTGATCAAAGGCCTCGTTATCAAATCAGGGCTTGTTTTGCATGCATTCATTTGGAATGCAACTGTTGATAAGCTTCCGATAACACCAGGCACAAGCTAATGAAAGGAAAGGTGTCACTGTATGTCTCTCTGCTCCCTACAGCTCAAGCACTACAAACAAACTCAGTCCTTCATGATCTGAGGGCGAAGCCTTCTTCCTCTTTGACATCAAACCATCCAAAAAACCAAAGTAACTGCAGTTACTGCTCAAAACACCGGGAGGTTGATCGACTGTCGCCTGCTCGATGCCGTCTGGGATGGAGATGAAGATCGAGGCCTCTTGAAACGTCAAGCAAAAGCAAAGACGTGAAATACTTAGCAACAGGTTTGCTGCTTTGTAAATAAAATAACGCACTGACAGTTTAAAGGTAGCTCAAGCACATGTCAAAATGTATGACTTTACCACTTTATCAAATGCTGTGTAACTGTTTTCACGATGTTCTTTGTCTTCAGTGTTTCAAAACACTTCTAAAATCGGTTTTCCACCTTTACTTGGAGAACGTTTTGGCTCTTTAGTCCCACCTACTGGTCAGGAACTAACCACCCACAGTATTACTGCATACACTAAACCATGGATCGAATCCTTCTTCCTGGTTTCACTTAATATTACATATAGAGATACTATTATATATGTCGTTATCTTTCTCTTCGTGTTTTTACATATTTTTCTAAACCTATTTGTGAGCCGATCTCTTCTGTATTTTTATATCTTTGGTTGTATTTGCTTAAATTCTGATCATATAAATTGAGTGAGAGATGAACAGGTGTCTGCACACACTGAATGACGTTTTGGAAGCTTTGTAAATGTTTTGTACTCAAATCTTGTGATGACTTTAATCCAATAAAGAAAGGATAAGAAAGCTCTTTGCAATTCAAGCTGGATTATTTACTGTCACAGAGTCAGGCACACACTCAGGGCAATATGCTGATTTGTGCTGTGACATTAATGTCGGTATGTGTTCAAAGTATTTGTGCAAATTTCAAAGAACAGAAACAGGATTTACATTTAATCCTCAACATTTTGGGCAAAGCTGCTCTCAAAGCAAACTTTCCAAATGCTTTTTTACTCTGCACTGGAAGTTTTTGAACTACAGCAAAACTCCCACTTTATGTAAGATTGCACAGTATTGTGTCCCCTTGTCCCACATATTGTTAACTTTTGACATTTCTATTGGCGTCTTTTATAAAAACAAATTGTCTGCTGCTCAAAGAGAAATGTTTTTCTAGTACTCAAAAACATTGTAATAGTTCTTGTCATAAAAAAGGAATACGCAAGTGTACAAAGAAAACATCGAAACAAACAAGCTCCATTCAAATTGAATACAGTGTACCTGTCCTTCACATACCACAAATCTTTAAACTGCACTCATAGTGTTTCTTCTTTCATCTCTTCTGCTCCAAAATGAGTGACTATGCTATTCTTTGCCACCCGTTTGGTGTCAAAGAGAGAATCTCATTTGGGAACTGAAATTACTTTTAAAGGTCATTCAAACTACTTAATATACTGTAAAAATAATGTTGAAATAAATAAACTGATTATTACTGCACGCTGTGAACATAAGCAACAACAGAATTAATGTGCTTTCCTCTGCTTACCCACTATGATGTGTGGTTTTAAGGACTTGTGTGATATGATCTCTCATCCCCTCTGTGGGTTTTTGTCTTTCCAGTCAGGCTAATAGGAGCAAAACTTTTAATACTAAAGATGAAAGATTTTATAGGAGTCATCACTTATTTGTAGCAAACAGCTTTTTGAGTGTGCACACATTCCTTACATTCCTCACTTGACCACTAGAGAGCAGTGCAGCACTGGCTGTATCTGTTCATACCACCAGAGACCACAGGCCTGTGGCTACAGGATGCCTTTATCTATTATTTGTCTACGAACAGTAGCTCTATTGTCATTCTCCTTGTGTGCTTTTTGTTCTCCTCATTGTGATGCCCATAAATTAAAACCCTGAAATGCACTTGTTTCCTGCAGCTTTTATTCCATTTTCTTTTCCAGGGGAAGATCTATTATCTCTTAATGCATCTATATTTTTTTTAACATTTGATTCACGTTTTACTCAGATCTTCAAGATCCGTAATGGCTACAGAATGCACAATGTCAGGAACCGGCAGGATCTATTCTCGCACATGGTAATAACCTTTTCTAATGATCACAGTAAGCACATCCTATTGATCTGCTCCTATGGCTCTATGGAAGCTCAGATTATTCTCTGTCTCTCTGGCTGCAAAGGACATTAGGCGAGCTATAAAACGCAAATGTTCTCACAATCTGTCACGTGTGGGGGAAATGTATCCTCAGTGGGAGCCAATTTTGATTTTAGCATAATGACAACACATTTTTGTTTCATTTTTTCAGTAATTAACTGCTCACCATTGGGTGTAGTGTATGCAGATGAGATGCCTTCCACGCTGTAGGCCTATGCATTGTGCAGACACTTTTTATGTCTGTCTGTGTAGTGCACGATGGCCGCTAGCTCTCAGCTTAAAGCAATTATTTCAAAACTCATTAAGGTTATTTTGAATGTTATTTTAAATGCACCAGATTAAGACAGAAATTTCTATTACACGTTTAGCCAACAATGGAGCACGGCAAGAAAGGAAGGAAGTGACCCTTCTTAGTTTGTCAACACCTACAAAATGTAAAAAAATCCTATTTTTAGATTTCAAAAACCTTTAACCTTCTGAATCTATCTGGTTTTTGAACAACATGCGCTTTATGTAAACTGAGCATTGCAAGTTTAAATAGTGATGTAATTTGTTCGTTCTTGATCCAGTCCTGCAAAGTAAGAGACTGTAGATGTTTTGCATTCACAGATTGGCTTTAGAAATACATGAATGTTTGAGCAGCAAAATTTTCATTTCATTTCATTTTTATTTATTTCACACTTGGTACTACAAATCAAACAAAACAACCACATCTTCTATCAACAAAACACAACAACCATGTGTGAAAAGGAGCAGGAAGAAGAAAATATTCTTATTAAACCCTGCCCCCTATCTACCATCGAACTTATATCACCGATGGGCACCAAAAATCAGGAACAAACTAATATTGACATTTCTCTCCGGTCGAATCCCAAACCAACATCACATTCATTCGCATTCTTCATACTGAGTTATCGTTTTAAACATATAACACTTTTTAAAACATTGTAGATTTATACAATTCTTTAAATTATAATGAAGTGAATTCCACAGTCTTATACCCCTAACCGTTGTGCTCATTAATCTTTGTGTAGTCCTGGCTAACTGATGTTTAAAATAAAATTTCCTTCTATTCTCTTCTCCCCTTGAACACATCAAAAATACTCTTTGTAACTTAAAAGGCAAAATATTATTTTTAGCCTTAAACATAATTAATAATGTCCGTAATTTCACTAAATCTCCTAATTTTAATAATTTTGATTCTATAAATAATTTGTTTGTATGTTCTCTATATTTAACATTATGAATTATTCGTATAACTTTCTTCTGTAATAGGTTTAAAGGTTTTATGGTATTCTCATATGTATTCCCCCAAACTTCAACACAATAGTTGATATATGAAAAAAACAAAGAAAAATATAAAATACGCATTGTTTTATAATTTAATAAATCTCTTATACTACCCAAAATATAAATACTTTTGACCATTTTCTTTCTAATATGTTCAATATGAGATTTCCATGTCAAATTCTCATCCACTATTACACCCAAAAAACGAAATTCAGTAACTCTTTCAATCAATTCTTCCTCTATAAACATAATGACTTTATCCTCCTTTACACGATTGCCAAATATCATATATTTCGTTTTTGTCAGATTCAAAGATAATTTATTTACATCAAACCATTTTTTTATTCTTAACATCTCAGAAGTCATAATTTCAACCAAGTCTTTCAAATTCTCTCCAGAGCAATAAAAATTTGTGTCATCTGCAAATAAAATCGAATTTAACCTTTTAGATACGTCACAAATATCATTAATATATAAATTAAAGAGTTTAGGTCCCAAAATAGAACCTTGAGGAACACCACATACAATCTTCAGTCTTTCAGAAGTATTGCCAAAATAATAAACATATTGCAACCTATTCTCTAAATAACTCATTAACCAATTCAATGCTACTCCTCTCACTCCATGGTTATACAATTTAGAAATCAAAATAGAATGTTGTATCGTATCAAAAGCTTTTTTTAAATCAACAAATACTCCCACTGTGTATTTATTATTATGTGTTGCAGATGAAATATCTTCAATAAAAGTCAACAACGCTAATGCCGTTGACCTATTTTTACGAAATCCAAATTGGTTTTCATGTATTAGTTGATATTTTTCAATAAAACTATCAAGTCTTTGTGCAAAGAGTTTTTCTAGCAATTTTGAAAACTGTGATAAAAGAGACACTGGCCTATAATTGTTAAAACTATGCTTATCTCCTGATTTATAAAATGGATTTAAAGTGTCAAAAGTGAAAATACTCAACATGCAGAATGGCACCATTCAGAGTGTCACATCAATTTGTGAATTGTTATAAATGATGTGTTAAAATGCTGAATTTTAATGTAGCTCGTAGAGATGAAGCCAGCTGAGACCATTTTCTGAGCACTTGGATTTCTAAAGGCTCTCCATGCCCGTGGTCCAATCCAACTCCAGTTTTTTTTTTATCACTTAATTAGACATACAGGGAGTGCAGAATTATTAGGCAAGTTGTATTTTTGAGGAATAATTTTATTATTGAACAACAACCATGTTCTCAATGAACCCAAAAAACTCATTAATATCAAAGCTGAATGTTTTTGGAAGTAGTTTTTAGTTTGTTTTTAGTTTTAGCTATTTTAGGGGGATATCTGTGTGTGCAGGTGACTATTACTGTGCATAATTATTAGGCAACTTAACAAAAAAAAAATATATACCCATTTCAATTATTTATTTTTACCAGTGACACCAATATAACATCTCCACATTCACAAATATACATTTCTGACATTCAAAAACAAAACAAAAACAAATCAGCGACCAATATAGCCACCTTTCTTTGCAAGGACACTCAAAAGCCTGCCATCCATGGATTCTGTCAGTGTTTTGATCTGTTCACCATCAACATTGCGTGCAGCAGCAACCACAGCCTCCCAGACACTGTTCAGAGAGGTGTACTGTTTTCCCTCCCTGTAAATCTCACATTTGATGATGGACCACAGGTTCTCAATGGGGTTCAGATCAGGTGAACAAGGTGGCCATGTCATTAGTTTTTCTTCTTTTATACCCTTTCTTGCCAGCCACGCTGTGGAGTACTTGGACGCGTGTGATGGAGCATTGTCCTGCATGAAAATCATGTTTTTCTTGAAGGATGCAGACTTCTTCCTGTACCACTGCTTGAAGAAGGTGTCTTCCAGAAACTGGCAGTAGGACTGGGAGTTGAGCTTGACTCCATCCTCAACCCGAAAAGGCCCCACAAGCTCATCTTTGATGATACCAGCCCAAACCAGTACTCCACCTCCACCTTGCTGGCGTCTGAGTCGGACTGGAGCTCTCTGCCCTTTACCAATCCAGCCACGGGCCCATCCATCTGGCCCATCAAGACTCACTCTCATTTCATCAGTCCATAAAACCTTAGAAAAACCAGTCTTGAGATATTTCTTGGCCCAGTCTTGACGTTTCAGCTTGTGTGTCTTGTTCAGTGGTGGTCGTCTTTCAGCCTTTCTTACCTTGGCCATGTCTCTGAGTATTGCACACCTTGTGCTTTTGGGCACTCCAGTGATGTTGCAGCTCTGAAATATGGCCAAACTGGTGGCAAGTGGCATCTTGGCAGCTGCACGCTTGACTTTTCTCAGTTCATGGGCAGTTATTTTGCTCCTTGGTTTTTCCACACGCTTCTTGCGACCCTGTTGACTATTTTGAATGAAACGCTTGATTGTTCGATGATCACGCTTCAGAAGCTTTGCAATTTTGAGACTGCTGCATCCCTCTGCAAGATATCTCACTATTTTTGACTTTTCTGAGCCTGTCAAATCCTTCTTTTGACCCATTTTTCCAAAGGAAAGGACGTTGCCTAATAATTATGCACACCTGATATAGGGTGTTGATGTCATTAGACCACACCCCTTCTCATTACAGAGATGCGCATCACCTAATATGCTTAATTGGTAGTAGGCTTTTGGATGATGTGGACAAAATACTCATTTGCCTAATAATTCTGCATTCCCTGTATTTACAGGACTGTGCAGATGCACTCTCGTTTACTCTCCTGCGGCTATGCTTCATCAGCTCCAGTAGTGTATAGAGTTTAGGGATTTCCAGTGGAGCTTCGCATATATCCAACCTAAGTCATTATTGTTTTCTCTGTGTGACTTGTTCCTAGTTTAGTTATCTGTATTTCTAGTTCTTGGTCTTGTCTCTGTGTGTCCTCCCCATCATCTCCTGTGTTATGCCTTCCTGTAAAGTCTGTCTCGTCTCCTGGTGTAGCTGCATGCCCCTCGCTCTCTCTTTCCTGTTTTCCCTGGGTTTTGTCTGTCTGCATCCCGGTGTGTTTCTCCTACTTCCTGTTTTAATTTGACAGTCTCTTGTCTTGTGTGTTCCATGTTCAGCTGTGCTTCCCCTGTCTCATTAGTTAGATTATGTTCAGCTGTGTTTCCTCGTTTGCCCTTTTGTGTATGTGCGCATCACCATTTGTCCTTTGTCGCGATCTCCCTCATTCCACGCTGTGTGTTCTGCCTGCTTGTTTAGTTCCTGTTCAGTCCAGTTTGGTTTTTGTATAACT
The DNA here is from genome assembly GCF_963969265.1 of Rhamphochromis sp. 'chilingali'. Classification (NCBI taxonomy): domain Eukaryota; kingdom Metazoa; phylum Chordata; class Actinopteri; order Cichliformes; family Cichlidae; genus Rhamphochromis; species Rhamphochromis sp. 'chilingali'. The sequence goes on along the minus strand of NC_137941.1, from coordinate 21,659,856 downwards.
GTAGTCCAGCATAAAGCTGCATTTCAAGTTTAGTTTTGTCCACCAGTCTGCATTTTGGGTCCTCCAATCCTGCCTGCCTCACATAGCTCATAACAATAACTGCACCCATGTGGGTTTGCAGAGCCTAAATCTACAATAAGGTGGCTTTTACATCATATTTGATGTATAAGCTGATTGGATATTTGCAAAGCTACATCTCAGACTTGACAGGCCTCAGTTAGAGTGTTAAATGCTGAAGTTCATGGCAGTACCATTAGAAAAAGACTGAACAAGTAGGACATGTCTGGAAGAGATACCAGGTGAACAAGGCACATCTTAAGTTTGCAAAGTTACATCTGAACAAACCGCACAACTTGTGGCACATATCAAAGTGGAGATGTCTGGCCATAAAGCAAAAAGTCACATTTGTAGAAAGCCAAACACTGCATATCAGCACAAAAATCTCATCATAGCAACTGCAAAGCATGGTGGTGGAGGAGTGATGGTTTGGTCTTCCTATGCAGCCACTGGTGAACTGTCCAGGCAGGCACTTTGCAGTCTCTGAGTGCAGTCTCACGCACAAAGTATTCTAGAGTAAAATGTGTGGCCATCTATTCAACACATAAAGCTTTGCCTAAAGTGGGTCATGAAACAAACACAGCAGCAAATCAAAACCAGAAAGGCTGGAAAAGAAAAGAATCAAGGTGCTGCAATGACCCACTCAAAGCTCAGACCTGAACTTGACGGAAATAAGAGGTGAGAGGAAACAAATGGTTGCAAACCTCAAGAGCTTGGGGGTTGTATTTGATAGTAATTTCACCTTTGAAAAACAGATTAGCTCAACTGTGCACTGGTCTTTTTTCAAACTGAGGCTTTTCTCTAAGGTGAAGGCTGACTTTGAATGGGCGATTCATGCTTTTATTACATCCCAGCTTGACTATTGTACCTCCTTATATGTTGAAGTTAGTCAGACCTGCCTTGCAAGACTGCAATTGGTCCAGAAAGCTGCAGCTTGTCTTCTGACACAAACTAGAATACATGAAACTACTTCCCTTGTGCTTGCCTCTCTTCATTGGCTTCTTGTTCACTTCAGATTTGATTTGAAAATGTTATTGTTGACTTACAAATCTCTGAACAGACAGGCTCCTGGGTATTTGTCTGACCTCTTGCAGCCTTATGTGTCCTCTAGATCTCTTAGATCGAATGATTTTTAGCTTTTAACCATACCAAGGTTTAGGCTGGTTCACAGAGGTGATCAGGGGCTTAGGGTAGCAGCACTTAAACTGAGGAATAGTCCGCCCCTACACATCAGACAGGCTCCTACTGTCAATCTTTTCAAATCATATCTAAAAACACATTTGTTTTCACTGTTTTTGCTTTTAATACAGTATGAGAGTTATTTGGTATTTGGTACTAGTTATTTTGTATTTCTGTACCACCTGTAGCACTTTGGTCAACATTGATGTTGTAATTAAATGTGCTATATAAATAAAAACGATAACAATAACCACATTGTGAGAGACTAATAGAGTCTCCCAGAATCCTGTAAATATTGAGCAATGTTGGAGCAGAGCATTATGGGTAAGGCGTCAGTGAATACAATTTTGCCTCCAGGCAGCAAAGATCGGGGGATGTCCTGGCTTGAGTATTTGAATTCTAAGAAAACAGTAGTCCCCACACAGACATCTACATCAACAATATTTTACATATGCAAGTAACACATGCTCCAACCTGGGCGTACCTTCCAATTAATTTATAGGGAGAAAGAGGTGAAGGAGCACTCTTTACATATTTATTGCCGCTGAGAACATATATCTGTCACTGGAGCTAAACGAATATGATAAGAAAACACACAGACCAACAGGTGTGTTTCGTCTTCCTTGGAGGATATTAAAATGACTTTGTGGAGACTCACGCAAATGAAAAGCAAATATTTACCATAAGACTTGGTCTTTATGCACCATATAGTCAGACCTGTTTGTCTTCATAAAATTAAAAATACAAGTACACACACACACACAGTTCCTTGTAATATCCAGTTCCTGCTCAACTGCTTGCTGTGGTCATTTTTTGCAATTTCCTTTGAACATCCTAACAGGCCTCCTTTATGGATGCTCACTCTGGATTACAGCTCAAGGGGGCTGTTACATCACTTTTGTGAATGTGTGCGTATCTGTCCAATAGCGACAGTGGGGGGTGGAGGGGAGTGAGAAAATAAGTGAGACGCCACAGTTGAGTGCGAGTGGGCGGTATCTGTCAAATAAATTCTGTGTCACGATTGCTGCTTTCTTAGATGTTAAATCCTCGAGCCAGGACATCCTCTGACCTGTGCTGCTGCCTGGAGCTGAAATTGCCTTCACTGGGGCCTTACCCATAATGCTCTGTGCAAGATAAGACCTCCCTCCCCCCACCCCAAAAAAAAGCACCTGATTTTTATGAGCAGGTGGCACGACGTTCACAGCACGTGGCGCACCATTCTCACAGAGGACTTGACTTTTTCATTGTTCACAAGTCCTGATCTGCTATAATAATCTGCTTCTGCGAGCTGTGTTTCTTTGTGTGTGATGATCATTTTGCAGCACATTTACAGTTGCCATAGCCTTCCACCATTAGCAGCTATTGGCTTATGCAAAGCTTACATCATACGCGCATTAATTCATTCGTGCCTCAGGGAAACTGTTGCGACAAAGGGAGCTGGAAAGAAGACCAGTGACACGCGGATTGCCGCAGGAAACTGTCTCTTCCCACTGTGGCAGTAAGAAATAGAAACAGTTAAACATTTAAACCCCAGCAGAAAACGTCCCCCACACTTTCATTAAATCTTCATGCCGTGGTTCTCTCTTACAATGCAAAGAGTCCTGCTGTGTGTTTGTGCGTGAAGCCGAGAGGGAGAGCAGAGGGAAAGTTTGCTATGTGAGCTCTCTCTGTTTCATGTCCATTTGAATTGCGCTGTTATTCAGCGTCGCTCCCTGACTGTTATGTGCAATTACACAGGATGGAAATGGTTTTGCCACTACACGCGCAGACGCACACACATGCATACACACATACACACTTGCACCAGCAATCAGTCAGGACTCTAACTCCCACAACAACATTGTAATTCTTCTTTGAGTTCAAACAGTGGTGTGAGCGGAGAGGAAGAGACAGTGATGAAATGTTTTGTTTGCGTATGTACATTTATGTGTTTTCTTTGTAAACTTTGTTTTGTTGTTTTTTGTTGCCTTGAGGCAAAGCAGACATAGCTATATGTTTTTATGTTTTATATGTTAAGCACGTGGAGTTTAAATAAAATTGCTATTGCCATTTGAAGAAGCCAAACTGTGTCACATCTGGGGTGGTGCAAAGCTTACAGCAGGGTTCAAATCCACCTCAAATCCAGTTTGCATGTTCTCCTTGTGCCTGCATGGGTTCCCTCTTGGCACATACCTTTAAAGAAATGAAGGTGTTCAGGCTTTATGGGCCTTATTAGTGCAATCAGCAGTGCAATAAACAATCAGCCCTGATGCCACCCTTCTATGTGTAGGAAATATGTCAGCCTTATATAATGTGTCGAGACCTGCAAGAAAGTCCCTGTGTAGGCACGCTGGCTTCCTCTCACAGTCTAAAGACATGCTCAGGAGGTTAACTGGTGATTCTAAGCTGGCCGTAGTTGTGAGCATGAACCGTGTGCTTCGGTGTGCGTGCTAGTCGTGCAGTAGACTGGTTAACTGTTTAGGGTGTACCTTGCATCTCATCCTACAAGAGCTGTGATACACTCCAGCCTTCCTCTGACATCCTAAATCGGATAAGTGGAAAGAAAAGCAATGGGTTGCTCATCCATCAATCTTCTTCAGCTTATCCGGGGCTGGGTCGCGGGGGCACCAGCCTAAGCAGAGAAGCCCAGACCTCCCTCTCCCCAGCCACCTCCTCCAGCTTGTCCGGGGGAACACCAAGGCGTTCCCAGGCCAGCCAAGAGATATAATCTCTCCAGCATGTCCTGGATCTGTCCCGGGGCCTCCTCCCAGTGGGACATGCCCGGAACATCCAGGAGGCGCCCAGGAGGCATCCTTGTCAGATGCCCGAACCACCTCAACTGACTTCTTTCGATGTGGAGGAGCAGCGGCTACTCTGAGCCCCTCCCGGATGGCTGAAATTCTCACCCTATCTCTAAGGGAGAGGCCTACCAGGGGGCAAAAGCTTCCGGACAACATAGCCGGTGGGATTCCTGGGACACAAACCCCTCTACCACAATAAAGTAGCGATTCATGGAGGGGTAAAATTCATCCTATAATTAATAAATTTTTTTCTGCTCTGTTCTGTTTTTTAAAACCCAGCTTGAACAATTTAAAGAAAACTGAAGACACTACTGATTATGTCTGATTATTATCGTCATTATTGATTCAATTACAACGTTGTTGACAGGAGGCCAAGCTAGAGGTGACAGAGTTGAAGATGCTCAGATTTTCAGTGGGTGTGACCAGAATGGACAAATGAGTATATCAGAGCGACGGCTCGGGTTGAGCAGTTTGGAGGTAAAGTTAGAGGAGAGGTAGTGGATATACTGGACAAAGGAAGTTGAATATGGAGCTACCAGGCGGGAGTAAAACGGGAAGACCTCAGAGAAGATTCATGGATATAGTGAGGGAGGGTTGGTGTGAGAGAGGAGGATGTTAGGTATACATAGAGATGCTGGCAGATAATCGACTGAGGTGAGATGAGAAAAGAAGGAGAAGATGGAGAAGACGGGTGTTAGTGTTGAGATGTTTGGCATAAATGTGTCACGGCGAGTGAGATGAGCCGTGTGGAAAATAAAGGAGGATCCAAACGCAGGCACTTGTATGGGTGTGAGGGTGGTTTATTAAACACAAAAAGGAAATGGACAAACGGCGAACGGAGCAATGACTAAACTAAACTGGGAACAAACTAACTATAGAACACGAACCTGGACATGAATGAGAGCGGGCGGAAACAGATGATGGTAGACTGCAGGGAAACACACAGATGACGCAGGGTGGAAACACAGACGGACCAGCAACTACAATGACGGCAGACATGACTTAAATACACAGAGAATCACAGGGGAATTACACACAGGTGGTGGACACAGCTGGGAATAATCAACAAGACGAGACAAAGGTAAAACTGAACACACTCACATGAGACGCAGACCATCACAATAAAACAGGAACAAGCAACCATCACACTAAGACACAAACTCGACATAGAGAGACAGACAGAAAATGGCACATGGAGCTAGACAAATACTAAGCAGACACAACTGAAGAACAAATCCTAAACACCACAGAAACATGAAACTCAAATAATAAACATCATCATAATCAACACTACAAGAGAACAAGAAAACAATCCCTGATGCAAACTAAAACCAAAACATAATAAAACTCAAACTACTGGGTCCGACGGACCCAGAACCGTGACAAAATGATGTTCTGCCTGATAAAGAAATGAGGTTCGCTGTGATGTGTTCAAGTGTAAAGTGAGGGAAAGGTTGGGAGCTCATTTGTGAATTTTCTGGCCTCCAGAAAAAAAACAAAAAATCCCACTAGCTTCTTATTATTCTTTTCAGTGATATTCAGGTGGCTGACTTGATTTTCTGCTTTAGCTTGTTTACAATTTTACTTGCTGATCTGTGGCTGCAGAGGTTTGTGCTGATTTCGTTTCTAGACCTGCAGGGTTTCAGTACATTAATTTACTCCAAACTAGCCGTGTGCAGTTGTCGTGCCGGCGATATGAAATGTTTACGAGGAGAACGTGATGTAGAAAGCAAACATGTTGCGCAAACAGTGAAATCCCCGAGTGTGATGTTCAAGCAAAGTGTGAGCCCCGCAGGCTAATGTAGCGCGCATAAACAGTCCTGGGTGCAAAGGTAAAACAGCAAAAACTGTTCATTTCAGTCTTGCTGATACGCTGTGTGCATTTTTTCTGTTTTGGCATTCATCAATACTGCATATGGTGAGCTATATATGGTGCAATGGGCTTGTTAAAAGAGGATTCTGCTGCACTAGCCTACTCCTGACCTGAGTCATTCAAATTTAATGATTTAATCAAATAAAGTCAAATACTCTCTTGGATTGTCCACCTCATGATTTGCATCCTATCTGACCTTTATGTTGTAAAGTAAGAAATATGAGCTTAGTATTTTTTTTTCAGTCTCTGTTGATCACTTCAATGCGGAGAGAAAGAACATCCAGGTCACAGCTGTTTGTTGCTTTCTTGTGTGAACTTTCACTTCATTTACCTATAAATTTATATAGGTTTAGTGTTAATACTGTAATTACATGCCATGTGAATGCTCTCTACAGACAGCATTGACACAGTTTCTGTACAGTGAAATTAGTGCAGAGCTGCAGGTTTTACAACTAACCCTTATCACCCTTTGTTTAATGGTAATGTGAAATCCTTTATTAAGGTAAAGTAACTCTTATCTCTTTGCTGCAGTGTTGCCTCAAACGTGGACCAGGTCCTAATTGGCTGATTATAGTTTCAGCACTAAAATCACGAGTCTCGTGAGTTATGATTTATTTCAATATTTACACCGGGAGGTGTGCAGTCTCGTCAGATGTCTGTATAGCTTCTCACTGCCCATCAGTACCTATGATCCTGTGCTGCAGTGTGCTATTTGATAAGGCTGCTTAGCATTCAAGAGGAATCCTCAGCACTCAAGTACTCTCAGTATTATGCTTTTAACTCATTCCCCCCTGAGGAGCAGTGGGATCGAGAGAGAGGAGGGAGTGGAAAGAGAGGCAGAAACAGAAGGATCCTTATGGGAAGAGTGAGATTTCACAGGACAAAAGCGCCGTTATTGAATTCTTGTCATGATTCTTTGTATAATAGCCTCCACTATCCAGCCCCCAAGATGCATTTAAAGGCTTCCACAATCCCACTCCCATCGGCCGGCGCTGGCTGGATGAGCCTTGCTGTGCACAAGCCCTTGCACTGTCCCGCCACTTGCTGGATGTCGCTGAATGCCTCTATATTGGATTAGACTTTCTGTCCCTTGAGCAGAGCTTAGAAAACAACCCAGTGCAACCCATCAGTATGTGAAAACACAAACGATGATCATTTTGTACGTGGTCTTCATACTAACGACCAGAGAAAGCGGTACCCCGTTAGGAAGGGAGGAAAAGTGTACCTGAGCCTTCACTGCATGCTGATTGTCTGGCCGTGGGAGCTATGATGAGGCCTGATTGCTGTGTGATTTGAGCATCCTCAGACCAACAGCTCATCAATATCCCTTGCAGTAACACGCTGCACTGCAGCAGGACGCGGGCATCGGCGAGATGAATATTTATCAAAGCCATGAAAAGACGAAAAACAAATATTTGCTGCAGAGAACAGACAGAGGCCAAAATTCCCCTCATCAAAAATGACCCTTTAATAATGTGGTTTCTACAAGTTGTTGGTGAATTAAAGGATGCTTTGGTGAATTAGCTAAAGTCTTGTGTTGTTGTGAATTTAAAATGATAGTCTGCTAATCTGCTGGGATTCATTAACAGCCTCAGACAGCCACCAGGATTGCAGAGTGAAGAGTGAGGGCAGAGCCCAGAAGAAGCAAACACCGAGGAGACAGGCTGATTTTATCCTCACCCTATCTTGAGACACAACTTCCCACTCCCCCCACCTCCTTTTTTTCCTTGCTTTGCCCTCCTCTGCCCAGTTAGGATGGGGAAAAAACGCCCGCCTCCCAGCTTATTAAACCCCCGAGTCTCTACAGGAAGAATTTTTGATGCGTAGACGATTTACATAAGGAGGCAAATTTACTCAATTCTGTGCTCATTTCCTTGTGCCCTTCTTTATGCAGCATATTTGAGTCTGGCTTTGCACAGTATTGTCCTGGCATCGGTAATCATTTTTCCCCTCTCTGTTTCTTTGCTCCGATTAACACAGAGTGGCGTCTTTGCAACAGGCCACATTTGATGTGCTGGCTGTGATTAGTGCATGTTAAAAATACCACCCTGCTACCCTTCCATTTACTCGATCCTGCCTTCTGTCTCTTCTTTCTGTCCACCTCTCCCACTCTGTCTGTGTTCGTTTTTTTTCCTTCTAATTTCTCAGCCACACAGCTTTCCTTTGTCTCTTTCTCCCCGTGTGATTAAAGGCTTTCCTTCAGATGTATTTTTTATCAAATTCTTCGCCTCTTTGCTGTGATTATGTTTTTTTCTTCTTCTCTTTTGTCACGCTTTGTCTGTTTTCTGCCAGAGGTCCATGTTTGATTATAGCTTAACTCTTTCTGATTACGACCTCTTGTCTCGGTGAGTGCTGCTGTCTTCCTGGCACTCCCCACCACCACCACCACCCCCACCTCCCGCCGGCTATAGGGTGACCTTGGTAGAAAAACAGAGACAGAGACAGAGACTTATCTTGTTACAAATGGGAAAAAAGACAAAAGTACAAAGATACATGTAAGAAATTATAATAGAAATTTTAAGGTTAAGCGGAATCGAAAGGATTAATAGATGGATACATTTTTCCCTGAGAATTCATTTAACTGGAATAAAACTCATATATAATTCTCAAAGTGTTACAATATCTCAAAGTTATTATTCTATAAAGACAATAAGTAATAAATCAACAACAAATACTGTGCTTGTTTCTGATGTTGGTCACAGCAGGAACAAGCATGACTGTCCTTACGCTTTAACTTATTACAAATTACTGCTAAAGAGACAGACAGTGAAAGTGGACAGTATATCCTCGGTTTCTTAACATGAAACTCATTGTTGCAGCCAGAAGCAGCACAAATGTGCTCCCCTTAAACTGATTTTTAGCTCTTATTTTTCTCTGAGTTATCCATTCTGTCAGTAGTTAGCTAGCATAAACTAATGTGAGTCTATTAGCTTCAACCACCCACATGACGTCACATTTCTTACTGACAGAACTTGAACTTTAATCACTTATTTCTTTAATCCATCTTCACAGACAGAGTTTCATCTATGTTGGTTTTTGAGAGCAGGGCTCAGTGGTGTAAAATTGCCTCTAAATGTGGCGCATTTCATGTCCCCTTCAATTAGAAGGAAAAGCCTGCACAGAAATAAACATATGCAAATATGACTGGGTAAATGTATCTAAAGTACTAAGACTAAGAAAGTACTCAGTGCAGAAAAACTGCTCCTCTTGGTGCTGTTAAGTTAACAGTCTGATGTTGCTAATTGATTTCTTGTTGCTGGTTGAGGTGGAGCAAATCCTGATTCTGAAACAAAACAATAATTTTCCATCTATTGTTTATTGCCCCAATCTGATGATTTTTTCCCAGTTAATCAGTTATTTGTTTGGCTTGTAACAATTCAGACAAAACAAACCAGAGCCTGAAGCAACACAATCAGCTTGTATTGTAAAGTCAACAATCGATCAAGCTAATACTAAAAATGAATGGGAAACAGTTGTAGTTGTAAATATTTAGAGTATATGACAGGAAAAAGATCTTGAATTAATTAAATTAAATCATTGTCAACTGAGTGAATTTTTTATCTGTCATTTTGAGTCTGTATTAGTTTATAATGTCGACTAGTTTAATTCCTAAACAGGATTACTGCAGGATGTGACATTTAACTGTAGTGGCTTAACGAGAGGGAGTCAGGTGGAATTGGGAAGCTGCAAGGAGTAGAGGTAATGAAGGTAGATGAGTTTAAATACCTGGGGTCACCATCCAAGGAAATGGTCAGTGCACAGGAGAGGTGAAGAAGAGAGTGCAGACAGGGTGGAGTGGGTGGAGATGAGTGTCAGGGATGATTTGTGAGAGAAGGATGGCAGCCAGAGTGAAAGGGAAGGTTCACAGGATGGTGGTATGATGTATAGATTGGAGATGGTGACGCTAACAAGAAAGACAGACGTTAAGCTTTTAACTGGGAGCGACTCTGATGGACAAGATTAGAAATGAGCACATCAGAGGGACACAGAGCATAGAGCAATTTGGAGATAAAATTAGAGAGGCAAGCCTGAGGTGGTTTGGACATATGAGGAAAAGTAGTGAAGGAGGTCATGTAGAGGGTTGGTGTGACAGGGTAAGATGGAGGCAGATGATCCGCTTAAGAAAAAGGAGGAAAAAAGAAACTGCAATTGGAGCAAATTCATCACAGGCTACAGTATTTAATTTATATAATTTATTTTTATACTAGTGATATAATATAGCTGCATGACAAACACGCAGAATTAATTATATTAGGGAACTTTACTAAATGTATTTTAGTTACATGGCACCACTAGTTAGGGTACAGTGGGTAAGCTGCCGGCTTATGATCCATAATACAGTCGAGTATCTCTATTTTTAGCAGCTTTGAATTAGCATCAATTCCCATTGGCTGTGGACCAGGTGTCACAGATTTGACCAAAGAGGCAAATCCACGAGCAAGTCCAGGTGTCAGCGCTGGTGCAGACATTTCTGTAATAGCTGGAGGAATGGGAGCACAGAGCAGAGATTATAAAAGAAAGGGGAGAACTATTTCAGACCACCAACTACCAACATAATTTCTCTTTAAAGCAATTGTACTTTGACTTCCTGAAAAGTTGCAAAGGTTTCAACATCGGATAGCAGGTTGCTGTAGAAGACGGCCCTTTTCCTTTGAACGTTGCAAGAAAACCCCAGGAACACGCTTCAAAAAGACAGATGAAAGAAAAGCAGAATCTGAGATTGCGTTGAGTTACAATACGTAGCGGAAGAGAGACCCGACACTGTGGCTTTGACTCAGGAAAAATGCTTTAAAATACGCCACTAATGGAACAAGAACTTAAATATAAAAGGAGATTTTTTTAGCGTAGCGTGTTTGCCGAATCTCTTTGAAAGCAGAACAGGACCAGATCTCATTAAAAAAGAAAGAAACAATTTAATCAAAGCTAATGAAAGAATGAAGGGACTGTAAATTAACACTCATTAATTAATAATCTGCTGAGCTTTAATTAATAGCATAAACTCATAATAGGCTGTTCATTTCCAAATAGAGGAAGACTTACATTAACAGCTATGGAGTCGGCAATGATTCATGCATCAACTAATGCATTTTGTGCATTTTGAAGTGTTACATCAAAAAAACATGTTCTCCAAAGATGAGCAACACCAGCTGATTCCTCTGCTTGGACAGTGATCTTTTTATTAAAATAATCCTTTGATGTTCACTGCATCAAAGAATACTTTCACCTTATCGCAGACCTTAACTCCCTTCATAATCTATGAACATAAGGGTAGAGAATAGATGTAAAAGCCCTCGAGCAGAGCGTTTGGCACTGTCTGAAAGAATATCAGTGAGAAGCAGTTCCTCTCTTCTGCTGTCCCTCCTGCTGATTGCATTTTCAGACTTATGATTCCTTTGCAGCGCAGGCAGATATCCATCAATCCAAGGACAAACTCAGAGCCGCGCTCTGTGTCTACATACTGCGTTGTAGGTGGAAAGGAGAGCGAGAAAATTAATGTTTGCCCTGTGGAATTACATTCTCCCCCTCTTACTTTACCTGCTGTTCGTTGACAGAAGAAAAGAGAAAAAAAAACACCCCAAAGTAATGAGCACAGCGCTGAATCGCTGAATGTACGATATTATCAGTTGCACAATCTGCAAGCGGCTGATTAACTACGACTGAATGCTCATTTTATGACAAAAACAAGATCTTGTCCACAAAAATGTGTGAATTGGTATATTTTTCTAATCTATCAGGGCACAGTTATGAGTTGAGGAAGAAGCTCAGGTAGTTTTTCTCTCTCCGTGTAATAGAGCAGATTTTTGTGTTTGAGAGAGGTTTCATGTTATCATGCATATAGTCAGGGAGACATTAGAGTCAGCCACATTCACCATCATCTGGGCATCACAAATGTTCATGAATTTCACTGTTGGAGCTTGGCCATTTTATCATATTCTAAATTACACACAGGGTGTCCTCTTGGTTGGGCAACAGTGACAGGGTTTCCTCCCAGATGTGGCCACCTAGGGTGTCCAGATCTCTCTTATCTTCGAGTTAATCTGGGGTTACATGAAGACAGTGAAATAACCTAAATACTCAAAGCTGACTTCTCTCTGTAAACTGTGCAAAGTGACGTCACATGTAATGTTTTACAGACATAATGTATAAAACATTTACACAAAACTGAATCTGGATGATGCGTTTTATGTTCCACACTGTGTTTTTAATATTGTATTTGTGGGGGTAATTCAACTGTCACAACTGCTTTTAACAGATGGCTTACTTGCAGAAACCACCAGGGCTGGTTGAAGGACTTCCTCGTTGTGATTAAACCTCTTGATTTGGAGGTTTTTTGACTTTCTAGTTGTCTTCCTCCTCTCTTTTGTGCAAAGTCTCCCTCAGTGATGTCATTCCTGTTTTATTTCTGTAACCTGTGTCTAGCGTGTTTGGTATTTATTAAATGTCCCTTGTCAATTCTGTGATTAGTTTCAGCTTCCCTCATTATGTTGTGTATTTATTGTCATTGTTGCTGTCTCCCCTTGCCCTTTGTCTAATGTCTCACTAACTGTGCTGAGCCTAGTGTTTTCCCCTGTGCTTTCTCATGGCTTATGGACTTTTGTTACCTGTTTCTGGATTGCCTCTTACTTGTTATTTTTCTTGGAATAAACGCTCAGCATTACATTCAGACTTCGTCTACCACATCCTGCATTTGGGTTGTCAATATTTCAACACAACTCACACAGCACAATACATATTTTCTTTAGGGATTAATAAAGCATTCAGATTCAGCTGGTAGAGCTCATAGGAGGACAAAAGTGAGATGGCCACAGAGGTTCAAAGCCACAGGGAAGCTCTGCTAAAGGAAGACTTGCTCCTACTATAAATGAAAGTCATTCATCATTCTTTCACTGCAGATGGGTCTAAGTTATCAAACTTTCTTCTTTTCCTCCTTTCTCCATCTGTCATATCCATCTCACTGCATCCATCATTCCCAGTTACCGCCTGTCTCCGACTCCACATTTCTGCCACTCTTCCTCCACATTTTAATGATAGCTCTCTATTGTTATTAGCACTCTTCAGTGTTGTTTTCTTGTCCATTAGAAGCACTCAGTTGGCAGCACTTCTTAGCAAAAGTTACTTAAGCTCCATTTTTTCCTCCTTTTTTTAATCAAGTCATGAATTGATTAATGACTATTATAATCAGAAATCAGTGAACAGCTTAACCAGCTCTGAAATGCTAACAACAAGATAGAATAATGTTAACATCCTGATGCTCAGAAGTTCCACCTCTCCTAATAGTTAGTACAGTAATGTACAGATGAAGTTGATTGGAGTGTCCTTAGCTTTTCATGTATTTAGTCATATTCCTAAGCACTAGAAATAAAATTAAAGACTGACCCTAATGATGAGGTTCAGTCTTTATTATGCTGATACACTCTTTATATGTACTGTTAGAAAAAACATCCTTAAAAAAACAGTAATATTCCGGCAGCTGGAAAAAAAATACTACCGTAAAATAACAGAAAATAACTTATTCATAAAAATAAGGTTATTTCAAGTAATGAAAATACAATTTGTTGCCCTAATTTTACATGGGATTTTGCCTTTTTCAAGTGCTTTTAAACATTAAATTAGGAACAATTTAATGTGACTAAACAATGAATTTACCTATAAACAAGGTCAATGAATGCGGCAATATGAATAATAATACTTAAATGTACAGAAATATACAGTTAACAGTTGGTTTAAATAATAATGGATTGCATTCATATAGCGCTTTTTGAGACCCTCAATGCGCTTGACAATTCCACTTTATAATTCTCCTCTGGCCAGCACCAGTAGGTGAAGTGTCTTGCCCAAGGAGACAACGACTGAGAGTGTCCGAGCCGGGGTTCGAACCGGCAACCTTCTGATTACAAGGCGAACTGCCAACTCTTGAGCCACGATTGCCCTGAATACAGATACATTTAAAAAACAAGAAAATTATGTTTTATTACATTACAGTGATTTTACGTTAATTTACATTTGAAATGTGAAATCACAGTCTATTGATGTAAATTTAATGATATTCTTGTTAGGTGACGGCTGTGTGCGGACAGGGATAGGACCCAAGGTGCAGACTCCGGAGACAGAACTTAAACCAAAACAGCTTTAATGCTGAACGCAAACATAACATAACTGGAAAAACTCAAAAATAAACTAACACCAGCGGATTGACAAAACACACAGCAAAGTAAACGGTAGATCGCGACACGGACACAGAGAAACACTGGGCTTAAATACACAGAGGGAGCAATCAGGGAATGGGTAACAGGAGGGAAACACAGCTGGGACAAATCAGAACTGACGAGACCAAAGAAGCGTAAACTGAACACACTGAGAAAAGACAGAGACCTTCAAAGTAAAACAGGAAACGCATAACACAGACTGAACAAAAGACACAGGCTCATGAGCAGGCACTACAAAGGGAACAGAGACGTGGGAACAGGGCAGACACAAAACACTGACTGAACACGGGGATATAGGAACTTAAGATACACATAGACGCGAACTAGACAAGGGGATGCAGGTGATAGGGGAGACAGAGCAACTAAAGAAGACAGACCTAAGCCATAAGACAGAACTCAAAGAAACCAAAAACTAGACAGTATAAATAATATCGTAAACTCAAAAACCCTGGGTCGACGACCCAGGCATCCTAACAGTACCCCCCCCTTAAGGGCTGGCTTCCAGACAGCCCAAACCAAAACATCAAAATCAAAAAAACAAAAACAACCCAACCAGGGTGGGTGGCGGGGGAAACAGGATGGAGGGCTTGAAACAAAACAAGGAGCCAGAAACAACAACAAAAAAAAAGAAGTGCAAAGTCCAAAACAACAGCACCAAGGCCCAGGCAAAGTCCAAAAGCAAACAAACAAAAGAGCTCACGAAAGGCGCAGAGGCCCAGGCAATAGTCTCAAAAAAGTTCAGGGGGGGCCGGCCCGGAGGCTAACGGCACAACAGTCCAAACCCGGGCAGGTCAGGGGGGCGGCCCGGAGGCTGATGGTCCAATAGCCCAGAAAACAGGTCAGGAGGCCGGCCAGGCGGGAGGCACCGGTGGCGACGGAGCAGATCAGGAGGCTGGCCGGGCGGGAGGCACCGACGGCGACCGAGCAGATCAGGAGGCCGGCCGGGCCGGAGGCACCGACGGCGACGTAGGTCAGGGGGTCGTCCATGACGGCAATGACGTCCAGTCATCGGCCGGACAGGACGTGCAGGATGAGCAGGCCGGACAGGACGTGCAGGACGAGCAGGCCGGACAAGATGTGCAGGACGTGCAGGCCGGACAGGACGTGCAGGCCGGACAGGACGTGCAGGAACAGACAGCATGGAGACCTCAGGAGCATACGAAGCTGAACACTCGGAGGCCGGACCAGGCGGAGCTACAGAGGCTGAGGCCGGATCAGGCGGAACTGCAGACTCGGGGGCCGGACCAGGCGGAGCTGCAGACTCGGGGGCCGGACCAGGCGGAGCTGCAGATGCAGGACCAGACGGAACTGCAGACTCGGAGGCCGGACCAGGCGGTGGAGCCGGTGGTGGCTGAACGGGCTCGCCAGAACCATCAGCAGACACTGGGACGTGCTGGCTGGGTCCTCCCGGACCCCCAGCTGACGAGGCAAGAGGCTGAACGGGCCCCTCGGATCCTCCAGCAGGAAGAGACGGCTGAAGCGGTTCCTCGGACCCTCCAGCAGAGACAGGAGGCTGAACTGGCCCCTCGGATCCTCCAGCAGGAAGAGACGGCTGAAGCGATTCCTCGGACCCTCCAGCGGAGACAGGTGGCTGAAGCGGTTCCTCGGACCCTCCAGCAGAGACAGGTGGCTGAACGGGCCCCTCGGACCCTCCAGCAGAGACAGGAGGCTGAACTGGCCCCTCGTATCCTCCAGCAGGAAGAGACGGCTGAAGCGGTTCCTCGGACCCTCCAGCGGAGACAGGTGGCTGAAGCGGTTCCTCGGACCCTCCAGCGGAGACAGGTGGCTGAAGCGGTTCCTCGGACCCTCCAGCAGAGACAGGTGGCTGAACGGGCCCCTCGGATCCTCCAGCAGGAAGAGACGGCTGAAGCGGTTCCTCGGACCCTCCAGCGGAGACAGGTGGCTGAACGGGCCCCTCGGACCCTCCAGCAGAGACAGGTGGCTGAACGGGCCCCTCGGACCCTCCAGCGGAGACAGGACGCTGAACGGGCCCCTCGAACCCTCCAGCGGAGACAGGACGCTGAACGGGCCCCTCGGACCCTCCAGCGGAGACAGGAAGCTGAACGGGCTCCTCGGGCCCTCCAGCTGACGAGGCGTGAGGCTGAACGGGCTCCTCGGGTCCTCCAGCTGACGAGGCGTGAGGCTGAACGGGCTCCTCGGGTCCTCCAGCTGACGAGGCGTGAGGCTGAACGGGCTCCTCGGGCCCTCCAGCTGACGTGGCGTGAGGCTGAACGGGCTCCTCGGGCCCTCCAGCTGACAAGGCGTGAGGCTGAACGGGCTCCTCGGGTCCTCCAGCTGACGAGGCGTGAGGCTGAACGGATGACCGAGGAGAGGAGCGACGGTGGCGTCGCTTCCTTTTAGACGAGGGAATAGGAACCGGTGGAGAAACGGAGACCTCCTCCTCATCCTCCGACCACACAGCCGCCAGAAAAAAGGCAGGCGAACGGACAGGCGAACAAGGTCCCGGCTGGCGTGAGGAAGGGGAGGAAGCCTGCAGCGGCGATGAAGCAGAGTGTGCGTTGTCCTGCGGCAGCGGTGGGGAAGACGTAGTGAGGGAGAGAGCAAGCTCACTAGCCCTGACTTGCTCTCTCCAGGCAGTAATGGTGTTCCCCAACTCAGTGTCTTTAGCAAACTGGCTAAGCCGGGGATTATGCCGAATGATGGCCTCCACCGCACTCAGCCCCACTGCCATGGTCCTTAAATCCGGGGACCGGGCGATGCGGTCGAGCAGGCGCACCAGCCGCTCCATCTCGCCGTAGAACTCAAAGAAAAAGGAGTCTGCAGGGTCCATGTTCTGGTCGCGATCTTCTGTTAGGTGACGGCTGTGTGCGGACAGGGATAGGACCCAAGGTGCAGACTCCGGAGACAGAACTTAAACCAAAACAGCTTTAATGCTAAACTCAAACATAACATAACTGGAAAAAGGTCAAAAAATAAACTACACCGGCGGATTGACAGAACACACAGCAAAATAAACGGTAGATCGCGACACAGAGAAACACTGGGCTTAAATACACAGAGGGAGCAATCAGGAAATGAGTAACAGGAGGGAAACACAGCTGGGGCAAATCAGAACTGACGAGACCAAAGAAGCGTAAACTGAACACACTGAGAAAAGACAGAGACCTTCAAAGTAAAACAGGAAACGCATAACACAGACTGAACAAAAGACACAGGCTCATAAGCAGGCACTACAAAGGGAACAGAGACGTGGGAACAGGGCAGACACAAAACACTGACTGAACACGGGGATATAGGAACTTAAGATACACATAGACGCGAACTAGACAAGGGGATGCAGGTGATAGGGGAGACAGAGCAACTAAAGAAGACAGACCTAAGCCATAAGACAGAACTCAAAGAAACCAAAAACTAGACAGTATAAATAATATCGTAAACTCAAAAACCCTGGGTCGACGACCCAGGCATCCTAACAATTCTAGAAGAACAGTACAAAACTGTAAAATACTTTTATATTAGGATTTTTTTTTTTTACAGTGTGCATGAATCTTGACTCGGTGTGCCGTGCATCTCTATGTTTTATTACAAATGCAAAGTCTCTGACTCACTGTTGCATTCTTAATCATTTTGTGGGCTGGCCATCACTGACCACTCAATGAAAACAGCACTAGTATATTTTCCTCTGTAGCTACAGTTCTGAGGTATGTGAGGAAAACAGCATTTTCTTACAATGCACATTGGACATATACTGATTTATAGAATGGGTAAAATTTGAATATATCTTTATCGCTTGGTGAATTTAAAAGCACAAGAAGGAATGTTTTTTTGAGAAGTCACTTGATGTTTTAATGTTTTATGTTATGGGCATTTTTATATTGTGCATTTGTGATTTATGTTTTTTGTTGTATTTGTAGCATTTCTGAGATGTTTTTATGGTTGCTACTCGAGTTAGGTATCTATTGTACAAAAGAATGCGATCTCAGTGGGAATTCCTGATAAAATAAAAGTAATAAATAAATAACAGTATATCTTGAATTAATTCAGCAAAATTCTAACTTCATAGCAATGCATGTAATGGATCATGAAAAAGCACACATTGTTAGGGGATGCTGTGTGGCAGGCAGGATGAGGACCCAAATGCAGGACTAGTATCGCAACAGCATAAACGAAGAGAGGCAGCTCAGCTGTGTGCTTAGAAACTAGATACAACAAACTTAAACTTGGGACAGGGAGTGACGAGGGACCCGAGGCACAAAATGAAACACAGCCGTGTGGGATGACCCTACAACAAGCCAAGGCAGACAGAGGACTTAAATACACAGCTGGAAGTAATCAGACACAATGAGACAGGGAGGAAACAAAACTGAATACATTGAACACAGGACAAGGAACTATCAAAATAAAACAGGAAACACATAGACAGAAACTCAGACTCTAGACATGAAAGCTTAACACAGTGACTGGGGAGACATATGAATAACCATGGAGACAGAACTTAACATGCACGGGAGACAAGAAAGGGTACACACACACACAGGCATGAAAAGGAGGCAGACTGGCAGACTAAAAGAAACAAGAAACTCAGAACTAGAAATATAAGTGATAAAACTAGGAAAAACAAGAAAACTGAACCACGAACAATATTAACTCACAGAAACTCCACACAGAAAGGCCCCAGCAGACACCTTTGCACTGTGACAGTAACGACAGCACCATCCTTTCTTATAAAATGTAGAAATTCATCAAATCCTTTGAGAAATGTTTTTTACAGGAGGAACTAGAAAAAAAATAATTAGAAAAGAATTTTCTCTGGCACACCGATACAACACAACACAACACACCAACAACAACATCATCTCCCAACTTCACAATATTTTCTTTACATCTTACATCGTTTGCATGTATCTTTGACCTCTCGTCGTTTTACTCGTGCATGCATCACCGGGGAAGCAGAAAGCTGTCTACCACTTTCTGGTTTCCCATCTGCTCAGTGGCCCTATCCTCCATCAACCCCCACCAAGAACATGAAACCAGAGGTATGTAACCCTTGTCTCTGGATCTCTACTGAGTCAGGAAGCCACAGAGGAAGTAAATTTACAGCTGTTTCCAACAGGAAACTGTAAAGAGGAAGTTTGGAGAGGCAGAGATGCCACATATGAGTTTTCATATACAAACTTAACACGAGTGGTGAAGACAGCAGATAACAGATGCTAAATGCATTCTAAATGCTATGTAAGACTTCAATGGTTAAATCATATTAATGCCTCCATTAAGTTATCCTACGATATTGCTGTGAAATACAGTAGAAAACAAGAATCTCAGTTAGTACTTTTTGAAAGAAAATATCTTAACGTGACCCTTCATGATGAACAATATTTTTGTGCTACTTTATTAATAAGCACATTACTTATGAGCTTTAAAAAAGACACTGTAATAAGATCCATGGAAAGATTGGAAAGAAATGAACAATACATCTGCACAGCTGTGCAAACACTGTGTGACATGATCAGGCTACACTGATCCAGTTATATGAGTAATTTAAGCTGTGGACTTTTGTGCCGTGGCTTAATCTTACTCATAAATACCTTATTATACCAATAAAAGTTAACTGTTTTACTGGGATGTGTAGATTTGTATTTCAGGAGTTGTTTCTGTCATTTTGTGTTTGTTTTTCACCTTGAACCTTCTTGTTATAAAGTGTAATTGTCATATGAAAATGTCTGACTGTACTTTGTAGTGGTTTTATGGGTGGACAGATGCAGAGTTGCACACTTTATCAATTAAAATTTTATTACTGTCACTTGATGGCTCTAAACTGTGCAAACCGTCTGCTGATCCGTGTCCGTCTGAACAGGAAGTCTCTGGCTTCTGTTATGAAAAACATTCGTCTCTCTCAGATCGAGAACATGATATTGTAGAGAAATGTAAATAAAAATTCTCAAGGTGGTTTATCTTTTAAATTAACCGTGAAAGAGTGTATGTATACATGCGAAGGCAGAAAAAAACCATCTGGAGGGAGGGAGAAAGACCAAAAGAAAATGTTTTAGAGTTAAAACACACATGAAGGCAGAAGCGCACAGCGCTGTGGTTGGGTGGGGTCACTGCTGCAGATGAGCAGGACCTTAGGGTCATGTTTTTCACTATGCTATAATGCTTATTCAGCCTTCTCCCTGCGGTGTGTCTGTAGGAGTATCTGAAGCAGCAGCCAGGCCTTGAGGGAATGTTCATTTCATCCAGCTGCTCTTTCATGTGACTGAACTCCTCTCAGCAGCTAGACTCTCTGAATCCCCATAGAGTTTGACTTTTTTTTCTCCAAGGTTAAAGAACACAGGCATAAAACACAGCTGAGTATCTAGGCTGAGTGTTTCAGTTGAATGTATCAGCCCAGGGAAACCCTGGGGAGCACTTATGCAGTCCGAGCCAAGAGACAGATTCAAGTCCAACATGAGTGATCTGATATGGCGTCAGATGAAGTTTACGATTACTTTATCACAACCAGAGAACATCAAATTATGGCTGGCTGTGTGGTCTGTATGTTTTCTAAATGCATACCTGAGAAGCAATCTGAGGAGGAGCTACCTTAAGTCTAGCGATGGTTTTATCTCCTCATAACAACTTCAGGGAGTAAGATCCCTTTGCAGCATTTGCAGTGTCACAAAGTTCACAAACCACAAGCTTCTTTTTGTAGAAATAAGTCATGTAAACACTGATTTGGGGCAAGTGTGCTTTAAAAAAAACTTATTTTTTAATGATGTCTTTTTGCTTCGCAGAGTCTAAAGTTAAGGTGACACTGGGTTAAATGAGAACTCATCTGAACGATCGCTAAGACAGGTCACAGATGGCACTGCACAGTGTTTCCTTCCTGCTAAAGTGTAGCACTCACTTAAATTCATCTTTCTTTAATGTTGTCCTCATGAAGTCCCACTAGTGCTCCTCTTGTGTTAACTTTAAATGACTGATTATGTAAGTGGCTTCCTACTGTGTCCTCAAAAGCGACAAGAGGGTAAAAGCAGCACTGACCAGTCTGCTGCCCATTTGCTCTTGATCCCTTATTTTTCTAAAATTCATGCATGAATAACTTATAGTCCACTTTACACTGCAGCTGAGGTAATTATTTTCTTCAACCACATCTATCTATCTATCTATCTATCTATCTATCTATCTATCTATCTATCTATCTATCTATCTATCTATCTATCTATCTATCTATCTATCTATCTATCTATCTATCTATCTATCTATCTAGCAAGAACAGGGCTGTTGTTTTGGTCCATATTGACAGGAGATCATCACACAGTTGCTTCAGATTTGTCAGCTCAACATTAAAAGTGTGATGTGTGCACTGTCCTGTTCCTCTACTGGCTTGAGATCTGGCTTGAGATCGACAGCAATACTGATCGACAGCAATACTCAGGTAGGGAAGTGTTTAAACGATGCTCAGTTCGTTCCAAGTCTCAAAGTTGGCTAAGGAAATACCGCCTATACTAGCCTGAACCACTGACACACGATGGAGCCATGCCTTCAAACTAAAATTTGACCGTACTATCAAAATGTTGCAGCATTGAAATTGAGACTCGTCAGACCAAAGAATATATTTCCAATCTTCTGTAGTCCAATATTGGTGAGCCTGCTCAAAATGCACCCCCAATTTCCTGTTCTTAGCTGCATGCCTTGGTTGTCATGAGTGTTTTGGTTTTCGTGAGTTACTGTTGCCTTCCTATCAGCTCAAAGACACCTGGACATTCTCATCTGACCTCTGACATTAGCAGGGTATTTTCTCCCAGAAAAATGCCACTCAGTGAATATTTTCTATTTTGTGGATCATTCCCTGTGAACACTAGAAATGCTTGTGTGAAAAAAAAATCCCAGTAGCTAAGCGGTTTCTAAAGTGCTCAGATCAGCCCATCTGGCAGAAACAACCATGCCACGTTTAAAGTCTGACCTTCAACCGGTCATCTTGACCATGTCTACATGTCTAATTGCATGGCGTTGCTGCCATGTAATCCGCTGATATTTGTGATAATGAGGAGTTGAACAGCTGTACCTGATAAAGTGTAAATTAGTTCAAAAGAAATAAAAGAAATAAAATTAAAAAGATCTGACTATAATGGTCTTAACTGAATATTGGACTGATTCTCCCGAAATGTTTTCTTTGGAAGCCTGATTACTTCCACTGGAATTGTATGAAATTTGTTGTCTTTTAAAAATGTTTAGCATAGAGTACCCTGTTTTGTCAACTGGACTGCTGACTACTAATATTTATCAACCCTTTCTGTGATATGCCTTAGATAGTACAGCCATCTTAGACTCATCTGTCATTGCCTTTTCGCTCCAGCTCAGAAACCTCGTAGTGACAGAGAAGCCACTTCCTTTCTGAGCAATCCATTAATGTTTAAAGAAAGCAGTAAATGTGGAGCATGCTGAATAAAAACAATATTCTGGGGAAATTCCAGAGAGGCACTTGGGTTCACTGCAGAAACTACACAGCAAAATAACCTTTGATCTGCAGGTAATGGCTTCAGCTCTTTTTCTGTCTTGTTCCTTTTTTGTTAAACTGTCGATATTTTTCATACAAGGACTGCAATGTGGAACAAACAACAAATGCACAGATGTATGTTATTGTAGTTGCTTTAAATTGAGGGAACATCAATGTTCAGTCATGGGGTGAAAATAAAGTATTAAATGGTGCAATTATAATTTGATGTAATGTGCCAAATGCATCCAGAGAAAAACATGTCAAGAAAAAACAAAAACAAGTCAGCAGTAGTTGTTGTAAAAATCTACAAAAGAAAAAAAAGTGGAACTGCAAATTACATGTAAGCTAACACGACCTCTGTCTGTGATTTCACTTGTCTTTTCTTTACTTACTGCCAAAACACACCCCAGCTTTCTTCTTGCCGTCACCCCGC
Organism: Rhamphochromis sp. 'chilingali'; assembly: GCF_963969265.1. Classification (NCBI taxonomy): domain Eukaryota; kingdom Metazoa; phylum Chordata; class Actinopteri; order Cichliformes; family Cichlidae; genus Rhamphochromis; species Rhamphochromis sp. 'chilingali'. Next base: position 21,636,890 of record NC_137941.1, on the reverse strand, counting down.
TACTAAAGTAGTCCAGCCAAGCATGAGATGGTTGTAAAAATGTTATCTCACACACAGGGTAACCTTTTAGGGGCATCATGCCAGGAAAACACTCCTACTGAAAGCCCTGAATAGATCAGTGGTGACCCATGCATGCCCCACCCGAACTGGTCGTCACACTTGGATGAGTGCACAGAAAGAGCTTCTCATTCCAGGCTTTTAATGGCTGCCTGAAGCAGGAAGTCACATAGATTCAAAAAGGAAAACGCAGCATTCATTGTGATGATTCGTGATTTAGTGAATACACCTCCTGTCACTGCATATCTGAAATCAATCCTGAGAAGGATAATAACAATGTAGGAGGTTGCAAGTCCCTTGTGACACAATATTGGATTTTTGTCAAGCTGTAAAGTCTAATAATTTGATAGAAAATTGTGAATTAAATTACCAGTTCCACAGACTTCTAAAGATAACACATTATAGTTTCTCATCGTCAACAAATTGTTGAAATTAGCTGAAAAAAACCTGCTTTTTGTGTGCCTAGTATAGCTTATGTCCACTGTGACACACAACACAAATACAATTCCAGTCCCGGCCCCTTGATTTGTCTCTTAAAGAAAGCAATGGTAAGTCAGTTGCACATGCGGTGAGGTCTCTTTGTTACCATGAACACCGTAGTTTGTTTTGAATCCAACATACACCCTCCAAAAGCACATAATTTCCACATAAAAATATTACACAGCAGTTGCACTACTGACTTGTGGCTTGTTCAGAATTACTGTGAGATTTCCCAGCAGACATGACTGAAAAAATGACATCATTTCCACGTTCACAACTGGTTGTGGTAAAAACTGTACCGGAGACAGGGAGATGATGTTTTTAGCTTCATTTTGTTCTAACTGTTAAAATGGATGATAGAAAATAGATCTAGACATTAACGACAATCAGACAGTAAGGAGGAAGTGAAACTAAACCCGGCACCAGAGATACGTAATTAGCAATAACAATAACTTAAAACAGGAAACACGGAAACATGAATGAACTTAACAGAGGGGGTTCACACAGAGGAAGCACCGAGGGGACCAATCAAAGTCTATAAATACAAGCAATAAGCAGTCAAGACTAAAGGCTCAGGAAACTGAGGGAACCTACGCAATAAATATAACTAATAATAAAAAAACAATAATCATAAAGTAACAAAGCACAGCAACTCAAAACTCCAGCCAAATAAAAACCCAGGGATCATGATAGGATTGGCTCAGCACAGCAGCTCACAGTAAATTAAATTACCTTTATTGTCTTTATTGTATTAAACATTATAAAAGTGATATATTAGATATATTAATGTGTTTTAGTTGCATACCTACTTCAAAAGATAGAAGTTTATTGTTTATTACCATCAACAAATTGTCAAACTCCCCAACGCCCCCATCGGTATGGTTTTTCAAACATTTCCAGATATCGTGCTACATATCAGCATTTTGCGTGGACTTTTGCTTCCTTGGTGACATATTTTGCAAAAAAGAATTTAACAGGTGAATTCAGCTAAATAATTTGGAAACTGTAAAAAATTAAAAACGCTCCTCATGCAAAGTAAAGTACCTATTTGTGATCAGTTTCTGAGAATCATCATCAGAGCTGAGCACACCAGGTTCACTCAGATGTCTACTAAGACTCCTGCTGCAATGTAGTGCTGTCTTTGGTCTCTATATGTTAATTTATGTCATTTAACCCTCTACTGCATAGCGTTGCCCTGAGGCAACAAACCACATTTTCATGCCTTACGGTGGAGCTTCAAAAAAAAAAAACTTCTTTTTTTTCAAACAATGTTACCAGGCACATCTCTTTCCAATAAAATGATGAGTTGAAGGTGGTGTGACTTTGATTTGGGGGGGAGGGGGGAGGGGGGGGGGGCCCTTTCTGCAAGCTGCACTACATGAGAGACATTTCCATTAGGAAGCAAGATAAAGATCACTATTTTACATGTTTATAGTGAAATAAATGTATATTACAAAAATACTTGTATGTGCATGAATATGTTAAGAAGAACATTTGATTGTTTGTTCTACTTTTTTAAATTTATTTATACTGTAAAACTGTTCATTTTCATTCGTTGCCTCAAGGCAACACTGCGCAGTTAGCCCAATTTTTTTCAGGCAATATAATGCATTTGGATGTGTGTAGAGATGTGTTTGTGTGCATTTATATGATCATAGTCAATGTTTTTTACTTTACAATCTACTCATAATTACAGGACATGGATGTAAAAACTTTTTATGCAAGGAAACCAAGGGAATGTGCACTTTCTGTCCTCAGAAAGTGAGGACAGTGAGCTTTCAGGGAGTGACAGTGAAGTAGAGGAGTGGATCCCTGAATGAGGTTTGAGGGACACTTAGGAGCTCAGGGGTCAGGGGTCAGTTGGTAAAGTAACTGTGTCTGTGTGTGTGTTAGTGCCCACATAGCAAGCAGGTCTGGCCAGGATCTGGTATCAAGCCGGCACTTTGAGTAATCTGGGAGAGTAGAAAAGCACTACATAAAAATCAGTCCATTCACTGTCTGAACAGAGTTTCGGCATGTTACTTTTGCACTGTTTTGCATGTTCTGGCACATGTTGTTGTTGCATGGCTTGATTAAGGTACACATTATGCTGACATCTGGGGCCAGAGCTGAAACCGTTCTGGGCCAGCACAGGGCCAGCAGTGTGTCTACAACTGGCCCGTGGCTGCACACCACCTACAGATGGCCCACATACCGCAATGAATAACGGCCCTTTAGTGGCCCAGATCAGGTTTGCCAGAGGTAATCCACACATAGGCCAGCACAGGACGACCAGGGTGTCTGAAACTGGCCTTGTGCTGGCCCATGTGTGGGCCACCTCTGGCAAACCAGGTCTGGGCCACCAAAGGGCCATCATTCTTTGCGGTATGTGGGCCATGTGGAAGCACATTGTGTGGGCCTGATCCCTGCCATACCAATATTGCTGTGTGGGTGTCAGTGTGTGTGGTCATGTATTACTTATTGTTGTGGGGACACAAATTTGTTTACACACTCATATTGTGAGGTCTCGCCTACTTTATGGGGACAAAATGCAAGGTAAATCATTCAATTTTAGGGTGAAGGCTTGAGTAAGGGTTAGGGTAAGGTTCAGGCAGGGACTTGTGATGGGTAGAGACAGGATAAGTCTCCAGGAATTTAATGTAAGTTAATGTAATGTCCCCAAAAGTGATGGAAACACAACGTGTGTGTGTGTGTGTGTGTGTGTGTGTGTGTGTGTGTGTGTGTGTGTGTGTGTGTGTGTGTGTGTGTGTGTATGCGCGCGCACGTGCATGGGGTTAGGGTCAAATGTTGGATGCATTTTGGTGTTTCATTGTTTTGTGAAATGTTTACATTGTTTATTTGTTGTTTATTTATTTGTTCATCCTTGTTGTACTAATACAACTTATTATAGAATAACTTGGCATTTTACTGCCCTTGTTGCACAGTGTTGCCTTGAAGCAACAAACCAATATCTGTTTGGGGGGGTCAGGGTGTCAAATTTTATGATTGATATATTATTAGGGACCCTAAAGCTCCCCCAAAATAGGGAGAAATATTTTTTTCCCCCAAAATTAAAAAGTCATGCAGTAGAGGGTTAAACCTTTGAATATAAAAAAAAAATGATCACACACTGTCAGCTCTATCATTTACTTTATTACTGCTCTTGTGGAAAAGCCATAATGTTTAAAACATTAGACATCTCAGCACAAAAAACTAACTTGTCAGGCTAACCATTGTTCAGTACAATTCTGTGTTATAATACAATGGATTATTCATAGTCACTCAGGTATTCAGGCTACTTTCTCTTAACGTGCACACACTGTCAAACGATGAGCTGCCCTACATATTCATCCTTCACATTCAAACAGTCCAGTAGCCATGTTCATGCAGACATATTAATGAAAACAGTATTATCTTTGCTCATAATTTCTTTATCTTTGCTCATAAATGCTTCTCCTGCTGCTTTTTTTGGCTGCTTACGGTGCTACACTGCTCGGTCTGCTTTGCCAGCCTAGCCTCCTCCTGTCCTAGTTTTTTGTTGTCATACCTCTCTGGATTGTCTTCTGTACATTTCATGCATTCCACTTCAGTGTCAGGAATCTGCTGAGTATTGTTTAGAGGGGTTGTTAGAGAGTCACTGTGCTCCCAGCTGAATCGTCTTTCTGCTGCACTTCACTACAAAGCTTGACAAAAAATTATAGCCTGAAACAATGCATGTGTCTAATTTTTGCATGTGTTTTGAAAAACTTCATCTAATGAAAGACTCATGCTCTACCTCTCATAAATGACACTTATATGTGGATTGTTTCCCCCTGAAGATGCGCTATTGTGAGATAATTGGAAGGAGAAACTGAGACGTCAGGTGAGCGAGGTGCCTATTAGCTCATACCTCCTTTTCAAAATGACAAATATTATCCTCCAGTGCTTTTATCAGGACTGAAGTATCCCAGTGTGTACTGAAAAAAATGAACACGAACATTTCCACAAGAATTCAAGGTCACCAAAGTATGAATGTGGCTGACAGCCATGATCCTCTTGATTTCTTACGAAACGCTACCAGCAGGCCAAATTTCTTGACATATGCTGGTGAAATTGGTGCAGAAATCCATGGCTGGCAGAGAGTGTACTCTGAAGTTGTTGTTTTTTTATAGTTATTGGGTAGGTTTTTGTGAAAACTCAAAATATAGCCCCAGCATATCAAATATTCTTGTTAAGTGAAAGTTGTGTGATGCTAGTTAGCGGACATTAGCATGCTAAACCAAACCGTATTCAGCATCATAAAACTGTGAAACCAACTTCCCCAACACTATAGCTGTACACTTGTTCACACATACAATAACCATGCTTTTTGCAGGCATATATAAATAATGTGTTAGAGAAAATACAGAAAAACTGCCACAGAAAGTTGGCGCTAATTAGAATGCAGCAAAGTAGACACTTAGCCGATGTAAATTGTGCCTTCACATGAGCTGAAAGGCATCTTGAGATCTCAACATGCAGTAAGGGTGACTAATGATAGCAGAAGTAGCATGAAATTTGGGAGGAAGCAATATGTCAGTTAATAGTGTTTTTTAATGTCTTTTAAATTTCACCTCCATTTAGCTTGTTCTTCATTGCTCATTATAGACACCACGAACATTTGTTTTTGCACATGGTTAGTTTAGTCTAAAATGGATGAAACAAAATGATATTTTTTGCACAGCAATCTTGCAAAGTTGCAGATTTCTCTAGTGATGAACAAAGTTTAAGCTGCGCTAGTATGGCCTTCTGGTATAAATAGATGTAATGGAGCTAAAATCTGATTTTACTTCATTCCTGCTCCTGGGCACCACAGCTAAATATACGACTGCCATCCAAACGTGTCCTATTACTGTCTTCCAATCTCTAATTCTGCTGTGCTAAATCAGTCCTTCTGTCTCTTATAGTCGCAGGGAGTCTTACTAATTACCATTTCAAACCTCCACTTTGGCTTCCATGTTCCCTCATTATATCTGATGGGGAGTCTGGCCTGTTTGGGAAAAAGGAAACAAGCCTTCAAAGCCTAAACAGAGCTCAAGTGAAATTACATAGTGCTGCTCAGAACCACACACCGATAAAGAAACAATAGTGGGTTTGGTGGTTAAAGAAAAAAAAAAAAAGCAGACAGGCAGACATGCACCATCTTGTTGTGTATATACTTCATAATGTTGCATATATGCAGTCAATGCAAAACAAATCGGCTCACAGCAAAATAATTACGACCACGCTCTCTAGTAAACCACAGAGGGAATGAATTATGTATAACTAACACTGACTACCAATCACGCCGCACATGTCTGCTGCCTACCTGTTGTGCTTTTCAGTGTAACAAGATGAACTCGTGCTGTGAAATTATTCAGGAGGCCAAGGCAATTTCATTTAGTCCTCTGCATCTTAATAGCATTTCACTAGTTTGGTTTGTCAAACAAATCCTGCTTTCCCAAAACTTCTTGATGGATTAGACAGGCTCTTTTCACTGAGGCTTGCAGCACGTTAGTCTACATAGGCTACCTGTATTATACTCTAGCTAAACCTGTAAGAGGATTTTCATAATAGAGAAAAAACAAGGTGTTTACCTTGTGTACAAAAGAGAAGCATATCAGATATATACATATGTATATATATGTATATGTGTATATGTGTATATATATATATATATATATATATATATATATATATATATATATATATATATATATATATATATATATATTTTAGGGGTGCAACGATACACAAAATTCACGGTTCGGTTCGGTCCGATACTTTGGTGTCACGGTTCGATATTTTTTCGATACAAGGAAAATGTTCATGCCTTTTTAATTTGTCATTTATTAAAATTATAAATATATATTTTAACTCAAAAGTACAGTTTTTAAATTTAACCCTAACCCTTGTGCGTGTTTTTTATTTTGACAGCGAATGCGCACCTGCGGACCACTTATGTTCACCCCTGGTTATATAGCTCGTCATATTGCAGCCACAGAAATTCTTTTGTCCATGAAACCATAAAGCTGCACTTTCTTTTTGCCTTATAGTCTGATTTGTCATAACTTCTCCGTTTTGTGGTAAGCTTTTCTTTGGCTGTCACTTCTTCACCCTGACCTGTCTTATTTGGCTCAGCAGAACTAAAATATATATCTGTCTGTGAAGGTTCTCAGTCATCCAGGTCATCGTAGTCAAATATAAATCCTGCTGCTTTTACACACGCACTCACATAAGCTCAGCGATTCTCTGCGCGATCAACCTCTCACATGTTTAAGCTTGCTGCGGGAGATTTCACTTGTCATGTTTGCATAGTAAGCTAACAATTAATAAGACGATGTCAGAGGAATTGGTGCACAAATTATCATCACTCACAGATCAGTGCTGTCGCTCTCTATACACAGTTTGCACGATTGCAAAGTGAAAGCAAAAAAACAAGCGCAAATTCAAACGCGATTGCAATATGTCACATATTGACAGTGGCTCATCGATGCCAATGACATAATTACCCAGCTACATTTCTGAAAGAATGTAAAAGCATTGACATATATTTTTCCTTCCTACAATAGCCCTACGGGCAGGGAAGAGATAGATTTTGGTAGCCCGACTGAAAAAATCGCTATCCCCAGGACGTCGGGCTAGCGATATTGCGAGCCCTGTATCTGATTGAGGAATCACTCATCTTTGTAAAAGAGAGTTTATTACAGAGAAATGTCTCTTTCCAAAATAAAAGCTATACTATCCGCTTCTTCTGGGCTATATTCTCAGCAGCATATTAAACATATAAGGAGAATCATGTGCTAACAGCTGTCTAAATGACTCGGCTAAAGTTAGTAGCATGCTTGCTTGTTTTTTTTCTGCTTCCACTTGTCTTTGCACTAGGATGATGTCGGCGTAAATGTGCAGTCATATTCGTTGTGTTCCCACTAGTGCTGTCAGGTTAATCTCGTTGAAATGACCTTAACGCCACAACACGGCAAATCTCTGTTAACGAGCTACCGCCGATCGCCCCGTGCATGGGGCTAGACGGCCAACACGTTAACGAGCTAACTGCGCTCGCTAACACACTAGTTCCCACCCATGTAATTGAGCATTGCGTGGCACATCCAACATACTGTTTTACTTTAGTCCATGACTCGCTTACCTTCAGGGTCATACGTCACATGAAAACCAAAATAATTCCAAACGCCAGATCTGAATGAGGGTGGGGGAGGTCCATGTTACAAGGAGAGCTTAACTTCTGTCTCGCTAGCTTGCCCTGCGCTCTTCCTTCTGACGATGCTGTCTGTGTTGAGCGCTCAGTGAATCTGCGTTCGACTACTCCGCCCAGGCTGCACTGTCGAGCCTAGGCGGAGTAGTCGAACGCAGATTCACTGAGCGCTCAACACAGACAGCATCGTCAGAAGGAAAGTTGATAAAATAAATTACAAATGTTGTATTGTTCGATACATATGCGTACCGAACCGAAAGCACTGTATCGAACGGTTCAATATCGATACGAATATCGTTGCACCCCTTATATATATATATATATATATATATATATATATATATATATATATATATATATATATATACAGTCACTTTAAAAGGTACACAGTCACTTTAAAAGGCACACGTTTGACACGTTTGTCAGTTGTTCTGGGTTGGACCCTTTTTGTTTTCAGACATATCGTAAGTCATCATAACAGAGATTCAATATTGGGGTTGCTGCTTACACGAAACTTTGAAACTTTGACCCTACCATCTGGATGTTGCAGCAGTAGCTGAAGCTCATCAGGCCAAGCAATATTTTTCCACTCTTCTGTTGTCCAGTTTGGAAGCTTGTGTGAACTGTAGCCTCAGTTCCCCAGTGTGGTCTTCCACTGCTGTAGCCCATCTGTTTCAAGGTTCAGTATGCTGTGCATCCAGAGATACTCTTCTACAGTATTCTAACCTACTGCATATTTTGTTTGTGCTTATTTGAAATCATCAAGGCATTTTCCCCCAGAGAACTGCCGGTCACTGAATAGTTCCTTGTTCAACCCTAGAGACGGTTGTGTTTTCATAAATACTCAACCTACCACACTCAAGTCACTTAAATCAGCTTCCTTCCTCATTTTGATGTTTGAGTTTCAGCAGGTTGTCATGACATGAGCACTCTCCAGTAGCTGTTTTTAAGCTTTTCCTAATATCACACAGTCCATTTCAGCTTATGGAGATTGGCCTGTTCACATAAAACATACAGACTAACATATAGCTTTGATTTATAAATGGAATTACAAGTATAAAAAAAATCTGCACTGCAGTACAGTACCTGAGTACATGTACTTTTTTTCTAGCTACATTCAACCACTCTGCACAGCTAGTAAGTTAGTAGTTATGTCACCACATATTAAAAGCATTTAACGTCATGCAAAAGCATAATGTAGGAGGAGAGATAAAAGGATGCAGCGTTTGAATCTGAAATCTTTGTTTTGTTTATTGTTTTCTGTGTGATCAAGCAACACTAAGTCGGTACAGAAACCAAATTTCACATGTTGGGCACTCAAATTCTTTTGTGTCTGTATGTACTGTACAGTGGGTGGGAAAAACTGGCAGTAAGAAAATATGATGTGGGCGTTTGTTCCTAAAAGTAGACTTGCTGAGTGCAGGGTGTGAAGGCAACCATTTGATTCCTACAGCTGGCTGACAGTGAATGCATCACTGTACACAAACACACACACAGATATATAACCAAATATATCGAATCCTTATATGTAGACTTTGTGTTATGCACCGAATACATTAACAAGTAGACATGCCAAAACCTTAGCATCCAGTTTGGAAGACAGCAGAGGGTGGAAGCTCACACAGCAGACCGGCCATCATACACAGACCTGTCCATCACATACTTGGTCGTCATGGAAACAACCTAGTTCCAAAGTAGCGCAAGGCGGGTGCTGCAACATAACGGAAGACCATACAGAGCAGTGCCTGCCAGAGGATGTGTCTCTTTAAAAGCGACCACCCTCATCCTTGTCTTTTCCAGTTAGACAGAATGGAACTGGGGGAGCGAGAGAGAGAGAGTATGACACAGTATCTGCCTGTGTACCCAAAATATACACAACTAGAAAACAAGCTGATGGATGCTCAGCTGCAAAAACACTGTAGCTCTGTATGTGGCTGTTTGTTTTTTTCTTTTTTAATTACTGAAATTCATACTTAGGCCAAAGGCACCTGACCGTTTCTCTGGAGAAGGCTTAGAAAGGATTACACAATCATTTCATAAAGCTCAAGAAGACTTATCATATCAACAATATCTTAATAACAGCAGCAACAACAACAACATGTGATAATGACAATTACACCCAGCTTATGCGAGTCAAATAACAGATTGCAAGCAGAGCCAGGAGAATCAGATGTAGGACAGGAGAAAAAGTAAGAAAGTCAGAGATAGAAATAGCGGCTGTTAAAAATGTTTAGGATGTCATGGGATGATGGCGGAGCTTGTGAGGAATTGCAGGGATGTGACATCAAACTAAAATCTCATCAGCAAAGAGATGAGTGCGAGCTCTCCCCTGTAAGACATGCAAAAAGACGACTAATTGCTATTTCCAAATGTGTGAAGCCTGTGCAGGAAATACTGTGAGGAAGAAATAAATAGCAGAACACGGTCCTGAAGCCCCGGAGACACAAAGAGTATTAAAAGTGACAAAAGGTGAAGTGAAGCAGTCTGCTATTGCCTTATGCTTAGGCTGTGGGAGCAGGGCTGACATCTCCAAGGAAGTGACAGGTACAGTGTGAAGAGATCTCAGAGAAGCCTCATGGGGACCAACAGTACTGTGAAAACAGCAGTGCAAATGAATATAGCAGCAAGTGAGAGGAAGTGGGAAGATCCAAATACTCTGTGGATCCACTGCAATAAAAACATAGGTTTACAGGCAGAGTTGTTGCCATCACACTGGCATGTTTAAATCTCTGTGGAAAAGTCAAGCAACTTTGAAAATGACATTTAAATGATGGGTGTCCATATTTTCAGGCACCACCTGTAAGGATCTATACCAGTATGGAAACATGTGAACAACAGAAAACATCTGCTTAACTGAAGCGATCAATTAGAAAACATAAATCTTGCTAATTGCTTAATGTTTCATGACACACGGGGGAAAAACTTTACTGGCATTAGATTCTTTCTTCTGCTTGTCTCTTTTGCACTATTTCTCAGCACCACAGCTATAAAGACTGAAAATGAATTCTCGACGTGAGCAGTCTCTGGTAGCTGCTCCTAAGCTTTTTTTCATCACATGGTCCCTTTCAGCTGATGGAGTTTGGCCTGCTCACATGCAATTACAGATGGTTATACTGCTATTTTCAGACCACCTTAAGAACATCTTGGCCATGTGTGGTTAACAGCTGTCTGCCAGACTCAACAGGCGTGTCAGGTTGTTCTCTCCTGTTTTGTCCTGATAACCTGTGCTGTACGAGGAAAGTTTGCAATAATGCCTGCGTTGTGGGAAGTGCTGTCTTTTCACGCAAACATCCTTTTTCTCTGAAAGCTTCTTTTTTTTCTTGGAGTAAAAATACAGAACTTTACCAGGAAGTGCCAAAAAAAGTGCTTTGTTTTTTCAAATGTAGACCTGTTTGCATAAATGTGCTCTGAGGTGACAACCAAAAGTATTTTCACCCCTCCTGCTTTCTAAGGTTTTTGCATACCTATTACAATCCTTTTGTTACACTTACATGTTTCAGGTCATGAAACAAATTTTAATAATGGACAGAAGCAGGGGTGTAATATCCAGTGGGGTTAGGGGGGTTATGGACCCCCCACTCGCCCCGCTCCAACCCTACAAATACAACCCCTCATTTCAGGTATTACCAGCAAAATAGTGGCATGTTTAATCATCTGGGAATTTACCCATATTTATTTATTTATTAAGACAGAGATCTTTGCCCGGTTTTCTCCTCGAACTCTCCCATGAATGCCATTTTTCCCCAGTCTGTTTCTTATTGTTGAATCATGAACTCTGACCTTAACTGAGTCAAGTGAGGCCTCCACGTCTTTAAATGTTGTTCTGGGTTTTTTTGTGACCTCCTGATGAGTCATTGATTCACTGTTGGAGTAATTTTGGTAGGCCGCCCAATCCTGGGAAGGTTCACCACTGACTAGATTGATTCACAATCATGTGATCAGCCATTTAGGAAGCTGTTCGCACTTTGTCCTCTCAGCCATGGGGTGCTGAAAATGTGAGTGTGAAGTGTGTTACTGGGGCAAATGTGATGAAGAGAGCAGACTTCAATTGATGTGTCATAAAGTACAAAACCAACTGCCAAGCTGACTCTAAAGGCGCCTGGATATAAAGTATAATTATGAAAGCCTGTTGCGACTTATCATTACTTTGCAGCACTTTCTCAGGTGTGCAGTAAGACAGTGGCTTGAGGATATCATCATACTCCAGTCCAGCATTTTGGAAATGTTCCTTAGTTTTAACTTGAAAACTCAGAGTTTGTTTTAGTGTGGCTGGGCAGAGACTGAGCCTATTACTCACATGCTTCCTGACTGGGCTGAGTCAGTCTCTATTCAGCCTTCCCAGCATCTCCACGTCTTACATGACCCTTTTCCAGAAAAGCCCCACACTACAGCAACTCCCAGTCTATTTTCTACCAACACCTCATATGAACACCTCATCTCATATTTTATGATTAAAGTCCCAACTTGTGTTTGTCAGAGCAAATACATTACGTCTTCTATTTTTTGCCAGTGCTGTTTTGTTTTTTTGCAGCATGTGCATTCCCAGTGTACATGACCGGTTGCACGATATGCTCCAATCACCACCTTAAATGCCTCTCTTGGGCCAGTGGGATTAAGATAATGGTTTGCTGGAGTTCCAAAGCCCTAGAAATGGCTTTGTAAGCCTTTCCAGGCTGATACATGTTAGTGACTCTTTCTCATCTGTTCTTGAGTTTCTTTAGATCATGGCATGAGGTGCTGCTTTTTGAGATCTTTTCACTTTGTCAGAAAGGTTCTGTTTAAGTGATTTCTTGATTAAGTAGGTCTAGCAGTAATCAGGCCTGAGTGTGGCAAGTGAAATTGAGCTTTTGAAAATAAATGTGATTAATCACATCTAATTAATGTTTTAACCAGTGACATGGAGGTAAGTACTTTTTTTACATAACACCAAGTAGGTTTGGCTAGATATTTTTCTATCTAAAACACGGTTATACTTTAAGCATTGCATCCCAGCACCTCTCTGATTTGTTAAAATGTGTTATATTAGTGTTATTTCTGCTCATGCTTTCACACAATAAACTATTGTAAGGCGAAGTAAAAGTGTGAAAATAGCCATTACCACAACTTTTATTGTGATGTAGTCACATAACTGAGAGGAACTACATAGTCACAACAAGCCACAAACCAATTTACACACAATAAAAAGACAAGAAGTAAAAAGTATCAACTAATAAAATACAGCGTAAATGTAAACGTGAAGGTTACCTGAGAGACTTGTTGTTTTTCGTCAACTGATGATGAAAAAAATGTTTTTACTATTTCAGTATCATAGTGCTGGTGTAGAGGACTGTGTATACTGAAGGACACATTGGATGTCTGTCTTCCTCCACAGATGGAGGTCACGAAGACATCAACGGTTTCTGTTACGATGAGGTGCTGTTTCTACATTTCCCCGTCTTCGGTTGTTGAGTTCATGCTGTAGATGTTGAGCACTGGAGAAAATGTGGAAAAAAACAGGTGGAACTATTACCACACATCCATCATCTGCTAGTCTCCCTAATGCACATGTAATATTTAGGTGGAACAAAGTAGATGGGGGAATGAAGCAAGCTAAAGGAAGAAAAGAGGGGCAGAAAGCTACTTGCAAACCTCACCTTTGGTTTGAACTATTTAAAAAAAAAATGCAGTTTGTCTTTGTTTGCTCCTGCATGTTTGTTAGTGGCAAGAGCTTTAGCACATAACTGTACTCCTACAGTGACATGTTAGGTTAATCTTCTGTGAAAAATTTCTGAAAATAGAAAATAAAAGGAGAATGCAATCATAAACTGCAGCAAATGACAGATTTTCTTTTGTTGGTTTTTCGACTTTTTGGGGGTAATTTAGTGCAGTGTCTTTCAGCTATGCTTGGCTCCTCATGGATTTTTCAGCCCTAGGATTTTGCTTACTTCATTTTCCAACACTGTTGAATGTCTTTGTGGAGTTTGGGGCACTTTAAGTGGTTCCTGTGGACTCGTTTGACCGTTATATCCCTCTGTTTTGTGATTCTTTGATTCACCATCTACAGTGCTCCTGCAGCTCAGCTTTCTTTTCTGTTTGTCTTGAGCAATAGTTTTGGAAAGAGATCAAAAAATCAAATCAAATCAAATCACTTTTATTGTCACATCACATGTGCAGGTACATTGGTACAGCACATGTGAGTGAAATTCTTGTGTGCGAGCTTCACAAGCAACAGAGTTGTGCAAATACAATAATGTAAACAAGCAAAATACAAGAATGGCTACATCTGAAACTAATAAATATATGTACAATATATAATAGTATATGCATTTCTGGATGTGTATACTAAATATTTTTCTACGTGTGTGTGTGTGTGTGTGTGTGTGTGTGTGTGTGTGTGTGTGTGTGTGTGTGTGTGTGTGTGTGTGTGTGTGTGTGTGTGTGTGTGTGTGTGTACACATATTTTACAAATTAAATAGAGTCAACAATAAATAAAATATATAAAAATATACAGAGTTGAGACATGTGCAAAACAGTGGCATTACTGTACAGTATGGAGTGCATAATGTTAAAGTTCCAGTAGTGGAGGTGAGGTGTCTATGACGTGTTCAGCAGTCTGATGGCCTGATGGAAAAAGCTGTCTCTCAGTCTGCTGGTACGGGACCGGATGCTGCAGAACCTCCTTCCTGATGGAAGCAGTCTGAACAGTTTATGGCTGGGGTGACTGGAGTCCTTGATGATCCTCCCCGCTTTCCTCAGGCAGCGCTTCCTGTAGATGTCTTGGAGGGAGGGAAGCTCACCTCCAATTATCCGTTCAGAGCACCGCACTACTCGCTGGAGAGCTTTGCAGTTGTAGGCGGTGCTGTTGCCATACCAGGTGGTGATGCATCCAGTGAGGATGCTCTCAATGGCACAGTGATAGAAGGTCCTGAGGATGCGGGGGCTCATGCCGAATCTTTTCAGTCTCCTGAGAAAGAAGAGGCGCTGCTGCGCCTTCTTCACTGTTTTGTTTGTGTGTACTGACCACGTAAGATCCTCAGCCAGATGTACACCAAGGAACCGGAAGCTGCTCACTCTCTCCACAGCAGCGCCGTTGATGGTGATGGGGGTGTGTACTTCTCTGCACCTCCGGAAGTCCACTATCAACTCCTTTGTCTTTACGACGTTGAGGGTGAGATGGTTGTCTTGACACCAGTGGGTCAGGGCGCTGACCTCCTCCCTGTAAGCTGTCTCATCACTGTTGGTGATAAGACCCACCACTGTAGTGTCGTCCGCAAACTTCACAATGATGTTGGAGTTGTTAGTGGCTGTGCAGTCGTAGGTGTAGAGTGAGTACAGGAGAGGGCTCAGTACACACCCCTGTGGAGCACCAGTGTTCAGTGTGATGGGGGATGAGGTGATGCTGCCCAGTCTGACCACTTGGCGTCTGTCAGACAGGAAGCTAAGGGTCCAGCTGCAGAGGGAGCTGCTCAGTCCTAGATCCTGCAGTTTCCTGTCCAGCTTCGAGGGAACGATGGTATTGAATGCTGAGCTGTAATCTACAAACAGCATTCTCACATACGTGTCTCTCTTCTCCAGGTGTGACAGGGCAGTGTGTAGTGTCAGGGCTATGGCATCATCAGTGGACCTGTTGTGGCGGTATGCGAACTGTAGAGGGTCCAGTGAGTCGGGTAGTGCAGAGCAGATGAAGTCCCTGACCAGCTTCTCGAAGCATTTGCTTACGATGGGGGTCAGGGCTACAGGTCGCCAGTCGTTCAATGAGGAGATGGTGGAGGATTTGGGTACAGGGATGATAGTGGCCATTTTGAAGCAGGCTGGGACTACAGACAGAGAGAGGGAAAGGTTGAAGATGTGCGCGCATGACTTGAGGACGCGGCCGGGAATCCCGTCCGGACCAGTAAAAAGGAGCTACTGTAAAATATCACTTGTGTTATTTTGCACTTGCTCTAGAAAGGCGTGCCCTTGTTCACAAAGATCTTTCCAAGCTTTGTGTTCATGAAACTTAAATTTGTAAGCCCATTCCAGTAGCTTGTAATTATGACTCTTACACCAATATAATGTCATTTTACAAATTCAGATTAAAATAAATAAAAATTAAATAAAATAATTTTGCAATTTACAGTTGTTTTTAAAGTAGTAAAATTTCTGGTGATCTTATAATCCCTCTTTCTCAAATAGGGCTTGTACCAGTCATATGTTTGGTGGTGTTGGTGGTCTTCTGTAAAATGGATAGCCTTAATGGAGTTGGGCAGAAATAAAAAAAATAAATAAAAGCAAATAAATAAAAATGTGTGTGGGGAATGATCAAAGGGGGATAAAAAAATATCTCCCCTTTATGGCCCAAATTTGTTTCTAGTTTTCTAAGCTAATTACACAAGAAAACAGCAAAAAAAAAGGTCTAAATTGATTCTCTGGGCAAATGCTGAACTATCAGCAAACTCGTCCCACTAACTAAATGCATTTTATGACTAGACTAATTACACAGAGTTCACTATTCCCCAAACGATGGAACCAAATGAGAGAATTAATAATAAAAACCCATCACATTACTTGTTGTCACTACTGTCTGACAGTTTATTATTCAAAAGTTCTAAGAAGAAGTCTTTTGCTAAATAAATAATTCCATACTTGTGTTATGTAACACTGATAACTCTCCACTCCCGGTTTAACTTTTACAGCCTCATATGCTGGAGAAACATTTGCTATTCTGGCTGTGCGTCCACCTATAACTACACGACCTGTTAAATGAGAGCTTCTACACGTTTCTTTCTATCTTTCTTGTCACCATCAGATTAGAAATGGGAGTTATAAATTAGTTCCAGATTCCAGATTAGCTCTAATTGATTTTAAAATTGCCCCCTCCACCAGAAGCTGCAGTATTGTGCAAAAGTCTTGAGTCACCCCTCATGTATTGACTGTATGAATCAGTCATTAATTCATAATAATTTATTCATTCCAGTGTGGTACCATGATAGGATGCTACCTGTGCAACGAGTCCAGTAATGAAATTTCATCGTACCTAAATATTCCACTGTTAGTGGTATTATAACAAAGTGGGAAAAGAGAGCTTCACAGAATGCATTTCCAATGGTGAGCAGCTATATCCAAGTCTTGCATCAGCAAGCATGATGCAAAATGTTGGATGCTGTGGTGTATCCGTAGGATTATGGTGTGGGGTTGTTTGTCAGGAGTTGGGCTTAGCCCCTTAGCCACAGTAAAAGAGATTCTTACTAAGACAATATGACAAATTTCATGCTCCCAACTATAGGAACAACAAGAGCACTATACAGGAACAGTTTGGAGATGGCCCATTCCTGTTCATCTGCAAGGTCCATAAAGACATAGATGAGCAAAGTTAGTGTGGAAGAGTTCGACTGGCCTGCACAGAGTCATGACCTCAACCAGACAGACCATGTTTGGGATGAATTAGACTCAGGACTGTGAGCCAGGCCTTTTTGTTCAACATCAGTGTCTGAGCTCACAGATGGGCTTCGAATGATTAAAAATGTCCATAAACACCCCTAAACCTGTGGAGTGTACCGCATTAGTTGCAGTAATGCAGTAGCTATTCTTTCTGTGGTCACAGGAAGTAAGGATTAAGAAAAGGATGTCACTCCAGTGCATTCTCTGTTAGGACTGATAGGTTCTCCTCTAACACTGCTGCCCTGACCTGTGGTGTCCCACAGGGCTCAGTTTTAGGTCCATTACTATTTTCTTTTTATATGCTTCCTTTAGCTGGTATCATTCAATCTTTTAGCAACCTGTCTTTGTCACGGTCTCGCTGGCAGACCGTGGGGATGTGGGGAAAGGAGGACCCAAAATGCAGGACTCTACAGTGCAACAGTGTTTATTTACAGTGGTGACAATCCGAACAACAATAAATCCCCCCGTGCGATCCCAACTCCCGTTCCGTGTCTTCTCCTTTATCCCGTGCTCCGTGCTCTGTCTCCGTTCCCTGTGTACTCTCCGTGTGCTGCCTCCTGGTCGCCACAATTCCTCCTGAGGAAACACGCATACCAAAGGCAGCCGTGAGTACAAAACCTAACAGTAGACTTGCACTAACCTTGCACAATACACTTAAGACTGACGGGAAGTCACTCAACGATCCAGCGTCGAGGAGCTCTCAGCCACACTGTTTTGAAGCTCCTCTGACGAGGCTTGATCGGCGCCAGGTGTGTGTGGATTCCTGGGTGGGACCGGTCAGCTGGCAGGGCCACACCCACCAGGCCTAAAAGTGCCTGCCACGACCGCACCCTCACATACACAAGCACACACCCCTAAACACCTGACAGTACACCAACACGGAAAAACAGGACAGCAGACACAACCATAATAACAACAACCACAATAATGATAATAATAATAATAATAATAATAATAATAATAATAATAATAATAATAATAATAATAATAATAATAATAATAACTACAATAGTAGTCCACACTGCTCACGGACCCCGAATCCCTGGAACTGGGTCCGTGACAGTCTTATCATTTTTATGCTGATGACATTCAGCTCCATATGTCCTTTAAGCCTCATCAGCTGGATAGGCTGTCCACCCTAGTCCAGTGCTTAACCCAGGTTTCTGATTGGCTTTCAAGCAACTACCTTGTTCTAAATACTAACAAGACCGAGACCATGATCATACCTCCTCCTGAGCTACATTCTAAAATCAGTCAGGTTCTTGCCTCTTTCTGTCCGTCTGTCAAGTCAAATATTCGAAATCTTGGAGTAATATTTTACTCTTTCCTGGGCCTTGACTCTCATGTAAAATCTTTGTGTCGTTCCTGTTTCTATCATTTAAGAAACATATCTAAACTGCGACATATGGTTTCTTCAGCTGAACTGGAAAAACTCATTGATGCATTTGTGTCATCACGCTTAGATTACTGTAATTCCTTGTTTACTAGCTTGGATAAATCATCTCTCTCTCGCCTCCAGACAATACAAAACGCAGCAGCCAGACTACTAACTCGCCCTACCAAGCGTGTTCACATCACTCCCATCTTATATTCTTTACATTGGCTCCCAATAGAGTTTAGAATTCGCTTTAAAATTCTTGTTTTAACATACAGAGCACTAAATGGCCAGGCTCCAGATTACTTATCCAAGCTTCTTTTAAAATACACTGCTGCTCGTCATCTCCGCTCACAGACTCAGAGTCTCTTAGTTGTTCACCGTACACGATTGAAGACAAAAGGGGACAGAGCCTTTCAGTCTGTTGCACCAAGGCTGTGGAACAGTTTACCACTACAATTACGTTTGCTTGACTCTGTGGATTCTTTTAAAAAACAGTTAAAAACTCTTCTGTTCAAACAAGCCTTTTGTTGATCTACATATTTTATATATTTTTTACATTATTTACATTTGATCTTTTACATTGTATATAATGTCTATTGATTTTATTGTTTATTTTAATATTTGTGTACAGCGCTTTGTGATTGCCTGTCTGTGAAAAGCGCTTAATAAATAAAGTTTACTTACTTACTTACTATATGCGTGTGAAGGCAGATGAGCAAATACATTTGGCAATATAGTTCACATGGAAACACAGAATATTAGGTAAAACAGAGTTTGCACAATTCTAACAACCCTTAAAGTTAATATTTGGTGAGGTCATACCAAATATTAACTTTAAGGGTGTGTTTAAGGGTGTTTGTTCTTCAACAAATCCTGAACTCTCAAGTAAGCCGTCTTGTAATTTATTCAAGGAGTGGAGTGTTCGGGAATAGTTCTCCAGGGATCTTCAAGGACATTCAAAGCTCTTCTTTGGATGTTGGCTGCTTTTTGTTCTGTTTCTGTCAAGATGATCCCACACGGCTTCAATAATTGCAATACCAGTTTTAATGTTGAAGTCCAATCACTATCAGTCCATTGTGTTTTTTTCTATCCATGTATGCTTTTACTGCATTGGCTGTGTGCTTGGGCTTGAAAAATGATGCCAATCAGAAATTTACCAGATGGTATTGCATGGTTAATCTGATGTTCATAATTCCATCAAATTTGACAAGATTCCTCACACCACAGGCTGAAATGCAGAACCTTTGCCATGTTTTACAGATGGCTGTAGGCAGTCACTGTTGTAATTCTCTCCTGCATGACCTGTTCCACATATATTGACGAGAATCCAAAAAGCTCACATTTGGATTCATCACTCCATAAGACCTGTTGCCATTGATTTGTAGTCCAGGTTTTGTGTAATTTGGCATATACGGCCATTTCTCCCAGTTTCCCTTCCTTAGGAATAGCTTCTTGACAGCCACACTCTCACTGAGACCATTTCTGACGAGGCTTCAGAGAACAGCAGATGGATCAACTGAGGCACAGATGCGCCTTTTAGGACCTGTGTCAGGTGTTTGCTTGACTCATTCCATGTTTCTTAAGTGGATGACTTTCAGATACCATCCATGGTCTGTACATACATACATTATGGGAATCATCTTTTTGGTTCAAAAATGTGATTTTCTGCATGTCAAATAGTGTTGTCTTTGGCATTTTTCATAGATTGAACAAAAGAAATGAGAACAAAGTGGCCATAGAAACCATTTAAAATTGGTTCTTTGATAAGATGTAGACACAACACTGGTTAATCTCTTAAGTTAAGCGTCTTTTTATGTATGAGTAATTCATAGGCCAGTGTTAGGTTGCTTCACAAACAAACAAAGAGAACATTTCTCTGAAAATGCTCAGGTACAAGGCCTATAATGAAAACTGAACAAAAGAACACAAATGTCCAAAGCACGACTTTGATAGGTATCGAGAAAGTCTGGAACACTATTGCTCAAGTCTGCCTCTTTGGAAAGTGAAACTTTTCCACAGTATGCCTTGGGCTGATCAATTCATTTCATGAGTTCTGAAATGTTTTTCTAAAATTTCTGCAATACAGTGACATCAGACTCAGTGGAGCTCTTGAACACCGGAATAACAAACAACTTTTTTTCTGCTGAGTCTACATAGTGGTCAGACCACAGACTGCATATAAAATATGGATGTACCCATCTTGAGTTCACCCACCAGCTTGTGGACTCCTGCTTCAAAGCTTCAACTCTGGCAATTTTCCCCACTTCGCTATATTTGTAACACTGAGTAGCATGAGGACCTATCAGGTAAGCATAGCGTGGCAAGCTATTTTATTTGGAAAGGTGAAACTGTATTTCAGGAATTGCAGCTTTGGCATTTTGTTCTTATGGACAAAGATGATCAGAAATTAACAAGGGAATCAATACAGCCTTTCTCTACTGACTGTTAAGCAGCAAGACATCGACACGTTTTCCACTACTGCTGCTGTTTAATGATCACTTTGTTGTGTGTGAGGCGTGAATATGAGCCTGAATGTAAAGCATCCGTATGTCTCATCTTCATTCTGTCAACCTCTCATCAAACACTAACAGGCAGCAGTTCGTCGATTCAAGCGAGCCCATAAAGGCTTTCATGATTTTGTGACGCACATAATTTCCAAATCAGTTGAGATATTTCGATCAGGAGAAACAGATGGCGTGAAATGACCAGGATATGGCAGGCTTGAAACACCCTAGCACATCAGTGTATCACCATGGAAACCGTCACGCTCTTGCAGGTTCCTAATGTCCACAATTAGTTGAAAGGGACCACAAAGTGGGTTAGATTAGAGAGATGGGCAGATGTTCAGATATGAATTTAGCAGTGGCAGGAAGCTTTGACTGCACTCTGATTCATCTTAATCACAGTTATGAGTCTCGGCGATGATTACGCAGGTAGCGAAGATAAGCCTGGTGCTGGTGGCAAATGCATGCACAGAGACGAAAGCTGAAGAGATGGCAGTGCTCACTCTACCCGACTTCATGCATGTATTTTAGTGTTTTAACCTGAAACATTAGATTGAAGAGATAATACCATGTCTTTGTTAGTCTGTTGATTGTCCTTTTAAACACAATCAACAGTATAATGAATTAAAGGACTGTTTATCTAGTATTAAAATAAGCTTCGATTAACTAGATTGCAACTTACAATACTAACCTTGAAGAATCTTAGTAGCTCTTTTCCTTAATTTGGCGGTTTAGTGGTTATGTCAAAAGATCATCAGTTGTAACTCATATGCTGCAAAGGTGATTATAACCAGCATCAATGGACTGCAAACATATTCAGTGCATCACATTAGCTTTAGATAAGCATCTTGGAAAGAAGCTTTTTAAGTTTCATGAAGACTTTTCATGCCTTTTCATGCGAGGGTGGAAAGTCCCAGGTATTTAAACCTTAGTGGGGGTTTTGGTAAATACCTCGGACTCTCCACCATTTGGTTTCAGACCTGAAGAACCCTCTTGGATGAGAGGTGAAAAGTCTCCACAAACCTAAACATGTACAGCTTCTTTATTTCCAAGCTCCTTAGACTATAATGACCTGGATGACTATAGGAACCTATACAGACATTACATTTAAACTACTGCCCCGCTACTAACAATCTGTTAAACTTTATCAGAATTTTATATTTAGTCAAAGTTTGCTAACTAGCACTAGTATTGCATTGACAATCCAGAAGTACATCCAGTCTGTGGGCTACTTTTGCAATGATTCAGGGTGTTGATCATGGTGTAATGCTGTCGAGGAAATTTGTTTGAGATAATCTGATTTGTTTAAGATAATCTGATTTGTTTGAGATAATCTCAAATTATCTCAAACTGGTTTCTTGAACAGTGCACTCAAATGGTTTTCACTGTGAACAGATCTCAGTTTAGTAGAGCACCTTTCCAATGCGGTGGAATGGGAAATTTGCATCATGAATGTACAGCCAGTATTTTGCATCAGCTGTCAGATGTTATCATGTCAATATGGACTAAAGTTTATGAGGAGTGTTTCTAGCACCTTGGTGAAGACAAGTATTATGAACTTGGGAAGTTGCTGGTAAGTGTATAATAAAGTATTTCAGGTGTGAACCTCTACCAGGAATTTCAGTTTTCACCCCTGAGAAAATTAGCTATAGAGGCCACAACCATGTTTTGTAGTAGACTGCATAGAGAATTGTTTCTGATGCCATGTTAGCAGTTTTAACAGGAGGGAATCTGTGTTTTCAGCACTTCTGGGTTGGCTTTATTTATTTATCTATTTTTAGCCCCTGAGGCTGATGATTGGCTGTTAAGCAAGGTTCTCCTTTAAACTTATAATCTTAACTTTTTGTTTTCACACTGTGGCAGACTGGGTACTTTTTCTAGTCCCAGTTATTTACACAAATTCTACAGAACTTTTCAACTAGTGGTGATGCTGACATTGCAGCTGTGCAGAAAATAAACTAAATAAACAGTCATGCTTCTTCGGTCATGACGCAAATACCATCCCAGCTGGTTACTCGCATCCCTCACTCATTCCTCTCTGGTTCGCCACTACAAAGACTGTGGTGTTATGAACTGTTGCTGACTGACACACACCTGGAGGAACATGATAAGCACCTGAGTCAGGTTTCCAACAAAGAGCTGCTTACTGGCTGCGGAACTGTTGAGATGACTGTAAGGCAAGGCAAGGCAATTTCAACACTATAAAAGTAAAATAAAAGAAAGCATTTACAATAAAACAAGAATCAAGACAATAATTTCTATGAAAAAATTAAAACAAACAGGTAGCCATAATAGGATCAGTTACTCATAAGCAAGTCTAAATAAGTAAGTTTTAATTTTAGACTTAAAAGAGTTCAGTGTCTCTGCAGCTTTGCATTCTCCCGATAGTGTGTTCCAGATGTGAGGAGCATAGAAACTAAAAGCTGCTTCTCCATGTTTAGTTCTGGTTCTAGGGACGGTCAATAAACGAGAGCTGGAGGACCTGACTGATCTAGATGGTTTGTACCTTGATAGCAGATCCCTAATGTACTCTGGTGCTAACCCATTCAAAGATTTATAAACTAATAACAGCACTTTAAAGTCTATTCTCTGAGCTACAGGGAGCCAGTGTAATGACTTTAGAACTGGAGTAATGTGCTCTATTTTCTTGGTTCTAGTGAGAACACGAGCAGCAGCGCTCTGAATCAGCTGCAGTTGTCTAATTGATTTTTTTGGGTAAACCTGTGAAGATACTGTTACAGTAATCAAGAGATAAATGCATGGATGAGTTTTTCTAGGTCTCCTTGTGTCATCAGTCCTTTAATCCTAGAAATGTTCCTCAGGTGATAGAAGGCTGACTTTGTTATAACTTTTATGTGGCCCTGGAGGTTCAGGTCTGAGTCCATTAATACACCTAAATTTCTTTTTTTGGGTCCAAAGATAAGTACTTCAGTTTTGTTATTGTTCAGTTGAAGGAAATTATGAGACATCCAATTATTAATTTGCTCAATGCATTTATTAAGAGTTTGGATTGGTTCAACATCACCTGGTGACATTGAGATATAAAGTTGAGTATCGTCTGTATAATTGTGGTAGTTAATATTATTGGTGGTTATTGTCACGGCTGCAGGACCATGACAGTTATAATCTGGCTTAACGGGAGCATGTAAATGCTAAATAAGAGGGGCCCTAGGATGGAACCCTGGGGGACCCCGCATGTGATTTCTATATTTTGTGATGAAAATTGGCTAATTGACACATAGAAGTTCCTGTTCTTAAGGTAGGACTTGAACCAGTCGAGTGCTGTACCAGAGAGTCCGGCCCAGCTCTCTAGACGTTCCAGTAATATGATCAACGGTGTCAAACGTCCCGCTAAGGTCCAATAGTACCAATACTGTGAATTTCCCATGGTCAGTATTTATACGGATGTCATTAAACACTTTGACAAGGACTGTCTCGGTGCTGTGGTGCCTACGAAAACCAGACTGATGAATATCAAAGCGGTTGTTCATTGTGAGAAAGCTGTTTAACTGCTGGAAAACAGCTTTTTCAATAATTTTACCGATAAATGGAAGATTAGAGATTTTTCTTTTTCTTTAATATTGGTTTGATAACTGCTGTTTTTAAGGCTTTGGGAAAGACACCTGATAGGAGGAATGTGTTAACTATTTGGATCAGATCCTCCCTGATGGCTGGGAGGACCTTTTTAAGAAAACCTGTCGGTAATATATCCAAGCAGCAGGTGGCAGAGCTTAGATTCTCAATAATTTTATCGAGGCTTGATTGATTTATTGTTTGAAATTGAGTCATTTTCTCTGCATAAGTGCTAATTGGGCTTAACGTTCGTATTGGGGTTGAAACTAATGTGCCAATCGATCTTCTGATTTTCAAGATCTTTTCAATAAAGAAGCTGGCAAGTTCATTGCAGGCCCTGGTGGAGCTTAGTTCAGGGGCTATTGCCATTGGAGGAGTAGTTAATCTCTCCACTGTAGCAAATAATGTCCTAGCATTATTGTTGTTTCTATGAATAATCTCAGAAAAAAATGACTCCCTTGCATCCTTCAGGGCTAGTTGATACTTATTCAGCCTCTCTTTATATATCAGTGAACCTGCAGTCGAGTTTTCCGCCATTTTCTCTCAGCACGCCGGCACTCTCTTTTTTCATTACATACCAGTGGATCACTTCTCCACGGAGACTTCTTTTTACTAGAGACAGTTTTAACCTTGAATGGTGCAATCTTATCCATCATGTCTAAGATTTTGGATAGAAAATCATCTGTCAGTTTTTTTACTGAATGTGTGTTGGTGGATGTTGGTGATTTAAACAAGGTGGAAGTGTACATCAGTTTAAAATATTCAGCTGAGTTTTCTTTAAGGAATCGTTTTTTAACAGTGATCTTACTCTGATTAGGTATATTGGCTAAGATGTTGCTATCAAATGAAATGCAGAAATGATCAGGTAATGCAATATCTGTAACGGCAATGTTAGAGATATATAGATCTTTGCTAATACGTAGGTCCAGAGTGTGTCCTCGATTATGCGTTGGCTCACTAATGTGCTGGATTAGATCAAAGTTGTGGAGGACATCATTTAATGCTTTTGTTCCGCTATCTTGAGGCTTGTCAGTATGAATGTTAAAATCTCCCACAATTGCTATCTGGTCATAGTCTAGACCATAGGTGTCAAACTCTGGCCCTCGGGCCAAATTTGGCGAAGCCATACCAAATTATTATTAGAGCTGGCCTACTGGTATTACACAGCTAATATATATATTGTTTAGTATTAAGCTTTGCTTGTTCCATATTCAGTTTTTCAGCAAAACTCGTTTGAGTCCTTAAGAAAAGATTCATTCTTAAATCTGGAGGAAGATTTTTTTTTTTCAATAAATATTAATGTTTGCCCGCGACCTTGTTCCAGCTTTGAATTTTGGCCCACTGTGTATTTGAGTTTGACACCCCTGGTCTAGACATATTGCAGAGCAAAGGTCATTGAAATCATTAAAAAAGTTTGTATTAGATTTTGGTGGTCTATATATGTTTAGAAATAAAACTTTGTTTGGTTCATTTATTTCAGTAGCTAAATATTCAAAGGTGCTGAACTCACCTAGCGATACCTTTTTAAAGTTTAGTGATTGGTCAAAGATTACAGCAAGACCACCACCTCTTTTGTTTTTTTCTGGTCTCACTAATGAAGTGATAATCAGTTGGGCAAGTCTCTATTAATACAGCTTGTTCTCAATTTCCATCTAACCAAGTTTCTGAAAGAAAGAGAACATGTATATCATGTGAAATGATGTAATCATTGATTAGGAGAGACTTCCCTGATAGACATCTAATATTTAGTGCAGCTGCTTTAATATTTCTTTCAGTGATTGAGAGATTATTTTTGCACAGTATTATATTCAGATTCTGTACTGTTCGATTATAAGTACTTTTAGTGTGTAAGGATCTGTTGCCTATAATAAGTGGTATTTTGCTTTCAGTATATGAATGAGAGTGACCGGACACATTTTGGTGGGAATGATGCAATCTGGTAACGGCGTCCGGTCGGTATCAGATATCAGACTCGGTTAGGTGGAGTGGAGAACCATATTGTTTATAATTAGTAGGTGGGTGTGGTCCCACTTTTGGTGTCAGATGAATCCCTCTGTTTATTTGGGTTTGAAGGGGTTTGGGAAACGACTGAAATGGTGATATGATCACTGATGAGGATGAGGATGATGAAGGTGTACAGGCATCAGCTGGTGAGTTTCTGCACAGAGTTGAACCTGCATATTTGGCTGGAGTCGCTGTAATCTCTGCTGGAAGTGAAGTTGTTGGGGGCTGGCATAGTAACTCAGCTGTTTGAGCTATGCCAACTGATGTGTTTCTGCACAGCGTTGCTGAAAGTCGTCAGGTGCCGTTGTTTTTGGGTCGGCTGATACGTCTCTGGCAGGCTTATCACTGAAAGGTGCAAGTACGTCATGGTCTCTGTGTGATACAGCTGGTTGGCGTCCACTGTGTGTCTCAGCTGATACTGACGTCTTTATCTCAATTTGAGAACAGGGCGATGAGTTCACGTGAGACAACAAGTTCAGAAGATAAAGCCTCTGACCTTTCTTATTAATGTCTGTGAAGGTTCTCAGTCATCCAGGTCATCGTAGTCAAAGGAGCTTGCAAAGAAAGCCACCTCCACAGGACAAGACTCAGCAGTCCATCTGCATCTTAAGGATAAAGGACACAGCTGGGGGCCGGCGGAGCTCACGGGCGCGTCACTGCAACTCCCCCTGACTTCTGCTCCGCGGCTGATGGGCGAGCCCTCATCTGGGACTCTCCTCAGCTCTTACTGGAACAGTGGCGCGGCTGCCCCTCTGTTGGTCTTCCATGGTCTCTTGTGTTCTGAGGGCCTCTGGATGTCTGGAGTTTTGATCTCCTCCATACCCGCTTCACACCCTGGAGGACGGGGCTGTGGCCCCCCCACACTCCCTAGCAGATCATTACATGGAGAAACCTTTGGAATGCAAGCATGCTGATCCACACAGGTATGCACACATGGGTATTCACAGACGCAGACTAAAGCTTTCTTGGCTGCTGCCTCAAAGCACACTGTGCGCTGTCTATCTTGCGTGCTGCACAATATCGTTTATTATTTAGTAAATATTGATATCTATGACTAGCTAGTTTATTGTGATGGTGCTTTGTTTTCTCTATTATTATGTTACTCTTTGTTGTTTGCTGTCTCCTCTGTTTGTTTTTTTTGTTTGTTTGTTTTTTTTTTCTCCATACAGGTGACCCAGGAGTTCTTTTTTTTTTTCTCTCTCTCTTCCCCCCCCTTCTCACCGTCTCTTCTCCCCTTTGGTTTTCTTTCTTTCTCTCCCCCTCTTTCTCTCATTCATTCCCCCTGTCCTATTTATTAAAAAAAAAAAAAAAAATGACAAAGGATGAACTGAAGCTCTGCCATCACGTAATGTCGCATACTGCTGTTTCTGATGTCATTTAAAAAAAAAAAAAAAAAAAAAGGATAAAGGACACTCTTTCGAGGATGCCAATGTTCACATTTTGGACAGAGAGGACAGATGGTTTGAAAGAGGAGTGAAAGAAGCCATCTATGTCCACTGTGAGCGACCATCTTTGAACAGAGGTGGGGGTTTACGACACCAACTCTCTGCCATCTATAATCCAGTTTTGAGATCCCTTCCCAGACGCCTTAACGCCCACTCACATCCTGGGCCATCTGACCTCAGGAATTCGCATGATAAGGTGGGGCCAGGTTTCACAATGAACACACCCGAAACTCTGGCTGATTGGGACCCACACCCAGTTTCCCACCTTGGCTCAGGCGATTAGAGGATCCTCAGGGGGTCCTTTTGTCCCTCTGTGGGGGGTTACTCCCACTAGGTTTATATCTGGGACTCTCCACCATTTGACCTTAGAACTGAAGAAGCTTCTCGGATGAGAGGTGAAACGTCTTCAAGCAACTTAAAGAAGTCCAGACGCTTTTCTTTGCAAGCTCCTTTGACCCCTTTCTTATTAATGTTACGTTAATTTCTTGTAAACAGGCGCTTCCTTCCACAAAAAATCTTAAATTATTTAGATATCGAATTGACCTTTCAGCACAGACAGTTTTAACAAACCTGCTGGACGATTTCATCCTGCTATATTCTTCATCGTAGGGCGTTGCTGGAATCGGTCCAGATACGTGGAGTGGCACCTTGTGGTTGTCAAAGTTCTGAAGTAAATCCAAAAAGTCTTTCTTTAAAATTTCGGATTTTTTCAAAAGGATGTCAGCATCTCCAGCATGAACAACAACTGTCATTTGTGGACAATTAAAGACACTAGTATTGATGCATAGCTGTTCAATTCCTTTGATTGATCCGTCATGAATAATAGCAAGTGCTCTCGCTTATTGTTCTCTGTTCTCTTTGCCCATTTCGTGCGGCTTGTTTTATCTTTATTTACATTCCGGTGACCTCGCTCTGCAGCTGACAGTCTTTGCGGGCTGGACGGTGATGAGCTGAGAGGCGCAAATCTAGTTTTTAGAGGAATAATCGAAGTTGTTTCTTGTTGGAGTGTCTTTCGATGTTCCTTTATCTTCTTGGGAGTCTCCCATCTAAGTGGGGGCAAAAGGTCTGATGAATGGGGAGTTCCTCCCGAAAAAAACGTCCTCCGCTTGGAGGGGTCTAACTCTGTGTTGATGTTATTGATCCACCCGGTTGTTGCTTGCCGTAAGCCACCGGCAGAGTTTTATTGCTTTTGCTTTTGGCGTTCTCCTCAAGGCGTCGGATTTTCATTTCCATGTCGTGGATTCTTTGTAATAGTTCCTGAAAAGCCTCGTCCGAGCAGAGGGCCATCCTCTGATCCTTGATTCCGTGCGCGGCCTCCTCGCTGTCTCCCACGCGCACCCATGAACGCCACAGCTATTCGTCAGTAGCGCCAGCAGCAGGGCCGGTGTTCTGGGAATCCATCCTACCTGACAAACCAGCCTACCTGTTGTTTCTGCGCATGCGCACAACACGAAATTAAGTGGCGAACCATCCTACCTTTGTGAATGTGACCTACAACCATACTTTAAAAGCTAAATTTAGTGGAAAATTGTCCTACCTTTGTTAATCTGAGCTAGAAGCATACTTCAACAGCTAAAATTCAATGGGGAACCATCCTACCTTTGTGAATATGAGCCAGAAGCATACTTTAACGGCTAAAATTAAGTGGCAAATCATCCTACCTTTGTTAATAATAAATTTGTGCTGGAATTACTCTGTGACTGCAGAAATGTCCATAAACTCCTACTACTAGGACGTTTTGCCAAAGTAGGATGGTTGGTCAGAACACCGGCTCCACGGCCAAAAACGGAGACCGCAGGCAGCTGGACCGACCAGAACCGGGGGCCGTCCCGGTCCCGACAGGCGAAAGGACAAAGGGTCGTGGCACTCATAACCGGAGCGGCTAAACGACGGCGGTAAAATTGTTACCTTTTGTTGTTACCTCTTAGCCTCAGCCGGCCTCAGCAGATGACAGCCTGACAGCCTAAATCCTCCGTGGAGACTTATGGAAGCGTCACACAGTTCAGCCGATCTGTAGGAGCCATTTCAGCGCAGGGGTCTTAACATATTGCTCCGGGCCATAAACACACTTCCCACAACCGCCTCACATTCTCCGTGTTTTGCAGACTCTGAGTACACCAGTAAGTTCATGTGAGTCATCTGCCTCCAAATAGCCTGTTATTGAGCTTCACTTTGAACAGAACCGCACATGTGCAATGCGGCTATTACCTTTGGCTGAAAATTGTAAAGACATTTTGCATATCTGTGTTCATTCCCTGATGCATACGTAGGCATGTGTTTCTGATTCTTTGTGTATGTGTATTTGTCGTTGTTTGCAGGGAACATTTAACACCTTTTACACCACTTTATGTGTCCCTCCTCTATTTTACAAGAAGCCATCGCAGCACCCTTTCATTGTTAAGAGGATAGAGGAGCATAAACACCATCTACTACTGTGTTTACTTTCCAGTTAGTGTTACGGTTCACCGGCAGCTAGTTAGATTTCTTTGTGCTGTGATTTATTATTCATCGGCACATTTGGCCATGCAGCAATAATTGCAGCATGCAGCCGGAGCGCCTGCATCTGATGGGACACAAATGAATAAATAAATCTAGATGGTAGAGCCATTTGAACGTTTGACATTTACTGATGAGGCAATTAACAGAGCAGCACACAAAAGCACAACCTGCATTACACTAGCTCATCCCAGTGCTGCACAAGGGTGCCAAATACAAACTGTCTCTCTTTTTCTCACACACATACAACAGAAAATCATTCACACTTTGGCGAATATCTGTTAGACAGTTTCTCTGCTGAAGCCGAAGACCAATGAAGTGTTTAATCAAACAGTACAGAGTGGCAGCTCGTCAACAAAAGGCTACTCAAATGAGCTGCACTGTATCTAGCATATTTTGCCCTACCTTGTCTTACCGCTCAGTTGCACACACAAAGCTACAATTCACAAATATATTAAAGCCTCATCCATCTATTCACTTGCGCTTATCCTTTTCAGGGTCGCTGGATCCTATCCCAGCCCTCATAGGGTGAGAGGCAGGATCCACCCTGGACAGGTCACCAGTCTGTTGCAGGGCTAACATATAGACACAGACAACCATTCGCACTCACGGGCAATTTAGACTTTCCAATTGACTTAGCCACACTAACCTCATATCTTTGGACTGTGGGAAGAAAGTACCCACCCAAACACTGGGAGAACATGCAAACTCCACACAGAACGACTGATGGTGAAATTGAACTCAGGACCTTCTTGCTGTGAGGCAACAGTGCTAACCACCATGTTACCATAGTGCAATCTAAAAATATCAACAACAACAAGACTGCTCTCTCAAGAAGAGAGAGTCAGTGAGTGGCTTAAAACAATATATTGTGGAGGTAGGGGTGGATAGATGGGTCAAGAGAACGTCAGTATTTTGATCTCTTTTCTCTAAACTTTGTCATTTTGTCTTAAAGACCCACACCAATGATCTTTAGATGGGTTGATGCTAGTCCCCTTGAGTTCAGTTCAGTTCAGTTTAACTCAGTTTAGTTTTATTTATATAGCGCCAAATCACAACAACAGTCACCGCGAAGTGCTTTTTTATAAAGACCCTACAGTAATACAATATTGTAGGGTCAATACAATACCAAATAGTTAACAATATTAACACAGTCACACAAAGCTTTGCTAAACAAATGTTTCAGAGCTACTGAATTCACCTTGTTTAGTCAATTGTCATGAAATTTCTTGTGTTTCAATTTAAAATGTTCTGATCACAATAAAATAAATCCCTGACTTAAACACCTCAAAGTCAATTCACTCCTCTAATAAGCCTCTAAGACCAGTGTGAGAGGCCTTGTTTTGTCAGCTTCTATCTAGGGTATAAAAAAAGAGGTTGTAAAGGTTTGCTGCTGAAAATGTTTAGTTACGTTTTTCTAGGTTTGGTGTAAAATCACATTACTCAGTAGGATTAGTTATTAAAAACATAAGATGCTGTAGCTACAAAATAAGCTGCTCTTCAAAATAAATGCCCATTTGTAAATCATATTAGGGCATTTTTAGGAAATTGAGGCTATGCACACACATTATTCCATATGTCTAACTAATAAATGTTCTGGCTGATAAATAGTAGCTCAGCAGCGTAGTGGCTTACATGTTTGCCTAACAAGTGAAATGTTCACAGTTTGGTCCCAGGCCAAGATCCAATCTCTTTTGAGGTTGCATGAGGAACAATATGTAGTGTGAACGATCTGTAATCAAACATGTAGAGAACTGTACATGCTGAAGCAACCCTTTCTGAATAAGGGGGCAGGGGAAAGTATTTTTTTCTGGCAGATCATGTGGTTTAAAACAACATTTAACCACAGCACAGCCACCATATTACCTTGCTGTTCTCTCAGTTAGAGAGCCCACTATCAAAGAAATTTGCAGTTTTTCTGCTTTCATGTGACGCTGCAAGAGTCCTGAGATCCTCTGAAACTGGATCACTGTGTGGTGATGCATGGTTTGGTTTTAAACTAGATTCTGTGGAACTGTTATGCAATACACTCCATCTGTTTATTGTTCAGTGAAGTCATCTCACTGATGTCAGAAACAACACTAAAAACACATCTAGCACCAGATTTGTATTAATTTGGTTTAATTGCATTCATGTTGGGAGTGTGACAGTGGGTGTTTTGTGAGTAATGCTTCAGACTCTATTTTTGTTCATCAGTAGAGTCTGGGGAAGTAGTCATTGTTTAAAGCAAAAGCTCTTGCCAAAGAAGAAATAAAAGATTCCCTCAAAAGGATTACTGACTTTATTGTAAAACAACAGACTTTATATGCGTATTTATACACGTATAAACAAACATACAGGAAGAAATGTAATGATTTTGTCTTTGGTTCCTCCCCGGATACACCTAGCACTGAGTGAAATGGGAGAATCACTGTTTGAATTCAATTCAGTTCAATTCAGTTTCATCTATAAAGCGCAACAGTCAACTCAAGGTGGTTTATATCGTATCGTAGACCCTATGATAATTAGTGTTGGTCATGTTACTTGAAAAAAGTAATCAGTAACTAATTACTGATTACTTCCCCCCAAAAGTAATCCCATTACTTTACTGATGGCTTATTTTCAAAAGTAATTTGTTACTTACTTTTTAAAAAAAGGATTTACAACCTGAATAGGTTTTCAGCCCAATTCTATTTTTTCTGCCTAATCCATCATACAAAATGTAATCAAATGGAAAAGTCTCTTTTTGAAACTAGTTTTATTAGTTTTAATTTTTTAACTTTACGCATGAAACAAACATTAAATTATATGCAACATTCTCTGACTGGAAGAAATTTGTTTAACATTTAAACCTATTTTCTTCATATTCCAACACATAAAATAAATTAGGTTTTTTGTGTTTACACTCACTCTTTCAAATAAATGCAAGTAAAACACAGCAGAAAATAAATAAAATCAAAGACTCAGCGGTCCTGTTGCTCTATTTTCACCTGTATAGCAGGAGTGGGGCAGGCAGAGGTTTGCCCTGGTGCAGGTGTGTCGTAGCGGTCAGTGGAAGGATTCCCGTGGCAGCGTACTGTCGGTGCTTGCTTAGAAGTTTATGGGTTTTTTCGCTGTAAAAAGAAGTTTTCTTCCCACGCAGTGAAAAGTGGACACTAATGTTTTTATCACTTTTTACGGAATCAAATTCAAAGTAAGGTCAGTACTTCCACTCTTTAAACGCTGCACGGTCATACTCTCTGCCGCACTCCTTATATTATCCATTGTTGATCTGCACACAGCTGTTCCCACGAACGTTGCACTCGCTTACGTAATTGTCATGAGACACTCTCGCAAAAAAATCACCGTTTTAGTAACGCAGTAACGCAGCGTGCTTACGGGAAAGTAACGGTAATCTAATGACCTTTTTTGCAATACTAATCCCTTACTTTACTCGTTACTTGAAAAAAGGTAATCGGATTACAGTAACGCTCATCTCTGATGATAATACATACAGAGAAAATCCCAACAATCATATGACCCCCTATGAGGAAGCACTTTGGTGACAGTGGAAAGAAAAACTCCCTTTCAACAGGAAGAAACCTCCCCCTGAAGCAGCTGTGGTGAGAGGAGGAAGTTGGGACAAAGGACATGCTGTGTAAGAGAGCCAGAGATTAATAACAAGTGTGATTCAGTGCAGAGAGGTCTATTAACACATAGTGGTTGAGAAAGGTGACTGAAGAAGAAATACTCAATGCGTCACGGGTATCCCCCAGCAGCCCTACCTATTGCAGGGTGGATTCAGGGTCACATGATCCATTCCTAACTTAAAAAATCTTAAAAGTAGAGAGAGTGTCTAATCGAATCGAATTTGATGATCATATGGCCATAAACTCAATTATTGCTTTATTAGGTACATCTGTTCAATTTCTCTTTAACACAAATATCTAATTAGTCAATCATATGGCAGCCACATCCTACCCGAAGACAAAATCACACACTTCTTGGCCACATCAATAGGTATACCTGTTCATTTGCTGGTTACTGCAAATCACATGTGATCAGATCAATGCATTTAGGCATGTAGATATGGATTTTCTGAAATACAAGGTTCAAACATCAGAATTGGGGAAGAAAAATGTAATTTAGGTGACTTTGAATGTGGCATGGTTGTTGTGACAGATGGGCTGCTCTATGTATTTCAGAAACTACTGATCTGCTGGGATTTTCCCACACAACCAGCTTTCGGCTTTAACAGAGAATGGTGTGAAAAAGAGAAAATGTCCCGAAATGAGGAGGGCCAGAGATCAGAGGAGAATGGCCAGGTTGCTTCAAGGTGATAGGAAGACAAGTTGGCATGTTACAGCCAAGGTATACAGAAGAGCATCTCTGAGCACAAAGCCTGCTGATCCTTGAAAGAGAAAATCACACCTGGTGCCATTCCCATCAGGTGAAAACAGGAAACTCAGGCTACCATTCACACAGGATCACCAAAATCTTTACAACAATTCAGACTGGTGGGGGTGTATTGATGTGGGAGATATTTTCTTTGCATGTTGGGCCCCATAGTACTGTCTGTAGGATAGTTCCAGCTGAGCATTGTTTAAATGCCACAGCCTACATGAAGAAAAAACATACGCACTTGCCAGCCACATCATTAGGCATACCTCTTCAACTGCAGATTAATGCAAATCACAAGGCATCAAATCACATGGGAACAAATCAGTGCACTTAGGCACACGGATATGGCCAAGAAGGCCTGCTGAAGTTCAAACTGAGCATCAGACTGCAGCTGCAAACTAATGTGTGTGCCACTCCTGTGGGTTAAGAAACCAAGACTACAAGTTGTACTGGCTCACAAACGTTTGATAACAGAAGACTGGATAAATATTGCCTTGTCTCAAAAGTCTAGATTTCTGCTGTGACATTCTGATGATAAGGGTAGAATTTGGCATCATACGACCTCAAAGCATGGGCCCATCCTGCCTTTTATCAGTGGTTTAGGCTGGTGGTGGTGGTGGTAGGGGACAACTACTTCTTTTCTTGCCGCACTTTGGGCGCCATAGCACCAACTGACCCCACAGACACATTATTGCTGTTAACCATGCTCATCCTGTTGTGAGCACAGTCTACACATCTAATGATGTCAAACTGGTTTCTTGAACACGACATTGAGTTCTTTGTATTCATCTGGCTGACACAATCATTGGATCTCAATCCGGGGTTGAGAAAGTTGGGATATGGTGGAATGGGAGATTGGCATCATGGATGTGCAGCCGGTATTTTGTATCAACTCTGTGATGCTATCATGTCAATATAGACCAAAATCTCTGAGTAATGTTTCCAGCACCACAAAGAATTAAGCCTTCTTCAGGCAATGAACTTGCAACATAACAATGAAAAGAACTTCATATTTTCCAGTAACAGTCTGTTGTTGAAATTTTGAATTTCCAAGTCTCAGTATGAAGGGCTAACCTGACTGCATAGGTTTGGAATCACTGTATCAATATTAGCCTTATTGCCTTATTGCCATTTTTGCACACCATGACCCCTCATCCAACTCACAGTCAAAATCAAACTTAATTTTAATATCAGTTTCCTTCCTTTATCCCTTCTTTCCTTCCTTCTGGCCAGCAAGCCTTATCCGTGGCGCTCTAACAAAGGGAAGAAAAAAAAACCCAACTCGCTGGCCCCGCCCCCTTTAAAAACGCAAAAAAAAAAGAAGGGGGAAAAAAAAGGGCCAGCAACAATGTGATAGACAACACAGCCGCTCTGCTCTCTCAGCGTAGTAGTGGATATCTTCACAGTGACCAGAGAGCAGAGGCGAGCCAAAGCGAGCCGCATGCTCGCTGTGCAACAAGGGGGACGGGAGCAAAATGAACCACCGGAAAGCCGCAGCAGCAGCATCCACTGAGGACCCGTAACAGTATTTGGGTAAGGCTTTGTTTGCTCTCCCTAGGATTTCGATACAGTTCTGCATTTTCTGATTAAGAGCGCTTTGTGCACGAACGCGGAGCGGAACAAGGGGAGGATGTGTTCGCACGATGTTTGCTTAAAGCGCTGCAATACCGAGAATTTGAAATGGAAAAAAAAACCCTAAATAAAAAGAAAAAACATGCGGATGAGAATGTAGCCGACAGCGCTTTGTCTTCGTTACTTCTCCGGAGCAGCATAACCATCACAGGAAGCTCATTTTAACAGCGGCTCATTTTTTCTAACCATTTTTATTGGTTAGATTGTTAAGTAAAAACAGAGGCATTGTTGACACAGGCAGCAGAGTTCACCGTTTCTGACGCGATCCTGTTACCCGGCGCTGTTTAGTGTTTTTCTTTTTTTTCTGCTTCGCCCCACAATGGATTGATTTCATTCACATCTCACTGTGAAGCCAGTGCCCCACTCCGCTCTACAACTTGGGAAGAACATGCGGAGGTTTCTCGCTGCCTTAGCGCTCAGTTATTGATGCACATGCTGGAGCAGCTCCACACAAAACAGCAAACCAAGGCCAACTAAGGAGCTCCAGGTTAAATTAAATTAAAAACAGTTGTATAGTATTACATTAATAGCGCTTTGACGCAAACAGAAATCAGTGCCACTTTAGTTAAGGTGGAAATAACCTGCTTTGTATACCAAAAGTTACATTTGCTGCTTCCCTTCAGACTCAACTCAGTTCACTTCACTTCAGTTTTATTTATGTAGCACCAAAACACAACAACAGTTGCCTCAAGGTTCGTTATTGTAAGGTAAAGAGCTTACAATAAAACAAAAAGAATTCCCATTAATCAGACAACCACCTATGAGGAAGCGCTTGGGGAAAGTGGGGAGGAAGAACTCCCTCGTAACAGGAAGAAACTGCAGAACAGGCTCAGAGAGGGGGGAGACATCTGCCAAGACCTACTGGGGGTGATGGGAGGAAAAGAGGACAGAATACACACTGTTGAAGAGAGCCAGAGATGAATAATGACTAATGATTAAATGCAAGTGGTGTTTAAACACATTGTGACACAGTTGTAGCCGTTTGTTTTTAAAATTAGAAGCTAACCTATTCTACTTTACATTCACTCCCAGACTAACACCAGGTGATTGAAAGCAGTGAAAACAACAACAACAGGACCAACAACACACAGACACACACTGGTGTCAAGAGCAATTAAGCCTTTTATTTTTTGTGCATGCGGAGGGTTTGGAACGTGATGCCTTTTGAAGTAGTGCGAGTTGTCTTGATATCAGCAACAGGAAGTCTTATCACTGAGCTGTCGCCACTTTTAGCTGAATGTCACCGTAACACATTAAACCTGCCAAAGAAACGCACACAGCCTTCAAGAACCGCGGTGGAGTTTGGGAGTCGACTGAAACTCATTACAGTGAGAACACGTGCACAACCGCACTGTTCTCCGTAGTCCACCGGAATCAAAGGCACCGGCCTGTTCTTTTGTATTTTCTTTCTCTGTGCATCATAAACAGCTCAGGGAAGGAAATTCAAAGCTCCTCTCCAGGTTATAGTGACATTGCATCAGAAAAGTGTTATTACGTGTGCGCGTGTGTAGAGCTGCTGAATATTTATGTGCGCTGTGGTTTTCAAGGCTTCACGGAGTTTACAAGGACAAGGACAAAAGTTGAATTTAATGGTCACTGTTTAAACTGTAGAGGTAAAGTTATTTTTGTTAAGTTATTCATTTATATGTGATAAAATAAACCAGAGCAAAAACGCAGGATCGCTTTGTGTTCTACTTCTCAAACCATAGATGTTCCTACCCCCTCTCACAGTGCATTATAAATGTGCAAATGAATGCTTGATACACACAGATTTACACCCGCGCTGTGTGAAAGCGTTGTGACTGTCACACAACTTCTGTATTACTGCTATTACACACAACTAGCTAATCGCATCCACATGTTGGCTGGCACCTCTTTGTGTCTGCAGCTGGATGTTTATTGTCTCCAATGGGGCTCCCTCCCTCTGTGTGTGCAGACAAGGCAAAGGTGTTAAGGAGAGCTCCTTTCTTTGCACACACTAACACTAACACACCACATTTATTCCACCACAGCAAATACATCAAGCCATTTTTACACACAGAGTCTTTATTTCTTTATCAAACTGATAGATATTGACCAGCATGTAGTTCTTTGACACGCTGAGTGCAGCTCAAAGTCGTCATTGGAAAAATGTGTGTAAATATAAATCAGCAAGTCGCTGAAACTGCAGCATAGTAAGCATGTGGGTCAGTATCGTGTGTTCACGATTCTCACGATCTCTTTCCTTTTCAACCTTTCTGGTCATGTGACCCAAAGTTGCATTCTGCCATGAAGGTAGTAAACATGTAAAATGATAAGGGTGTAGAGGTTCTGTAAAACTAGTGAGAATTTACACTGCAAAGAAACACATTAGGTTGAAAGGAAGGTTTGGGAGGTTAATTACACACACGCGCGCACACTCACACACGCACACATGTAAAAGAGAGGGAGTGTTGTGTGTGTGTGTGTGTGTGTGCATTCATGAATATGACTCTAAAAATACTAGGAGGTGAAAAAAATGCTAACAGATGAAATGCATAATTGAAGTCGGCTATGACCCAGTAACAGTGTTGGAGTCAAAGACTGACTGTTCTTATTAGCATCAGATGAGAGGACGTCTGAGAGGGGAAGTGATTCATACCAGCTTTAGTCTGGATTAGGCTGTAAAGAGATAGATGTGCAGGAGTCGATCTGTTCACGAGCAGGGCCGTGAAGTGGATATTGCACCGCTGCAGCCTCGAAGGTGCTCGGAATAGTTGCATTGATTAAAGTATAAGATGGTACTGCTGATATTGAGGTTTTCAGAATGCTTTTTTTTTCCAAAACCAGTTCATATTGATTTCATTTTTTTATTGCATTAAACCTGCAGTAGCATGTTTTTCATCACCTGAGGGCTGTGCTATGAACAAAGTTCAACAGAGCCAGGCTTTCTTTGCGTTAGCCTGAGTTGGAGGTAATGGGCATCATGACAGTGTTTATCAGTTTTTTCTGTCAAGTTGGGCTTTCTGCCTCAAGCTCTGCACACTCACATAAAAATGGGCATTTTTGTAGGTAATGTGACACTTCCTCCACCAAAAAATGATCCCTGTGAGTGCCACCTAGTCTAGCCAGAGACGTTATCAGATGGTGATAATAAATAGTGATTAAAATTCTCCAAAGAACAGAAAAAGTATCTGAGTAAAATGCAACACAGTTGCAAATAAGACAAAATTAATGCTGCAGAAAATTAATAATCTGGTGATTTAATGCGCCGAGCGGTAAAATAAATATATTAATTCAAGTTATGCTGAGTGTACTTTCTGCGCTCAGGTTTTTTTCTAAGGTAACAGCTGCAGATTAGAAGCCCTGAAACTTTAAACCGGATTTATTGAACATTAAAGGTTTATTGGCAGATTAACTCAAATTAATGTTACTGAGTAAACAGGTGTTTCACATATAAAACATATTTTCCCAGCAGAGATTTTAAAAGATTAGCACTTTAAACGTGCTGTAAATGATAGATTTAAATCAGATTTTAGATTTTAAACCAAAACTCTAAATCTGTCCTCAGGTTATATGCTTAACATATAACCTGTTACCATGGGGATTTAGGGTACTTTAAGCTCAAAGAAGCTCACTAAGCCATTAATCTCGCTGAGCAGCACATGCCCCAAGTGAAAACAAGTAACCCAAACTTTTTAACTTGACATGCCAGCCTTTGTATGTATCTTTAATTTGCACTTGTGTTTCTATCTAGCTGTTAGATTTATCACAGTTTGTCAACAATGAAAGGAAGAAGTTAAGACTGTGCAACTAGTTGCACAGTCTTAAGTGTGTGAATGGGTGGATGACTGGATATGTAAAGCACTTTGGGGTCCTTAGGGACTAGTAAAGCGCTATATAAATACAGACCATTTACCATTACAACATGTAACTGTCAGAAAAGTTGATTTCGAAACTTGTTTGCTTTCACAGAATCTTTTAACGTGGACTCAAAAATTGCAGCACGTAAGAAATGTTAGGCTAATTTGTTTGTTTCATGTCTATGATAGAAAAAAACTATATGTCAGTGGAGTTTTAAAAAACCAAATATCAGTATCCGTCCTAAAAACAAAATCCGGCATTGATCAAGCTCTACTAGTGAATCTCTTGATGCATGCTTAATCATCCAGGTAAGTAAATGCTAAAAATTCTACATCCAGATGAACAGAATCAACGTGGTGAATGTTTCGATGCTTTCATCTGTGTGTGTACTAGATAGGGCTGCCACAAACGATTATTTTGATAGTCGACTAGTCACCGATTATTTTTGCGATTAGTCGACTAATCACATCATCATCCATTGGACATACAGCGTACAGCTTATTGCACCAGCAGCATCTGCTCTTATATAACTATCATTAGCTTACAGCTTTAAGTGTTTAAGTTAAGTGCTAATTAAAAATAAAGACAAGATGATAGTTTATTAAAGTTTAATGAAGTTTGCAGATTGTTTCGGTGAAGTTTAATAAACTCCTTGCTATCTAAAATATAACAGGACACCGGAGTAAATTCTGGAGCATCTCACACTTCTGATAATCAGCTGTCTGCTTGACGTTTATTCAGCTGTGTAAAAACTATAACTTTAATCTCAGCCAAACCGATTTACTCAGGAACAAATAAAATACTAAAAAAAAGCCAAACAATAACATTTTAAGCTAAGTGACGGCAGTGGGTTTGAAAACGATTTGCCGGGAGTCCGGTGTTCTCACGGCTCTAGTTAGCCTAGCCCCCGGCTAGCTATCGAGCTAGTGGGTAACAGACGTCTCCGAAAACGTCGGAGCGCTTTTGAAAATATGTGGTGTCTTGATAAACTGAGCAGATATTTGAGGTTTACACAGCTACATTCTCGCCTGAAAATATGTTAAACGTTTATTTTGTGACCCGGAAAGAATAATAAGAGTAATATAAAAACTAACTAGCTGCCGCCATTGTTGACAACAGAGCTGGGCTGCGCTATGAATTCTGGGACGGAGCTACTTCTTCTTCTTCGGGGTTTAACGGCAGCTGGCATCCTTGTACATGCAGTGCTGCCATCTTCTGTTTCAGTCCGTTATTACACTCTTAAATCCTGCTACTTATTCCTGCGTCTTTTGTGATCTTACAAAGCTTCAAACGACGCGTCGACTATTAAATCAGTCGTCGACGATTTTGATAGTCGACGTAATCGTGACTAGTCGACTAATCGTGGCAGCCCTAGTACTAGACTGTAAAAACAACTTTTGTAAGACTCATGTCACACAACGTGAGACAGGTCTCGGCTTCAGATTGTGTGATTAAAGAACATCATAAAGCTGATGAATATGAGGGCAGAGATAAATCATCTGCTTGCGTCATCTGGTTTGTGCTGCTCTTATCTGTGGAAATTACATAAAAGTACGCAAAACTTGTTTTGAAATATATATTTTTTCTTTTATGTTGCTTTCTGTTGCTTTTGCATGTGATGGTCCACTTATGGAGTCACCTCGAAGGGGAATCGGCATCATTTTTTGTTTTTTGTTTGGTTTTTTTGGATGTTGGTGGGAGCGTGAGTCACACAGTCAGAACCTGGTTATAAATTAGTGAAGGTGTGAATTTTGCCACAGGGCAGCTGTCTTTGATTGGTGCATTTGAGAGACGGCCACAGATTTTTGCCCTTTCCCAAAGGTGTCCAAAATGAAACAGTGTAAAGAGGCCTTTAGTCTCTGATTGTGTCCATCTGCTGTGCGGTGTTCAATAGGTTTTCGAAGGTGACTTTTGAAAGCTTTTTTTTCTTCTTTTTTGTGAGTAAAAGCAACCACAACAGTAATGTCACTGGCCGAAAGGCCCTGCAAAGCTGAGGGGAGCTGCAGAGTCAGGTAATAATTCTCCAAGCTTTGCTTTGAGTCGATACCCGAGCTCCTTTGTAATTGTTCCTAACATGCTTGCAATTTTACTGTCGGCGATGGCTAGAGGTAGGGTTTCAATTTTATCCGCACCAGACTGTAAATGTTGAGATACAGTGCAAAGGAGTGGAGGGACTTGACGGGCAGGCCACTCCGGGAAGGTGGAGGTGTAATTTCAGATGCCCACTAACCGACCAGACCAGCAGTTATCTGAGCTCAGGCTTCAAAAGCAAGAGAGCTGGAGTCATCAAGCCCAGCTGTGTCCCTCACTCCTGGCTGTAGTGCGTGAGGACTCGGAGGATGACCCCTCTGAACACAGCGGCATCTTTGGTAATTAGCTGTCTTCACAGGATTGTAAAATTCCTGAGGAGGCGTTATTCAAACTTAGCTCGTGTGCATCTCAATGTGCGATGCTGTAGTCCTTATGGTGTGTCTTCTTAAAAAGGGACACAGGATATTCAAGCAGCTTATTATGGCGTCACATTCTTATTTTTACTCTTAAGTCTCTAATCTCAGTTCGTGAGGGGAGGCAAGTGTCCGGAGTTCAGACAGATTATAAAAAGGTTAGCTTTCTGTAAATGGTTCTTGAGCTGTAGTTTAGTGGGGTTGGTCTCTGCACAGTTAAGTAAATAATATTTATTTAGAACTTTTTAAGCAAAGAATCTATTACAAAGTACTTTACAGGGAATTTAAAAATATATCGCACAAAAACAACATAATACGAAAGAACATCATCCAAATATCTGTCT
Organism: Rhamphochromis sp. 'chilingali'; assembly: GCF_963969265.1. NCBI lineage: Eukaryota > Metazoa > Chordata > Actinopteri > Cichliformes > Cichlidae > Rhamphochromis > Rhamphochromis sp. 'chilingali'. Next base: position 21,593,764 of record NC_137941.1, on the reverse strand, counting down.
AAAAAAAGTAGTTTTCAGCTGGTTTTTAAAAGAAAAACAGTGATCGTGGAGGCGCGGTGACGTGGAGAATGCTTACGGCCTTGCTCAGCATTCCTCTTCTCCGATTCTAAAATGCAGTGTTTCACGCTACCTGTCAACATTGATTGACAGATTGATTGACAGGCAGAAAGTCAACCAACAATACCACCTTTCAGTCCCAAAACACAGTTGCACACTGCGTGCACTGTGCGTAAGCATTCTCCGTGACACAGCGCGTCCACACGTCGCCCTTAAAACTGTCGCTCTCTTTGGTTGGAACTTCATCTCCCAACCACCCTATAGTTTGAACTTTACACCCAGTGAGATAATCCATCCACAATACGAGGTTAGTCATTAATATACTGATGCATGGGCTGGGCTGTAGTTACATCGTAAGGTTTTAAAAACTGATCCTTAAAATGATTAGCGGTAATAAAAACCGAAAGAGGCCGACAGTGATCAATGACTGTTTTTAGGGGCTTTTTGAGATTAAATAGAACAAGATACAAGGTTCAAGGTTCTTAATTTGTCACATGCATAGTTATACAAGTATAACACACAGTGAAATGTAGGCTGACACGCTCCTCGACATGTGCAAAAAAAAAAATGGGGGGGGGGGGGGTGTAGAGGAAGAACATATATATATATATATATATATATATATATATATATATATTAGGGGTGCAACGATACACAAAATTCACGGTTCGGTTCGGTTCGATACTTTGGTGTCACAGTTCGATATTTTTTCGATACAAAAAAAATGTTCATGCCTTTTTAATTTGTCATTTATTAAAATTATAAATATATATTTTAACTCAAAAGTACAGTTTTTAAATTTAACCCTAACCCTTGTGCGTGTTTTTTATTTTGACAGCAAATGCGCACCTGCGGACCACTTATGTGCAGCCCTGGTTATTTAGCTCGTCATATTGCAGCCACAGAAATTCTTTTGTCCATGAAACCATAAAGCTGCACTTTCTTTTTGCCTTAGTCTGATTTGTCATAACTTCTCCGTTTTGTGGTAAGCTTTTCTTTGGCTGTCACTTCTTCACCCTGACCTGTCTTATTTGGCTCAGCAGAACTAAAATATATATCCTGCTGCTTTTACACACGCACTCACATAAGCTCAGGGATTCTCTGTGCGATCAACCTCTCACATGTTTAAGCTGCGGGAGATTTCACTTGTCATGTTTGCATAGTAAGCTAACGATTAATAAGACGATGTCAGAGGAATTGGTGCACAAATTATCATCACTCACAGATCAGTGCTGTCGCTCTCTATACACAGTTCGCACGATTGCAAAGTGAAAGCAAAAAAACAAGCGCAAAATCAAACGCGATTTCAATATGTCACATATTGACAGTGGCTCACCGATGCCAATGACATAATTACCCAGCTACATTTCTGAAAGAATGCAAAAGCATTGACATATATTTTTCCTTCCTACAATAGCCCGACGGGCAGGGCAGAGATAGATTTTGGTAGCCCGACTGAAAAAATCGCTATCCCCAGGACGTCGGGCTAGCGATATTGCGAGCCCTGTATCTTATTGAGGAATCACTCATCTTTGGAAAAGAGAGTTTATTACAGAGAAATGGCTCTTTCCAAAATAAAAGCTATACTATCCGCTTCTTCTGGGCTATATTCTCAGCAGCATAAGGAGAATCATGTGCTAACAGCTGTCTAAATGACTCGGCTAAAGTTAGTAGCATGCTTGTTGTTTTTGTCTTTGCACTAGGATGATGTCGGTGTAAATGTGCAGTCATATTCGTTGTGTTCCCACTAGTGCTTTCAGGTTAATCTCGTTGAAATGACCTTAACGCCACAACACGGCAAATCTCCGTTAACGAGCTACCGCCGATCGCCCCGTGCATGGGGCTAGACGGCCAACACGTTAACGAGCTAACTGCGCTAACACACTAGTTCCCACCCATGTAATTGAGCATTGCATGGCACATCCAACATACTGTTTTACTTTAGTCCATGACTCGCTTACCTTCAGGGTCATACGTCTTCACATGAAAACCAAAATAATTCCAAACGCCAGATCTGAATGAGAGTGGGGGAGGTCCATGTTGCAAGGAGAGCTTAACTTCTGTCTTGCTAGCTTGCCCTGCTCTCTTCCTTCTGACTATGCTGTCTGTGTTGAGCGCTCAGTGGATCTGCGCTCGACAGTGCAGCCTAGGCGGAGTAGTCGAACGCAGATTCACTGAGCGCTCAACACAGACAGCATCGTCAGAAGGAAAGTTGATAAAATAAATTACAAATGTTGTATTGTTCGATACATATGCGTACCGAACCGAAAGCACTGTATCGAACGGTTCAATATCGATACAAATATTGTTGCACCCCTAATATATATATATACATTGTGCATGTGCAGTAGTAGCAGCAAGCAGCTGAATTCTGTACATTAATATGAATAGACATCTGACTATTTTACAGGATAGACAATATAAACATATTTAAAATTAAAGGAATTGAAATGTACATTGTGCCTTGGTTTAGTGTCTGGAAGAGTCCTGTCTCAGTCAATTATAGATGATGTGAGAGGACGTGTGTGTGTTTAGGGCCCGGATGGCTTGGGGATAGAAGCTCCTCTTGAGTCTCTCTGTCCTTGCCTGGATGATGCAGAACCTTCTACCAGATTGCAGAAGTTGGAACAGTTTGTTGCCAGGATGGGACGGGTCCTTCAGTATCTGCACTGCTCTAGTCCGGCATCTCCTGGTGTAGGTGTCCTGAAGCGGGGGGAGAGCAATCCTGCAGCAGCGTTCTGCTGTACGGACCACTCTCTGGAGAGCTTTTTAGTCCTTCACACAGCTGTTCCCAAACCACGATGTCATGTTCTGTGTGAGGATGCTCTCCACAGCGCCTGTATAGAAAATCCTGAGGATCTTTGGAGAGACCCTGAACTTCCTCAGTTGTCGTAGGTGATACAGGCGCTGCCTAGCCTTTTTGGTCTGGACCTGAATGTGGGCAGCCCATGTCAGGTCTGAGGAGATGTGGACACCAAGATACTTGAAGGACTGCACCCTCTCCACTGGAGCTCCATTGATGATAATGGGCCTGTAGTCTCTGTGCTGACCCCTTCTGAAGTCCACCACCAGCTCCTTGGTCTTGCTGACGTTCAGCTGGAGGTGATTGTCCTGGCACCATGATGCCAGATTCTTCACTTCATCCATGTAGGCCGTCTCATCGTTGTTGGAGATGGCACCCAACACCACTGTGTCGTCAGCAAACTTCACAATGGTGTTGGAGCCATGGGTGGCCACACAGTCTGAAGTATAGAGGGAGTAGAGCAGTGGCAAGAGGACACATCCCTGAGGTGCTCCTGTGTTGATGGTGATGCTGTTGGAGAAGCACCTGCCCACCCTCACCACCTGAGTTCTGCCAGTGAGGAAGTCCAACACCCATGCACACAGATGGCTGTTAAGTCCCAGATCCCTCAGCTTTGTGAACAGTCTGCAGGGCACTATTGTGTTAAACGTTGAACTGTAATCAACAAACAGCATTCGCACATAGTTACCCTGTTTCTTGTCCACATGGCTGAGAGTGGTGTGTAGGACGTGGGCGATGGCATCCTCTGTGGATCTGTTGGATCTGTAGGCGAACTGCAGCGGATCTGTGGTGTCTGGGATGGAGAAGGAGATGATGTTCTTCAGCAGCCTCTCAAACACCTTCATTACTACCGAGGTCAGTGCAACTGGCCGGTAATCGTTCAGGGATGAGGGTTTGCTGTTCTTGGGCACAGGGATGATGGTGGATCTTTTGAAGCATGTGGGGACCACAGACTTCGCCAGGGACTCGTTGAAGATGTAAGTGAACACACCTGCTAGCTGGTCAGCACAGCAGCGCAGCAGACGGCCGGTGATGCCGTCTGGCCCCGCCGCTTTCCTTGTGTTCACTCTCCTCAGTGCCGCTCGGACGTCATGCTCCGCGATGCTGGTCATCGGTCTCTCGCAAAGCATGTTAAAAACATAAAAGCCTTATTAAACGCAGGGTAGTTTGGGCCCGGAAGCAAGATTTGTCATGTCATCACTTAAAGACTGGATCCCTTTTCTGTGTGTGGACCAGAGAAATATCGATACTGGCAGCAGTTTTCTAAGCCTGTTTGTCTCGTTTCCTACTCACCGTCATCAGTAAGCGTGCGAGGTGACACGGTCTGGTACTACAAACATCGCCATGTACTTTCAGCCTACACAAGAAGGGCAACAGACAGCGAAAGAGGCTTTAAGTGGACTTTCTCTACTTTTTTTCCCCACGTCAAACGGCCGCCCGCTGTGGGCGTCAACACTCCCGGCTGTATTTATGGGCCATAATGTGAGGTGTGGAACTGCATTTCCTTCATAGGACCTTGCCGCTGGCAGACTGTATTCAAGCGAGTGCTATGCACCGTGAAAGCCTGTCATCAAGAAGCACTGCTCTGTGTGATTTATCAGAAGGGGATGTGGTTGGAAGGTCACAATGAGTCAACCCTTTCCAGCCATATAATTTCATCAGATTTGCCATTTTCTTCTGGTGAAGAGAACTTTGTAAACTAAGCACTAATTTCATTTCTCTTCCCCCCACTTTTTTGGAACCATGAATTGCCAAGTCCTCTAAGTATAGTGTCATTTTAGACTTTTTAAGTCTTCCACCTATTTAGACTCCAGTGGGGTGGGTGATGAATAATAATTTTCTCTTGACCGATGTCTGCTTTGAATAAGTCACAGGTTTGTTTTTTCCCATTGGCTGTGTCAGTAGCACTAGTCTCAAATAAAACACGTCCTCTCCTCTGGTAATTACAAGGTGCACAAACAGCTCTCCCAGAGTTCTGATAGAAAGGGGCTAATTGGCAGTGCAGTGACCTTGTCCACATATGTGTGTGTCCAGGTGTTGTCTCACTATTATGGTTTTTTCTCTCCTTTCTGCAGAGTGAAGACTCTGTTGTTTCCTCTGTGCTAAAAATCAGTTGTGGGTTTTCTGTAACAGATGGACTGTGACAGGTGTGCTTGTGTCTGTGTGTGTGTTTTGTGTGTGAGAGACTTCCGCTCCCCTGCACCTCTTAGCCATTATTAGGTGTAGCTGCTTCTTCGAAGCAAGATTAATGAGTTTCTGAGCATGCCTTTGCAAAAATAGACATTTTTGCTCAAGTGATGTAATCAGCGCTGTAGTTGAAGGAGGATAGAAGGGGACAGGACAGACCTAATCTCCCTCAGTGGGATCGGTCTTTAATGGAGTTGGTGCTTTTTGCTCTGACCTTGCTGGACCTGATATTACAGCAGCATGAAGCCATCTCTCATGAGTCTGATCCTGTTACCACCAAGTGGGAATCCAGATGAACGACGTCTCTTTCTCGGTATTTCCTATAATTGATGAGCCTGTCTGTAACTTCTTTGTTCTGTGGGTTGTGTCATTGTATCAACACAAAAACGGACGCGTTTTTACACGTAACTCATGATTACGTTTTCTTTTTACAGGAAAGTGGTGGTGCCAGGCATCACAGGAAAACAAAACGAGACACACTGTTGTTCTGGTTAAACCAGTAAGTCTATTAACTAGTCACATGGTGCTAACATTCACCCATAATTTAGATCTTGTCAGTGTTGTTTAGTAGGTGTGTGTTGCATCATTCACTTTGCTGTTTTGTTTTTATGGAAATTAATTGTAGTGTTTTGGTTCATCCCTAAGCCACAGTTTGGTTTGAAGGCCTAGATGTTACAGACAGATATTTGTTTGCGTTGAGACAGATGTGTACTTCAGGAGGTGAATGGAAATGTTGAACAGTCTGTGAACTAATGATACAAAAGTCTGGTGGGACATTATCGTGAGAGGCCCTTTTATGATCCAGTAGTTTTTGGAACTTGCCTCAACTGACCAATTATTTGAAGATTTGCATGTTTTTAGGAAATTAAGTCTAAAAGTATTTAGAAACTGTCTTTTTTTTTTTTTTTTTTTAACATGTGTTGACCAGTTTTGGGTCATAGTTTTTGAAAAGTTATTTGAGTTTTTTAAAATTAATTGTGTGCATTTAAAAAATAAAGACTACTAGGCGGGGGACTGTCTGTGCTGTTTCACTATCGTTGTTCTTGCATAAACTAGCCCTCTGTATACATAAAGGGCTGAGCAATGCAATTCAAGTAGTGCACCATAACTAATAAGTAAGGATTAATGACTCTGGTGTTTACTTTCTTAATGAATGGCTGACATTAAAGCAGTGATTCTCAATTGGGGTCTCTTGATTTTTCTCAGTCCAAAATCCAAAGCTGTTCACTTTTTAATTACTAGGAAGAAAAAGAAGACCAAAAACCAATCAGCATTTGAGAATCTGAATTTCATTTGCTGTTTTATTATCGGTTATTGTGCTGACTAAAAAATACCAAGAAGAAATGGACACAACTCGGAGTGAAAACAAAGAGGACTTGGACTCTAGTGTCAAAACAATACTCTTGCTGATACTCTTGCAGTTACTCTTGTAGTTACTCTTGTAGTTAGCCTTCTGTGTATCTGTTTACATATTTTTTCCACCCTTTTTGTTGTAGAGTCCTTATTTAGCTTCTGAGATTTAAATAATTTCATTGTTTGTGTAGCTGTTGGAAATGTTTTTTTAAAACCGTGCTTAGCTGCAGTCATGTGATTATTAGCGTATGTGACTGGCAGGCAGTTGATTGGCTGGAACTAGCTGTATTGTGCATGTGAAAGGTGTCATTTGTGCGGAGCCGGTTTCTCTAATGCCAGTACAAATTCACATTTCCACAAAAAGACTGACAGTCAAAACAAGATTACAATAACTACAAGCAAGCAACGAGGAATATTCAGTCAGTTCTCTGTATGTGTACAGTACAATATTAAAATGACCGACGTCAGAGCAAAGCCACGCAGATGTGATCACAGCCAGCCAAGCGGTGTCTGCGCTTACATCTGCATGCACAGCACCACAACTGAATGTAGGTCACAGATGAAGGCAGTGGTAGTGGTGGTGGGGGTGGGCATTGGAAGTGGAAGTGAAGGGAAGAGGAAGCCCTTCATTATGTCATTGTGTTGGAGTTTCAGTGACAGGACTAGAATAGGATGTACAGGGAGGTTTTAAGAATTAAAGTAATAATTCTTCTACATGTCCGCAAAAACAAAGATGCAATATGTCAGCAGGCCCGTCTTGTTCCTCTCTGACAGGGTCAGAAAACAACTACCTGCATTAGATAAATGACTTCTGCTCACTTGTTTTGCTCTTTTTTTGGAGGTTTTTTTCCCAGCACAAGAAAACATTTCAGCTTTGACATTATCCTGTCTCCACTTTCTCATTTATGTGGGCTTCAGTCTATTTGCTATTCTTATCAGCTGCTCTTTGAAGTTGGAAGATGTGATGAACTGTAGCAGGCCCTTTGGAGAGCTCAGATACTGCCAGTGTAATTACACAGGATGAAGTGTTCTGTACCACATGGTAATAACTCCATCGCCTCCTGAGGCTAAAAGTACGCTGGACTTTGCAGCAGGGCACTTATGAAGCGAGGAAGGAGAGACTCTCCTCATTTAATCTTTGCATGCGCTTCGTCTTTATGTTCAATTTCTCACTTCAGCTCACGTATTCAAGTGACCTCTGATGTCTTGCTTCTCATTTTCGGTGTCTCATTTGTTCCTTGTCAGATCCAGAACCACCCAAGTTTCCCCAGATTAGATGAGAAAGTGCAGCATGTACAGTACAGTGAAATGTTATGCACTGGACGGGCTAAGTTTGAATGATATCCATTAACTTTGGACGATTGGACAAATGCACCGCCCAACCCTGTTATTTAAAAAAAAGAAAAAGAAAAAAGAAGCCGTTCCAGTGATGGCCCCGGCTCTGGAAGTGTGTCTGTCTCAATGACACTTACAGCTTGAATCATGTCTGCAGACCAAAAACGTTGGACGCATTGATTCTGATTTCCAGAGTCTGTATTTGGTATGTTGCTAACATGGGTAATTTCCATCTCTGTCTCATATAGAGCAGTTTAATTGGTGAGATCAAAGGCTGTGTAGCTGTTTCATCACTTTTACACTTTATTCTTTTGCCTTTTGGAGTAATTTATTCAATCTCTTCTTCTGGAAAAGTTCTGCTCATGTGAAGGGGAGTGAAGCGTGAAATCTGAAATGCAGATTAGTTGGTGGAATTGCACCAAAACAACATTCTCCTTGACTTTGAACTAGGTGATGTGAATAAGCAATGAATAGGAAAGGGCTCTGTTCCAACAAGCTCTGACTTTAGCCATAAACATATCAGAGCAGATTAACTCAGAGATGTTCAACTCGAAGCTTTTAGTTCCGTGAAGGCTGATCAGAATAAGTTCAGTCTGCTCTGAGTGCGTTCACCCCGAGTTAAGTGTGTGCATGAGTAGAGGGGGAAAAAGCGATCATCAGCAGAGCTTCGGGATGCACCATGGCAACCGGTAAATAAAGAGCAAAGTTTCCATTTGAGTCCAGTTGACCGAGGAATATGAATGTGTGTCACCGTGGACCATGAGGTTGATCTCAAAGAACAGAACAGAGTCAGTTTAGTTAGCTTGAACCACGCTACCGGCATAATAAACACTGTTACATTTTTTAAAAGAGGATATCATTTTTTTGTAGTGTCTTTTTTATCTTTTGCTATGTGCTAACATGGCTAATTTCTTTTACCTAGTTTGAATTTTCAACAGGTAGAATCCACATCCTCTGTCATGTGACTGATTCAGGTGGTTTACATACATACATACATATTGCTGTCAAGCTTAAAGGTTAATATTTATTCCAAAGTGAAGAGATAAGTTGGGTTGAAATATTTCTTTTCTGTCAGAAGCTTATAAAAATGTGTTTTAAATAAATAACAAAGGTGTAGAAAATCCTAAATCTAATCAGTCAAAAGCTACTAGTCCTACAGAATAACACAAACAAAATGGAAAAGTTAATTCATTAGTCAGTTCCAAATAAATAATGTCCACAATAATACAAAATATAATCTCAAATTATATCAGTTCTTCTGTATAGACTTAAAGTGTTAAACAACAAAAACATGTACAGTGGCGCAAAAAAGTATTTAGTCAGCCACCGATTGTGCAAGTTCCCCCACCGAAAATGATGACAGAGGTCAGTAATTTGCACCAGAGGTACACTTCAACTGTGAGAGACAGAATGTGAAAAAAAAAAAATCCATGAATCCACATGGTAGGATTTGTAAAGATCCTTTGTTGGCAATAACAGAGGTCAAACGTTTACTATAGGTCTTTACCAGGTTTGCACACACAGTAGCTGGTATTTTGGCCCATTCCTCCATGCAGATCTTCTCGAGAGCAGTGATGTTTTGGGGCTGTCGCCGAGCAACACAGACTTTCAACTCCCGCCACAGATTTTCTATGGGGTTGAGGTCTGGAGACTGGCTAGGCCACTCCAGGACCTTCAAATGCTTCTTACGGAGCCACTCCTTTGTTGCCCGGGCGGTGTGTTTTGGATCATTGTCATGTTGGAAGACCCAGCCTCGTTTCATCTTCAAAGTTCTCACTGATGGAAGGAGGTTTTGGCTCAAAATCTCACGATACATGGCCCCATTCATTCTGTCCTTAACACGGATCAGTCGTCCTGTCCCCCTGGCAGAAAAACAGCCCCATAGCATGATGTTTCCACCCCCATGCTTCACAGTAGGTATGGTGTTCTTGGGATGCAACTCAGTATTCTTCTTCCTCCAAACACGACGAGTTGAGTTTATACCAAAAAGTTCTACTTTGGTTTCATCTGACCACATGACATTCTCCCAATCCTCTGCTGTATCATCCATGTGCTCTCTGGCAAACTTCAGACGGGCCTGGACATGCACTGGCTTCAGCAGCGGTACACGTCTGGCACTGCGGGATTTGATTCCCTGCCGTTGTAGTGTGTTACTGATGGTGACCTTTGTTACTTTGGTCCCAGCTCTCTGCAGGTCATTCACCAGGTCCCCCCGTGTGGTTCTGGGATCTTTGCTCACCGTTCTCATGATCATTTTGACCCCACGGGATGAGATCTTGCGTGGAGCCCCAGATCGAGGGAGATTATCAGTGGTCTTGTATGTCTTCCATTTTCTGATGATTGCTCCCACAGTTGATTTTTTCACACCAAGCTGCTTGCCTATTGTAGATTCACTCTTCCCAGTCTGGTGCAGGTCTACAATACTTTTCCCGGTGTCCTTCGAAAGCTCTTTGGTCTTGGCCATGGCGGAGTTTGGAGTCTGACTGTTTGAGGCTGTGGACAGGTGTCTTTTATACAGATGATGAGTTCAAACAGGTGCCATTCATACAGGTAACGAGTGGGGGACAGAAGAGCTTCTTACAGAAGACGTTACAGGTCTGTGAGAGCCAGAGATTTTCCTTGTTTGAGGTGACCAAATACTTATTTTCCACCCTGATTTACAAATAAATTCTTTACAAATCCTACCATGTGAATTCATGGATTTTTTTTTTCACATTCTGTCTCTCACAGTTGAAGTGTACCTCTGGTGCAAATTACTGACCTCTGTCATCATTTTAAGAGGGGGAACTTGCACAATCGGTGGCTGACTAAATACTTTTTTGCCCCACTGTATATGGAATTCAAGAAAAGAGGAAGATGAACAAAAAAGGAGAACATAAACAAAACCACTCAGTTCTTATTGTCTGCTTAAAAAACAAAACAAGAATCAGCCACTTAAAATCTGACATTTTGATGCAAAGTTCATTCAGTTTTTGTAAAATCCCTTGAATGAAAGCGGAAAGTCTGCACTTCAATCAAACTTAGATTGCTTGATTTGCGATCCACTATGGTGGTGTGCAAAAGGCAAAACTACAAGAATTGTGTCTTCGCCCCAAACATCGCAGCATCACCTGTATATAACAAACCCTTCTTTTCATCAGTGTTCATTGGGAGGTCTTGTTCTGAAGGCTTGTTAACATTTTCCATTGTCTTTTTGTCTCACTCACACTCCTAATAAACTTGTGTGTATAGGTACATTAGCACTAGAGGTGGGCAGATATGGGCAAATATTGATAGTATAATTACCAATGCTGGTATTTGCATTAGGTTGATACCAGCACATTAGCAATGCTTTGTTTCTGTCCGCTTCTGTGTGTAACCCACTGAATTGTGTTAAATAAATTTTATTTTCAATTTTATTAATTTTTTTCCTGTAACATGCACCGTGACAAATGTCTGAACCTTTTTGTGTTTGACTGTCACGATGTTTTATTTATAGCCTATTGCACATTTAAACAACAGAAGTTGACCCAAAGAGCTTTAGAGACGGGCACGTTTACACTCCAGGTCTCCAAAAACCCCAGTTTCAAAATGGAAAAGCCAAAAGGCGTGTTTGATCGTATTAAATCACTACTGTGAAAAGTAAAAGTGATTTATTGGTCATTAAAATGTATTCAGAATTTGCATATTGATGATGATTTACCTCATAAATCATGACACGCTGCTCTGCCCTATATAAGCTTTATGTGTATCTGTATATACAGAACAGACCCTGTATTTATTTCGTATCGACTCTATACCAAAATCTGCAGTATTGCACGTTCTAATTCAGCACGTGTTGCTGCTGCCAGCCCCTGCTTCTATGCTGTGTGCATTTACCTAATCTGACATGACTCTAACTCACCATGATATTTGGTTCGACGCTGTGCTTTTGTGTCGTCTCCCTTTTAGTTTTATTGACTTTATGTGACCATGTCTTTGTCTTTTTATTGCCAAGCCCCAACTGTAAATATAGTTAGGCATGTCAACATATTTGAAAATGTCCCACTGTCTCCAACTAGCTTTTAAAAACGTAGTTTAAACATTTAGTCATCTCAGGCTAATCTTTATTGGTATTACTCGCTTCATCTTCAGCTTCTCAAATGTCACAGCCAGCTTTTCTTCAGTGTGACTGACTGCAACGTGACAAATGATTGATTGTTGATGTGTTGTGTGTCTAAAGCTTTATGCAGATCAATTATATTTAAACAGCAATTGCAATCATGTCAAAGCAGTCATGTTACTAAAAAAATGAACTAATGTCTAACTGTAATTTCAGTGTTTGTAGAAACATAAACTCCTGGAACCTAATTCGCTCCACTTTGTATGATTGAAGAAGTTAAATTGAGTGAAAGAAGAACTGATTCAGATGCTGTCAGAAGAAACGAGTTGGAGAGAAACTCAGAGTTTGCAGCATGAATTAAAACCTGGCTTCTGAAACGGGGTCTGGGGCACCGGCAGGGTCTTCACCAGTCTCTGTTTCGCCTCACGCTGCTGCACATTACGCAGCTATTAAGGCTTTATTGTGGTTGAGCGTCGTAGTAGCTGGATGTGTCTAAAGATGTTTGTACCCGTTAGAATAGTCTAAGCTGAAGGCAGATTAAAACACCCTCCGTTCTTGCACGCCACTTCATGCAGCTCTCATCTGCCTCCAGAAAGACATTCGGTCACATCCCAATAGACACAAATTCCTGGGATAAGACAAGCTGCCATTTATTATGAATAAACTCTATTTATTTATAATAAATGGCAGTTCCAAATGCACAGTTTTTGAACTCTGGAAAATGAGTATATGGGGCAGACTTTGGAAGCTCCCATGCACGCTGACAGGCACTTCAGTGTTAGGGGCCAGTGCGTAGTTTCTCTGAACTAGCTCTTCAGATATGCTGTCCAACCAAGTCAGACATCAAATGCGTTCATAGCCATCCCCATCGGCCACACTCGGATTGGAATGCATCCCATCATCTTACACAAGCTTGTGAATGTGAAAAGGTCCACAGGAGAGGAGTACAATACCTCTCTGCTCGCTCACCTGTGGAGGGCCGGCCATTCACATGGTCAAGTGGGTGTGAATGTCAGATCTATTTTAAAAGATTATGGTTGGTGTTGGCATCAGATGTGGGGTGAGCAGCCTTGGGGCCAGCTAAAATAAATTTTGGATGGAGCATAAATCCAAAGCATGCTTGAGATCAAAATACAATGTGGGTGTGAAAACTTCTCCAAAAAACCCAAAATACACTCTTTAAGTTCAAGTTCATAAATAACTCTGGGTCCCAGCAGTGAGGGTGCATTCACCCATCCAGCAGCCCCTCCTGCTTCAGCCTATTTCTAACAGTCTCCCTCATGTAATACATCACTGGAAAATCTATTTCCCACACTATGTGGAGCACATACTGCATTTGCATTTATACTACACTATGCTCTCTTCCCATAATCCTGGGAGACTTGGCTTGGAAAATTCTAACCTGTTCATAAATGAATTCGAGTATCTACAATAGCTGACCACACGGTTCACTCTTCGATTTGTTGGTCCACAAATTCTTAGTGAACCTCATCTTGTTGCCTTTTCCTTTTTGTTTTTTTCTTTTTACCTCGCGGTGATGTATTAGTTTACAGCTACTAGAGGCAGTTCGAACCATTGCGAGGCAAATATTAAAGAAATTCAGCGTTATTTATTTTTTAAAAACTCTTTCACATGGAAAAGAACTCCGCTCTTGAGTGCTCAATATTTTATTAGGAACAAGTCCTTTGGTTCGTGTAGTAGTTCAGAAAATGTGCAGCCGTCTATTGTAATGCCGTGCGGAAAAATTGGGACCGAAAGAAAGCACTGCTTCAGAGCAAGCCTGCGATAATTACTCTGTGTGCTTTCGGTTCAACCGTATCTTTTATAGGACTCTTTTATTGCTTGTCTTTTGTTTTCTGATGATGTGTTAAACATCGAATATTAATCTTTGTCGGCCCACTCACTGAATAACTCTTAAATTCAGCGAGCCTCACAAACATGTTCCTATGATCCATCTTCAGAATTTCCATTTTTATTTTCTGTAAATGTTATGTGGCTCTTGCTTCATAAGCCAAAGCCAGAACCTCTTCAGAGACTTATGTTAACTTGCAGGAGAAATTTTTCAAGGCGTCCATGATAAAAGTATTCGTATCGTGGCTGCCCCTCACCAGTTCCTCAGCAGGGTGCTGTAAAGTGGATTCTCTGAGATGGTGTGCAGCTGGATCCCCCGAGGGCTCTTCTTACCTGGCAGCCAGATACTGGCTGGAGTTCAGCGTGCTGAGAATATTACAGCAGGGAGCTGCAAGGCATGCTCAAGGAATGTGGTTATGTAAAAGAAATGGAAAAGAAATGTAACTATAAATATATTCTCTATATTGTACTCTTTCTTGCCTCTCTTGTGGAGTCACATTGCAGTTTTATGGCTCGACTGTGGTTCAGTGTTGGTGCTATGCAGAGCTTTGCAGAGCTGTCTTTAACTACCCAGGTGACAGTTTTAATAATATGTATAACAACTGGACATGTCTGCTACTGTTGTTTATGCTTTGCCCCTGCCTTGGAAAAAATATGGTGCATGTGTAAGCAATGTGCTCCTGGCTTGTTGGAGGTATACATGCTACTATAGTCTCCCTGTAGGCAGAATTTCCATAATCATATCTAATTTGGCGAAGAGCTACACAAATCGACACCATCATCGGACCATATACAGACATTTAAACTGCTGTAGAGTCCCAGAGCAACTACATCATATTGATCTCAGCAGGTTTAAATGCAATTCATGCAGGAGGAAATGACGTTGGCCCCGCTGTTTGAAAAGTCATCCTGATTTTGTTTTTTTTAACTAAGTGAAGATAAAAGATTGGTGTATGAAAAGCAGCCCAGTGATTCTTATCAGAGTTTCCACCTACGTGCACGAGACCACAAACCAGGAACTCTTTGTCAAGGGAGACGTTAGGGGGCCTAACAGTGCTGCATTATGCTAATCACACAGTTGTAGCATAGTCGTTTTTTTTAAGGCAATCAGTGTGAATTAAAAAATAATAATTGTAAAACATAACCATGGGTGTGCGCAGCTTTTATAACACTATCAGCAAATTTCTGTCTCTTCAGGAACAATTACACCTATAACGCTTTGTCTGAACCACAACGTTAGTCATACAAGTGCCTTCTTGAACACTAATTTTCTCACAGTTCAGCTAATTTTAGGAGGGACTTCTTAAAAGTCTGTTAGTTTATGCAGGATTTGTGCACTTTGTTGCTTTTCAGTGTCATAGAGCATGTCATAAACTTTATAAACGTTATATAATAACGTGTAGTACAAATGAAACGTTAACCTTTTACATAATATCTTGAAGACAGCTGATATTAATGTTAAATGCCCAACTAAACACTATCACAACATAAGTGAATACTAAAAAAAATAACCTTCTTATCCTGATGTTATTATTTTATGGTATTTTGCCTCAAAAAACAAAACAAGGAAAGATGGCCCAAAGGTAACTATCTGGACACCCTGCTAAACGTCAGTTGCCATCTTCTTTTCCTTATCATAGATGATATACAGTTTATTTTGGTTTTGCAGTTTTTATATTGGTTGTTGAACCACTGTGTGCAGAGTAGTAGTTTTAATAAAAATGCTATATATATTTTTGTGATATTCTCTGTCAAGAAGACTAGAATGATAGACGTGGATGCTGGGCGTCTGAACGTGTACGGCATTCAGGAAAGCAGGTTCAGAATAAGTGACCTTTTGGAAAATAAAGCCTCACCTGGCATGCAAAGTAAAGAAGACTCTAGTGGAATACAGAATATTTAGAAAACGCCACATAAAATTTCAGAATAAGATCCAGGTCCTGGTCCTCATGTGTCCCCTATACCAGGATGCTCAGATGTACAAAAATGTGAGTTTGGATGGCAACGAAAAAGGCATTAAAAAAAAATCTATAACTAAGATTATAGAGCCAAGGTAGGTACAGCGACTTACTTCCATCATATTATTTTGATTTTAAAATGTTAAACAAAACATTGAAAAGATAAGAGAAGAAGATCGCACTGGTAATAAAGTGAAATATTCAGTTGTGATTTTTGTGAATAGTTGTCCATAGTTAGGTTATGAGTAAGAGAAGATGGAGTGTTTACTCTTGGTTGTTGTGGAAGTGTTGGGACTTGATACCAAAGTGTTGACATATGCATGTAATATCCTGTTGTTAGATGTCACAAATGTGAATGTTTCACGTGAATATGGCACTTACTTGTTCTTGTTCGGTCATTGTTTTTCACTCAAACTCTCTAACACAGGTAAATAATATTTTACTATAGCTATCAAGTCAACAGGCCAGTTTGACTGCAGTTATGTGATGGTGGTTACCTGCATTTACACTCACTGTTGCACATCTTAATCTGATAAGTAACTGAAGTTCAAGCTAATGGAAGATAAAGAGAGAAAGGATAAATGATTTTGTGAACTAAGGAGGAAGCAACACAAGGGCGTTCTCTGACTGCTTTAGGACAATCAATCACTCCTCCCAGAAAATTTAAACACGAACGCCTGGCAGAGGACCGGCAGACAAGCTACAAAAATACTTTTTTACTCCCTTATGAGGTACCTGCAAAAGCTGAGCACATCAGCTTTTGAGCTCATCTTTCATCCAGCCGTGCTTCAGAAAATCTCGGGGGGTACATGGGTAGAACAAAATAAAGTAAAAAAAATAAAAATAAGAAATGGTTGATTCGTTTTTGCGTTATTGCATTTAGAACTGTTTATAACTACAGGCGATATCTCTAACTGGGAAGCTGTGTATAACACTGAAACTGAAAATAGGATGTGATGATTTGCAAATGTCATAAACTCATTTTGTATTCGCAGTAGAGCAAAGCACACAAATCAAATATTTAAATCAAGAAAACGTAACATTTTAAGAAGGGCAAAAATGTCATTCTGAGAGTGATGGCAGCAACACATTTTTAAAAAGTCAGGACAGGGTCATGCTTACCTCTGTGTGTCATCCCCTCTTCTTTAAATAAGAGTCTGTAAATATCTGGGAAATAAGGAGACCAGCTTTTGACAGCTACATATAGGGTGGTGTGGACACGCAAGTTTTAAGAATGAGACAAAGTGGGATTTTAAAATTGGTAAAACAGGTTGTCCACTAAATATCTTGGCACACGTTCAAATCTCAGTGACCTTGACTTCGAGCTTAAGGTCAGAATAAGTTAGAACAAAGCATTGTAAGACTTTTAGACTGATGCTATGTGGTTCTCAGGCCAAATGTCCAGTAATTCTGAAGGTTCAGTGGACTTTCAGAGGAAATTAAAAACACATTGAGGAAAAGGCCATGGCTAAACAGAAACATCGCACATATCTGCAATAATATATAAACCACAGAATGCTAAATAACTAAAAACATATTTTAGCTCATTCAATGGCTGTTTGACAGCAACGTGACTCGGTTAACTTAAGTCAAACTGTAGCAACAGTGACAAGCCCTTTTCAGCATCCCTTGGGAGAACTCTTATCTGCTGTTGTCTGTGTTGCTTGAATGTTTGTTATTTTCATATTTGACTGTGTTAGATCTCTTAGAGACGTGCAGGTGTTTTCCCGTTTCTGAACATGTTTGCTTTGTCATTTGCATTCCATAACATTCAAGCAGCTAACCACTCTCCTCTTTCCTGCTGCACAAGCTTCAGCTGCTTCACTTTCATACACCCACTTTTGATTTCGGTCTTATTCTTTACAAGATCCGCGCTTTATATTCTGTTTGCCTCCTTTGTCCATCACAGCCTCCTGCCAAGTCATTTTGTCTTCTTTTGCTGTCTGGCAACGTCTCTCTTACATGTTTCCCGTTTTGTTGTTTCTTTGTGTATCCCTCAGAAGATAGCTCTCTACTCCGCCCCCGCCTCTCCATCTGTGCCACACACTTGTGTTGTTTCACAGTTACTGAAGCACACATCCTGATTGCTACCAGGTGAGGCAAACTACAAATGCACACACATGCTTGCATGACATGCGTTGGAGCACACACATACAGTCTGCAGTGGTTCAGTGGTGCATTTAGATGACATTTGCTTGGTGATAACATTGCCACTGGCTAGGTTTGTGTTTTGCACTTTGTCTTTGCTTTTTGTGTGTCGGGCATACTGCAGCTGTTGTTTTCAGGTGTTAAATGGCGCATTTTCCATTTAGGAACATTTGACCTCCAGTGTGGTAGACATGTCAAAACTCCTAGAAGGAAAATCCCACCTGACTGTGGTTTTAAATGTTCTCAGAGGAATCAGATGTGTGTTTCCACAGTGTATTTTCTTTCTCTCATGCCGTTTCTGCTCCCTCTAGCCTAGTTTCTCCCTGCTGCTTTCCTCCTGCTTGACTGGGGTCAGCAGATGAGCTTTGACCTCCTGTGTGGCCCCTGAGCGAACAGCTTGGAAGCTGCGTGAACGCATAGGGGCGGAAGGCCACAGGGGCACCCGAGATCAGTTGTGCTGTACTCTGCAGGACCCAGCAGCTGCAGAGACAGGAAGCTGTAATTAGGACTAGAAGAGGCTTAATACTCAGAGCCATTTTTTTCCCTTCCTGCCAGTCTTCCATTCTTGCTCTCTTTCTCTCTCTAGAGAGAGAAATGCTTCCACATTAGGAGACCAAAACTCGCAATTACATGTGATTGTAATCCTCTGATGTGAGGCAATTTAATGCTTCATTTATTCACCTTCATTGCTGTATATTTCATGCCTTAATCCATCAGTGAGCCCAACGTTTTGTACACCAGAGTATTATCAAAGCTGTAGGGGGGGGGGGGGGCGTGCAAAAAAGTGAAGTAAACAAAGGTGTTATGTTGTCAGATTTGCAAAGTAATGTAACAACGAATGCTTTTGAATATTATTGTTGAATATTATCACACAGGAAAAAACCCCCCAAAAAACCAACTACAAGTAAAAGAATTACACCGTGATGCCTTTGCCTTTGTAAATGGAGGAACAGTAACTGCGTGTAATACCTGCCAGTCAGATTAACAGTATTTCGTCTCTATCTGCCATTCTGCAATTCATCTCATGTAAACAACGTGGCGCACAGCGTGACGTGAAAAAGGCACATCCCTTTGACATTGCGTGAGGAACTCTGTATTCCTCGTCCACAGGAAAATCCAAAAAAGGAGGTTTAAAAAAATCACAGTTTTCGGTGATTCGAAACGCCGTTTACGTGTAGAGGAAACAGCAGCGTTTTCAAAAATACCCGTGTAGGTGCAGACATAGCGTAAAAGAGTTGGTAGTTTATTTTCTTACTATCTGTAATTTATTGCAGATTACTTGTATTTGCTTAATTGTTTACTAAATGTTTGAGGTGTGAAATAAACCACAACAGAGCAAAGTATGGGTGTGTGTGGTTGGAGGATGTGTTTGTGCGTGTGCCTGTGCGCGTGCACGCACGGGGGGCGAACATTTTTCTTGTAAAACAAAGGGGGCCCAGCAAAAAAGTTTTGAACCACTGACTTAAGGTGTGTGTGTGTGTGTGGACAGACAATTTGCACGCCACTATAGTTGTGAGGACCAACAGTCACTTATAGGGGCAAATTGCCCGACCCCACGAGTTTGAAGGCATTTTTGCGGCTCAAAATGTGATTGTAGTATCAGGGTTAGGATGAGGTTATGGTTACGTTTTAGGCTGAGAGTTAGATATTCATTTGTGATTGTTGGGGTAAGTGGCTAGGGAAAGCATTATATCAATTAGATGTCCTCACTAAGAAAAAAAAAAAGTGTGTGGGTGTGTCATAAAAAAACAAGACTATACCGCAATTTTTCTTTTTTTGAAAAGTAAAAAAGAAGGAAATTAATCAAAATTTAACTATCATTTTGAGTAAATAGTAGGATAATGGCAGATTCTTGATTATAGGAACCATTGTTTCATCAATGTTCAGGTACAAGAACTGGACTTAATAAGGAATGAAAAAATAGCCAATGCACAAAGACAAATTTCAAAGAAATTCAAAAACCCTGCTCAAGACCACTTTAGAAAAAATGCAAAAGTCACTCAGGACTTGTGCACAATAAGGTATTAATCTATTCCACTTCTAAAAATGTGTCAGTAAGTTGCTACATGTTTCTTTATGAATACACATAAAGAGTAAAAGCCATCATAATATGAAACAGATGCAAACTTCTTTAGAGGCAGAGTCATAAACTTTTAATGTCCTCATGCCTCCTTATGGGTTATATCATCTCATGAATCAATTAAATGTTCATTTAGCAGCAGGTAGCAGTGATGTAAAGCATTACTAATTGATCAGCCATTTGGTTCATCACTGTGTACATCTTGGGGAAAGTACTTTAAAGACAAAATCACGATATTCAACTGCCGTTCTGTGACACAGCAACAGAAAACCCCCACAACATTGCGGTTGCCGTTAAAGTCATTTTGAAAGCTACTATTTAAACAAAGCTTCCACGTGAAAGGCTTCCTTTGAAGCTTTTGTGTGGAGGCTTAAAGTTTCCTTCAAAACCTGTTGTTCAAACCTTCAAACCTCACGTTAACAAGCTTCCATGGGAAAACTTGGGTTGTTTTTGTTTATTAAATTGGGGAATTCATCCAATGATCCAAATTGTATTTCATCTTTGTCTGATGTTGCGTTTAAACACAGCCGGAGCAGCTTTAGTTTTAAAGTTGCGTCTGGAGCTTTCAGTCTTACATGAGGGAAGTTTGATTACAACTAATAAATGGGGCCAGTCTTTAAAAATTCTCTTTAGTTGCAAATGGAAAGCGGCCAAGTTCTTGTGCGCAGACAGTGGTTTCCTGTGTGAGCCGTATGGTTTCACGCTCACATCCCCTCATGCATGCATGTGCACGCTGCCTCAACTAATTAGTACCTCTCTTTTTCGCAGGGTCCTGTTATATCCTGGCAGACACATGGACAGGGAGAAATAAAACCGTCAGTTCAGGTGAGTATTTCAAACCTCTCGCTGCCTCTTTTGGGCTTCCTATCGGTTTTTAACTGTACTTCCTTTACAGGCCCTCCACCTGACCTCTGGGGTAAGTCCTAGCTGTGGGACTTGATGTTGGTGGGCCCACAGAGCTGGCGTGCATGTGAGAAAGAGGCAATGAAGTCCAGTATGAGGCACTGGCGGAGGCTGATGCTGGTGGGAATACTGGCCTGGGCTCTCTTCTTTCTCGCCCTCCTGTCATATTTCCTGGATGCTCGTGTGGATGAGCCCCTTACTTCTGCTGGTGCTTTACTCTCCCAGCACCCAGACACACGCCGTCTGACCTCCATACAGGCCTCCCATCAACAGCATGCCGTGGTAAAGCTGACTTTACCATTAACTACAACGTATCCCAGAGATAAACCGGAGCTGGAGCCTCTTGTCAAGTCCGGGACCCCAGAGACCAGCCTGGAGATGAGCCAGAACCCAAACAATCTTCCTTACGCTGTTTATGGCAGCCAGGAAGTAAGTCGCCAGGACTATCTTGACCCACAGAGCCTGGCAGCCTGGTCTTCCTTTGGTACAGAAAATGTGGGTTCTCACTCAGATCCTGTAGTCCAGAGTCGTGAGCGACAGTCACAGACTGCAGACTATCAGAACCACTTCAGCAACACTCAATACCAAGGTGGCAGGGAGGAAGGTGATGAAAAAGAAAATGAAGATCTGGGAAACAGAAGGAAGAACAGAGTACACAGTATGGCCGGCGATGACTTCTCTGATCTGGAGGAATTCTATTTCTCCAAATCCATCTCGCTAATAAAGCGGCTCTGGAAGGGTCGAGTGTCGGCAGGCATGCTGAGTCTTCGACTGCAGCGTGCCATGAAGGAATACGTCAACTCCAACAAACACCATGTTTCCTACAAGGGGAATCGCAAGCCCGCTCAGAGTGCCAAGGAGCTGCTTTGTGAATTGAAGAATCAGGCCCGGCTGAGGACAGTAGACGGGTTGGAGCAACCCTTCTCTTCACTTGGCTGGGCTCGTCTGGTGCCATCCCTTCCCCTGGAGCAGCTGTACAAAAAGGAGAACAGGAGAAGCTTCAAGACCTGTGCTGTGGTCACCTCTGCTGGGGCCATCCTTCGCTCACGATTAGGCAAAGAGATTGGTAAGCACCAAATAAGTCACTTTCTGGCATTTTCCAGAAAAAGTCTACTGCAAACGTGTATTCTGTTGAAACTTGTGCAATTACAGATACTTTTCCCCGAATGTCTTAAATACAGCACTATAATAATTATGTAATCTAAATAATTTCCATGAAATTCTTTATAACAAATTATGAGACAAAGTGGGGCCGGTGCTGCAATTAGAAGGCTTTGTGTGTCTCTGACAGTAAAGGCTAAAGTGGAATTCAATCCTATTCAACAGTAGTAAATTTCACAGAAATTAGTCTGTGAAGAAGTCTTAGTCTTAGTCTCAGTCTTGGTCTCAGTTGACTGCAGGTGAGTGCAGCTGACTGAAACTAGCATCAAGTCACAGGATGTAGAATTTCACTGAAGTGTTTTATGGAGAAACAGCAATACTCGGAATTAAGTAGGAACAATAACAGGTTGGACATGTTACTGCTGCCAAATAAAGGTGTCCCCTGTACCTAATAATAAATTACCATTAAATGATTCATTAGATTGTTTGATTGCTGCACAAAAGACTCGCCTGTTCTCTAAGTGTCCCACTCAGGAGTGGTAGTCTGAAGGTCAGCACATTTCCACTTTGTGCCTGCAGAGATTAGCATTTGCTCAGGTTTTTGTGTGGCTTTTGCTGATTAACTTGTCAAGCTGATTGTGCGCAGCGTTGAGTGCGTGCCTAGTAAGCTAGATATCTTTGCATTTGAATGTGTGCGTTCTTGGTTTAGAGACTTTTGGCAGCTCTCCGGTAAGTGGGGAGAGTGTGAATTCAGTGACAGATGGCTCCGCAGAAAAAACAGAACCCCCTCTGGTAACCAATCAGGCCTCTTCACATCACATATAGCTTCCTTGCATTTCTCTCTGAATTCAGCTGTTCAGGGCAAGCGCTAGAATTAATAAGAAGGTCTTCAGCTTTGTGGCTTGAATTTTTTTTTTTACATCTCTATAGACTGATACGGGTATACAGATGTCACTGCCACAGAACACGTTTTACAAGAAAGACAAGAAAGTACACCACACAGAGAAATGGGTACATGCGGGCAATGGAAACAGAACATCGATGCCACAAGCCTTCAGTCTTTAGCGCGCTACTCTGTTGTGTGCTACTTGGAAATCAGCAGCAACATCATTTCCTACAATTTGAAAAACATACAAGCCACCTCCCATTGTTAGTGCATGAACACGTGACTTGGTATACGAGAAACAGGTGACTGAGATGGGAATGAGTTTTCAGTTTCAGGCACCAAATCGAAATCTTTCTGTATCATCATCTCCCGTGTTTGATTTTGATGCCTGGCCAGTCATGTGTCCCATATGCATGTGCTCGCATACAAAAAATAATAATAATAAATTCTACCAGTGTTATACGGTACTTTAGTCACGAATTAAATAAAGAGCTGTTCTAAACAGTATCCTGAGTTGGTATGATTACACACAAACCTTCTTATAGAAAGCTGCTGTTGATGATTTCTGAGGTCACCCACATCTCAGTGTAAAAACAGCTGCAGGATACCCGTTCAGTGTGTAATCATCTACGTATTCAGTTAAGAGATGTTTAACTGATGTGCTGTAGTGTCTTGATAAATGGGACCGTTGTTATGAAGCTGATTATTTATTGAACAGCGTCACAGTGCTTTAAAAGAAACAGCATGTATTTGCTACATTAATTCTCAGGCTTAGCTTCAGCAGGAAATCAGATGGCATTGATCTCACTCTGTCTACTCATTCTCACCCTGTTGTACCCCCTGAAAGGCTTCTCTGTGCCAGAACCTGTATTTTGCAGGTATGAACAGTGAGTCATTCATTCATTCAGTTAACCTGTCCGGACTTGAATATGACGATCGCTCTAAATTTTGAGAATACCAGAGGCAGGTTGACTGACTTTTGGATTGTAATGTTCCTAAGTGTCTATACACCACTGAGGCCATGCTGTGAGAGTTTGTTGGTCAGGACTTGGTTCATAGTAAGTGTGGTGATGTGTGCCTGCCATCATGTGGTGAACACGGCAAACTGCATCCTCATTCCAAACACGGTATGGAGAAGATTCGTCTTTGGCAGGGTTATTCAGTTTGATGCAAACATGCTGCAGTAAAACACTCAATTCAGAGGTATGTTTTATTTATCAGTGTTTAGACACAACTCTAGTGTCATTTATGTTTCAAATTTACCATGCGAGATAAGTAAATATGCTTGAATATCGGTGCTCTCTAGAAACTGTCTCATTTTCCTTGCAACTCTTAAGTATGGATTGTCTTGATGCATGCTCTATTATCCAGGTGAATTATGAGAGAGAAATAAGAGTTATGAGAATTTGCATATTAAGGATCAAGGAACTGACTCCAGCCCGTTGTTCTTTCAGTGGGGCTGGTTTCAGTCATTATGCAAATGGACTTTTTAAAAGATTGGGGAAACCTGCAGTCAGCTGCAACAGAAGAAGTCACTCCCACTGAAAACGCTACGTCCAGATGAACAGAATCAACTTTTGGGGAAGTCTGGATTGGTACCGTCCAATGGCAGTATTAAATATGTTACTGAAATGCAAGGCGTTTTTCCTGAACTTGTTTTTCCAGAATAATACAGACAGTTTTTTAAACTTGAACCAAGTCATATATACCTGTCCCTGTTTGTGTAAGGGGGATATTGGCCATGATAGTAACAAGAGACAAAATAATAAGCAGTTATTCATGTAACTCCATTTTACTTTAGTGAATAGTTATGGCAAAAAACTTCTTTTTCTTCTACTACTACAGTACTACTAGTACTTTAATCTCAGAATTCTGACTTTTTTCTCAGAAGAAGAAGATTTTTTCTAAGAATTCTGAGTGAGTCAGGAGTGAGCAATGAATTTTTTCCAGGAACCCCATGAGAAACTGGGCCGCACCACTCAGTTAGACTCAGTTCTGCTCTCATTAATTTTATTATTATGTGCTACGCCTTTACTAAATAATCCTTTTTTTTTATCCTTTCTTTCTTCTGAAGGTGTTAAATAGGCGTTTGGCCTCCATCAAGACAGAGGCTGATCGCTGCTTGAAGGACTCTTCTTTAAAGCCATCCTTCAGCTTGAGCTCTGTAGAGAATGGACATGTTTACTGTGTTTTATTAGAGCCTTGTTTGCTGTTGTGAAGCTGCTCTGAGTTGTAAACCTGCTGGTGGCAGTGATGAAGGGGTATCAGATCACAAGCTGAGGGATCATCCATTTTGGTGTTAGTTCAATGCAGGAGGAGGACGCCTGAAACTGACAGATCGATCAGCAGACAGGCAGGAATTAATTTGTAATTGTTACAGCAGCCATCCATCAAGGTGAGGATTTCAAGTTGTTGAGGACCGTGAAGGACATGTGAACAAAAAAACCCAGTAAACTCCTTATGTGAGCCATGGCTCTTTGTTTACCTGAGCCAACCACCGGTTACATCCCCGAGCCTGTCGGATATTGTTGTCAACAATTAGTGCAAGTGTGATTTTCATCCCTGTAGTCAGTGTGTCGTCACTGACTTTGGTTGAGGTGCTTGGTTATTGAGATGTTTGCCTGTGTTTTCTCCTCTAAATAAATTTGGACTAAGTAGAAATTCTGAAAGATGATGGTAATTGCTTTAAGACCTTGAAAACATGAGCTGGTAACATTTGGAAGAGACATCTGATATTTGTTTGTACATCTTCAAAGCCTGGCTTCACCCTTTAAGTTTTTTTTTATATCGCTATGAAGAAGACTTTTTATGGAGGGAAATTGTCTGTATATTTCCATGATAACAGATGCAACTCAAGGCCAGTTTGTTACCTTGCTTTGAAAGACTCCATGGTTTCCCTTTCAGATGCTCATGATGCAGTTTTACGTTTCAATGCTGCACCTACAGAAGGCTACGAGAGAGACGTGGGAAACAAAACCACTATCCGCATCATCAACTCGCAGGTGAGTTAGGATGAGGCCTTAAATGACAGTGAATCCTTAAAAGAAACAGATTTAAAAAAAATACAGTCATTTATATTTTCAACTCACTATTTATGTAGCAAAGTAATGCCTTTAGAAGTGTATAAATGGTCAAGTGTTTCATCCAAATGACGATGAGTTCATTGTACTTAAATAATCTGAACTCAATGGTATGAACTGTCATTAGCAGATAGATTAGTTCTTTGGAAAAAAAACACCAACAGCTTCTTTAGTCTTTGTTTTGTGTAGTCTGTCTGGAGATGTTTAAACGTTTGCTTTGCCTGGCCAAAAAAACATATTTGTGTAATCATATTTACTGGACAGGCTTTATGTTGGTATCTGCCTCCTAGTCTAATTTATAGTAGGCACATAAAGAGGTTCTCTCTGTGTTTTTATTTGTATTTTGGCAAAATAGTGACCATGCATCTGAATGATTGTGCTTTACATTTGAAAGTAAGACTTACATTTCATGTGCTGTGTTACAGATTTTGGCAAATCCTAGGCATCGGTTCAATACGAGCTCTATCTACAAGAATATAACTCTGGTGGCCTGGGACCCCGCACCTTATGCTGTCAACTTACACAAGGTATATGTGTTTTCACTTTAGCAGTTTCAGCAGATCATTTTCACACTAAGGTCGCAGTGAACCGAGAGAAAAGGAGTATAGGAATATTAAAGCGGGTCGTCTTAGGAAAGTAAACACAGTTATTGTTGTGTATGTAGCCACAAACACATGTAGGAAAAGAAGCTTGTTGCCATGATGTCATCTCGTCTATCTCTGACTTCCACCTGCCCTTTAAAAGGTTTGGTTCATGTTAGCAAATGTGTCCAAAACAAGATTTTATTCCGAGGCTCCTTTCCCCTTATCCTCCTCTCCATGCTTCCCGTTAATTGTTATTCGGTGAATGGCCTGATTGTTTGAGGTTAAATTATATTTGCATGCAGCCTCTGCTTTCAGTGATTTCATTTATCTGGTGAATTACATGAAATTTCTTTTTTTCATCATCATTATTATTATTATTATTTATTTTTTTTAACGCTTTAATTAATTTTCTGAAGGACATCACCAAAACAAACAAGATCATTTATATTCCTGCATTAACCTTTAATCCTTTTAATCAGTGTTGTGCTGCTAGATTAGGTCCTTACGTCAGAATATATCAGATTAAGTAAAGATTTAAAAAATGGCTGATTTGTTAGTTTATTACTATCCATGCAAATAGAGTTCAAGCGTGCGTGCAGTGCATTGTTATATAGCTACAGTATTTGCCATACTGCTCACCCAACTGCTCACATAGCCAGTAGACAGCACGGTAAAGAACAGGATTACTGGATGTGGACTGATGGGGTTTTAATAAAGAACACGATGCTCCACTGACACTTGACCTTTGTCTCTACATCCGTGTTTTCAATTCTATCCTCGCTCATTGTCAGTAGTTAACCTTTGGAAATACTGGAAGGTGTTGTTGCTGTTGTCCAGTTTCTTGTAGCTTTTAGCACCTCGCAGTGTGTCTGTCATGTAGCTTTCCTTCTCGTATATAAGTTTGTTCAGTTTATTTTTACTTTGTATCCCATGACACTCGCCAAATGATTAAATGTGTTACATTTCTTAACTTTATTTAACTTAGATATAAGTAAACTGCTTGTTAATGCAAATATCTAACCAGCCAATCACATGGCAGCAGGTCAGTGCATTTATGCATGTAGACATGATCAACACGACCTACTTGAAGTTCAAACATAGTGTAAAAATGAAGAAGAAAGCTGGGGTTTTGAATATGTGGTTGTTGGTGGCAGATGGTCTGGTCTGACTATTTCAGAAATTGCTGAGCTACTGGGATTTCCGACACAACCAACAACCATCTCTAGGGTTTGCAGAGAATGGTCAGGAAAAGAGCAAATATCCAGTTTGGCAGTTCTCTGGGTGAAAATGCCTTCAAATAGAGACTGTTTATAATCAAGGTATGCAGAAGAACACACAACATGTCAAGCCTTGCCCAGATGGATTACATCTGGTTTTGTGAATGTTACAGTGAGTTCATTAGGGGTGCTAGTGGTGATATATATTTTCAGTGATATAGCAGGAAATTAACTAGGCATATAATTATTTTCTTTCTCCTTTCCCCCTTATTTTTCAACTAACCTGCAGTTCACAAGAGCATAATAAACCTGGACATTCTGTTTTTGGTGTGCCACCCCGATATTTTAGTGGCCCCCATATGGATGGCCACCCCTATGAAAAAAATCTGGAGGCTCCCCTGATAGTATACCAAAAAACAGCATGCATATATATATATATATATATATATATATATATATATATATATATATATATATATATATATATATATATATATATATATATATATATACACACACACATACATATTATAAGTGCAGTTACTAATTATTATCCAATGCATGGATGCAGTAACTTGCATTGTGTGTTATATAGTTTCTCAAAATATACATTCCCAGTAGTCGGGTCTTTATTTCAAAGCCCTTACAAAGATTTACATTAAAAGCCATTAATTCATAATATTCAGCTCTCATGAATTAGTGGAACAACTGTTATTTAATTTGGCTTTTAATGATAAACTACAAATTATGAACAATGATTTCATGCTCTCCTTTATTTCTGCGGTCAAACTGGAGATGGTACAACTGATGAAAATGGACATGCACACTCCCACGAATCCAATATGAGTACTTGGCACACCGATTACATCAGTTTTCTTATGATTTCATTTGTCCAACTGTGATGTATCCCTACAGTGCACTTGCTGTCTTCAATCACAGTATTGTTCTCTACACAGCTGTGCTGCACCGTTCGTCTAAGACACTTAACATTTTCTGGGATGTTTTGACAGCTTAAAATTTCAGTCAAACCACCTGATTGACTCCAGAGCCCTTCAATTTCCTGACCGGAAATAGTCTCTTACATAGTTTCAATGACTCTAAAGTTTTTAGCATAACAGCCACGCTACTATAAGACAGCAGCTCACTGACTTTTCTGTTGAGAGGCTGACTTGTTGGTGGGAAATTATCAGTATGCACTAGGCTTATATCTGCAAAAGGTCCTCACCTAAACCAGGATTTGTTCTGCACATGCACACACTTCCTGTCTGAGCATTTAGTGCAGCTACATCGATTTGTTCCTCCGCTATGATGTTATTTCAGGAAATTACATTTAATATGCTTTAGTTCTATTTTGTTAAATGCATACCCTGTAAGCCATACATTATTTATATCCCTGGGTAACAACACAAACCTCACATGAATAACACATAATCATCTAAACTGTGAAAGAAAGCATAAATACAATTCAAATGTATTCCAGAGCCACTCAACATGATACAGCATAAAACAGCAGTGACGGACGTTTATCTGTATGGGCGTTTTGTGTTTTTTTTGCAATGTTCGCAGTCTGAAGATACATTTGACTAAACTTCAGCATCCATTCAGAGGAGTTTTTGTCCAAACGTTAGAGACTGACAGATGTTTGCAAAGGGCTGCACTCTATCTTTAAACATCTTTTCCTTCTTATCTTTTGCTTAAGGGGGGCTTTTTTAGCCTTTGAGATAGGGTGGTGGAAAGAAGACAGGAAACACACAGCCATGAGTCGATTCAAACTCAGGCCTCTGCAATAGCCTTATGGCATTTGGGCCACCTGCTCAACCCAGTGAGCGATACTACTGTTGCTATTTTTGTATTGACTGCAGTCTTCATTGTTTTGAATAGTAGAAAATCCTCTAAATATCAGAAACATTTTTAATTATTGGAAAAAAAATCACGTTGTCTTATTCTTATCTGACTCATGATTTGAGATTAAATCTGTCTGCTGTGTTATCTCTCGTCAGTGGTACACTAGTCCGGACTACAACCTGTTCGGTCCATACATGGAGCACCGCAAGCTGCATCCTGACCAGCCCTTCTACATCCTTCACCCTAGCTATGTGTGGCAGCTCTGGGACGTGATTCAGGGCAACACAGAGGAGGACATCCAACCCAACCCCCCATCATCTGGCTTCATAGGTGAGTGCACACTCACGCATGTCTTGCATGCGTGCAGTGGTTGCACATGTGATGCACGTCTGTCCCTTCAGCTGCTTCTTTGTTCTTATCTTTGCAGATTGTTGCCCGCTCCTATAGCAGATATATATGCACACAAACACACGCACGCTTGTTTGCTGATGGTGTCACTGAATGCACAGTGACACCATCAGCAAGTGGCAGGATTATGCAAAATACCAACACACTCGAAACCAATATATTTAAACAGACAGGAATGAAGATATGCACTTCACCTTCCTGTCCTGTTGCACTGTGCATTCTTATACATGATGCTAGGAAAACGGGAAATTGGTTCGGTTTTCTTATTCTTGAAAAGCTGCACACATCCTGAACTTGCTAGGGAAAACTTTCCTGAAATTTCTTTAAGTAGTCTTCATTGAATTGTTGTCCAGGCTTCTTGAAAGATTTTCAAAGCTCTTTTTTGGATGTTGTATTTTTTTAGGCCTGCCAATTCTTGTTTTGTCCTCCACCTATCAAGTTTCCTCAAATATCTCAAGGAAACACCGCACACCATGCTGAGATATGGCTATTTTTCAGCTAAAAGCTCTTTGAGAATCACCTTAGTGGGAAACATACTATATTATGCTTGTCAAACTGGCATTTTCCAGATTCGTCTGAAAAGATTCTGCTAGAGAAAAAACCCCCACATTTTTTGAAACAGGAAAGCAACAAAGACTCCACAAGAACACGAAATCTAAGTAGCATTCACGCTAGTGAGCAGATATTTGGTGTACAAAGGGAAAAACTTGCAAAAGCATAAATAAAGCATCAGCTATAAAATATCTAAACAGCATATTAAAAAAAATAAGTCAATTCAAATTCAGCGGACTGCAGAGGGTTGCACATGAGCGCAGAGGAGAAACTGGTCACTCTTTAATCTAATTACACTTTTCTTTTAGCTTAATCCAGCAACTCTGCTGCATCACAACCCAGGAATCTGCGCTTTGGTTTGCCGTGCATCGGGCGACCCACGTTACAGCTGGTTTTCATTGTGACTGCACTTGATAATCTGTGAATCAGTCGCTGATTACACAGCTTAAATGGAAGGCAAAAGAGCTTTACACTGGAGAAACAAAACCCTGCTGAAGTGTTAGGCATGACTGCCTGTATTTAAAATGTCACAATGTTCCTTGGAGGACTCTGTTGTTTATATTTGTCATGTTACTTTAAATTAGACTGTTTTCCACTCAGCTGAGATTTTGACCTTCAGGGGAAAATGAAAAGCCGTCACCCATCTGTTGCTGTTACAGGATGTGTTTCCATTCTTTTTGGTTTTAGACATTGGCGTTTTGTCAAAAGTGATTAAGAAAAACGTATTATTTTCTGTTTTGTCCTCATTTGCACCTCTTTCATTTAGGAAATACAAGAAAAGGTTCCTTTTGCTTTTTATAATATTCACAATGTCACACCATCCTCCAACCTAATTTACGATGCATGATACGTTCCTTTTTCAGCAGCAGACATTTTTATTAAATCATTTGAATCCAGCAATAAAATACAATTAAACTGGTGACGATAATGTTATTTGTAATACCCAGCATTTCTGAACAGACTACTCTTAAAATTAATTTCATCTGAGTCACAATTACAAACACAATTTGACTTAACTAATAACACAGTGCTTTTCTTGTTTTTATTGAATACACTGAGCAGTCAGCTGCATCACAGACTGGAAAGAGTAAGCAAAGCTTTTGTTGTGGCTTATTTTTTTGCTTGCAGCCTCTTGAAGAAGCACCAACCTCAATCACACATTTTCTGAAGGTCCTGAATGGCACCGCACAAAAGTGAGGAGGAAAATGACTCATCAATATTTTCTGCAACTCTATGTCAGTGGGTTGAGGTCTGAGCACTCTGACCTCACTTATAACTCCCTTAATCTTGAGCAGGTCCTGGTCCATTATAGTTCTAGATCTACAAAAGCAGTAAAATACTGATATCTGCTTTATGTCTTGCAGTTGTCATTTAAGTAAGGCCAGCTAAATGTAATCAGTTTCCCTAAATTTGTGCATTGTGTTTCCCAGATATGCCCGTAATGTCCATCAGTCATCAGACTGGAATCCTTTTTCTGTGGCTGGCCATACTGGATAATCATTTTGAAACACTGGCCCTTTTATTCCGGAAAGAAGATGAAATCATACCTGCAAAAACTCCTGCAAAGAAACAACTTTGTAAGACCAACTAAATCATAACCAAAGAAAGCACAGCACAAACACAAAAACGAACACAATTCAAATAAACGCCTTCATGCAGAACAAAACTGAAGTACACGCATGATAAAGGTTCTGGGGGCTTAACCTTTCGAATTCTTCAACATTTAAAGCCAAAGCAGCAGGAGGGAAAGAGGAAAAGCAGAGTTAAATGATGCTTTAAATGATCCTTGCTGATCAAATCACAAGTCTGCGCAGTGACCTCCCCATTTACAGTGACACAGCGACTGAAAAGCAGCAAGGAACAGACGCTGTTTTACTGGGTTTTTTTTTAACTCTTTGTTTAAAATGTAAATTTAAAAAAAGATCCTGTAGTTCAAAAAATAAATTTGGCCTTTTTAAACTGTAGGATGAAAACTAAGAATATGTAATATACTGAAATATATATAATATATACTGAAATGAATGTAATGCATACACATCAGTTCGGAAACAGACTAAAACCTTGAACCCACCACAGTGACGGTGCCCTTTATTAAAAAATACATATTTTTAATAGACGCAAAAACGTAGAAATAAGTTTGAATGAAGTTCTTACCTTTTTTTTTTTGCATGTACTGAACAGGAGAAGGTGCGTGGTGGATGATAAAACTGATTGATACCAACATGTCTGGTTGCATCACACATGGGTGTACATGTATGTGTGCATTTGCATACTTTACATGCATTTCTGTGGTCGTTTAGCACTTTTGTGTTATGTATAGTAAAAGAAAAAAAGGTTTAAAAGGGCACATTTATGGTCTACAAATACAAGTTTACACATAACACGAAAAAGCACATCTACTTTCTGAAAGCTCTTGTCCACAGTCCACCGGAGTTCACATTCTGGGTTATTCGTGCTTCATTGTGATGGCGGTGATTCCTGTCTGATTAATGCTCATGTTCAGGGGGTGACCTCTGGAGGGTTTGTGTGCTTGGTGTCTGCGGTGCTGTAGCACTGGTTGAGAGCTTCGGTGGAGATCTGGGCGGTGCAGGCCACCGTGTTGCTGTAGACGCGCCGGTTAAGGTGGATTACCGTAGTCTTGGACGGCATCGAGGTGTCGCCTTTCTCCGATGACCAGCGATCGCAGTGAAACAGAATCAGGAAACACCTGTAAAACTGAGAGGGAGAGGAAAATAGTGGAATCACTGCACACTCACAAGCAGGTGAAGGTGTTTTACAAACAGTAAACTGAACTGAAGCATTTCTCACATATAGTAAAGAAAAAATTATTTGCATAGGGAAATGGTGCTGTCTGGATAAGTATGCAGGGTAGTGTATACAAAAGTTCACTTGGTGGCTGTAAATTTATTGGCCACAGTATTCTGTCAGGGGTGAAATCAAACATCGGACTTTTTTCTGCTTTGCACTCTGGGTCAGTTTCAGGTTAAAGAGCATTCAGCGTTTGCTCTCAGTCTGTTAGATATCTGTGTTCTCCATTGTTTTAAGGTCTTGAACAGTTCAAGACTGGAGTGCATATGCAAATGAAAATGGCCTAATGGTGTGTTCAGACTCACCAAAACTGTTGGTTTGCTTTTTGGAAACCGCAAATATTTTTTAGCCAACACCAGAAGCAAAACTGCAAATAGAAGAAGGCACTTTTAGCTGCTCTCTTATTTCCCAAAGAATCTCCATGGCGACTGGATCTGCATATTTTGATTTGGCAAAGATTTTATATCCTTTCATACTCTTCCTGACAACAACCGCCTTATTTATCCAGGCTGGGGACTGACAGCAGGAGTACACTAGTTGTAACCCCCTTTGGACTTTTTCTAAAACACTATACCAGAGAGCCACTAGAAGGAGAACTTCAGTATGATTGAGAACTCATTTATGATGTTGCCAAATTTTCTCCAAGCATTCTCCTTCTTTTTTTGCTGCACAAATATGCCTTTACATAAACTCTATGTGTAATCTAACTGTAAATAATTCCTTTAATGTTCCCAAATTGAAAACGAAGTGATGCTTGGGAAAAGAAAAGGATCTGTTGTCGTGGTAAAGCAGGTTACCTCCAGCACTTGGCGCTTCATTTCTTTGGAGGTCTATAGCACAGAACTTGTTAGGGTCTTATGACATCCTTAGGATCTTGTGGAAGTGACTCATCCATCCAAATTACAAATCTGTCATCAGTAACTCGTGTTTTTCAGCTTTGCCTTCATATTAGTGGAATACAGTTGTTAGGGGGAATATAGAATTCTAATAATGCCACAGACCACGGAGTCAAACTTAGCCCTCAGTCATGGTGGCAGCTCATCTGTTGGTACCTTACTGTTGGAGGTCTTGCTGCAGCTCTCCCCACTTCAGGTTTTGCACAATGGGGGAGTGGAGAGGTCTCAGAACATATCATCAGCCATACCAACAAATATAATTACTGTGGAAGGGATAATTATTCTCTCTGACTGAAGAGTCCTTGTTAAAATATATGTGTGAGGTCACTGTTTTTTGTTTTAGTTGCATTTCACAGAAAAATCCAGAACTTGCTGAAGCAGGCAAAGTCGAAGTCTTCATATATTATTCACAGTGTTATAGTTTTCTCCTCCCCTCTTTCAGCACAGTTGAGCTTCACATTTAGTCTCTTTGCACATTTTCAGATCTAATAGAAATTTGTCAAGTTTGTGCTAAATTCCTTTTCCGAAGACGTATCGAATGCCCGAAAGGCTCGCACACCTTTGATAATCAGATGTTTCCCACCAGGCCGTGTATTTATTATCGGCCCACGCTGATAGCGACCTTTACGAAAACTGAAAGGATTTACCTTATCTCCCGGCTTTAAGAGTTCCCGTTTTGTGAATGTCACGACGGGTTTGTAACGTCTCTACTTTGATCCCCGGAGCAGATAAAATAAAATGGATGTCATTAACTTCTCTTTGGCCATAAGTTTAGATTTTGGTTTTACCAGATTGCTTCCAGGTGTGAATGTGTGTTTTGACAGTGGTCCTGGGGGACTATTGCCTTGAAAAAAAAGAGAGAATAAAAGACAGGAACAGAAGGTTTTAGCGTTGTATTTTATAAGTATATGTGTTGTTTTTATGTTCTAATAATTTTGTAATGTTTGGACCTCAAATGTTTGGCTAAAAAGTTGAACTCTAATTTAGTTGGCAAGTGTTGTGTGAAAATATTTATTTTCTCCTGTATGCTGACATTGCAGGTATCCTCCTGATGATGGCGCTGTGCGAGCAGGTGCACGTGTACGAGTACATTCCCTCCATGAGGCAGACGGACCTGTGCCACTACCACGAGACCTACTATGACGCTGCGTGCACACTGGGTGCCTACCATCCTCTCCTCTATGAGAAAAGCCTGATCCAGCGAATCAACATGGGCCCCGTGAGTGACCTCGAGAGGAAAGGACGCGTCACTCTTCCAGGCTTCAGCACCGTGAACTGTGACATCTGATATATGAAGCCTGGCCTCATGAGCCCGGACGTCACACACACACTTCTGGCCTTTTCAGGCTGACCATGGGAGAGGTGCAATAATGCCCCTATGGACAAGGAGGTTGAAGCTTGCAAGTTTCAAATAAAACCCGTGAAGAGCATAAGCCATAGCCCTCCAGGGACGGATAAACATAGAGGTTTCTGAAAGACCTTGTCTTTATTACGATGGTATACTTGACCAGAGGCTGGAAATTAGAGTCTCCAGGGTGGAGCTGAAAAAAATAAAATATAATATCAAATTTCTCTCTGCTTTAGCTGAGCCACGTTAGCTGTGGAGCTGACTAGGGTAGCAACTGATCTTGTTTTAGGTAGGCAAGTGAGTTTTTAATAACTGGGTGTGTTTCCAGTGATGTAAAATCTGTGTTTCTCAGTACTATGGATGGTTTTCCACTTTAAGGAACTGTCACTCTTTATAACGGCGAATTGTATAATTATTTTTTATATATATATATATATATATATATATATACTGGTCCAAAGGGTTGTGAATAAACAAATCATCCATGTTGAATGTCATAGGTACACAAACTCGACACAAAAGTACATGCAGAAGAATGCAAACTAAAAGAAAGATGAGAGGAGCTGTCAAAGCTATCACGTTACTGTACATATTCCTGCAAAATCATCATAATGAGGGGTTGATTTCATACTACTGAGCTTATTACTGAATTATTGTTCTGTGCACGCTGACTGATAACCACCAGTTTGTCACGTTTTGTTTGGGGGGGGGGCATTTGTGTACTTAAATCAGAGTAAACGGGGCCAAAACAGAACAAACAGGTACTCAGAACAGCCGTGACCCTGTGCCTAGCAGTCAGCTGAACACTTTCCTCGGGTTGCCTTGTGACTGTTCAGACACATGCAGTACACACTCTAGCAGGACTGCAGTACCAATCAGTTCGATGTGTGGAGCAGTAGACTTTCCGAAGTGATGAACATCAGGGGATCCTCCGCTCTGCCTCAGCAATCACCAGCCCCTGTTTGTGACGGTCAGTTCACTCTCTATTGAATGTAATTTTAACACTGCGTGTTGTGGCCAAACCCTTGCTGGAGCTCATCTCTGTGGGGTTATTTCTTTATTGCGTAACAGCATGAAGTGCATTCCCTACAACTATAAATGTCTCATATTTTCTGAATCCTCTGGTATTAGTCTGTGCCTACCCGCAGCTCAGAGTAGAGACAATTATGAAAAAGGAATTTGGACCTGTACTAACCTCGGATTTACTTTGTCTCCAAGGTAGGGGGGATTTTATGTTTACAGAGTGCCGTGTCTTCAGCGAGCTCGAGGTATTCGGTCTGTGGGAATGAGAGCATCTTTTTTTCTTTGTAACAGATTGATCTTGTGCCATTCGTTGTGGTTTGTTGAAAGATATGAAAACACAATAGAAATGTTGCTTTAAATAGAATGATGTCGCTCTTCAGTAGAAACACTAGAGCATAGTATCATTTAGATAATAGCTGGTGTTAACAGGAGCTGGATAATATCTGGAATTTGTCAGTATTTACCAAAGGACATAAGCTTTTTTTAACCCCCTCCTGAAAAAAACATTTACAACTTAGACAGCTAAAGACATGAACATGGATCCTTATTTTAACCATGTTTAAGACCAGTTACTACCACTGGTGTTTTTTTTTAAAATTAAAGTATTTATGTACTGTAAATTTTGATATTATGCATTTATGTTTACCAGATTTAATAATCAGATGGCAATTCAGTAAATTACATGGATGACAAACGTACTGCTTCACATAAAGGGAAATCAAAAAATCAAGAATTTGCTCATTCTCACAAGAGCTTTTTCTTGCACTCGTGTAGCTGACTCAGTTGAAGTTTTATAAAAATATTTTGAAGTTTTGCTGTGGACACATTTCTTTTCCAAACCCCCATAAGTACTTGCTTTTTGTCCAGACAAGTCATTTGACTTTTCAATTAATTAAATTAGTAGCTGTAGCAGGTGTATGACAAATATTTGGATCATTTTGCAAAAATGTTATGTATTTTATTTTTTTCAAATCTCCCACTTTAATTTTGAGTTGATGCACAATATCCCCCTAATTTCTAGTTAACAATGTAACATAAAATCTTACGCCCACATACCTAACAACTACACGTGATTACTATATGGAGGATGTGATCTTTCTCTTAGAGCTCCGAAGCTGACAGAGTTGGTGAATATCAACCGAGCACAAATAAATGAGGCGCCAGTGATTGTTCTGTAGAAACAAGCAACATTTCTTTGTGCGATGCTACGAGTGTGTTCATCTGTGCCTGCTAGAAATCGAGTCTTAGTTGCTCCGCCCAGGTCGCCGTTTACACTCCGGAAGCACCGTTCACTGTTATCTTTGTGTTAGCATGTTTGCCTTTGCAGGTGCTTGTTGGGGTTTGATTCCGTGTTTGCAGCAGTGGATATCGGTCTCTAGCCTGGCCACAGTTTGCCCTTCACCATCACATCCATGTCCCTTTGTGCAATAATTTGGGAAATCTGCCCACACCTCTACACTCTGCCGTTTTTGTTCCCACACATGAGCACACGTGAAAAGGCATTTTTGTCGTTTTTGTTGGGTTTTTCCCCCTATTTGCTCAAAAAAATGAAGAACGTTTGTAATGTGATTAACAACTTGTTGTTTTATTTGTAATGTTATTACTGAATTAGCTCAGTAATGCCAAACATTACAGCAATAGTGACAAATGTAATGCGATTGCAGTAACGCATAACTTTGTACTCTGCAGTACACCCAATCTTGACTGTAACAGAGATTTTAATGTATAGAGGAGGTAGTTTAGATGCTTAATAAAGGACTTATGATTCATTTTAAACAATGCAGGTTTTTTCGCTCTGCTGTACGTCTTATAATTGCGATAAACGATAAAATGTGCTTGTGATTGTAGCACACTGAAGGTGTGAAAGCCCTGAACGTATTGTACGTGTGCATTGTAGTAACAGGTTACTTTCCAATGCACAGAGCATGCAATTCAGGAGCAGGGCTAGGTCTTAAACTGTCTGTGCTGTACTGTGATGCAAGTAGGCACCATTGTCTTTAATGTTGTGAAAGGCATTCGTGCTTGCAAGGTTTTCTTTTACTGAAGTGATGTTTTGCAGATTTTATTGCATGCTTGTGGATCACATTCATCTGCAGTGCGGCTATCAGCCGCTCCATGGAAGTGCTTGATCAGGTGCAATGCCTTCTGGCTACTTCATCTTTGCATCTTTAATATTGTGCCAAATCCCATCTTTAATTGTGTTCCAGTTTGGGTGGGTTATTCATGGGATGAGGACTCAGAGTAACAGTAGGACTTCTTAGGTGCTTCTTTCTGCAAAAGTCGAGCTTAACTGAATTTTGTATTCTTTTTAAGATGGGACATTGTAGTCAAACTTGACATTAACGTTCTTTGGTTGTGAAGTAGTGAGTTGAAAAATATGTTTGAAGACATGCGTGTAACATTTACCACTTCGAGCCTCTTTCTGTCTGCTCTTTACTCTCGAGGCCTATTTTTCATGTCGAGTTTTTAACAAGTGTTGTGGGGATTTCTGTACCACACTGCCTCTGAAGAATTGTTTAACATTTGTTCTTTCTATAACTACCTTTTTGCAGTATTCTTTAGATGAGGAAGAGGAAAGGAGTGAGTAATGAGAGTGATTGTTCTGTTTCCCTTTTAAGAGCCTTAGGGCATTGTTCTTGATTTTTTTTTTATTTCTCTTTGGTCAGTGAAATCTCTTGATATTACACTTGAATTGATATTTAAATCAAGCAGTTCTATGATTTCAGCTGTTGTTTGTCTTTTTCTACTGTGTAAATAAAGCTGTTGTACATGTTCAAATCTGTTTTTCAGAATTATAACTCTTGATTTTAGGTAAGACACGCACATGCACATAATAGCGACTTACCTGTTTGTTCATAAGTATATAGATGAGGGGGTTGATGACGGTACTGCTCTTGGCGAGCAGTGAGGGAACTACACTGGCCACGGGGCTAATGATGTTGGGTGGGCCAAATGTTGCCATCATTGCCACGACACCATAAGGCATCCAGCACAGCAGGTAGCAGGCTGCAGTGGTCAGCACCATGAACAGAATGTGGTACTCTCTCCTCCGGGCTGCAGTCTTTCGGATCTTACCCACCTGCGAATAACGGAACAGGAGAGAGAGGAAAAAAAATATTTCTGGAAAATTTTGATTTGAATTTCCTGAAGTGTGTCTTATATCTAAGAAACGTTAAAATTACTTCTTTTTCACTGCTCTCATGTAGTAATCACAAACAAAATGCAGCAGTAGCTCACCTGGCTCATGAGTCATCACAAATCTTACACTGAAAAAAAGTGACTGGCCATCTCTTGGGTTTATGTAAACATCTTGCGTGTATTTAACACAATTGCCTCATGCTCGGTATACCGAAAAAAGTAAATTGGGTGGTTGTTACATTAATAAAGTCTACCTTGTAATTTGAACACAAAAATTTCATGTTTCTATCTTGAACGTAATTAAATCGTGGATCTGTATGAAATTCAACAACTTAATTTGTTCTTGTTGAGATGACATGATACAATCTAGTAAGAGTGGTTAGTTGCTGGACTCATGAAATTCACAAGATCGCAGGAGATTTCAAACTGCAGGAAAATCACTGGAGTTATAAGAGGCAGACAACTACACACACACCCACGTGTATGCTTTTGCTATTTATTGTGGTTTAACCTGTCATGGACAAAAACATACAAAAAATTCTGCATCAAGCCTTAGAAATCATAGCTTTCCTAGTTTTGTTAGCCTTGGATTGGTGGCATGGTGATTAGTGCTGTTACCTCACAGCAAGAAGGTCCTGGGTTCAAATCCACAATCTGGGTATTCTCCCTCCCACAGTTAAAAGTCATGCAGTCATTAGAGTTTAGTTAGGTTAATTGGTGATTCTAAATTACCTGTGAATGTGAGTGCAAATGGTTGTTTGTCTCTATGTGATAGACTGGTGAATTATCCTGACATATTTTTAGATATATTGGCAAGTATTTGAAAATGTCTCTTTTATAATTATAGTTTTCTGGGTGCAACCATTTAATTTTCAATCCCATGAGAGCCCACTGATTAAAATTAATAGCAAGGGTGAGTACTCATATACCTCTTTTCCACCAACACAATGTCAGTACTGGTGTGGACCTAGTTCCTCCTTATTGAGTGGTGAGAACCATGCAAACTTTGACAGGTTTGACAACTGAGGATTATTTAGCTGTCTGCCAGTCGTTTTTTAGTGGAAATGCACAGAAGTCTAGATTGGGCACTGGCACAAGCACTGTGTAAGTGAAAAAGCCATATATCTCCTTATCACTCCAACGCTGCTGGTCGATTGTTAAAGGTGTAATGAAACATATTCTAATTTGAATTCGTGATTATGTGACTAGATTTATATGTGCTGAAATGTAGCTTCTCTTTGCAGGAAGTTAGCTAGAGCAAAGGGAGTGATGCACATGGTGTTTTTTTAACACTTGTGACTTGGACACATATTTCAGTAAGTAGTTCATTTATTATTTCTGTCTAGTTTTGAGTGTATTTTATAGTGTTTGGCAGTTTTCTGATGTTTTTATTTTTGTCTAATTTAACAAAGCTAATTTGAAGGTGCTATCCTTGGTAAGCTAGCCTGTTAACTGTTACTGAAAAAGTAGAGCACTCACAAGTTTTTATTAGTATCATTAACATTCTATTACAGTGTACATATAGTAATATGTGTTTTTTTTTTTCTGTATTCAGTTTTATTTTTGTGGTAATTCTTCATTAATAAACATTGTAAAGTTTCAAAGTAATCAAGGACTTATAGTTTTATTGAAATATCAAAGTGTTAGCTAGCTTTCTACCTCTGCCAGAAACCTGCTGTGAGGATTGCATACCAAACAGTTAACACAGTGAGGAAATTGTGTACTACTGAGCAGCAACTTTAGAAGAAACTATAGTTGGTATTGCCAAACTGCTTGGCCACCCCACTGTACACCATATGATGACTACTAGTTAGGAACATTTAGTATATGTTTGTGATTTTTTTCCTCTTATATAGAGAAACAGCTCTGGGGTCTGTCTAGTTTTACTGATCCAATGTTAACATCTGTCTTCTGGATGCGATTAGGAAATTATATCAACAAGGAGCTAGAGTGTCTTGTGCTTCCGCCTGATGCCCACCTGCTTTCCCCTCAGTATGTTTCAGCTTTTAACTGATTCCTTTGTCCAATATGTGTCATTTTAGCCTTGTGTTTTTTGCATGAAATCTTTAATATGCACAACAACACAAAAAAACAACATAGACTTTTCAACATCTTGAAACTTTGGCAGGACATAAGGACAATAAAAGCCTGGAGGAGTAAGTTTCATGACAGTACCCGACCTCCTTTTTTGATAACACTATTGATGAGTATTGATGTTTTTCCATAAAAAAAATCACATTTTAATTCATCTGACTACAGCTTCACTAAATGGGCTTTGTTTTTTGTTTGTTTGTTTTTTTCTTTGCATGGCAAAGCTTTCATTTGTGTTGAACTATGTTCAGTGACGATAGATTTCTGAAGTCTTCGTGAGCCTTCAAAAGAATTTAGAGATTCCAATTCCATTATCAATATCACTTATGGATTAGATTCCTTGTCAATTCTCAGTGAGTTCTCATTGGCTCCACTTTAAAACATTACTTTTGTGCAAATGAACTGCATGCTCTGTAGTCAAATATTTGTGCATGTTGGAGGTTTTTCAACATGCACTGATCACATCTTTGTTGTGATCAGTGTTGGGTCATTACTCCAAAAAAGTAATTTGTTACACATGTTACACAGAATATTTTTCATAAAGTAATGATGTATGTTTTACTTTTTAATGCAGTTAGTTACTGCTAGGAGAAAGTAATATGCTATAGTTAATAGTTATACTACTCATTGCATTACTTTTGTCTGTAAAATGACCTGAAAAAGAGTGTCTCATAATTACCATTTAACAATATAATCCTGAGATGGAGGCTGCAGCCTAACTGCTCCTCAGTTTGTTACCTGTTGAAGTTCACAGTCTGGTCACTGGACTGACACAGCTCACACAACTTTAATGTCACTCTGTGCTATTGGCTAGCTTAGCGTGCTGTCTGTGCTTGCCTGTCTTCAATGCGGTTTCCACTTTACCTTTGCGCTTTCATGCTTTGTTCAATAAAATATAAATAAAATGTCCATATCCACACT
This sequence comes from Rhamphochromis sp. 'chilingali', assembly GCF_963969265.1. NCBI lineage: Eukaryota > Metazoa > Chordata > Actinopteri > Cichliformes > Cichlidae > Rhamphochromis > Rhamphochromis sp. 'chilingali'. The sequence continues at coordinate 21,551,110 of NC_137941.1, read as the reverse complement.
GCAGACTGCGGCACTGTTTCTACTCTGGCATACAAACTGAAATCAGCTGATCATACTACTGCTAGGGAGGAGAGTATGTCCAGTCATCAAACCTCACTCCAAGAGGAGCATTGGAGATTTGTCTCGAACACATAAACACTGGCTAACTGTGTTTTCTGAACTTGGGGAACTCATTTGATCAAGTCTCGTGGGAGTGCTCTGTGAGTATGGGGTATCAGACAATGCTGTGGGCCATCCAATCCCTGTTCATCTGTACTCTGAGCTTGGCTTGCACAGGTGGTTAGAAGTCAAAATTGCTGTCTGTGGGTGTTTGACTTTTTCATAGATTTTATCTGTATTTATGTACAGAATTTCCAGGTGCAGTCAAGGGACTTGGGGTGTCAGGTTGGTTTCAGGATCTCGTCTCTGCTTTTTGCAAATGATGTAGTTCTATTAGCTTTACTGAGTGGGGACCTACAGCTTGCGCTGGGCTACTTTGCAGTGTGAAGTGGCTGGAATGAGATCACTATTGATTTACCTGTAAGTCTACATCCCTACCTTCACCTATTACCACAAGCTGTAAGACAGAAACAAGTTTACATCTCTTAGCTTAGATGGATAGACAGAGGGGAGGTCTGGGCATCTCTTCTTAGACTGCTGTTCTCTTTACACAAACTCAGATAAGTGGCAGAAAATTAATGGATGGATATGTTACATGTCACAACTTTTTATGAGTATGTATTGTAAAACTAGATAATTTTATTTTTAAACCGTATGCATGGAGATCCCAGTGCATCACCTTATCAGCACCAACACAGAGTTGCCTGGTTTAGTTCAGCAATAAAGCATCAGCCAAACTGTATAAAGTTAGATGCACTCTTTGATTTAATGCAACCTGAACTTATTAGGCTGGAAACTGGTGTCCTGACAAAGGAAGGTCAGTGTGTAAAATGTTATGAACTTAACAGCTTATTTAAAGTTAAACAAAAGTAATGAAACTGAAATAAAACCAGTTTATCTCATATGATCCAAACATAGATAATTATACTTGGAGGGGATTTGAAAAAAAGCTGCTTATTGATACCAGGGGGTCAGTCTGAGTTCCTGAAGTGCTTTAAATCCACTATATTAAAGCAACCTAAAACAAACCCAAGAAGATGGTTGAGTAGCTTAGGCTTTGTCTGAGTCATAATGCTGTGATAATCCTCTGCTACCCTCCTGTTGCTCTCAGGAATAAATCTAAAGCAACGGGAGTGGAACATCTTTTATTTATTTACCCAAGACAAGTGAAGTCACTCACTTAAAAATAGAAAAAAAAATACCCATGAACCAATCACCAAAGAAACTGTGATTGGTTGACTGATTCCCCGCAAACCGTGTTACGTTTCTTTGCTTTTATTTTTATGTAAATGAGCAGAAGGCATGAATATATTGCAATTCATCAGTAAACTCATCATAAACATCTGTGTTCTATGAATATGACTGTGGTGGGAACGTATCTTCTAGCAGCACTGCTCTGTTCCATTAGCTGAGTGGAGTACGTAGCTTTAACTTTGATGGGATAGATATCGCCTTGATTTATAGACTGTCAACCAAATCTGACATGTACTGTTGATGTATTTAGCCAGAAACTTCTTCAATCAAACTTCATTGTAGCTTTGCAGAAAATCTCATTGATGTCAGATTATGTCATCTGTCAGATTTTATAACTTCTGTCTGAGAGATATCTCGGATGGATGTGGAACATGTCAGGATTTTAAATAGGACTGACAGAAAAACATTTACCTTTCCAATGTGATACCACATGAACAGAACAAATGGGAAAGGCTAAATGTTTTCAGGTGTATTCTAGATTTTCAGCAAGTTTCATGCAAATAGATCAGTGTGCAGTAAAAATCAGAAGACTTTTGTTTGCAGTGCTGCTCTATTTTAAATTTACTAGAAATTTATACTGTTCAGAAAAACTAAACAGTTTTGTTGACGGGTAAATACATCAGCTAGCTTTTATTTTTCTTTCTTTAAGTCAGCAAAAATAAAAGAATGGGCAGATCTGAATATTTGATGGTTGATTACAACAACTTTATTGACCTTACATGCATTTCACGCTGGGGACATTTATTTCTGAAAATAGCCCTGCTGGGACACGACAGATTAGATGACCCAGTGGGTCCTCGGAGAAAAGTTGATAACCCTACAAAGACTTATGATAATACAGTCAAAAGCTAAAAGTTCAAAATCTATCCAGTTGTCCAGTGCACAAAACCTACCCCTTCCTCTGTCTTACATGTTAGTTTTATCTTAGCAGAGATCTGTTCATATGAAGCTCTGAAGCTTTGTCACCTTTGTCAGTTATTAAAAAGCAAAAAAGCTCTTTTCGGCCATGTTTGACATCTGCAGTGTTTGGTGTTCAAAGGTGCAAAATCACTCTAAGCAACTTGTAGCTTTATTTTTGACACCTTATTCCTAAAAGAAAATACAGCATAGACATTCACATGTATGCAGTTAATGTGTGACTAAGTGTCAGTGTCTGACAGCTAGTGTGTGTACCTGTTTGACTGCCCAAAGCAATCTGCTGTAGCAGTAGATCATCACTATGACAGGCAGACCCAAGCAGAAAATGAAGAGGCAGATGATGTAGGCGTGCGATTGGGCACTGTTAGCAGTCCAGGACACAGAACAGCTTGTTCCTGCCCCCTCTATGCCATAGCTGCTCCAGCCCAGTAGGGGGGGCACTGTCCAGAACAAGGAGTACAGCCAAGAGCCCCCAACGGCTATTAGGGGCTTACGGTAGTCTGGCCCACGCTTGTTGTAAACAGTAAGGGTGCTGTAGCGGTCGTAGGAGAGGATCACCAGAGAGATCAGCGAAACTATACCTGAGAAAGACAGAGATGTGGAGGCGTGAGGCAGTGGGGGTAGGATGTAACTGGCTCAAGAGGGCAATAAACATTTATACAGTTTATAATACAATAAATTGCAACAACGGGCAGTCATAAAAGTACAGAAAACAATATTATATGATCTTAGTCTTTAATGCTGATTGTTCTTGAAAAAACACTCACTTAAAAGTGAGGAAATCTTAAAGGTGATTGCAAGGTACATGAAGTTTTGAGCCAATAAACTTCCACCAGAATCACAAAAGCCAACAGCATGGTACTCGTGGGAAATTCACGAGAGTACCAAATCAATAGCTTTAATCGATTTTGGGTCAGGTCTTTACAAAATATTGAGCTGCTGTATAAAAGAAATAAAGATTGGAAGATTTAATTAAAAACAAACAAAATGTTCACTACAATCAGTGAGAAACACTTGTTCACCTTAGCTTCAAAATGCACCTCAGTCAAACTGAAATATCTGTGAGAATGAATCTCAATCACAATGACTCATTGTGTCTGATCTTACCTGCAGTCAGTTAGGATTTAGACACTGTGCTAATGGATTGTCACAACAAGTGATTCAACAAACAGCCACCTTCATTGTGCTAATTAATTAAAAACATTTCTTTGAGGTGTACCAAAGACTGTGCACATCTTCATTTAATATCATTCACGAAGAAATTAATTACATTTGGATAATCACTGTCAAATATAAAGCTTTGTGTTCTTATAAACCTTGCCATTTTATAATAATCTTAATAATTATAATATTTTTTGTGACGACACAGACTTGTCTGTAGAGACAACGGAATTTTAAGAAGTGACTGCTTGGCCATTGAGTCTTCATCTGTCCGTGTGTACAGCACAGTATAATCAATGCTTAATTACTAAATAACTTTTGTTTCCTATGTATTATCTGCTTAGAATGGTTGTACCAGAAGGAGAGAGTAGCCTGAGGCTATGACTATACTGTGTACAAGTCCTATCTCTGCCCTACGCATGACCAGCACCCAGTGCTTCCAAGACACAAGAAAGAAAAACCCTCAAGAATCCATCGGAAATGCTACCAGGTCATTTAATTTGACCTTTATGAGAAAAACGCATAACCGAGAACACAAGAGGATCCAAAGCTGTCTGCAGCCACAGAGGAAAAAATATTTCATGTAGAGCTTGGTGGTAAAATTGGTGTCTTTCCCAAAAAGCCAAGCATTACACTGTATACAGAGAGATCACCCTCTGTATACAGTGTAATGCTTTCCAGCATCATGATGTTTTTTTTCTGTCTAGCAAAGTCACCATCCCATAACTATTCATTTCAGCTCAATCTGTCAGTGCTTTTTGTGGTGCAGCATTTTTCCTCTAAACTAATGCATCTACCTCCTTGAACTATGGCTGATTGGATTTACCCTGGTAAATGGCCTGTGTTTGTATAGCGCTTTACCAGTGCCTAAGGACCCCAAAGTGCACATCCAGTCATTCACCCATTCACACACACATTCACACACTGGTGATGGCAAGCTACATTGTAGCCACAGCCACCCTGGGGCGCACTGACAGAGGCGAGGCTGCTGGACACTGGCGCCACCGCGCCCTCTGACCACCACCAGTAGGCAACGGGTGAAGTGTCTTGCCCAAGGACGCAACGACCAAGACTGTCGGAGCCGGGGCTCTTTCCAATTACAAGACGAACTGCTAACTCTTGAGCCACAATCGCCCTGATCGCCCTACCATCCCACATACTGCATTTCACTGCTTTACACACAGTGCACACATGAAGCATCAGACATGAAAGAAATAGATATTTGCATGGGATGTTTGATGTGTTTGTAAATTACAAAGTAGTTAGATTAAGTGAATGTTACTGCATTTTGCAGAGCATCTATTTGCTTCAAACTGCTCTGACCATCAAATTGTCTCATTTTTTTCTCTGCAGTTTATTACCTTTCTCATTTACACAGTTTGCACAGTGTTACTATGTTATTAACACATGCCAAATTAAAGATACATCACGTGGCAGCAGTCAGAAGTGTATCATTGATGAGATTTCCCATGTTATTTCTCTAAACATACTGGTGAACCTAGATAGCTGATGGCAAAAACACAACAATAGAAGAAACCAAGTGTACTCAAAGCACACAGCTAATACATCTAATCTAATAACTCCTATTATATGCCAGCCACAGACTGTGTTAGGTAATGCTTCTACTAAACTAAATTTAGCTTTATTAAAGGTCCAGTCTGGCTGGCAAGCTCATCCTGTTTAATGATTTTATTTCCAAAAATTATCTTGATTTTATGTTCCTAAATAAAACCTCGTAAAACAAAAACAATGGTTATTATTGAAACAGCCCCTCCAAATTTCAGTTTTATAGACCCTCAAAATAAAGTGCAAAGGATTGACTAGATTGCCATTAGGCATGACTTTAACATTGTTAAGTTGGTGTTTTTAATATGCATATTGATCAACACAGCAATAGCATTACCAAAGAACTTTTGTGTATTCTGGATCATTTCAGACTCGTATCATATCCTACACCTAGTTATTTCCAAAGGCCTGTGGCCGATACTGCTCTCTTTGACAATAGGGTGTCTTTTTTGACCATCTCTGCGGACAGTAGAATCAGAAGGTGCTTTCTTAATAAAAAATTACATTACATTGTCTACCCATTTTTGTCTACCCATTTTTTAATGGGTAACGCTCTTTTTAATACCTTTCCCAATAAACACTGGGCATCTGATAGACATGCAGCTCATGTCTATATTGGGTCTGTCGGTCCAGGAGCTATTCTGGACATCTATTTGACATTCATGGTTGGGCATCCAAATTGTGGACCTAGTTTGAATGTCGACATGTAGATGTCTATGACAGCTACAGGAAATTTATATGATTAATATATGTAATATTATAAATTTTGGAATTCATACTACAACGTGTTTAATAAGATTCAAAGAGCATTTGCATTATATATGGTTCATTTTGTAAGTATCCTGTTTTATTATGAAGAGCTGATTGTAAGAGCAAATAAATGTGGTTGTGATCGGTAGCTGGACTGAGAGAGAAGTTGCAACAGAAAGTACGAATAGTTTGTACAAGTATGCATGTATGAACTGGACTACCTGCTTGACAGTCTTTGTTGATGCACACATTTTGCAAATTAGCTGTGAGAAGCTGGGGACATCCACTGATCAAATCAAATCAAATCAAATCACTTTTTATTGTCACATCACATGTGCAGGCACACTGGCACAGCACATGCGAGTGAAATTCTTGTGTGCGAGCCCCACAAGCAACAGAGATGTGCAAACACAACAACACAAACGAGCAAAATACAAGAATGGCCAACCTGAAACTAATAAATATATGTACAATATATAATAGTGTATGCATTTCTGGATGTGTATACTAAATATTTTCCTACGTATGTGTGTGTGTGTGTGTGTGTGTGTGTGTGTGTGTGTGTGTGTGTGTGTGTGTGTGTGTGTGTGTGTGTATACACATTTTTACAAATTAAATAGTAAAAAAATAAAATAAAATAATAATAATAATAATAATAATAATAAAATATATAAAATATACAGAGTTGAATATGTGCATTCCCTCGTGCATTACTGTTACTGTACAGAAAACATGCCCTCCAGCCTCTTAAAAAATGGGACTACAGAGCCTCCAGAAGCAGTATTAAATTGATGTCAAAAATTAGTAGGTTTGACATTGAAAAGACATCGACAACGACCGCATTTGGACTATAAATAGCCTGTACACAGAGGGACGGATATCAACACTAGATGTTAAGCAGACGTCAGAAAAAGACGTAACCTGGCGTTACAAAACAACCTCTTCATTGGACCAAAATTGTACACCGGAAAAACGACACCCCAACAACAACACATCATTCCGATGTCACTTTGTGCAGTATGTTCAGTTTAGATGTCTTTAAAGTAATAAACAATATTCATCTAAATAGTGACAGGTCAAAAAGTCCTAACACCCAATGACACACAACTATCGGTGCTACCTCAGGACTATGGTCCCCTACACTTTCACAAAAGTTGCAGTAAACAAATTATTGAGTAGATATGCCAAAAATTCCTGAAAATGAACTCAGAAAAGACTGAAATTGTTTTTATTGAAAAAGAAAAAAAAAGAACGAAAGTCTATAAAAGCCTGTCTATAAAAGATGCTTAAGTCTTAAATCCAGACCAGAAATCTTAGCATAATTCTGGACTATGGCCTAGATTTTCATAGCTAGATAAAAAAATTAAAAAATATTTTTTAAAAATGGATGCATGTTTGAAGTAGATACAGATGAGAATATTATAAGAGTATCTTTATTGATCTTGAGCACATTACTCTATTTTCAAATCTCTGCACTGGTTTTTTTTGTGTGTCAAAGGACAGATCCTAAAAATACTGGTACAAGTTTACGAAGCATTTAATCTACTCGTGCCTCACAAAACACCCAGAACGCTCAGGTTAAAGGGAACGTACCATTTATGTACATTCCCATATTTAGAACGAAACAAAAGTGAAGCAGTTTTTATGGTACTCACCTGTGGAACAAGCTTCCTGGACAGCTGTGCCAAGATGAGACACATCTGTTATTTCCTTTAAATTACAGTGCCTAAAACTTTTTATTATCAACAAACAATGTCTGCAGGATCCTCTTAACCTTTTGTTTATTTATATTTCAAGTGGGTTGTTCCCTGGTTTAACATATTGTCTAAAGATTAGTCATTGCAGAACAGAATAAAAGAGTTCACTCCCACAGTTTTACCTCTGTTTTGACAAAGTCTGGTCCATGAATCAATTTTATTGGAATTTCACGTGAAAGACCAACACAAAGTGGTGTACACGTGAGAAGTGGAACGAAAATCATACATGTTTCCAAACATTTTTTACAAATAAATAACTAAAAAGTGGGGTGTGCGTAATTATTCAGCCCCCTGAGTCAATACTTTGCTGCAATTAAAGCTTGCCAGTTCAAGGGGGTCGAATACTTTTGCAATTATTCAGCCCCCTGAGTCAATACTTTGCTGCAATTAAAGCTTGCCAGTTCAAGGGGGTCGAATACTTTTGCAAGCCACTGTATGTAACAACACAGCTGTGAACATGGGAAACAACTCTTCTCTTGTTTGTTTTTTGCTTCTAATTGTTGTTTGTTCCATTTCCATAATAATTATGTGTAAATGCCATACACAATGATATGTATTCATATGTTTTACATGTTCTATCTCTCTCCATCTTTCTATCCCTCTGCATAGCTTCGGCTTATGTATTTGTATAGTGCTCTACAAATACATAAACACATTTTGGTTGAATTTTAAAAGCAAGCAACATCAGGGAAGTAACGCAACTACATCCACTTAATAAAGTTTATGTAGCTAGCTGAATAAAGCTACCATGCAAGACCTCATTGCTCAAACAAACCTGGCATTTAAGAAATGAACTGTTAGGAGACATTTTCTCTTGAAATTCCAGAGATGCAAAATATGCAGCACTGAAACCAGAAAGACATACCAGCTGATAAATCAAATATTTGAAACCTTTTTTTCAGTCAAACCATTCCATTTTTGAATAAATGGTGCAGATGCTTACCAATCTACCATTACAGATTTAAACGTGGTCAACAAAGCTTCAGTCTGGCAGATTTGGTTATCACATATAATGATTTTCTTGAGTTTCTCAACTGCCACTTTATCTCAGTACCTTCTACTATTGTGTGTGCCAAAAATTATAGAGTGGCACGTTTGTGGAAATTCCTTTTTAAAGTACAATATGTTAATATCTTCTATTCATATCAGTCCTTTAATGCTTAAACCATTATGAAGCTGCAAGTTACAGGACTGCTACTGAAGTCTCCAACATTCACCCCAAGGCTGTGTTTATGTCATGTCAGAGATAATGTAATTATAAGTGTCTGGTGTAATTAGAATTCATGTCAGCCTCTTACTTGTATATTGAACATGACACTTAATATTAACACTTAATCGAGCCCCCAAAAACTGAACAAATTAGGAGATGTCATCTCATCCTCTGCCTGGGCAAACTATTTTCTGTAATTACACTTATAAACCCATATTAAATGCATGTGTTATATTTTCAGTACACTGTATTTTAATCCTAACACATCCAAATTTATACTTATGCAATTGCAACACTTGCAAGTCGGTGACATGGGAAATGCTTTTCTGACTGTTTTTTTTTTCACCAGTTTTTGCAATTGTGAAAGAGCACAGGTGAAAGATGTCAAAGGGTCTAGAACAGGGGTGTCAAACTCAAATACACAGTGGGCCAAAATTCAAAACTGGAACAAAGTCGCGGGTTAACGCTAATATTTATTGAAAAAAATTTTTTTCCTCTATATATAAGAATTAATCTTTTCTTATGGACTCAAACAAGTTTTGCTGAAAAACTGAACATGGAACAAGCAAAGCTTAATACTAAACAATATATATATTAGCTGTATAATACCAGTAGGCCAGCGCTAATAGTAATTTGGTATGGCTTCGCGGGCCAAATGTAATTAGGCTGCGGGCCAAATTTGGCCCGCGGGCCAGAGTTTGACACCTATGGTCTAGAACAGGGGTGCCCAATCCCGGTCCTCGAGAGCTACCGTCATGCAGCTTTTAGATGCATCCTTGTTCCCACACACCCGAATCAAATGAATGGCTTGTTATCAGCCCTTTGCCAAACATGATGGCATGCTGAAGAGGTAATCAAACCATTTGATTCAGCTGTGTTGGATAGGGATGCATCTAAAAGCTGCAGGATAGTAGCTCTTGAGGACTGGGATTGGGCAGCCCTGGTCTAGAAGAACCGTGGAGAACATTATGCTGCCTCTAACAGCATTCAACATGTTTAGTGGCAAACCATGGAGGCATATCCATGGATGGTCCTCTACAGGCTAGGCAACGACACCCTTACTGCCATTAGGTAAGGGGATAAGATCCTTGCCAGACCTTATGCTTAAAAACCAATGAAGTCCTGCTCCACTTATTAGTACCAGACTGACAAAATGAGCTTCTGTAATCTCATATTAAAGAAATGGGATAGGACTTTACATTGCTTGCACAGAAACACAATTAGTTCCACTTTCTTTACCTGAATATATGAAAAAATGCCAAAGATAACACGGCTTGAAAGGCATAAAATAGCATTTCTGCAACAACAAGGCGATTCCCAAAGGAGTATAGCTCAGCATTTTGTGCAGCGTATCGTTCAAAAACTGGCAAAAGTGAACAAGTGGAGGACAAAAGAAGTGTAAGGACTATGAATTTATAGCTGTTGAACAATATCTGAAAGTCCTGTCCTTAAACAGGAAAACAACTAGCAAAGACCTGACATAGGACCTGGGGGATGCATATGGCTTTTCAATTATCCACTGAAGCCTCAACAGATATGTTCTGGTAGAAAGATGGATGTCAAGATGCCATTATTAAGGAAGGGAAACAGCCTGATTTATGGCAAATTACACAAGAATTGCACTGAAATTCAGTGGCAAGGGGTCTTGTGGAATGATGAATCCAAACCATTAGTGTGTTTGGAGGAACAGTGAACATGTATAGACATCAGTAAAAAACGGTGGAGGCTCTTCATGATTTGGGACGTCATTTCAGCCAGTGACGTTTGGGATCTTGTCAAAATTAAGGGAATTGTAAACACAGAAAAGTACTGTAAGATTTTGATTATTATCCTTTATTCATCTATTGAGATTTAAATCTCATTTCCCAGAGAGACCTGCAATTATCTGTCATAGACTCACCTCCCCACACCTCAGTGAAGTCAGATCATCTTGGCAGAAAACAGAACAAAAGGCAGTCAAAATCTAAAGAACAGCTTTGAGATTTGTCCTTGGATAAAGTCTCTCTGAAGGCTAAGAAGAAGAAGACGAAATCAGTCAGCTTGCCTAAGAGGTTTCAGGCTGTGTTGAAGAATAAGTGTCATATCAAATATTGACATCCAAGCTTGTACAATTGAATTCAATTTGATTAACATAGTGCCAAATCACAATTAGAGTTGCCTCAAGGCGCATAAGGTACTGACCCTACAATAATACAGTTGCACTCTTTCTGCCTTATATACTGTATTCCATGTATATTTGGATGTCTCATTTTCCTGGGAAAATACAAATATTTTCAATTGCCAGTGCAATTAAAACAACGTTAAGACATCCATTAAGCAACCCCTCATTCTATCGTGTTGTTTTTAGCTTTTTTTGTGGCTGAACCATCACCTTCAGATGAAAAACCCAAATATAACAGATGCACTGCCACCCTCCAACTGTGGCTTTTTTCCCTGCCTTTTTGTGTCACTCTTGCTAAGGCTAAGTAAAAAAGAAATACAACAGACATGCAATCAATCTGTTGTTCTGACCTCATCCTCACTGATATCTTCTGTTATTAAGGTTCTGCAGCTTACAGGCTTTAGCTACTATAAAGTATAAGACAGCCATAGCCCCTTCTGTTATGAGGACATCAAATAATGTTTGGGTCAGTGTCAGTCCCTGTAAAACTTGCTAACATCCACAAAAGTAACACAGAAAGACAGCGCTGCGGTGGTTAAGTGTCTCCTTTAGGCATAGTAGATGGTTGCAAAAAATAAATACCATATTTAATGATTAATATTTCAGGTTTATTTGATTCTTTTTGGAATAAAAATCATGTGTGGTGGCAGATTTCTTTTCTCATGTATTAATCACATATTTTAATCATATCACATAGTAATAGTAATATCACTTTCTCTCTTTAGTATAGTAAGAGTACTGTCGACAGTTTGCATGCATGTAGAATGTTATCACAAGGCCCCAAGTTTTATTGCACCTTCACAGAGGACCCATTGTAGACTGGAAGATCTCCAGACATCTTGCTTTAAGGGAGGTGATGGGTGGTCGTAACTTTTCTTAGGGTGGGAAAGGGTCCAGGTTGAGCTGGACTGAAGCTATAGGGAGACGTGATGTGCTGTGGAATGTTCTTTGGTTGAGAATGTCTGTGATGGTGTATATAAGACGTCAAATTTCAGAGATGATGCTAGTGTTTTGGCTGGGAGGTTTCTCTCCATATTGCAATATGTTATTAAACCGTTTCAAAACGCTCACTGGCTGTGTTGCAGGTTACTGTTAAAATTTCCGTAACATATGTCAACTTAGTTCCTGCCAGTCACTGTTTTCAATGTGAATGTTAACCAAACATATACAGAAAAACTAATAGAATCCAATCAGTGGTACAGTGTTTGCACATTTTAGCATTTTAGAGTTTCAACAGTTTGCAGGATAATTAATCAAATCTGATATTCAGATATTCAAAAGTACATATTGCCCTTAGGTATTAACATTTATTTTAAAATGAATTCTTTTTAGTATTTCATGAATATTAACAGTGCAATGTGTTATTGCTGGAATCCAAGAAAACACTTTTAAACTGAAAAAATGTACTTAAGCTGTTAAATATTTCATTAGAGAATGCAAGTGAGGCATAACTTTCTCAAGTATGGAATTTCATAAATTCCAGTTGTTGGCTTTTGTTTAATTAAAAAGGATTACAAAGGTGAACGATAAATTGTGAGTTTTGCTAAACTGAAAATGTGATTTTGTTGTAAGTTATATCAGTTTATTCCCAAGAAAGACATAATTGGAAAGTAACAGAGAATGTTTTTATTTAAGTATCAGACATGTTGGTTTTTATTGTAGGAAAAAGTTAAATGTCAAATATAATCAGAATATTAAAGTTCTAATGAACTTTTAAGTTCAGCTAACTTTTATGTGTTTACCGTGATTAGTACGGTGGCCCTGAGAAGCCAAACAGACTGCAACTTAAGAAAACACCAGCAATAAGAAAAACGCTGCAAAAGCACACAAAACACAACGGAAATAGGAAAAACAAAAACAGAAATGGGAAAAAACAGATTTCCAAAAGCACAAGGGAAGTGTTTCTGAGGAGACAATAACCCGACGGACCAGTTGCAGAAACCAAAATATGCTAAGAATTGCACTGGGAGACACTTAAAAGTGGAGGATTTATCGGTTTTGTGAGGAAAGAAAAGATGAGAAGTGTGTTAGTCTAACTATTAGCCTTAAAATCCGTCATCAGTAATATATGAATCATGATAAAAACACACCTACCATGTTTTGGGTTCCTGCAACTGGTCCGTCAGGTTATTGTCTCCCCAGAAACACTTTCCTTGTGCTTTAGGAAATCTGTTTCTTCCTATTTCCGTTGTTGTTTTTCCCATTTCTGTTTTTTCCTATTTCTGTTCCCTCCCTGGCATCTACAAGGATATCTACCACCAGGTTTTTGAGATAATAGTCTTGTTTTAAAAAAAGAATCTTCCTTTCATTAGTCATGAAAGAAAGGTCATGAAATTAATAGAGCTACTTTCAGCTGCTCTCTTATTGACGGCAGGTCACCACATGTTTAATTTGGCAGATTTGTACACTGGATGCTCTTCCCGAAAGGGATTTGTGTCTCCTCTTTATATCAGAGCAGAGATCTTTCACTTGATAAACCAATATGTAAATCCCAGTTAATAATTCATTAATGATCCTCCCAAACATGCTGTTTTCTGTCATAAATGTATTTATTTTTCCGGAAAATTCTGTTCACATGTGATTAAAATCAAAGAAAATGCAGTAGTTTTGAGGTAAAACTGTTAGTAAGTTATATGACTTTGTTAGCTACTTTACAATGTGTAGAGAGAAGGAAACATCAATCCCCACTTACTGCTTTTAAGCTAAAAAGAAAACAATGATTACGAAAAGCAAAACTCCTTTAACTCTTGATTTAACTCTAAAACTCAGAATAAAACTTTTATTCTCTGGCTTTTAAATCCAAATTAGTTTTGACTATTTTTCTTAGTGCTACTTCTTCTTCGGGTTTTCTCTTTTTTTTTTCCTTCATTAAATTCTGTCATTTTGTTCTACATTTTTGTGTCATTTGATTATTTTATATATAGAGCTTGTCTTTAAATGTGCCATAGAAATAAATTTGACTTTGACTATCAAAATCTTTATGTTTGGGTGTCTCTTGACACAAGTTGCTTTATCTTCATTCTGGGATGTAGATCGTTGATCTTCATTACAGCCATTGTTTTCTTAAACACACTGCCTCATTTACTCCCATGTGATGCATTTGCACACACACACACACACACATGCAGCATATACCTAATCATGATATACAGCACTTACAGCTTGCAACAAAAGCATCAGTAACATCATTATTCTTACAAGGTTCTTACTCAAGTGGTGTAAGCCAGTGATTTGTAGGGTCGCTTAAAAGCTTTAAGAAGTCAGGTTAAGTGAATGTCAGGCCCTTGAACAATAAACAGACTACACCCTGTGTATTGTCCTTTCTTCTTATCAGCTGTTTACTTGAGTGTGTGCAGATCACCGGACTTTTAAAAGTAAAACATTCTTCCTGCTCTTTGTTGTCACCCACCTTCCCACTCGTGTAGCGTAAGTACAAGACAGGAGTCAGAACACCGAAACAACTATACTTCAAAAGTCTTTAGGAATACTGTAAGTTCTTGTAATGTGGTCATAATGATGCTTTGGAAAAAATAATAAAATGTATTATTTCAACATTTCTGTTTTCTTTATACTTTCTGTACAAAAAGACAGCATGACTGTCTATGTCTTGATTGCTTTCTCTATCTGTATATGATGGTTTGCCTAGCCCTGTTTTTAATTTTACCCGTGTTTGAAACTAGCCTCAGGCCAAGAAAAACTGTGATCTGTTATGTTGTGCGACTCTCTGGCAGTTATATATATTGAATCAGCCCTTATGCTGCCTCATATGATGAAGGAATAACAGGGAGATGATAATGGCAACGATATATATAGAAAGAGAGAAATGAACAATCAGTGTATTATGGTTGCTGACACTCAAAGCGTTCTGCCATCTTCAAGCGCACACTATGTGACACTGACGGTAATGGTCTTTTAACAAAACAGCGACTTGGGAGAACAGGATGTACTGGACGAGGTAAGAGTGTTTGATCATTGGTACAAACATATTAACATCCGGCACACATGTCATATAAGTATAGGAACAATGTATGGTGTGAAAGAGCATACAGGTTGCTTGTGAATACGATTTCTTACAACAACATATTAAGAAATGTTTAACAAAGAAGCATAAGACCCACATCAGAGACTTTATTAGGTACAACTTGTACCAGGTTGGACCTAATTTTGCCTTCACAACTACCCTATTTATTTGTGGCATAGATTTTAACAAGGTGTTGGAAACATTCCTGAGATGTTGGTTCATTGTGACATGACTGCATCACACAGTTGCTGCAGATTTGCTAGCTGCACCTTCATGATATGAATCTTCTGTTACACCTCATCCCAGAGGGGCTCTATTGGATTGGGATCTGATGACTGTGGAGGCCATTTGAGTATAGTGAACTCGCTGTTATGTTCAAGAAACCTGTTGGAGATAACTTGAACTTTGTGACATGGTGCATTAACCTGCTGGAAGCAGCCATCAGAAGATGGATACACTTTAGTCATAAAGGGATGACCACGGTCAGCAACAATGCTCAGGCAGACTGTGGGGTTTAAACCATCAGTTGGTATTAAGGGACCCAAGTGTGCTAAGAAAATAGCATTACCCTACCAGGCTGAACCACTGATAGAAGTCAGGATGGATCCATGCTTTGATATTGTTTATACAAATTTTTGGCCCCACTATCCGAACGCTGCAGCAGAAATGCTTAGAACAGGCAGTGTTTTTCAATCATCTATTGCCCCCTTTTGCTGAATCCATGTGAACTGTAGCCTCAGTTTCCTGTTCTTAGCTGACAGGAGTGAGACGCGTGTTTTCACTGGACATCTTCTTTGTCTCAGTTCATCTCTGCATAGAAATGGTTTTGTGGGAAACTCCCAGTAGATCAGAAATACTCCGAGTCATCTCGAACAAACAACCACGCCATGTTTAAAGTCATTTAAACCAACTTTCTCTATGCTCCCCGTGTTAAAATGTGTTTACAAAATTGTAATTCCTCTATCTGTGCGTGCTTGCATGCATGCATGTGTCTGTGTAGAGGTGAGTGGGTGGGTAGGTGGGGTGGGGGGTGCTGGGAGTTTGACTAACAGTATGGCTGCTCTTTGCATTCATATTGGCAAACTTTATGTGGCAAATATTTTGTATCTACCGACTTCTGTCAGCTTTCCAGCATCTTCTCTCTTGACACCAGTAAAATAAGCAGTGAGCTGTTACCATGCTGGTTCAAGTTTTAAAAATGCAGAAGCCCAGGGGAGAATAAAGTCAAAGCACGCTGCTGACTTTAAAACATAGCATGAAGACAAATGAAAATTCACCGCCTCAACATATCCTGCTGACATATCCGGTTTTACAATACACAGAAGGTAAATGAACAGATGTAAACCAGCACACAAGCACCGGCAGAAGGAAAACACCACCGTCAGAGGATATGGAAACAGAGATAAGTTAAAATAATACATATTTCTGTATTCATGATAAGAGTCTAAATATCATTTGTGAGGTCAGATGAAAATCTGTAAAAGTATAATAAAAAAAATGCAACTGAAATGAAAAGTAATTTTACTAGCATGAGAACAACTCGGTGTATATAATTTTATTAATTCAACTGTGAATGTGTAATGAAATCACAAAGCAGGAAGTCAACACTTGAGGGAAGATGAACAACTTTAATAATTGATCAACGCGTTTCAGCTTGTGGCCTTCATCAGGGTCAAGAATGTGTAATGACAAAAGTTTGAATATCAACAAGCATAAAGTAAACGCATAAAAGCACTAGATCATCTAAAAAGCCACAACAAGAATGAAAATGAGACCTACACTGTACAAGGTCTCGGCAGCTACTGAGTGTGTACTGAAGTCTGATCATTTATGAGACTCCTATAACTCAACCTGAGTTATAGGAGTCTCATAAATGATCATTTCCTTTTTCCTACACACAGCTATAGTAGCATGAGAGTCCAGTGACATTTATAGGCTTTGTGTTTCCATTGTGATAAACAGGAAACGAATCACATACAATGGATCATGCTTATTAGCATAGCACAAGCAGTTTGCACTTTGATTTGAGTTTATTAACCACACTGTAAAAGACTAAAGTGGGTGAGTTACGTTCCAGCAATTGTGTCAGAATTAACTTTCCTTACCAAACTGTGGCAAAGACATGAGCCTGACCCCAAAAAGCAATCAACACTGGGCAAGCCAAATGTAGGAAAAACGTTTCCCCTCCTAACATGAAAACACGAGATTGCCCTAAATCTGTCAGACAGAAATAAATACAAATGGCTACAGTTCCAGAGTTCATATCCTCTGATAAATGCGATGAGGGTCAGTGCATCCAGGTTGTGACACTGCCACCTCCTGGTGGATGAACTACACAGTAAAAGTGCAAAAAATAAAAAATAAGTCCGTGTGGGGGCACGGACTTAAACGTCATTAAATAAATCAGTATGCAATGCATTGTGTGACAAACTGTAAAATACAAACTCGTTTTTTCACTCTTCCTTGAGCTCAAACCAGCCAGATGTTAAGAAACGCTGGAAAGCTCATGATGTTTTAGTTTAATACGAGAGGGGATGGAGGGCTCATGAACAATGTAGTACAATAATACTCAAATCTGACTGCAATCCCCGTTCCCTCTGGAGACAGAGGAAGAGAAGGTCAGAGTGCAGCGCTGGACCAACTGGCCAGTGTGATTGGAGATACGCTCCGGGCAGTGTCTGTCGATAAGCAGACTTAAAAAGAAACGCGATGGGCTGTACAGACATGAAACCCGCAGATCTGAGGTCAGAACCAGTGTCACCGTTACATAATTTGTTTACCGAAAGACATCAACCGTCAAATGTACTTCTCTTTGTTCAGTGGACAGACTTTGGGTCACAATTCTTTGATAAAAAAAAAAAAAAGAAGAAGAATCTGGATCCATCCAAAGAGCGCTTGTTTGATTATCTATCAGGCTCAGCTATCATTATATGTACAGATTCTTATTATTATGCATTATTATTGTGAAAGCTGCTACTTGGAATAATGACAGAAACTAACCATTGTGCAAACAATCCAAGTTAATGAATACCAATGGCTTTATTAAAGCGAAGTAATTTAAAGAGGGAGTATCATGGTCTACTGAAAATATTATTAATCCATCCCCATCAGCCCCGATGACTCTTACGCAGACAAACACAACAGAGCGAACTAATAACTAATTAAATTTGACGATGTGAAATAAAGCATATTTGCCACAACTTTGACTTCAGTGTCTCAGTGACTTATAATACATTTTGCAAAAACAGCAGATATTTCGCACAGTTTTATTTCCAGAAATGTAAAACGGTGCATGAGTTGACAAATACCACAACATCCCAAACTTTGAGCTGTTCAAAAAAGCAGAACTTACCAAAGCAAGAGTTGATGAAGCCGTACCAGCTGCAGCCGCTGCGCCCCAGCAGCCACTTTCCGCGGATGCTGGAGGCGAAGCTGAGAGTGGTGCCGAACAAACACACCAGCATGTCGCTCACGCTGATGTTCAGCAGCAGCATGTTCACCGGTGTCCGCAGCTTTTTGAATTTGCAAAACAGCAGCAACACAATGAAGTTGTTCAGGAAGCCGAAAGTCATGATGAAGCCCAGCACCACGGACAGCACCACAAAGCCCGCCGGGGAGAGCTTCGCCGAGCCCGCCGGCGCGTCCAGCAAATCTCGGTCATCGCTCAGGTTGAAGCTGTAATTCAGACCAACCTGACCAGAAAACATGCCGCCGTCCATTCAGTCCATCAGTTTCTCTTCACTCTGGAGCTTGCTTCACTCGGCAGCGCTGGTCACATCGCGCATCTGTAAAGTTTGCGCGTGTAGCTTCCATCTTACTCCATGCTCATGTGCAACAAACGCGTATTCCTCCGCTGATCCTGAGAGCGATCACCTGGCTGCCGACTCTTAGAGAACTGGCAGGAATGTTAAAAAATACATTGTAACCAAAAAGTGTCACCTTAACGTGACTTTAACACAACGCCTCCTCCGCTTTCACCGCGTCTCTCCGCGAACCAGCTTGACAGTACGCGCTATTACATATAATTTGGGCAATCTAACAAAATTCATCCCAGTTATCAAGTTACTTTCCACAGCAGTTTATTTCTCTCGTCTTCAAGTTACCACTTTTAGACTGGCTGTAATCCGCGCTCGTAGCGGAGACTCTTGTGCCACCAGTGGTGTTATGCGATTTGGGCTCTGCGCCAGGACTTTTAAAGGCAGGGCGAGTCTTACATCACAGGGTAGTGGGATGCTTGGATCCACGGGTGGTGGTGGGGGGTGAGGGGGGCTTTATATGCGTGTCTGTTTGTACATATATCTTTCTGAGGACCTATTTAAGTTTAAATAGGGTGTGCGGAAATTTAACGCAGCTGCTGCTTTTCCGCTGTGGGGCTTAATGTTGAAATTAGGTCTGGGGGTAGTATAAGGCTTTTATTTATGTCTGTGATGGTCACGTTGAGGGCAAGGGTCTTGGGCAGGGATGTCAAACTCATTTTACATCGTGGGCCACATACAGCCCCCTATCTTAAGTGGCCCTGGCTTGTGGAAGACCCCTAGCTGCACATTTTACCCCTGAGATATCTCAATATAAGAAGAGCAATTTCAACATTACATCTCAGTTTTCCTACATCATAAAGATTTTGCTGTAGTAAATGAGCTACAGCTGTCGGTGTGATTCTTTGGGTTTAAATGATAAGAAATGTGTAAACTTACAGAAAAAGATTTAGTGGTTCATTGCTTACACTGTAGTTATAAAGTGGAAAGTTTGTGTTAATTCATGAAAAATCCCCCTTTTTATTTATTACGTTTTTAATTTATTTTTATCCTGGACATTTTATAAACAGAAAAACACACATTTATATAGTAGATAGTGGGGGGGGGGGGGGGGGGGGGGGGGGGGGGGGGGACAGGAACCACTCTGCCATTTAATTGTTTATCTTTGACTTTATTACTATACTATGAACAACTGTGGGGGAAGGGTTAATCAGTAGGACATGGGACCTGTTTGAGACCCCTGATCTAGGGAATTTTTTTACATTTTATTTTATTTTACAATTAAATCTCATCTTTGGATGGACAACAACTAAGATGTTGCCCTTCATAATTAGGGCAGCAGGCTATTTAAGGGAGGACATAGTTTAGGGATCCAGTTTTTGTAGCTAAGCCTGAGACCACTGCCAAGTGAAGTGCTCTAAATGTTTGTGTTTGATTTTATGAGGGGCATTTGAAGGTTGTGCTGACAAAGAAAAGAAAAAATGAAGCAAAATTTTCTGTTTGGTTCTCACAGTATCTCACAGAATGAAATGCACAGAGTCAGGCAGCAGTTCGGGTGATGAACATCTGTATTTTGGAACTTGAATACATGTATTTAAAGGGGACAGAGCTATGTCTCAATGTAAATATGCTAGATTTAGCCAGAAGGCTACTTTTCATCTGAAGCCCGTGACAGGTCAGACAAAAATGATAAATAAGCAATTTAGCACACAATGTACAACAATGTAGTCCAAACAACAAATACATACAATTACAACACATAATAATACAATAACAAACAACAACATTAAACATTAATAATAATATTCCTGTAAGCCTATGTACAGTGTTTAATCCCAGGATAATGTGCTGATGATCAATATGAGAGCTAGAAGCTAAATGCTGTAACTCACTTTCTACAGAATCCTTTGCATAGATTGAAGATTTGCTGATTTGGACCCAGAATAAGGTTTTAAAAAAGCTGTTCCCCCCCACTGAAAGTTAGACTTCCATCTCCATCTTTGCTCATGTGGAACTCTCAGAATTATTAATTCATGGCTGTCTGAAACAACAACGACAACAACAAAAAGGGGGAAAAAAACATCAAAGGTAGAAAGAAAAGCATCTTTGTTGTTGTTTTTTGTGTGTGCTTAGAATGTAAAAGGGACACACACTCGAAAAGGCCAACAGGAAAATTTTATTTTTCATCCAGTGTTTTCCCCATAAGACTTTCAAGTGGGTTGGTAGACAATGGTCAATGAGGTGTTCACTTCAGGACCTGGGCAAACAGATTATCCTAAGCTGAGGGCTCATATTCTACCCAGTATTCAAGCACGACCAGGATATGAACTGTCTCAGTCTATATTTATCATAGCTTCCTCCTCCAGCAAGCCCTACACCCAGCCTTCATAAGTGGATCTAGATTGCCCATGAGTTAATATATAGTTAAATCAGCCATCAAGCGGGATGAAGTGTGTTATTTTGATGTCACTGTTGAAAATTTGCCTGCAAATCAAATGAATAAGAGTAAAGTAAATCCTCTAAAGTTTTAAGGACATGATAAAAAAAAAAGAAAAGAAAAAAGATCTGGTCATTTATTTGACAAAACTTCAGCCAAAATGCATGTAAGAAATTGAGGTATTACCCTTGCTGTTTCCATATGAATTAAGAGGTTAAGTAGCAGCAAGATATTGCTAACAAAATGCACTTGATTTACCTGTATGAAAGCATAAGTTTTGACAGTTTGCAGGTCTGGAGCATTCAGGTGTTCGTGAACACAATGCCAAGGAAGGAGCAGTAATCTTAGAGTAATCCTTCTCGCAACTGTTTTTTTCCTCATCAGTATGGGAAAGGTTATAAGGTTGCTTCCAAACAATTTGAAGACAATTTTTAAGAGAATTAACAAGAGGAAAATGTTCAAGACAATGTCACAATCACGCTATGATTGGACCTTTCAGCAAATTTACCCTAAGGTCAGACCATGCAATATTCAGAGAAACTGCAAAAAACTCAAAAGCTATAGGTCTGAGACTCATGAAAGCACAATCAAGACAAGAGCAAACCACAAGATTTTTGGAACAATGTCTGTTGGATAAACAAGGCCAAAGTGAAGCTGGACACAAAGCACAGCACCACATTTGGAGAAAACCATATACAGCATATCATCACAAACATCTTATGTGAAGCACAGTGGTAGAGGGGGGTTGATTTGGGTTTGTGTGCAGCCACAGGACCTGGGCACCTTGTACTCTTTGAGTTGACCATAAACTCCTCTCCATACCAGTATACATAGTATTCTAGAGTCAAATGTGAAGCCATCTGTCGGACAGCTAAAGTTTTGTTGAAACTTCTTCATGCATCAGGACAATGAACCCAAGAACAGCAGCAATGTTACAATGTTGCCATAACCCAGCCAAAGTCCAGACTTCCACTTGACTGAAATGCTGTGCTGGGAGAGCTGTAGATAAACGAAATCCCACAAACCACAAAGAATTGAGGGAACACTGGAAAGAAGAGTGAGACAAAATTCATCATGTGAGAGACCGATGAAACCACACCGAAAAAGCTGCACGGGGAGCATTTTGGCTTAATTTTCATTAAATAAGTAATGACAGTGTTTTGTTGTTCATAATGAGACATTTAATCTGAAACAGCAAATGTCAGCTTCTTTGTAGTGGTAATGGAAATCAAAATAATAACTGTTGGGATATGAAGATATATCACAGACTAGACAATTTATGCCATATATATATATATATATATATATATATAAAAAACACCCAGGACGCCCCTGCGGGCGGTTTATCCTTCAAGCTCGGGTCCTCTACCAGAGGCCTGGGAGCTTGAGGGTCCTGCGCAGTATCTTAGCTGTTCCCAGGACTGCGCTCTTCTGGACAGAGATCTCCGATGTTGTTCCTGGGATCTGCTGGAGCCACTCGCCTAGCTTGGGAGTCACCGCACCTAGTGCTCCGATTACCACGGGGACCACCGTTACCTTCACCCTCCACATCCTCTCGAGCTCTTCTCTGAGCCCTTGGTATTTCTCCAGCTTCTCGTGTTCCTTCTTCCTGATATTGCTGTCATTCGGAACCGCTACATCGATCACTACGGCCATCTTCTTCTGTTTGTCTACCACCACTATGTCCGGTTGGTTAGCCACCACCATTTTGTCCGTCTGTATCTGGAAGTCCCACAGGATCTTAGCTCGGTCATTCTCCACCACCCTTGGGGGCATCTCCCATTTTGACCTCGGGACTTCCAGGTTATACTCGGCACAGATGTTCCTGTACACTATGGTTATGGCGTTCCATGTATGCCTTGCCTGCTAGCATCTTGCACCCTGCTGTTATGTGCTGGATTGTCTCTGGGGCATCTTTACACAGCCTGCACCTGGGGTCTTGCCTGGTGTGATAGACCCCAGCCTCTATGGATCTTGTGCTCAGAGCTTGTTCTTGTGCTGCCATGATTAGTGCCTCTGTGCTGTCTTTCAGTCCAGCTTTGTCCAGCCACTGGTAGGATTTCTGGATATCAGCCACCTCCTCTATCTGCCGGTGGTACATACCGTGCAGGGGCCTGTCCTTCCATGATGGTTCCTCGTCTCCCTCCTCTTTCTTGGGTTTCTGCTGCCTGAGGTATTCACTGATCACTCGGTCAGTTGGGGCCATCTTCCTAATGTATTCTTGGATGTTCGTTGTCTCATCCTGGACTGTGGTGCTGACACTCACCAGTCCCCGGCCCCCTTCCTTCCGCTTAGCGTACAGCCTCAGGGTGCTGGATTTGGGGTGAAACCCTCCATGCATGGTAAGGAGCTTTCTTGTCTTTATGTCAGTGGCTTCTATCTCCTCCTTTGGCCAGCCTATTACCCCAGCAGGGTACCTGATCACGGGCAGGGCGTACGTGTTGATGGCCCGGATCTTGTTCTTACCATTCAGCTGACTCCTCAGGACTTGCCTGACCCTCTGCAGGTACTTGGTGGTTGCAGCTTTTCTAGCGGCCTCTTCATGGTTCCCATTCGCCTGTGGGATCCCCAAGTACTTGTAACTGTCCTCTATGTCTGCAATGTTGCCTTCTGGTAGTTCAATCCCCTCAGTTCTGACTACCTTCCCTCTCTTTGTTACCATCCGACTACACTTCTCCAGTCTGAACGACATTCCAATGTCATTGCTGTATAGCCTGGTAGTGTGGATCAGTGAATCGATGTCTCGTTCACTCTTGGCATACAGCTTGATGTCATCCATGTACAGGAGGTGGCTGACAACTGCTCCGTTCCGTAGTCGGTATCCGTAGCCAGTCTTGTTAATGATCTCACTGAGGGGGTTCAGGCCTATGCAGAACAGCAGTGGGGACAGAGCATCTCCTTGGTAGATCCCGCACTTGATGGTGACTTGTGCTATGGGCTTGGAGTTGGCCTCTAGTGTTGTACGCCACATCCCCATTGAGTTCCTGATGAAGGCTCTTAGGGTCCCATTGATCTTGTACAATTCTAGGCATTCCAGTATCCAGCTGTGGGGCATTGAGTCATAGGCCTTCTTGTAATCAATCCAGGCAGTGCACAGGTTGGTCAGTCTGGTCTTGCAGTCTCGGCTGATTGTTCTGTCTACCAGTAGCTGGTGTTTTGCGCCTCTGGTATTCTTGCCAATTCCTTTCTGTGTCCCGCTCATGTATTGACCCATGTGCCTGTTCATCTTAGCCGATATGATGCCTGACAGGAGCTTCCATGTAGTACTGAGGCAGGTTATTGGTCGGTAGTTGGAGGGGACCGGTCCCTTCTTGGGGTCCTTGGGGATCAGGACCGCCCGGCCTTCAGTTAGCCATTCCGGGTGTCTCTCGTTAACTAGCAGCTGGTTCATTTGTGCTGCCAGACGCCACTGAGAGTACACCTTTGCTGGTTCTGTGGAGAACAGCTGGTTTATTCTCCTGCCTTCTATCTCTCTGGTGTACCTCCTCAAGCGGCTGGCCAAGGCTGTGAGTCTTTGCTTGGCAGTTTCCAAGGCCTCAGGTATGGACAGCTTGCTGTATTTCTTAGGCACCTTATTTGTCGCACCTTTCTGCAACTCCGTTAGTTGGCTAACCTCCCTCCGTGCTACTTTGATCTTGCCCTCTAGCCTCCTTCTCCATGGAGGGTACTGCCCCTTGTCGCTGTTCAACTTGTAGCCAAGCATCTCACTGATCACTGTTGCCGTATTGTAGATCAGCTTGTTAGTGTCGGTAATCGTGGTTGTAGGTATTGCCCGTAGTGCTGCATTAACATCATCTAGCAGACCTTCTGAGGGAACTTCACGTAATCTTGGTAACCGGCTACGCGGGATCCAGGTTTCAAGCTTGGCCATGATCCTATTTTTCAGGTCAGTTCCTCTTGCACTCAACGATCCTTCTCCTATCGCACTTGGGGCTATGTACCCAATCTCGGGTGGGGGTGATGATATCTCCCCCCTGACCTGGCGTCCTGACTCCTCCTTGCCGTAGCATTTGTGTTGTACCTCGTCAATCTCTAGCTGTGAGAGCAGTCCCTTCTTTCGAATGTTGGAACCAGGGGCGGAGCGGGGGGGTGGCTTACGGGGCTTAAGCCCGGGTTGTTTTGTCAGAAGCCCGGGGTATTTTGGAGTGTAATTTTTTCATAGTTAGATGCCTGGCTGACAACTGTATAAAACAAAAAGTACACACAATATTCGAAGCACATAGTGCACACTGTGGGAATTTACGACTGTGCGTGAATCCCCCCCTGATATTGGTATGATCCAAGCTCAGGCACTAAGCGACTGAGCGAGGGGGCGGGGCAGCTGCTGCCCGTGAGTGCGCTGTTGGAGAGACGGAGCCAGCCATACTAAGGAGAGCTTAAGTTTGACCAGGTACCAAAGCAAATCATTCGTACCGTACAAATAATGTAAATATGACGGTGCATCACGAAAGATTGATATGAAACTGATCACTTGACCAATATTACGTTACTCGCTCTTCAAGTGAATCAACAAATGGTGAAATGAAAAGCCGAACAAATGCTATTTTTTTTTAGAGTCTTAGCTTACATGTGTTTATTTCATATTCTCAGTTCTTACCCTCCCCGACTAAATCGGTTTCAGTTATGTACTGAAACATAAGAATGGACATTAGAGGGTTCTTTCAAAGAAAAAACTCAGGTAAATGTTATTTTATATATTATGCTTTGTATGTTGTTCAGTATATTTCTATGCAAAACAAGAGGGATTTCAGTACACAGCAGGATATTCACATTTGTAACCAGATATTTACATACACTTTAGGGAGAAAACATAAAACATTTTTACTGTACAACATCAATTTAGAGTAAATTTTTGTTTTAGATAAATATTGAAATATCTTTTGAATTAGTTAAATTTCAGAATAAAGAGAGACAGAGCTATTTTTATCACTTTCATCAAATTTAGGAGTACATGTACACTAAATTTATTGTTAATTAATAAGAAAACTCCAGACGATTCCATTCTGAGCTGAAGAAGCTTCTGATAGGTTAGTAGAGTCCATGTGAGTAAACTGGTGGCACAGCTGTGGATGCATATAAGGCAAAACACAGAGCCTGTTTCTGTGACATGGGAAAATCAAGAGATATCAACCAAAACACCAGGAAAAGAACTGTGGAGCTCCATAAGTGTGGCTCAAGTTTGAATACAATTTGGTGCCATTTGCAATTAAGAAATACAGATAGTTTCTCTCTTTACTCTTAAAGTTAACAAATATGTTTTTATATTTATCAATCTAAAGAAATAAACATTTAGTCTGATTTGATGTTACAATTAAAAAAGTGTTTTTATCTGAAGAGTAAATATCTGGTTTCAACTGTATATTTGATGATTGTCAGCACAAAGAGGGAGAGAGAGAACGAGGACAGACAGGTCCTCATGTATCTCGTACCTAGTGTTTCTTTTTAGGTTTGTTATTTTTCAAATTCTGTATTTATTAAGTTCTGCAGGCTTGTTTGCACAACAAGGCTAAATAATTATATAAACTTTTCTCAATCTAAATAGTGGACTTTGGTAGAATTAAAAAAATAAGTGTAGTGCAGGTCTATGATGATTTTTAGTGCTATCATCTAGTTCTGATTCTGGTTCTGTCTTGGTTAAGTCCTCAGTAGTCCTGATTTTGAACTGTTGTAGTCCTGTTTTAATTCTGGATCAGTTCTGGGTCTGGTTGAATTGGGGTTTAGTCCTCGTGTCTTGATGCAGCCCTGACCTTGTTCTGCCTTGCTGCTTAATTAAAAAACTAGTTTAAGGTGTCCTGCACATGTGATATATATTTTTCCCTATATGAAGTCATTCTTTTTTGAACAGAGCCTATTAATCTTTCAGTCATTTCTACACCCCCCCCCCCCCCCCCCAAAAAAAAAAAAAAAAAAATCCCACATGCATACTACTCTTTGGGCTAAGCCCCGGGTGTTTCAAATGTCTGGCTCCGCCTCTGACTGAGATTACTCTAGTTTCACTGTAACTTTGGATGATGTTATGTACTCTAGATGACAAGGCGATAGCAATTTTATGAGAACACGAGTCACTGTTTTTAGCAGATACCAGGCGAACCTCTGCTCATCTTCTGAGAAACTCTGTAACATGTTCTTTTGATTCTCAGTAATCTTACTAACCTGGGAATCAACCGTATTATGTTCCTCCAGCTGTTTTTCTTTATTTTCTTTTTTTCTTTTTTTGTATTGCCAACGTCTACAGTTAGGTATTATGACATGAATATTCATTTCTTTTTGTTTGCTTTTCCTTGCTTGACTACAGTTACATTTCTGCAGTCTTCAAATAATCATTGGAGCTTTTAAAAATGTTCTGTCTAAAAAAAAAAAAAAGCAGCAAACATTTGACAGCACTTGACCCAGGAGACAAACAAAAAGAAAACAGGATGCTGTTGAAAACAATGGGCAGGTAATCTAACACAAGCCATTTTTTAAAATCCAACAACAGGAAAAGGAATCAATGAAAGAAAGCAAAAAATCAATTCAAGGAACCCAGGATGGATGGAGCAAACACAAAAGGTGGGAAGCAAACAAAGACAGGAAATGAATTCATCCGAGAGATACACCAGGTAAGCGAAACAAACCTGACACCATGACACATCAGAGGTGCAGTTAAACATTTAATTCTGCAAAATGCTGGTCAAAAATCAATGTTTGTGTAAGAATGAACTTATCCAGGTGTAGAAGTTTATACAGTGTAAATGTAACTTGTGATTACTACAACAGTCAGCCTTGTTGTTCCTGGGAGATGACAGAACTGGTACCTCTTTCATGTCTGTATGATAAATAAGAAACTGCAGATGGGAGCTGGTTTGGTGTGTATGTAAACATTTTTGTATTTGTGTTTTTTCCCCTAAGGAATCATATTAATGTGGCTCTAACACCATCATTCCAGCTGATCAGCCATGTCACTGTGATGTATATAGCTTTCCAATACCAGATACAAAACATCTCATGTGGTAGTGGTAGATGTTTCCCTTCACAACATTTCTTTTTTCAGAATGCAAGGAGTTTGTTTTGGAAGACTTAAAAGCTTTTCTGACAGAAAGGCTTCCTTCTGCCAGAGAGGGCTGTCATCCTGCGGAGGGAAAGATTGTTCACAAATGGAAAACATTCAAGACAGTTGCCAAACTTTCCAGGATTGGACGTCCCAACAAATTCAACTCAAGGTCACATTGTGCAGTGCTCAGAGAAACTGCAGTTAACTCAAGAGCTACATCTCTGACTCTGTTAGCATGCTAAATGTGAAAGTTCATGAGAGTGCAGTTAGAAACGCACTCAACAAGTACTGCACGACTTGTCTGGATGGAAGCCTCTTTTCTCTTTAACAAGAACATGACAGCACGGATTAGGTTTGCAAAGTTGCACCTGAATAAAACAAAAAAGACTTCTGGAACAATGTCCTTAGGATACATGAGACCAGAGTGGAACTGTTTGGGTATATCACACAGCACTGCATTTAGAGAAAACCCGAACACAGCATATCAGCAGAAACACCTCATACCAGCTGTTAAGCATGGTTGTAGAATGGTGATGAATAGTGCTGGCTGTGCAACCACAGGGGATTATTAAACTATTCTGATTCTGCTTTTTATTCCAGAAACACGTGTGAGAGCTAATTTTAATATCCAGCCATTAACTATCTGTAACTCTCTGCAATCCACTAACCAGCTTTCATACCCTCTTCAAACCAGCCTTTTCCACCAGGGGCGGAGCGGGGGGGTGGCTTACGGGGCTTAAGCCCGGGTTGTTTTGTCAGAAGCCCGGGGTATTTTGGAGTGTAATTTTTTCATAGTTAGATGCCTGGCTGACAACTGTATAAAACAAAAAGTACACACAATATTCGAAGCACATAGTGCACACTGTGGGAATTTACGACTGTGCGTGAATCCCCCCCTGATATTGGTATGATCCAAGCTCAGGCACTAAGCGACTGAGCGAGGGGGCGGGGCAGCTGCTGCCCGTGAGTGCGCTGTTGGAGAGACGGAGCCAGCCATACTAAGGAGAGCTTAAGTTTGACCAGGTACCAAAGCAAATCATTCGTACCGTACAAATAATGTAAATATGACGGTGCATCACGAAAGATTGATATGAAACTGATCACTTGACCAATATTACGTTACTCGCTCTTCAAGTGAATCAACAAATGGTGAAATGAAAAGCCGAACAAATGCTATTTTTTTTTAGAGTCTTAGCTTACATGTGTTTATTTCATATTCTCAGTTCTTACCCTCCCCGACTAAATCGGTTTCAGTTATGTACTGAAACATAAGAATGGACATTAGAGGGTTCTTTCAAAGAAAAAACTCAGGTAAATGTTATTTTATATATTATGCTTTGTATGTTGTTCAGTATATTTCTATGCAAAACAAGAGGGATTTCAGTACACAGCAGGATATTCACATTTGTAACCAGATATTTACATACACTTTAGGGAGAAAACATAAAACATTTTTACTGTACAACATCAATTTAGAGTAAATTTTTGTTTTAGATAAATATTGAAATATCTTTTGAATTAGTTAAATTTCAGAATAAAGAGAGACAGAGCTATTTTTATCACTTTCATCAAATTTAGGAGTACATGTACACTAAATTTATTGTTAATTAATAAGAAAACTCCAGACGATTCCATTCTGAGCTGAAGAAGCTTCTGATAGGTTAGTAGAGTCCATGTGAGTAAACTGGTGGCACAGCTGTGGATGCATATAAGGCAAAACACAGAGCCTGTTTCTTTGACATGGGAAAATCAAGAGATGTCAACCAAAACACCAGGAAAAGAACTGTGGAGCTCCATAAGTGTGGCTCAAGTTTGAATACAATTTGGTGCCATTTGCAATTAAGAAATACAGATAGTTTCTCTCTTTACTCTTAAAGTTAACAAATATGTTTTTATATTTATCAATCTAAAGAAATAAACATTTAGTCTGATTTGATGTTACAATTAAAAAAGTGTTTTTATCTGAAGAGTAAATATCTGGTTTCAACTGTATATTTGATGATTGTCAGCACAAAGAGGGAGAGAGAGAACGAGGACAGACAGGTCCTCATGTATCTCGTACCTAGTGTTTCTTTTTAGGTTTGTTATTTTTCAAATTCTGTATTTATTAAGTTCTGCAGGCTTGTTTGCACAACAAGGCTAAATAATTATATAAACTTTTCTCAATCTAAATAGTGGACTTTGGTAGAATTAAAAAAATAAGTGTAGTGCAGGTCTATGATGATTTTTAGTGCTATCATCTAGTTCTGATTCTGGTTCTGTCTTGGTTAAGTCCTCAGTAGTCCTGATTTTGAACTGTTGTAGTCCTGTTTTAATTCTGGATCAGTTCTGGGTCTGGTTGAATTGGGGTTTAGTCCTCGTGTCTTGATGCAGCCCTGACCTTGTTCTGCCTTGCTGCTTAATTAAAAAACTAGTTTAAGGTGTCCTGCACATGTGATATATATTTTTCCCTATATGAAGTCATTCTTTTTTGAACAGAGCCTATTAATCTTTCAGTCATTTCTACACCCCCCCCCCCCCCCCCCCCCCAAAAAAAAAAAAAAAAAAAATCCCACATGCATACTACTCTTTGGGCTAAGCCCCGGGTGTTTCAAATGTCTGGCTCCGCCTCTGACTGAGATTACTCTAGTTTCACTGTAACTTTGGATGATGTTATGTACTCTAGATGACAAGGCGATAGCAATTTTATGAGAACACGAGTCACTGTTTTTAGCAGATACCAGGCGAACCTCTGCTCATCTTCTGAGAAACTCTGTAACATGTTCTTTTGATTCTCAGTAATCTTACTAACCTGGGAATCAACCGTATTATGTTCCTCCAGCTGTTTTTCTTTATTTTCTTTTTTTCTTTTTTTGTATTGCCAACGTCTACAGTTAGGTATTATGACATGAATATTCATTTCTTTTTGTTTGCTTTTCCTTGCTTGACTACAGTTACATTTCTGCAGTCTTCAAATAATCATTGGAGCTTTTAAAAATGTTCTGTCTAAAAAAAAAAAAAAGCAGCAAACATTTGACAGCACTTGACCCAGGAGACAAACAAAAAGAAAACAGGATGCTGTTGAAAACAATGGGCAGGTAATCTAACACAAGCCATTTTTTAAAATCCAACAACAGGAAAAGGAATCAATGAAAGAAAGCAAAAAATCAATTCAAGGAACCCAGGATGGATGGAGCAAACACAAAAGGTGGGAAGCAAACAAAGACAGGAAATGAATTCATCCGAGAGATACACCAGGTAAGCGAAACAAACCTGACACCATGACACATCAGAGGTGCAGTTAAACATTTAATTCTGCAAAATGCTGGTCAAAAATCAATGTTTGTGTAAGAATGAACTTATCCAGGTGTAGAAGTTTATACAGTGTAAATGTAACTTGTGATTACTACAACAGTCAGCCTTGTTGTTCCTGGGAGATGACAGAACTGGTACCTCTTTCATGTCTGTATGATAAATAAGAAACTGCAGATGGGAGCTGGTTTGGTGTGTATGTAAACATTTTTGTATTTGTGTTTTTTCCCCTAAGGAATCATATTAATGTGGCTCTAACACCATCATTCCAGCTGATCAGCCATGTCACTGTGATGTATATAGCTTTCCAATACCAGATACAAAACATCTCATGTGGTAGTGGTAGATGTTTCCCTTCACAACATTTCTTTTTTCAGAATGCAAGGAGTTTGTTTTGGAAGACTTAAAAGCTTTTCTGACAGAAAGGCTTCCTTCTGCCAGAGAGGGCTGTCATCCTGCGGAGGGAAAGATTGTTCACAAATGGAAAACATTCAAGACAGTTGCCAAACTTTCCAGGATTGGACGTCCCAACAAATTCAACTCAAGGTCACATTGTGCAGTGCTCAGAGAAACTGCAGTTAACTCAAGAGCTACATCTCTGACTCTGTTAGCATGCTAAATGTGAAAGTTCATGAGAGTGCAGTTAGAAACGCACTCAACAAGTACTGCACGACTTGTCTGGATGGAAGCCTCTTTTCTCTTTAACAAGAACATGACAGCACGGATTAGGTTTGCAAAGTTGCACCTGAATAAAACAAAAAAGACTTCTGGAACAATGTCCTTAGGATACATGAGACCAGAGTGGAACTGTTTGGGTATATCACACAGCACTGCATTTAGAGAAAACCCGAACACAGCATATCAGCAGAAACACCTCATACCAGCTGTTAAGCATGGTTGTAGAATGGTGATGAATAGTGCTGGCTGTGCAACCACAGGGGATTATTAAACTATTCTGATTCTGCTTTTTATTCCAGAAACACGTGTGAGAGCTAATTTTAATATCCAGCCATTAACTATCTGTAACTCTCTGCAATCCACTAACCAGCTTTCATACCCTCTTCAAACCAGCCTTTTCCACCAGGGGCGGAGCGGGGGGGTGGCTTACGGGGCTTAAGCCCGGGTTGTTTTGTCAGAAGCCCGGGGTATTTTGGAGTGTAATTTTTTCATAGTTAGATGCCTGGCTGACAACTGTATAAAACAAAAAGTACACACAATATTCGAAGCACATAGTGCACACTGTGGGAATTTACGACTGTGCGTGAATCCCCCCCTGATATTGGTATGATCCAAGCTCAGGCACTAAGCGACTGAGCGAGGGGGCGGGGCAGCTGCTGCCCGTGAGTGCGCTGTTGGAGAGACGGAGCCAGCCATACTAAGGAGAGCTTAAGTTTGACCAGGTACCAAAGCAAATCATTCGTACCGTACAAATAATGTAAATATGACGGTGCATCACGAAAGATTGATATGAAACTGATCACTTGACCAATATTACGTTACTCGCTCTTCAAGTGAATCAACAAATGGTGAAATGAAAAGCCGAACAAATGCTATTTTTTTTTAGAGTCTTAGCTTACATGTGTTTATTTCATATTCTCAGTTCTTACCCTCCCCGACTAAATCGGTTTCAGTTATGTACTGAAACATAAGAATGGACATTAGAGGGTTCTTTCAAAGAAAAAACTCAGGTAAATGTTATTTTATATATTATGCTTTGTATGTTGTTCAGTATATTTCTATGCAAAACAAGAGGGATTTCAGTACACAGCAGGATATTCACATTTGTAACCAGATATTTACATACACTTTAGGGAGAAAACATAAAACATTTTTACTGTACAACATCAATTTAGAGTAAATTTTTGTTTTAGATAAATATTGAAATATCTTTTGAATTAGTTAAATTTCAGAATAAAGAGAGACAGAGCTATTTTTATCACTTTCATCAAATTTAGGAGTACATGTACACTAAATTTATTGTTAATTAATAAGAAAACTCCAGACGATTCCATTCTGAGCTGAAGAAGCTTCTGATAGGTTAGTAGAGTCCATGTGAGTAAACTGGTGGCACAGCTGTGGATGCATATAAGGCAAAACACAGAGCCTGTTTCTGTGACATGGGAAAATCAAGAGATATCAACCAAAACACCAGGAAAAGAACTGTGGAGCTCCATAAGTGTGGCTCAAGTTTGAATACAATTTGGTGCCATTTGCAATTAAGAAATACAGATAGTTTCTCTCTTTACTCTTAAAGTTAACAAATATGTTTTTATATTTATCAATCTAAAGAAATAAACATTTAGTCTGATTTGATGTTACAATTAAAAAAGTGTTTTTATCTGAAGAGTAAATATCTGGTTTCAACTGTATATTTGATGATTGTCAGCACAAAGAGGGAGAGAGAGAACGAGGACAGACAGGTCCTCATGTATCTCGTACCTAGTGTTTCTTTTTAGGTTTGTTATTTTTCAAATTCTGTATTTATTAAGTTCTGCAGGCTTGTTTGCACAACAAGGCTAAATAATTATATAAACTTTTCTCAATCTAAATAGTGGACTTTGGTAGAATTAAAAAAATAAGTGTAGTGCAGGTCTATGATGATTTTTAGTGCTATCATCTAGTTCTGATTCTGGTTCTGTCTTGGTTAAGTCCTCAGTAGTCCTGATTTTGAACTGTTGTAGTCCTGTTTTAATTCTGGATCAGTTCTGGGTCTGGTTGAATTGGGGTTTAGTCCTCGTGTCTTGATGCAGCCCTGACCTTGTTCTGCCTTGCTGCTTAATTAAAAAACTAGTTTAAGGTGTCCTGCACATGTGATATATATTTTTCCCTATATGAAGTCATTCTTTTTTGAACAGAGCCTATTAATCTTTCAGTCATTTCTACACCCCCCCCCCCCCCCCCCCCCCAAAAAAAAATCCCACATGCATACTACTCTTTGGGCTAAGCCCCGGGTGTTTCAAATGTCTGGCTCCGCCTCTGACTGAGATTACTCTAGTTTCACTGTAACTTTGGATGATGTTATGTACTCTAGATGACAAGGCGATAGCAATTTTATGAGAACACGAGTCACTGTTTTTAGCAGATACCAGGCGAACCTCTGCTCATCTTCTGAGAAACTCTGTAACATGTTCTTTTGATTCTCAGTAATCTTACTAACCTGGGAATCAACCGTATTATGTTCCTCCAGCTGTTTTTCTTTATTTTCTTTTTTTCTTTTTTTGTATTGCCAACGTCTACAGTTAGGTATTATGACATGAATATTCATTTCTTTTTGTTTGCTTTTCCTTGCTTGACTACAGTTACATTTCTGCAGTCTTCAAATAATCATTGGAGCTTTTAAAAATGTTCTGTCTAAAAAAAAAAAAAAGCAGCAAACATTTGACAGCACTTGACCCAGGAGACAAACAAAAAGAAAACAGGATGCTGTTGAAAACAATGGGCAGGTAATCTAACACAAGCCATTTTTTAAAATCCAACAACAGGAAAAGGAATCAATGAAAGAAAGCAAAAAATCAATTCAAGGAACCCAGGATGGATGGAGCAAACACAAAAGGTGGGAAGCAAACAAAGACAGGAAATGAATTCATCCGAGAGATACACCAGGTAAGCGAAACAAACCTGACACCATGACACATCAGAGGTGCAGTTAAACATTTAATTCTGCAAAATGCTGGTCAAAAATCAATGTTTGTGTAAGAATGAACTTATCCAGGTGTAGAAGTTTATACAGTGTAAATGTAACTTGTGATTACTACAACAGTCAGCCTTGTTGTTCCTGGGAGATGACAGAACTGGTACCTCTTTCATGTCTGTATGATAAATAAGAAACTGCAGATGGGAGCTGGTTTGGTGTGTATGTAAACATTTTTGTATTTGTGTTTTTTCCCCTAAGGAATCATATTAATGTGGCTCTAACACCATCATTCCAGCTGATCAGCCATGTCACTGTGATGTATATAGCTTTCCAATACCAGATACAAAACATCTCATGTGGTAGTGGTAGATGTTTCCCTTCACAACATTTCTTTTTTCAGAATGCAAGGAGTTTGTTTTGGAAGACTTAAAAGCTTTTCTGACAGAAAGGCTTCCTTCTGCCAGAGAGGGCTGTCATCCTGCGGAGGGAAAGATTGTTCACAAATGGAAAACATTCAAGACAGTTGCCAAACTTTCCAGGATTGGACGTCCCAACAAATTCAACTCAAGGTCACATTGTGCAGTGCTCAGAGAAACTGCAGTTAACTCAAGAGCTACATCTCTGACTCTGTTAGCATGCTAAATGTGAAAGTTCATGAGAGTGCAGTTAGAAACGCACTCAACAAGTACTGCACGACTTGTCTGGATGGAAGCCTCTTTTCTCTTTAACAAGAACATGACAGCACGGATTAGGTTTGCAAAGTTGCACCTGAATAAAACAAAAAAGACTTCTGGAACAATGTCCTTAGGATACATGAGACCAGAGTGGAACTGTTTGGGTATATCACACAGCACTGCATTTAGAGAAAACCCGAACACAGCATATCAGCAGAAACACCTCATACCAGCTGTTAAGCATGGTTGTAGAATGGTGATGAATAGTGCTGGCTGTGCAACCACAGGGGATTATTAAACTATTCTGATTCTGCTTTTTATTCCAGAAACACGTGTGAGAGCTAATTTTAATATCCAGCCATTAACTATCTGTAACTCTCTGCAATCCACTAACCAGCTTTCATACCCTCTTCAAACCAGCCTTTTCCACCAGGGGCGGAGCGGGGGGGTGGCTTACGGGGCTTAAGCCCGGGTTGTTTTGTCAGAAGCCCGGGGTATTTTGGAGTGTAATTTTTTCATAGTTAGATGCCTGGCTGACAACTGTATAAAACAAAAAGTACACACAATATTCGAAGCACATAGTGCACACTGTGGGAATTTACGACTGTGCGTGAATCCCCCCCTGATATTGGTATGATCCAAGCTCAGGCACTAAGCGACTGAGCGAGGGGGCGGGGCAGCTGCTGCCCGTGAGTGCGCTGTTGGAGAGACGGAGCCAGCCATACTAAGGAGAGCTTAAGTTTGACCAGGTACCAAAGCAAATCATTCGTACCGTACAAATAATGTAAATATGACGGTGCATCACGAAAGATTGATATGAAACTGATCACTTGACCAATATTACGTTACTCGCTCTTCAAGTGAATCAACAAATGGTGAAATGAAAAGCCGAACAAATGCTATTTTTTTTTAGAGTCTTAGCTTACATGTGTTTATTTCATATTCTCAGTTCTTACCCTCCCCGACTAAATCGGTTTCAGTTATGTACTGAAACATAAGAATGGACATTAGAGGGTTCTTTCAAAGAAAAAACTCAGGTAAATGTTATTTTATATATTATGCTTTGTATGTTGTTCAGTATATTTCTATGCAAAACAAGAGGGATTTCAGTACACAGCAGGATATTCACATTTGTAACCAGATATTTACATACACTTTAGGGAGAAAACATAAAACATTTTTACTGTACAACATCAATTTAGAGTAAATTTTTGTTTTAGATAAATATTGAAATATCTTTTGAATTAGTTAAATTTCAGAATAAAGAGAGACAGAGCTATTTTTATCACTTTCATCAAATTTAGGAGTACATGTACACTAAATTTATTGTTAATTAATAAGAAAACTCCAGACGATTCCATTCTGAGCTGAAGAAGCTTCTGATAGGTTAGTAGAGTCCATGTGAGTAAACTGGTGGCACAGCTGTGGATGCATATAAGGCAAAACACAGAGCCTGTTTCTGTGACATGGGAAAATCAAGAGATATCAACCAAAACACCAGGAAAAGAACTGTGGAGCTCCATAAGTGTGGCTCAAGTTTGAATACAATTTGGTGCCATTTGCAATTAAGAAATACAGATAGTTTCTCTCTTTACTCTTAAAGTTAACAAATATGTTTTTATATTTATCAATCTAAAGAAATAAACATTTAGTCTGATTTGATGTTACAATTAAAAAAGTGTTTTTATCTGAAGAGTAAATATCTGGTTTCAACTGTATATTTGATGATTGTCAGCACAAAGAGGGAGAGAGAGAACGAGGACAGACAGGTCCTCATGTATCTCGTACCTAGTGTTTCTTTTTAGGTTTGTTATTTTTCAAATTCTGTATTTATTAAGTTCTGCAGGCTTGTTTGCACAACAAGGCTAAATAATTATATAAACTTTTCTCAATCTAAATAGTGGACTTTGGTAGAATTAAAAAAATAAGTGTAGTGCAGGTCTATGATGATTTTTAGTGCTATCATCTAGTTCTGATTCTGGTTCTGTCTTGGTTAAGTCCTCAGTAGTCCTGATTTTGAACTGTTGTAGTCCTGTTTTAATTCTGGATCAGTTCTGGGTCTGGTTGAATTGGGGTTTAGTCCTCGTGTCTTGATGCAGCCCTGACCTTGTTCTGCCTTGCTGCTTAATTAAAAAACTAGTTTAAGGTGTCCTGCACATG
The DNA here is from genome assembly GCF_963969265.1 of Rhamphochromis sp. 'chilingali'. Lineage (NCBI taxonomy): Eukaryota > Metazoa > Chordata > Actinopteri > Cichliformes > Cichlidae > Rhamphochromis > Rhamphochromis sp. 'chilingali'. Next base: position 21,513,232 of record NC_137941.1, on the reverse strand, counting down.
TGATATATATTTTTCCCTATATGAAGTCATTCTTTTTTGAACAGAGCCTATTAATCTTTCAGTCATTTCTACACCCCCCCCCCCCCCCCCCCCCCAAAAAAAAATCCCACATGCATACTACTCTTTGGGCTAAGCCCCGGGTGTTTCAAATGTCTGGCTCCGCCTCTGGTTGGAACACTGAGCTACTAGTTGTTTCGCCGTCATTGTGGATGTTGGGTATCGAAGAATCCATAGGTCCCTCATCCTATTCATGTAGCCCCTTCCGCCGGGGTTACTTGCATAGTAGCATTCCAACAACGCCCTGTTTTCGTCTCTTGCCCACCGATGCCTTCTTGTTCCAGTAGCCCACTTTTCGTCAGGGTGCCCTGGTTCCTCAACACCTGACGCGGACCTTGTTGATCCGGGCGACGTCCGAGCCGGCATGCCTTCATATTTATCTGTCTCGCTCATGTCTGCGGTAGGCTTGCTTAGCATAGGGGGTCTAGCCTTAGGACCCTTACTGGATACAGACGCCCCAGGCAGGAATCGAACTTGCGATCCTCTGTTCCAAAGGCATGTAGTCTAACCACTACGCTATCCAGCATATATATATGTGAAGGTAACGGTGGTCCCCGTGGTAATCGGAGCACTAGGTGCGGTGACTCCCAAGCTAGGCGAGTGGCTCCAGCAGATCCCGGGAACAACATCGGAGATCTATGTCCAGAAGAGCGCAGTCCTGGGAACCAGAGGTGTGGACTCGAGTCACATGACTTGGACTCGAGTCAGACTCGAGTCATTAATTTTATGACTTTAGACTTGACTTGAAAAAATGTTCTAAGACTTGTGGCTTGACTTGGACTTTTACACCAATGACTTGGGACTTGAATTGGACTTGAACCGGTTTACTTGAAAAGACTTGATATTTTACCCCAAATATAAAATTTAACATGCATATTATATAGAGATTGAAAATGTGACGTCATTCACGGGTAGAACTGCAAAGGATTCTGGGAACTCGTGGCAAGCGGTACTAGCTCACGCAGGCTTTCAATTAAAATCAGTTATACAGCGATAAAAAGAAACACAAAAATGTCAAGAAGCTGTTGTATTATTAACTGCAATAGCCGGTCGCATGACAGCCACGGGAAGCCGACGGGTAAAGAGATCGGTTGTTATCGGATTATGTCGTTGAAGAGAAATTGTTCGAGCCATGTTTCCGAAGTAACAAAGAGGCGAGGATGGCCTGGATTGCAGCCATTCAAAGACCAATTATAACGTCCCAGAACACTCCAGCTCACAGGTTAGTCTGCTCCAAGCATTTACACGAAGGTCAGTGTTTTTTAGTAGTTAATACGTCATTTTCATAACATAATTAGTGATATAGGTTACAAGCAAGTCTGGCGCTGAACAGAAATGGTCGCGCTATGCTCCTTTATTTATTGTGCATAAATAGTGAATTGTCCTGACACAATATTGCGTTTCGCTTCTGTTATTATGGTACATTGACAAAAACATATACTTTTATTCACAGGATAAAACAGGTTTTTTGTATCACTAATTGCCCAGTACGATTACAGCATACAATATTATTGTCACTGCTACATTTCTGTGATGGGTACCAGAAATTATTTCCACTGCTAATTAATTACCGTTGAGCTCAAAGGTCCTATTAATAAACGGTTAAGGAATGTGTATTTATGAAGACGATTTGTGAGACTGGTAAACTTATGATACGTACGATGGTCTTTCGTTCTACACGGTGCATTTCATGGTCCCTGTACCCATCCGTCGGTAAACTGTACCTGGGCTTGTTGCAGTGACCTGAAGTTACTAAACTTCATGAGTGTATGCACTCACTCCAAGAAGCGTATGATTATAAATATGCATATAAATATGCTACAATGAGATAGCTGACTTCATCTAACTAGCAAATGTTGTCCAGGCTACGTTGGTGATGCAGTTTTTTTTAATGTGTATGATATTTTTGTCATGCGATTTTAAAGCTGGTCCTACAACCGCATCCAAGAATAACATGCAGCTTATCTCAGAACTGTCGGTGAAAATTATTCTTGGAGCTAAGTTTAATTGAGCTGCATTTTAAAGAGGTGCAATTTCACAATTTGTGTATATTTTCTAAGTTCACTATTTTGTCATGTGTTGAGAAAAACACAGATTTTAAAATTACATGGTCTAATATTTACATTTAGCATAACTGCAACATTATTTTTTCGTTTTTTTTTTTTTAAAGACTCGAAAGGACTTGAAATTCAAAGTTTCAGACTTGTGACTTGACTCGGACTTTTACACCAGTGACTTGAGACTCGACTCTGACTTGCCTGACATTACTTGAGACTTGACTTGAGACTTGAGGATAAAGACTTGAGACTTACTTGAGACTTGCAAAACAATGACTTGGTCCCACCTCTGCTGGGAACAGCTAAGATACTGCGCAGGACCCTCAAGCTCCCAGGCCTCTGGTAGAGGACCCGAGCTTGAAGGATAAACCGCCCGCAGGGGCGTGCTGGGTGTTTTTTTTTTTATTTTTTATATATATATATATATATATATATATATATATATATATATATATATATATATATATATATATATATATATATATATATATATATATATATATATATATATATACATATATATATATGTATATATATATATATATATATATATATATATATATATATATATATATATATATGTATTAGGGCTGCGAAAAACGTCTATGTTTCATTTTACATTATCGTTTGTTCCGTGGTGTCGCAAAATAAACTGTTTATGGCAATATTTTTTCATCGTTTTGATGGTCACTGTAGTGGCTATATTAATTTCTTAAAGTTCTCCCTTTCTCTTATATTTAATATTACCACACTACAGATGGACAAGCACCTAATCACAACGACGGTAAAATCACCGCGTGTCCGCTCGTTTATTTTCCACATAAACCTTTCACAATAAAGCTCAAGATCCTGTTGAGACTTTTCAAAATAAACTGAATCACGTGGAAGACGCAGAGTATTTACGGAAGAAAAGCAAAAAAGAGCCTCAGGTGCTAAAAAATAAACCTTAGACTCAAACGTTAGAACAGGCTTATCCCGCAGCACGCTGTGTAATAAATGGCTCCAGGTTCCATTTCAGATCTTCTTAGCCTGCACTTACCCACTTGATCTCTGCGCTCCTCCAGTCAGATGGTTTTATCAGTTCCACGCTCCCAGCTCAAATCTAGAGGTGACAGGGCTTTCTCCATTGCTGCCCCGAGACTCTGGAATAGTCTTCTCCCCTTCATAAAATCCTCTTCATCCTTGGAAGTCTTTAAATCGAATCTCAAGACCTACCTATTTTCCAAGGCTTTCGGGTCTCTTTGATATCCTTTTTTATTCTGTCTATTTGGTCTCTTATCTTATTGGATGATGTTGTATGTGCATATATGTTATGTTCACATATGTGTAGTTGTGCGTGAATGTGTACAGTTTTGTATATGTATGTGCATATTTGCATGTACATTATATGCTATATACTCTTACATGTCTTACAATTCTTTTTTAAAATGTTTTCTTTCTACTTTCATTCTTTCATTATATTCTCCCTTTGTTCAGCACTTTGGCCGACACTTGATGTCTTTTAAATGTGCTATATAAATAAAGATGACTTGACTTGAAGATGACTACTCACAAAGAAAACGGCAGCCGTTAAAACCTATGTCTATAAATGTGTGGTTTCATGCATCGGTTAAAATACTCGATTCCAGGTACACTACGCCCAGTAGTATATAAACAAGAACAAGTAAGCGGAAAATGGGATACAGTGGTTTAAATGGGAAACTCAACAAGGTTCACTTCAGACTGGAAAGTAGCGCAATGAATGAGCCATTGTGTGTTATGAAAAGAAATGAGTTTGGAACTTGAAAGCTACGCCTTCTTAAAGAATGGAATTAAAAAAAATACTACAAATAACAACAATTTGGGGAAGATATGTCTAAAATTAAAAAATAAAATTGTATATATGTACACACACAACATTTCACGAACGTCACAGAGGCTGCAAGAAAATCAGGCTGCTTAATCGAGCACTGAGCAGTCGCTCATCTGTTATTCCTTGGCCCAGGCGAGAGGAGCAAACTTCGACATTTCAGTGGGGTTAAAATTAGCGACTTATTTATTCTCGCGGTGCTTATTCGAATATGAACGTTAGCCACGGCTTATTTCTGCTATTGTTTCAATGACAGTTATATTTAGTTTAGAATCTTGTTATACAGGCGTAGCTTAATGTGAAGCTAACGGCTAACTGTCCGTAGTGTTATCAATGCGTTACAGTAGTTTGAAGCTGTGTGATAGTCACATCCGCGTACGAAAGAAGTAGCCATGTACTGCAGCTAATATGACCGCCTTCTCCGTGTGGGTATAAATGGGGTCAGCGAATAAGTTTAGGCGTAGTTGTGAACGTTGACACTCCACGGTTTAGATTGCCACCTTTTTGTGTGCTACCTGTGCGTGCGCTGCTAGCCACGTAAACTGCTCCCGCTCGGTGTTGACGTAGCAGGACGTAGCATCTGTCCCTTGCCTGCCCCGCCAGGCTACACTTTCTGTGAATTTGTGGTGCCATCGCCAGCCTGTCCGCCCAGTAAAACCGAGACACACCGAGGACATGAACCGCTGTAAAACAAAATGCTATAGCTGGACCTGAACGTGCGGTTCGCTTGTTTCCTGGTCCTGCTGCATTGAGCGGATGATGAAGCGGATCATCTGGATGATCTCAAGCTTAAACAGAAGAATCATGAAGCTGCTTTTTGCCCTCGCTTTGATCGCCTATATTGCCTGTAAGCGTACGATTTTTAAAAAATCTTTTATTCTTGTCGCCAAGTTGCCATCTCTACAGTTTATTTTCACTCATGACAAACTGTACTCGTGTGACAACAACCAACTGTTGGGTGGCCAAGCCCCCCAGTCCTCTAGTCCTCCAGAGTGCACCTTTCAAAGGGTAGACTGCCTACAAGTCGCCCCCTCTGGATGTTTTTGATTTCATATAATTGTTTCTAATGCCTTTGGGAAATTTAAAGGATATTTTAGGAATTAATCTGAAAAATTGACAAAGTAATGAGCAGGCTAATTAATACTGAGAATAAACATTTGTTGCAAGTGTTCAGAGATTGGACACAGTCAAAATGTGACAGTTCTAATAACGACACTAACTGCTATAGTAAGTTCATTGCTCAGTGATTTCAGATCCACTTGTGAAACTGTACAGCAGTAGTTGAAAAAACAATTGGATCAGTTTTCATTACTTGTTTGTCTTCAGCGGTTTTTGTGTTTATCATTGAAAGTCTAGCTGCCTCAATGTGGCACTGCTCTGTTTATTCGTATTGCATTCATGATGATGCCATTATTATGTGTTCTCTTTCTCTCTTTTAGCTGTTTGGGGAACATACACCAACATGAGGTATAGTAATTCATTTATCTTCTGCTTGAAATCATGTATAATCATATAAAAGAGAGTTTTCACAGAACTCTGTGCATTCCTTTGGGAGAACTGAGTACACTACACACCCCATGATTCAGTAGCTTGTAAAACCAGCTTTAACAGCAACAATTGAAGTAATGGCTTTCTGTGTGACTTTATCAGTCTCTCATATCAATGTGAAGGAATTGTGGTCCCACTCTTCTTTACGACATTGCTTCACTTCATTCACGGCTGGGAGCATTTGTTTATGCAAAGCTCTCTTAAGGTTGCAATAAAGCATTTCACTCAGGTTTAGGTCTGGACTTTGTCTGGGTGGTTGGAACACAACACCCCTTGCTCCACCCTAATGTCCAAGTTATTCTGCTGTCAATTTGGTGCTGTTCTAGGGTTCATGGACCAACTGCTTCACCCAGTTTCAGCAAGGCTTTATCTGTCAGGCAGATGGTCTCATATTTGACTTTAAAATACTTTGGCATACAGAGGAGTTCATGGTCGACTCAATAACTGCAAGGTGCACAGGTCCTGTGCTGCAAAACAAACCCTAATCATCAGCCCTCGACCAACATGCCTGATTGTTGGTATTACATGTTTGTGCTGATAGGCTGTGTTTGGTTTTCTCCAAATGTGGTGCTGTGCATTATGGGCAAACATCTCCACTTTCTTCTTGTTTGTCCAAAGGATGTTGATTTTTTTTTTTTAATGTCTCTGAGTATTAAATGGTCTGACCTCGGGGGGAATTTGCTGGTATGTTCACTCCCAGGAAGATCATAGCATTATGTTAACACACGCCTGACTCCTCCAGATCAATGTACGGCTTCTACTTACTCTCTTAATTCCTAGAAGTAAGGGTGTACTTTGTTTTGCAGAGGACTGCGCAGCATCCTGTGGATTTTCTTATCAATATGACTGTATGATTGATGATAGTCTGTTTAAAAAATACACGTTTTATTTCCTTTGTTTTGCTTCTAATTCTGACACAAACTGCTCTGACTGCTTGTAGGCCCAAAACTTTGGAGGGAAATATTGATACATTTATTTCTATTATTTCTATGTTGTAGAATAATAGGTAAAGTATTAGAACTGTAAAATAACACAATTCTAAATGGGGGGGAAAAGGAAATGCACCTGCCGTTTGTCTTCATAACAGGTTTGGAAGCTTGGATTCTCAGCCATCTGGCAGCTTTTGTAGATACTCGCGTTACAAGTTTTTCCACCAGTCGCTGCTGCCCAACTTAACTAACAAGTAAACCTGGTTTGAGGCCGAGAGGAGACACAAACTCTGCGTCTGGGGATCAAAAGCTGGTTTACTCATAGTGCTGGTCCCAAGCCTCCATAATGGGAATGGCAGCTGATTAACCCATGACCAATTTGCCCGTGTGCTGTGTGTGAATATAGTATTGTACCTAATGCGTCACTAATTTACTGGCCAGGACAACTCTGTCTGTCTCATAATGGTAATGTAGTAGTTGGTAATCTGAGAGGGTAACAATCTGCTTTTTCCTTTATTCGTGCATTTATGTAATTTCAGAGAGAAACTATACTGAGATACTGAACTGTTGTTCAGTCCTCATTAGCTCCAACATGACTCACTCAGCTGTCAGCATTATTTAAAGTGCTCAAAGAACCTGAGACAGATACAGTAGCATTATTGCCATCTAAAATGGTTTTGGATGTGTCACTACAGTGTCACAAACATGTAAAACATAAGATGAATTATAACATACTGCTTTTCATTTTTAGTTTGATTATATTTGTACAAAAGTACAATAACTTTAAGCATTTACATTGAGACTTGAGGTAAAGTGAACAATAGTATCTGTAACCTGTTGCAGCAGGTGTAGAACCATTAAAAGGTCAGTGTTTTATTATACATATACAAAATGAAATTTCCATTAATGAAAAGATAAAAAAAAATACTTGTGTACTGTTAATTATAGTTATTAGAGCAAAAAACATCAGCCAAGTAAAATTGAAACTTGTTGTTCTCCCATATTCACACAGCCATAGGAGCCTTATGTTTTGTCTTAATAAAGCAGAACTGCTTTATTAATTGAAACCTTTGTTTTACACCATAGTTTATTACTGACTCTGAAAAAGTGCACAACAGTCACTGCAGTGATTGGCATTTTGCTTGTTAATGTCATCATTGCAATGTTTTAGATTAAATTAATAGCTGTTTAAGAGCAGTCAGTGGGGATTTTATACTGCATACACGGTTTAGCAAACAGCAAATGAATGAGAACGGAAAAGTATGATAAACATTCATAAAAGTTATGCTTGGTCTTAGTTAATTGCCATACTTGGGCGGTACAGTGGTTAGCACTGTCGCCTTACAGGAAAAATGGTCTGGATTGACTCTTCTTGTTGGCCAAGGCCTTTCTGTGGAGTTTGCATGTTCTCCTTGTGGGTGCCTTAACTTCCACCCGCAGTCCAGAGACATTAGTGATTCTGAAATGGTTGTAGTTGTGGATCCAATGAATATAAAGCATTCAAGTTCACAGCATGAAGTACTCTATGAATGTGTTTAAAAACACACACACACACACACACACACACACACACACACACACACACACACACACACACACACACACACACACACTCTTTCAGTTTGAGTAGCTACTGTGGGGAAAAGCTCAATACTAGGGCAGCCACGATTAGTCTAATAGTCACGATTACGTCGACTATTAAAATCGTCGACGACTAATTTAATAGTCGACGCGTTGTTTGAAGCTTTGTAAGATCCCGAAAGACGCAGGAATAAGTAGTAGGATCTAAGAGTGTAATAACGGGCTGAATCAGAAGATGGTAGCACTGCATGTCCAGGGATGCCAGCTGCCGTTAAACCCCCGAAGAATAAGAAGAAGCAGTGACCTCCATCCTTCGGAGGCCGCATTTGTAGGCCAATTACGTTACAGTGACGCGGCCTTGCCAATTCCAGTTTCCAACAATGGCGGCAGCTACTTAGTTTTAATATTACTCTTATTCTTTCTGGTTCACAAAATAAACTGTTAACATATTTTCAGGCGAGAATGTAGCTGTGTAAACTTCAAATATCTGCTCAGTTTATCAAGACACCACATATTTTCAAAAGCGCTCCAATGTTTTCGGAGACGTCTGTTACCCACCAGCTCGATAGCTAGCCGGGGTTCAAGGCTTACTAGAGCTGGTGAGAACACCGGACTCCCAGCCTATAATTTTCAAACCCCCGTGGTCTTTCGTTACTCAGGTTAAACATGATATATAAGTCAGCTAATTTAAAAATGTTATTGTTTGGCTTTTTTCAGTGTTTTATTTGTTCCTCAGTAAATTGGTTTGGCTGAGATTAAAGTTATCGTTTTTACACAGCTGAATAAATGTCAAACAGAACTGATTAAACAGAAGTGTGAAATGGTAGAGAATTTACTCCAGTGTCCTGTTATATTTTACATAGAACAGACGGCCAAGTTTATTAAACTCCACTGAGACATCTGCAAATTTCATTAAAAGTTTAATAAACAATCATCTTGTCTTTATTTTTAGTTAGCAAATACCTTAAACACTTCAAGCTGTAAGCTATCAAAATAATCGTTTGTTGCAGCCCTACTCAATACTAATACTTTTCTTCCATTTGGATCAAATTAAAGTGAGGAGAATTCACATTTAGACACAATTAGATTTTTTTCCTTGTCTCCGCTGATGTCAGCAGTGCTCCCTCAGTTATGGGAAGTTGTATAGCTAGCCTTCTTTTGTGTTGTTTTAGAAAATGAATGGGTGAATGTAAACTGAGTCAGAGTAAACTGGCATGTAACCACTCGATGGGACTGATGTGTAAACACATGCTGCACAGCTGTGTGAAAATTAACCTTCAGTGATAGAAGACTGCTGTCAGTAGCACTGTTAACATTAGCCTCACTCGGCACATTAACTTGATTATCTGTACAATGTTTTGCATGGTTTGCCACACCAGAATTTTATCAACACTTTAAATGTGATTAGGCTATTGACAGATGTGATTGATTTCAACAAGCCCTATGAAGGGCTTGAAGCATAAAATGCAGAAAATCTGCGAGACATCAAGACATTTATGTAGATGTGTTTAATAAACTCATAAACATAAATACCAGCTTTTTTCTGTTTCAAATTGTAAACATGCCGAGGAAGCTTTTGTATTAGTAGTTGTGGCCAAATTGTTGTACTTCAAATGGGTGGGAAAAAATATAGCCGATGTAAGTCTCCAACGATGCACTTAACACTAATCAGAATTGATAGCGTTCCCCGAATGCTGGCATAATGTTTACTCATCTCTATAATGTCTCATTTTTTGCCAGAAGTAGGGCGTCTCATGAAGACGACCATTCTGCTCTTCTGTTTTGTGCTGTTTTATCTGTTTAATTAACCAGTCCTGACAAGTGTCTGTGGAGATCAGTCTACAATGTGTCATTACTCCATAATGACAGATGCTTATTGCTGCACAACAACAGGAATTTACGGTTATGAATCTACCGCCTTGTATGATATGAAATAAAAGGAGTAATATAAAAAAGGCATTCTACTCCTGGCGTTCTGAGGAGACTTAGCTGTCAGGAGTAGATTGAATTGTAATGAAACAGCTGCAGTGTGGTAGCGATGGTGAAAAAGCAGCGCGTAGTAAGATGTGTTAATCCTGTTCAAAGATGGTGGGTATGCTGGCTGACTTTGAAGTCAGCTATGCTCGCTTCCAGCTCTGTATTTTATTCCTGGATTGTGCTTGCTGTTCAGAAAAAAATATTTGTATTCCTGTTAAAAGATACCTGAGAGAAATGGTCTGAAATGCAAACAGAAGTGGAAGCCTTCTGCACTCAGGAAATATAGAAGTGCATAAAATAGTGACTGTGTTGCATCTCTCTCATTGTTGCTTTTAACTGCTTTTCTACATACATTTTTTTTTAGCTGTTGTAAAACAGCTTAAACGACTTATAAAGCTGCTCTCTGTAATCTTACTAGCAGACTATAGTCATAAGCTGTTTGATCTGATTATCCATACAAGACAAACATTTCATTGATATAATGTTATTTACATCTAGCGGTTCTGGCTCTTCAGCAGTGTAATTTACAGATGGGACTCCCCCCTCTGAGAGCATTAGCCTAGCCCAAAATCCGGCTTCAAATTGGGCTGTGTTGTTTAGTCATCTGTGATGTTGTGAGAACAAACATTTTGCCTTTTGGCTGTTGTTGTGGTGTCAACCAAAACAGAAAATACTTGCATACTACTTCCCTTCAGTTGACATCAGCACAACGCAAAAGTAGAAAAAATGTTGGAAACTGAGCTTTTAGAGCAGTCTCAAGCCGGAGCTTTTGGCTCACTGGGATTATTTATGCATCGATATATTTGATCGCAATATTTGAAATCAATATTTGAATGTTTGTTGTGTCGATCTGTAAATATGAAGGGTTAAACAAGCCATGTCACTACTAGACATGCAAATAAATTCAAATTAAGTTTAGAAGGTAATTGATAAAAACATTAAGCTACTTAGGTGCATGTAATGAAATAAAGCTATACAAAATATTTACTGTGATTTGGGTAAAGCATGTAAGACATTTCTGTATTGTATTAATCAGTTGCATTTAGCTGGACTTTTCCCTTGCCTTTTAATCATTATTATAATTGATTACCTTCTTGAGCTAGCCGGAAACACTCATCCCTGTTCTGCTTCGCTATCAGTTAACAGTAAGCAGAAACAATGAATGTAGAGGGTTGAATGAACAGACAGGTGATGTGTTGTGTGTTGCTGCCTATAGGTCACAGCATGCTTAAACTTGTAGTTATATCCTTGTCCTTGATTAAGTCCTTTGGCCTTTTCTTTGTATCTCTCTCTCTTCATAGATCAATACAAGAAATCGGAGAAATGAAGATCAAGCAACAAATTGAAGACGTGAGTTTGAAACAAAAAAGCAGTTCTCACCACACTGATCTGTTTTATATTCACAGGTCCAAGGAGCTCTGCTCTGTGTTATCAGCTACTGTTTCACTTTTTCACAGACATATTTGACATTTGTATTAATAATTTACTAGAATACGCCCTCACAAAGGTGTACGTGTTGGGACAATCCATGCTTTTACTTCTTTCCTTATTAATCTGACCGAGATTTGTTTTGTTTTTTTGTTGAAAAACACACCCACCACCCCAAATTAGGTCACCTTTTTGTCAAAATTGTTCAATAATCTGCTTTTCATATGGTTGGAGTCACTTTTCTTATTATTTGTTTATATACTTTTCATTGACCATGTATTGTAGTTTTTTCTGTTACCAAACTGTAAGTTTAGAATTTTTTTATTTAGTTTGGAAGACCTATAACACAGTTAGTTTCTTTTCAACGTAGTCTTTAGAATTTTATTTGTTTTTTGACTCACTTTTTTTTTTCTTGACTCACAGATTACCATGAATTTAAGAGTAAAGTGGATGGTTGGTTTTTTCTTTGTTTGTTTGTTTGTTTTTTAACCTCTAGGATGACATTTCTTTGTTTGAAGCTTATCAATACTCTGCTAAAAACTGAACAACTGTTGACTGAATAATATATTGACACATACTTTCCAGCCTTTTTGTACTGCTTGCTGTCAAATTATTGTCAGGAAATTGCTATTGGAAACCAGCTGTTCCTAGTTCAACGATTGTATTGTTTATGTTTCTTGCTCTAGTTTTTCTGTGACCTGTTTTTTTTTTAAATTTTATTTATTTATTTTTTTTTATTATTAGAGCAAGTGATAAAGTTATATAAATGAGGGTGCCTTCTGTCAGCAAGGATCATCAAAGCTTTCAATATAACTCCATAAAAAGTGTTATAATGATCTCGTCCAGCAGCACTTTTGCAGATAGCCACAGTTAAAATATTCAGTGTTATCTTTCGAGGACAGTTTTTCTATAAGGCTGGAAGGGTCGCCCAAGCAATGTAAATGATGTGGAGAAGAGCATGTAACTGCAGTTTTTGTTGAATGTAATTTAGTACATGCATAAGACTGGAAACATTAATCATAAATTATTTTCTGAAGTATTGAATTTTGGTAAAGAGTAAATAGTAGTAAATCTGCATGCACATCTTTATCTGCCCTCTTGTGACTTGGGTGAAACTATTGTTAGACGTAATCCTGGGAGATATATTTCAAATCTGTTAAGGCATTAAACATCAAAACCCACAAAGAGCAAATTCTGTGACAAGACTGTTGCTGACAGTATCAAAAGCCTTGGACAGATCTACAAATAGTGCACAGCAGGGTTGCTTCTTGTTGAGTGAATTAACAGTGTCGTCATCAGTAACAGCTGCAGCAGTTACTGCGCAATAAGCTCTGTAGCCGAGGGAAATTATTATTCTCAGGCGAGCGACAAATTGTGAGCTGACTCCTAATTCTAGGATTTAGAACAGGCAGCACAGGTGGATAGTTAAGTGTGACCAACTGCAGGGGATTTTTCATGAAGTGAAAATGGATTTAAATATTTGTACAAGTGGTGACGAATAGGATCGTAGATGCGTGGAGTCAGGTCTGCAGACCAAAACAAAAAAACACTCACCAGCTAATTTTTGCTGTTTACATTTGTCTACGCCTCATCATTCTGTGACAGGTCTGAAAAAAATGTTAAATAAAGACTAGAAGCTTTTTTTAAGGTTTTTTTTTTAATGGTTGAGTTGTTGGTTTTGACTTAGTGCAGTATATTTAAGACCAAACTTATAACCCCCCGTCAAAATAATAATTAAACGCTTACCATTTCAACTTGGTGGTTATTGCGTGCAGTATGTGTATAGAGTTTTCTTTACTATTTCAGTATAAAAAAGCTAGATAGATGCTCTTTGTTTCTTGTTAAAGTAATGAAACATTTCCTGAGTTTTGACTCTTAGAAAAAAGTTGTTTTTGTTATTTTTTTTGTTACTTTTACATTAAGGTTTAATGTGAGTATTCACTTTGTGACACAGTCTGGTACACAATAGTTACTTAGATCAGGGCAAGATTATTAGAGGTAAAATAATTGTTGTTTGGTTGATAGTCTGCAAATCTGCTGTAACATATCCGTTAATGAAGATTTGTCGATTTACATTAATCCAGGGGGGAGCAACTCCAGGCCTCGAGTGCTGGTGTCCTGCAGGTTTTAGATGTGTCCTTGAACAAACACAGCTGATTCAAATGGCTAAATTACCTCCTCAACATGTCCTGAAGTTCTCCAGGGGGCTGGTAATGAACTAATCATAGAGTCACATGATAAAGCTGGTGTAGCATTGCATGCATTGAAATTTTCAGTTGCTGTGTATCACTCAGAGTTTTTGAATGTAAATCTGTGTTTTTATTCAGGAAAACAGTTATTTGGAGTTCATTTTTGTTGGCTCCATCCAGCAAATTGAATCGAAACTGAATTTGATGCACACGAGGACACACACTGTTTAAAGCCAGCTTCGTAAAAGCAATTATAATTCCCTTAACACTGACTAAAAGTGAGTGCTTTTCACAGATTGCAGATGGTCACTGAAATAATTGCAGTCTGTTATGATGTTGACCTTAGAGTTTTCGATCCCGTGAAAGCCATCATATTACTGGTAACCTTTTAATCAGTTTGAAGTTTGAAGTATAAATCCACACTGTGATTATAACATGAGGTGCAAGCAGACTTGTTATTTATACACTGAACCTGGGAAATGACTTGCTGCCATAAAGCACTTAAATGAATTCAATAAAAGATTGTGAGGAGATTTTACTCCTGTTAGCTAAAAATAGGATTGTTGCACTTTGTGCATCCTGAAACCTCTTCAGTCCTGTTTATGCCTCAGTGCCACGACAGCTGTGCCCAGAGGTGCTGCGTTTTTTTTTTTTTTGGCTTGTCCGTCTGTACCTTCGTCCAACCGTCACACTCTCATTAACATGACTGCTCTTGAAAGCAGGGGATTTTTTTTTCATAGTTGAAGTCAAAAGTGAATACTTTTTATTTGACGATCAGATGTCACTGTGAGCTCATGTTTGGCCCATTCGTGGGAATGATATTGCAGGAACATATGGAGGGAAATTGATTACATTTGGTGTGGCTGATTAGATTTCTTTTTTTGCCATTGGCCAAGGTCACTGTGATCACACAACACGTGGTTTTGTTGATGACTTGAGGATTTATTTGCTCTTATGGTAATATTACAAACCAGTGTTAATGGGATAAAACAATAAGGTGAGGGTATTTTATAATATGGGCTGTTGCATTTTAGACTACATGCCATTTCACCTGACCACATAAGCACACATACTCTGTTCTGTGCCTTTTAAGCAGATTCTAACTGTCACACACAAGCTTCTGTGATTCATCAGGGACAGTTTAGGGTTTAGTATTTTGCTCAGGGACACTTTAACGTGCTGCCTGGAAGGGCTGGGAATTGAACCACTGACCTTCCAATTGGTAAATGCCCCAAAAATATCTTTTGACCTTTTAAAAGGTCTGTGGTTCCCAACTATTAAATACTTTGAAAGTCTTTACTCCATGTATTTATTTAAACACACAAATGGATGCAAACCACAGGTTGAGTGGTTGGCATAGAAATGCAAGGGGTAGATTCTAGTTCAGTCATATAGTTATACCTGTAGAAAACACTGTCACTGCAGGTAGCTGCAGGGAGTTTTGAGTAATAGGCAAAGACTTCATTGAATAGTTATTTTTAATGCAACGGTACTATAAATTAGTTTTGTTCTGGTTTCTCTCGAGTTCAGTGCATACAGTGAAGTTGTAATTGCTGGTTCAGAGTGTTGGTCAGACAAAACAGGCAGTGTTAATATAGTCATGTTGATTTTCTGTCCTTTAAAATTGTTAGATATAAACTAAAATAAAAAAAATCTATTTCTGACATTTGACAGGTCAGGTTTTTTGAGAAGAATCCTGCAGTGAAATAGGCAATTATATTAAAACAATCCGCAGCGAGCGTGTTTATAGCATTTGGTTATTATAAATCATTGGATATACGATACATTTGACAAAGTTGCTGTCTGTGAAGTTCATCCTTTTTCCATCCTTTTAATCTTGAAATTCGACTCACATTTCTCTTCAACTACAGTGAAATGTTTCCATCAGCCCTGACTCAATTCTCTCTGGGAATATCTATCATTTCTTGCTGCTTTAATCTGTAATTCTCTAAAGTGTAAGTTTGTGCACTAATCATTTTTTGTATTTGTGTAATTTCTTTTTTGAATTGTCTGTACCAAAGGAAAAATATTTTCAAATGTCCATAGGGATCACTATGCTTTTTGAATTGTTTGTATTGTATAGGACTAGTTTGGGTCTAAAGGACAGGAATATTCAGTAAACATAAAAATTTGCACGTTTTGCAAGGAATACACATGATTTCATCTCTTGACTAAATCAATGTTATGAAAATAACATGAACTTAGTGATAAACTTACATTAGCATGCTGCGGTGGTAAAATTGAACCACTGGAGGATTAATTTATTATTTACTTAAGGGCATTGCTAATTCAGCTCATGCATTTCTCCCTTTTTTATCTCACTTTAGGTTGTGGCTCCTCTCAAAGAAAAGATTCGTGACCTGGAACAAAGGTTTGTATCTGGTTTTTTTGTTGTTTTTGTTTCCATTGAGATCTTAAAATATTTGCTCATAGCTCGGTGTGAAGGAAAGCTTAATGGACTAATAAGTAGGTTTAAGGGTCAGCGTTATATATGCCTTCATTTCCTACTTTAAACTGTTGAATTTTCATTTGAAAGGGCACTTATAGACTGAGAATGCTGCATCTGAATAACTTGCACATGGATTAACATTCTGTGCTTATTTAAAAGGTTTATCTCTCTTTAACAGACGTTGAAGACAGAATGAATGCAACAGCAGCTAATTAATTGCATCTGGTGGTATTTGTTACTTGTGATAAGAAGATTTCTACATCACAGGCTATCAATTAATTAACCTAATTTTGCATTGTTTTTATGGTAGCATCTCTGGGTACAGTAATCCAGCTTGAAGGTGTTAATTATACATATTTGTCTTTAGTACCTTTAATGCTAATAACACTGACATACAAAGGTACGTGTTTAAATGAGCCCGTTATCCCTAGTTTAACATGTGTGAGGGCAACAAGAACCTCTAAATGGAGCACATTTTATATCTACCTTGTGCTCCTGAAGAGCGACTGTGGATCATTGAAAGCTAAGCCCTGTGAAAAACAGTTCTCCCTTACTGCTTTAACAGGATTTAAGAGGGGAAATATCAATTAGGTGTCACCAATCAAATGGCCTTAGTTATTTGATCATCAGCAACTGTGAGCACCTCTATAAAGTAGAAGATCTCAGGGTTTGCTGGTATGGAGCATTCAGGTGTGTGTTACTAAAAGGCTGCAGTGTTCCTAAGAGTGGACGTTCTGGTAAATTCAAAGTGGAGATGTTTGCCTGTAAGGTTTGACAAAACCCAAACACAGCACATCAGCACAAACACTTTACACTAGCTGTCAAGCCAAAAAAAGGGGCTGCTTTTCACAGTGTTTCCTTGTGAGTGAACAGTATTAAAAGAAAGTAATTAAATAAATCAATGAATAAAAGCTTGAGCTAAAATAATGGAGGTACTGAATATTGTTTCCCCTTGAGTGAGCTAATTTTGTAATGAAATATATGATTGTTTAAGATGTCATAGATAAGGAATATTGAATACTTTTTGATTTTTATGGTAATTCTAAATATTCTTTGGTTCATGATGTTTTGGAAAACCATAAATAACCAAAAGGCAATAGTAAAAATTATTATGAGTAGTAGCAGCGCATTCATTTTAAAATTTCCTACGACAGCCAGGCCTTCATTTGTTCATATGTTTGGTCAGAGGTGCTACAAAATGTGTTTGTAAAACACGTGAAATTATTGATTAAACACTGAATTTTGCGTGAAACGTTCGTACACACAATTTATGCGCAGACTTGTATTTACAGAGATACTAAAGTGATCCCGAGCACAGCAGCAAATCTACAACAGAAAGGCTAAAATGAAAAAATAGAAGAATCAAGGTGCTGCAATGGCCCGGTCAAAGTCCTTTACTCAACCTGACTGAAATGTTATGCTGCGACCTTCAAAGAGTTGAGCATTAATGAATGCCAGCGAATCTCAATAAACTTTAGCATTGTTGAAGGAGAAGAGTGGGGCATAATTCCTCCACAAAAAATGTGAATGTTCTGTGAAAAATGTTCGTTTGTTTCATCATGCATACAGCACAGGCTTAGTGGTGCAGCGTTGTGGTTATTTAAAGGCCAGTTTTAATAATCAAGTTGAGGTTATTTTTGAAACAGTGTTGTATTCCCATAAGCAGTCTTGAAATAAATACACTTCTCTAAATGATTAACCAGCTCATATCTTTGTTTTTAATTGTAGCTACACCAAAGGTAACCATAAAATATAGTTTATTGATGTTTATTAATAAGATTACAGGACCTGGATTGAGAGTAAGATCCTAGATTGTTCTGTTTTGCTTTGGGCTTATGTGATTGTTTCTCCAGATGTTCTCTACAAAAGGTTTTTGTGTTCTCTCTTACAGTTTTTCTCAGAAATACCCACCGGTGAAATTCCTGTCAGAAAAGGATCGTAAAAGAATTTTGGTATGTAACACATCCAAGTGCAAATCGTATTTTCAGTAACCATGACATAACCCTGAGCTTTCATAAGCAACGGCCAACAGAAGCACAAGCTTTCCTCAAAGCCTGACTTATCTCCATGTTAACAGCAAACTGAGGGAAGTAGAACTTGCAGAAATGTGTATCTTAAGTAGGGATGGGTATCGTTCAAGTTTTATCCGATACCGGTGCCAAATCGGTACTTTTGAAATGGTGCCGGTGCTTAAACGGTGCTCTACTGGTGCTTAAAGAATGGAGAACACAAACTTTGTCCAAAAACCTCTTATGTTTTTATTTTTAGCAGTCTCTTTTTTTCTGCAAAATGATAAGCACCGTCCAGCCCCACGCACGGGGCGATCTGTGCTAACTTGCTAATGGAGATCTACCACACCCAGTAGATGTGCTTGGTGTGAGGTCTTGCAGCAAGCTATCAAATACGGTGCATTTCTCGGCTTTTAAAAAAACGCTATGTGTCGCCAGGTGTTTCATCAGATTCGAGGTGTTACCTCCTTTGACAGTATCACCTTAAAGTACTTGTTGCAGGCTGCTGAGTTTGCATCTTTTGCTGTGAAGTACAGCCAGACTTTTCACCGCTTTGCCTTGGGCACTTTTAATCTGTAGCTCTGCTCTAAAAGAACATGTGTACCTGGGCCCGCCTACTATCCTTGGAAAAGTAAAATGATTGGCTAGAATCCAAAGTGTATGACATCTCAGGAAAAAAAAAAAGAAAAAGCACCGAAATGTGCGCTGCTTTTCAGTCTGGTTACTACCGTTTATGTCAGAACCGGTACCCATCCCTAATCTTAAGGTGCTGTCTGAGAGAGCAGACCTGGATCGAAGGCCATCAGTGCTTCCTATAAAACACTTGCTTTATAGCAGTTTTACAGCAGCTATAGCCCACCCTAATTCTTGAAGTGGTGCTCACTATTGGGCCAAATGGGTGGAGCTGGACCTAGTGCTGAAGTAGAAGGTCAGTAGTGTTGTGTGACATGGTGCGAACTAAATACAGCTTATTTATAACTACACAACATCAGACAGAAAACCATTGAAACATACAGATACCACACAAGCAATTATGAAAAATTAACTTTAAGCTAATTCATAGTTTTCATTTTTACGTTATGCTTAATTTTATATTCTTTATATGATAAAAAAGGATAAGCTCTAGTATTAATGTTGGCAGTGTACCACAGAAACATCTCGAGATATTCTCAAAAGAAGTCTGTACTTAATTATCTAGCTCTTTAGCCCTCCTTTGAGTCAGACTGTGAGCAGTAATGTAGCAACCAAGGACCTTCTGAATTACTCACCATCCTGCAGTGGAACAAACAGGAAGTTGTGACGTGGGCACAGTTTTTTTTTTTTTGTTGGGGGGGGGGGGGGGGGGGGGGGTTAGTGAAGAGTTCTGTTATTTTCTTACGGTCAATGAAAACCATTTGGTAACTTTAGTAACTGTACATAAAAGATGTTAACAACAGTGGCCTCAAAATACTTGGATTGGACATACACACATAAAAATAAGTGAGTCAGACAAAAAACGATTTCACAAAACTAAAATAAAAAAAATGTGTTTATATTGTGATCAACAGTTCAACTGAATCCATATTGGTCGGAGCTGCACTGAGGTCAAGCAGCACCAGGACGTAGATGTGTCTGTCCTGGTCTGAAGTCTGAAGACATGAATAAGTTATTTGTAACCTTTAGAAAAGCAGTTTTGGTGCTGTGTAGCTTGCTGTTGTAACTAAATACCGCTAGCAGTTGTTCTAAAACCAGTTTCTCAAGATTGAGGCCAAATTTGAGATTAGTTTAATTTCATTAATTTTCTAAATGAATATGTACGAATACAAAGCATTGTCTACTGCCATGGCTACATGGCATAGTTACTTCAAATTTAAAAATGTACATATCATCAGTGCAAAATAAACATTTTAAGGGATTATGTGAGCCTACTGGTAATGAGAAAATGAAACACAACATGCATCTTATTCCAACAACGGGCAATAATTCAGGTCATGCATTCAGTTAACCTGCTGAGAATATCCCTGTGCAATCTGATAAAAATGTGAGGTAGATAACAACAATATAGTCTTCATTATAAATGAATGACCAGCTCTGAATGTAACCCTTAACTCTGAGCCCACTTATCCTGAGGTGGAAACTCTTGAGTGTTTATGGGCAGAGTGGAATCATAAAGCTATCAATGATGGAGCCGAGGCTTCCCATTCTGATCCACTCCTAAGTAAAAATTATATACTATTACTGTTTGTGTGATATAATAGACAGCAGCAGCAGTAAACGACCATACTTGGAGTGGAGTAAAAAATCAATAAGTTAACCCTTTAGTATTTTATTCAGTGTAGTAGAATCATTAATGATTTAGCAGATAAAGTGTTAGAAAGGTTAGAAAGACACTGCAAGCATAAAAAACTGAAAGTAAGCTTTCATAAAGATTGAAGAGGTCACAAGAGTATAAGTAGTGCAATGAACATGAGTTGAAACACAAATGCTGCATTGATTAAGAGGCGTACTGTTGGAAAATGGATGATCGTGTGTCTGACTTCGCACGAGTATTAACTGTGCGGCAGTTACTTTAGTGACTGCATACAAGGTGTGAAACACACTGAAAGATATCAGCCTCTATGTATTATGAGTAAGAAGGAAAAAGTGAAAGAGATTAAACAGCTTGGGGACACCAGCAACTGCAAAGTGTTGGCCGTGAAACATGGAGGTGGGTGCCTTTATATTAAAGCTGGATATGGGTGACGAGTGACATTTATGGATGGCACTATATATATATATTCAAGTTTGTATACGCAACTATTGATTGATTGCACAGGAATGCATGCAAACGACTTGGTTTTAAAGTTAACGTCTTCTAGTTTTTTCTTCTACAGGGAGTGCAGAATTATTAGGCAAGTTGTATTTTTGAGGAATAATTTTATTATTGAACAACAACCATGTTCTCAATGAACCCAAAAAACTCATTAATATCAAAGCTGAATGTTTTTGGAAGTAGTTTTTAGTTTGTTTTTAGTTTTAGCTATTTTAGGGGGATATCTGTGTGTGCAGGTGACTATTACTGTGCATAATTATTAGGCAACTTAACAAAAAACAAATATATACCCATTTCAATTATTGATTTTTACCAGTGAAACCAATATAACATCTCCACATTCACAAATATACATTTCTGACATTCAAAAACAAAACAAAAACAAATCAGCGACCAATATAACCACCTTTCTTTGCAAGGACACTCAAAAGCCTGCCATCCATGGATTCTGTCAGTGTTTTGATCTGTTCACCATCAACATTGCGTGCAGCAGCAACCACAGCCTCCCAGACACTGTTCAGAGAGGTGTACTGTTTTCCCTCCTTGTAAATCTCACATTTGATGATGGACCACAGGTTCTCAATGGGGTTCAGATCAGGTGAACAAGGAGGCCATGTCATTAGTTTTTCTTCTTTTATACCCTTTCTTGCCAGCCATGCTGTGGAGTACTTGGACGCGTGTGATGGAGCATTGTCCTGCATGAAAATCATGTTTTTCTTGAAGGATGCAGACTTCTTCCTGTACCACTGCTTGAAGAAGGTGTCTTCCAGAAACTGGCAGTAGGACTGGGAGTTGAGCTTGACTCCATCCTCAACCCGAAAAGGCCCCACAAGCTCATCTTTGATGATACCAGCCCAAACCAGTACTCCACCTCCACCTTGCTGGCGTCTGAGTCAGACTGGAGCTCTCTGCCCTTTACCAATCCAGCCACGGGCCCATCCATCTGGCCCATCAAGACTCACTCTCATTTCATCAGTCCATAAAACCTTAGAAAAATCAGTCTTGAGATGTTTCTTGGCCCAGTCTTGACGTTTCAGCTTGTGTGTCTTGTTCAGTGGTGGTCGTCTTTCAGCCTTTCTTACCTTGGCCATGTCTCTGAGTATTGCACACCTTGTGCTTTTGGGCACTCCAGTGATGTTGCAGCTCTGAAATATGGCCAAACTGGTGGCAAGTGGCATCTTGGCAGCTGCACGCTTGACTTTTCTCAGTTCATGGGCAGTTACTTTGCGCCTTGGTTTTTCCACACGCTTCTTGCGACCCTGTTGACTATTTTGAATGAAACGCTTGATTGTTCGATGATCACGCTTCAGAAGCTTTGCAATTTTGAGACTGCTGCATCCCTCTGCAAGATATCTCACTATTTTTGACTTTTCTGAGCCTGTCAAGTCCTTCTTTTGACCCATTTTGCCAAAGGAAAGGACGTTGCCTAATAATTATGCACACCTGATATAGGGTGTTGATGTCATTAGACCACACCCCTTTTCATTACAGAGATGCACATCACCTAATATGCTTAATTGGTAGTAGGCTTTCGAGCCTATACAGCTTGGAGTAAGACAACATGCATGAAGAGGATGATGTGGACAAAATACTCATTTGCCTAATAATTCTGCACTCCCTGTAGTGTCTTCTAGTAACCCTAACCCCTAAGTTGTTTGTTTGGTGGATGTTAAGAGGTAATAGTAGAAAGTAAAGCAACAAAATATTAGCCTATTATATTATGATACAATATCACAATAATCTGTGAAACAATGGCACAAAACCTCTCCACAGATTTGTGTAAGACTGGCAATATTCATTTAATGGGAGATAATGAATCCTGCTGGCTTGCGTAGCATATTTAATTGTATTTTAAAACGGTGGAGCACTTGTAGCTAGTGTAATACAGCTGTGGATTTGCATGCATGCTATGTTGAAGGTACTGTTTGCTCACAGGCTGCATTTCATTGCTTTGTAACGTAATATACACTTAAGAAGACTCCGCATACCCTGACATTGCAAACATATCCACCACTGTGTGTTTGCTATTAGATAACTGGAGGAGCTGGTTTTGTGGGTTCCCATCTGACTGACAAATTGATGATGGATGGCCATGAGGTGACTGTGGTGGACAACTTTTTCACAGGAAGAAAGAGGAACGTGGAGCACTGGATTGGTCATGAAAACTTTGAACTCATCAATCACGATGTGGTAGAGCCTCTCTACATTGAAGGTGAGTGAAAAAGTGAAAGTGGTAGGTAATGACCTTTTCTACTTATTTCTACTGTCTGCCTGTTGGTTGAAACAAGAGGTATAATCCACAATGCTGCTATCTCAAGTTATTTTCCATTTAGTCAAATGTGTTTGATTCCACTCAGTATATCTGAAATAAGAAAATACGCTCTTGTTTACTAAAGCCGTATTGAATAACACCCCTTAGAAAACGAATATTACATCACTGCCTTGTGAACAGCTCACTGAGATATAAGTGCTCTATGTCTTCAGCATAAAGTAGCACAGTGCTTGATGAAGCCAGGCATTCAAATGATGATGCAGGCTTATGTACACTCTAAGTTAAAAACTCAGACTTCATCCTGAGCTAAAAGCTAGGATTTTAACATGATTTTAACACAGTCATCCACCTGCTCATGCCCACTTTGACGTGGACATCATGAGCATGCTTATTAAAACTCTGCACGCTTTGCTGGTTGATCACAAAATGCTTTTTCTGTTAGACAGTAAAGTTGTTTATTTTTTAAGAAATGCTAAAAGTTCGGGTTCTACCTGCAGGTGGAAAGAGTATTGAAGTGGCTGTGTTTGCCTCAAAATGTGAAGCTTTAGAATGAGGAACATGTTGTTTTTAAATTCGTTTTTTAGTTAGGTGGTGGCTGAAGTCCAACCTGAGCGAGCCAGAAATAAGAAAGTCAGCTTGCATGGAGGAGGGCAAAAGAGACAGGGGGGCTAAAAGGGCTTGTTTCAGATGGAGCATAAACTGATGGTGTTGCACAGAGGGCCAGTATAACAGTTGACATGCAAAACTACTCTACCGGAGTCCCAGAATAAGAATGTAGAGCTGGAAGCTACAAAAATAGGTCATCTTTAATGCTGTTCTGAGTAGAGGTTACACCACTCCAACACCCAAAAGGATTAAAAAAAAAAAAAAGAGTAATTTTAAGAAACATACAGTACTTTGGTGTCCACGGTGATGACTTATCACAGGGTCGTCCAACAGTGTTGTAATTCTAACTGCATTTACATTTTAAAAGTTTAATGCTGGAGAAGCTCAATTAAACCTATGTAACTCAAAACATTCATGCTTTGTAGTGTCATACAAAAATATACAAACCATCAGGTTAGCATTTCCTGGATGTGGTTATTTTTAAGAATGGCATTTTAGGGGTTATGTGAATTGAAAATGGGATACAAAAACAAAAGCGTCCATCAATAGTTATCAATAGAAGCTATCTGCACGGATTGGCGTGATCAGTAGCGGTACGGCATGTTTGATGCACTTTCTATCACGATCTGACTCCTCAGAGTGGTCAAGATTTGTAGGTGCCTGTCAGGATGGAAAAGCTTTGGTTTTCTGTTTTGATGCCAGAGTATTTGAGTTTCTCTATTTATCACTTTTTCTTCCAGTCTATCTTTAAATTCCCAGTACATGCTTAGAATTGTTCCAGGGTGCTGAGTGCCTTGATATTCTCAGTCAATCCAAGTGTGTTGACATCGTTTGTTTGCTTTGGTATACCATCTGTCAAAAGCAGCCTAACACTCTGTTAGACTTGATGTCTACATAGGTGGACGAGAATGGGCAGAGGTGGGATTGTTAACGGCAGGGAGGATTGACGGCTGAGGTAATAGCAGCCAACGTGTCTGCTGCAGAAAGGACATACTTAGTATTTTGTTCCAGCATAGCAATTGGTTTTTCTGCCTGATAATGTCTTAAAGACATCACTGCAGTTTGGTGTGAAAAAATTTCCCCATTAAAGTACCATACGCATGGAGAGTGCTAATGATGAACACATTTCATATGGAAGAGATCAACCAAACGTGTCTGATTGACATTTAATGTTATTGCTAATATACAGTCTTGAAAATGTATTCTAAAAATAAATGTGCACAGCAAAAGAGATCTCCTGTTGCTTGCAATAGTCTGATCTGACGTCAGTGTCTTTGGAATTTTGAGAGGAACACAAGGTACTGCAATGGACTTAAAAATACTGAGTGATGGGATGGAATAAGCTTTGAAAGTAAGGCATGGAAGAGGAGGTCACGCTTTCAGTGGCTGATAGGCTTTGCCTTGAAAAGAAATGATTTGAGTGGCCTACAAAACAGGAAAATGCTGTGGAGTGCTAGAGACTGGGAACGAGACAGATAAGTACCTGTTCAAGACTTATAGGGCAGTAAGGACTACTTACAAGGATAACCACAAAGATCAGACTAAGTACACATAATGCATTTCAAGTTTTTTTTTTTTATTGCTTATTAAATAACTTTGAGGATCATTGTCATTTTATGAAAAGTTTTAATTTGACACATTTGAATTAGTGTAGTTAAAGAAAGGATATGGAGAACAAGGTGTTCTCTCCACACAAATGATGGATCCAAAGGAGGAAAAGGTTGCTACAGTTTGGTGCCAGGAGTTTCCATTTAAAACCAATGTGCAGCTTTTAGGACTCTGACTCTGGGGTTTATTCTCAAAGCCTTTGTATAATCAAAGATTCCCGGGAAAGCCATGGGGGACTCAGTGAATATGGAAGTATCCCACATATTGGTTTACCCATTGGCCGTTTGCAGTTTGGGGTAAAAATAATAGAAATAACTCAAATAACATGACCTACTAATTTCTGATTACGTATGTTATTTATATTGTTCTAAACGCTTTTAAAAATCAGTTTTCTTCCATTTAAAATGTTTGACACATATAGATTTGCAACTCAACCTTGAAAGCCTCAAAGAACAACTGTTCTGGTTTGCAGTAGTACTGTTTTAAACCAAGCATTTCTTCAGAGCTAAAACTTGTTGTATTTGGAGTTCAGACTTACCTGCAGCTCCCAAAGTATAGATAGTTGTTTGTAGTCCATTGTTCTAATATGATATAGCACATATATCTGTTACTCTTAAGCCCTTCAGCTTGAATCTGCTGCATTATTACAGCTTTTTACCTCTCAGCCGTAAAAGGTTAAAGGGCTATTGTAGTCACCCACAGACACCCAAGTTTGTGAATGCGATAACTCAAGGACAAAGTGATGTAGGAGTTTTTTGCTTTTTGAGTTTAGTCTCCTCTCCTGCTCTTTTAAAGCCTAAGCTTCCTAAATTGATTATCAATAAAGGCTTTAAAAGTAAGGAAAAAATCCTCATATACAGATTTTATGAAAACAGGATTGATTTATTGATTATTGTTTCCCCTGCTCTTCACAGTGGACCAGATCTATCACCTGGCATCTCCAGCCTCTCCTCCTAACTACATGTACAATCCCATCAAAACACTGAAGACCAACACCATTGGCACACTTAACATGCTTGGTAAGTAAACTCAGTACTCAAGGATAACTCAAGGATAGGGTTAAAAAGATTCACTAATTGCATCGCCTGTAAATCAGAATTGATGCAGCCTTTTTTTTTTTATTTCTCCATCTGTTTAACAATAAAATATTGTAAAATATTCTTCAGTCTTCAGTTAAACCTGTATAAAAAATGTCTTTGTTGTCAAGTCAGACTGAAGAAGTAAAGGGAAAGAAATAGGATCCATTAGTCTCACTCATTAAATTGTCAGCTTTTTATCCAGCTGCTCCAGAAAAAAATGCCTGTCATATTATTTTGTCTGGGTGCTGTCAGAATATTCAAACTTAGGTTCATTACTTAAGGATATATGATTCTGCGACCTATTCGATCCTTCATGAGAAGTCTGGTGAGGCTTTTTTTGTGTGCTAACAATAGTGATTAAGCTTTCAGATGTAAAATGCATTTTGAAACTCCATCAGTGGTACAGCTCTGAGAGAACCAAATAACTTTTCCTTTTCATTTTCCTGCTGGTCAGATAATAAGTACTGAGTCAGAATAGCAGGTATATCCTTAATAGTCCTGTCATTTTTGAAGGAGCCACCATGAAACATTTATATAATAGAAACCATTGTTGAACAAGTCAAGAGTCATCTTTGTTATTGTTATGGAAATCTATTCTATTATTATTATTTTTAAAAAGGCTAAGAAACTTTGTCATCCCCAAACTCAGAAAATTAAATGATACGTGGATACCAATATAACAAAAAGGACCAATGTACTGCTCTATGAGAATGATTCCAGACACTCTCCAGTTGTATTGTCATTGTTTGAAGACAGGTTGCCTCCCACCAGATCACTTGTGCAGCCACCTCACGATCTAAAGTGGTTGCCCAGAGGTTCAGAGTGTTACCTGCTCAACCTACCATAACACTGTTGTTTTGTTTGTGTCCTAGGCCTGGCCAAGCGTGTGGGCGCAAGACTCCTGCTGGCTTCTACCTCTGAGGTTTATGGAGGTAAGAAAGATTTCTGAAGCCGGTTTTGTTTTCCACTGCCATTGTGAGCCTTTCGCACACCTGATGTTATTTACTGCTCATTCCTATGATCCATCCTGCATCTTTCACTAAAACGCAGTTTGGGTTTCAATCACAGCAAGAGCTCAAGATTGAACAAACCTGGGTGTTAGCTTATGTGTATGTGTGCGCTGTTATATTCATTCACACACGGCAACTACAGTTAATCAGATTTTGAGAGTCATAATTGATGAAGAGGTTTAAAAAATCCAAATGATTTCTTAAAATTTGTGCTTATTGTGAGGCTGAAGTATTGTACCATGTTTACTGTGAGATTCAGAAATGGCAAATGAGAGCTTTACCCTGAATGCTAATGAAGGTATGTCATTCAGCCTGTTCTTACAGGCCTTAATTATTTATTGCAAATGTTTCATCTTATCATCTAAGTGGTAAAATGCAGCTGTATCTTCTAGGCAGACATGGACGTGTCTGTGTGTGCACCAGTGAACAAGCAATTTTTTCTGTGTGGAGAAAGCTGAGCTGAAATTATGTGAAAACTGCTTGATCTGTTCCTGAAATAATTTTGTTTCAGATCCAGAGGTACACCCCCAAAATGAGGATTACTGGGGTCACGTGAACCCGATCGGTCCTCGAGCGTGCTACGATGAAGGGAAGCGTGTAGCGGAAACTATGTGTTATGCCTACATGAAGCAGGTATCCTCATCATTTAACATTTACTGTGCAATAACATTATCTATTCTTGATAATTATTATAAAATAAACCCTACAATTGTCTAAAAAACATTTAAATACAAATGAAAATCTGTACAATAATTGAATGTTTCTACTTAAACAGACACTTAATACTTTCTGGATGAGAGGACTAGAAATAACTATCCATGCAAGTGGTGAAAGGGTTTCTAAGATAAACAGGTTTCTAGCAATATATTTTTTTCATGTCTTGCTATGAGGCTGTTTTTAAGGCGATAGCTTCCCATCAGGCATGTCGACCTTTTGTTGAGACTTGTGTTTTATGATGAAAAATTCAACAAAGCTCTTCATGATTTCAGTTATGTTAAGACGGATTGGTATTGACTTGATTGACAACAGCCTTTGATGATCAGATATGATTGACTTCTCTTGCCTTTCCTTCAGGCAGGTGTTATTTATTTATCTGCCTCGTCACCCGCGCCCCCCTCAGAGCCTCATTATTTTTTTTTCGCACTTACTGAGAGAATTCTTGGAAACGGCTGGCTTTCAGAATCAAATGTCAGCTGTTTATGCTGCGGGACGAGAATATCGCACATAACATCTATTGCCCGGTCATGTAATCAAAACTCATGAACATTTAAAAAGTGATGAATGTGGGTTATGCAGCAGATGAAAAGGCATGTCTTACCTGCCTGTCGCCATAAAGAAATATTAAAGGGTGCGTGTGTACAAAAATTACAGAACAGTTTTTTCCAATCAAGTTATTTGATTGGACAATATGAAATTATGCTTAAAATGTCTCTTTACTTGGTTGTTATATTAATGATCATATGCATAACTGTGTTACATTGTAATACCTGTGAGGAGAAAAAGAAGCTAAAGTGTCATCACAGATTTTCAACAGCAGGGAGTACACGTTTCTTAAATTAAGCACAGACAGCCACTTCCTTATGGGAAGTGCCTGATGTGTTTTACATAAAGACAGTACTGTGCAAGTCTTGAACTACTTCTCATTTCTTTGT
Source organism: Rhamphochromis sp. 'chilingali' (assembly GCF_963969265.1). NCBI lineage: Eukaryota > Metazoa > Chordata > Actinopteri > Cichliformes > Cichlidae > Rhamphochromis > Rhamphochromis sp. 'chilingali'. Next base: position 21,484,141 of record NC_137941.1, on the reverse strand, counting down.
TTTTTGTCAGGAAAATTGGGAAATAGTTTATTGAAACGTGCAGCCATACATGGAAATATATGGGGCAAAAACAGAGTTTTTACAGTTGTACAAACTTGGAAGTCAATATTTGGTGTGACCACATTTATTCTTTAACACACTCTCTTAGGCAGATTTTCTGATAATTTCTTTAAGTAGTCTTCAGGAATAGTTCGAATGTTCTAGAAGAATAGTTTTTTTTAAGGACATTCAACACTCTTTTTTGGATGTTGGCTGGCTTTGGTTCAGTTCTCTGCCAAAATGATCCCACACTACTTCAGTAATGTTGGAGTCTGGGTTCTGGGGAGGTCAGACTATGATTGTGCTCCACTGGCTGATTTTTCTATCCAACTATGTTTTTACTCCAGCAGCAGGGTGTTTGGGATCGTTGTGATGCTTAAAAAAACAACCCCAGCCAATCAGAAGCTTTCCAGATGATATTGGATTAAAATCCAAACTTTCCTGCGTTCATACTTCCATCAGGTGTGATAAAAACTTAAACTCCACTGGATGAATTGCAGAATGACAGAGTCTCCACCATGTTAGATACTCACTGTTGGAAGTCTAAGGAAGTGTCACTGTTGTACCTCGCTCCTCACGACCTCTGGTACATATTGACAGTGATTTGAATAAAAACCTAAAAATCTGGATTTGTCACAGAAACACAGATTTTTAGTCCAGTTCTTGTGTAATCTCAGCATTTTCTCTCAGTTATCCTTGGTGTCTTTACAGATTAACTGAAGGGACAGATGCAAATTTTTCCCCAGTTTATTAGGACATGAATTTCTTTTAATCCGTTGCAGCTATATTTGGGGCGTGTCACTTCTTCTTTTGTCCTCAATTTGTCCAGTTTCATCAAATTTTTAAGGGCACACTGCACACCATGTTGAGATAAGTTTTCAGCTAATAGTTCTTTAGGAAACACCTTGTGTGGTTTAGGCAACATGCTGTTAGTAACAAAGTGGCTAAACATACAATTTGATTTTTTTCTTTGCTGAGTACTCTGTTGTGTATAGACAACACTGCTTCATGCCTTGGTTAAGGGTTAACAGACGAAATTCCTCTGAAAATGGTCAGGTGCAAGAACTGGACTGAAATTGAGTGAAAAAGCAGCCAGTGTCCAAAGAAAAACTTTGCAAAACCTCAAGACCAATTAAAAAAAAAAAATGAAACAAAACTCTGACTTCCTGGAAGCAAAATATAAAGAAATGAGGTGTGACTCAAGACTTTTGCACAGTACTGTATACTACTGTACAGCCTGTAGTGGAGCACAACTTCCTGTTTCTTCATTAGTATCTGAAATCATGCTGAAAAGTTGGAGACTGTTAGAAATGATGGAGTGCAATATGTCCTCCTCCCCAATATTATCAGATTTATGCTTCAACATATGAAAGTGAATAAAATTATTCAGCTGGAGCTTCACTTGAAATATTTTTGAAGGTAGAAACCTGCCAGTTTTGAGTGACTGGCTAAGCAGTGTGTACAACCTGTAGAAAATGTTCAGCATGAAATATGAATGAAACATGAGGAGTGGGGGATTAAAAGGTTCTGGAAATGGACCTTTTAAACATGGAAAACTGTGCTGAATTTAGATTTGGCGGGTTTCCTGTTTAGCATCATGTTGTCATGCACCTCAGGCTCTTTTCAGTGCGTCTGATTTTTTTTTTTTTTTTAAATATTTTTTATGTTCACTCTAAAAATGTAGCTATGTCCCCTGAAGCTGGGTCTCCTGTGGTGTGTAAAAATGGCAATCCCTTAATCAAATTTTCTTTTTTCATGAAGTGGGCAAATTTGCATGGAGTCTCATCTGGATCAGTCCAGGTTGAGAGAGAAAATTATGTTGGTGTGCCGAAAATAGTCTCCAGGCTCACTGGCACTCAGCACAGTTCTGTGAATTTTCTTACTCTGACACCTCAGGGGGCCAAACAAAACTCTGCATTAACAGCTTGACACTGGGCTTGAACCGCCTTTAGGTTTGAACACTCTGACCTTTTCAAGTGTCTTTGATTTAGCTTGGAGATCCAGCTCTTAACACCAGTCATGATCCATTACTAAATGTAGGTCAGTTTGAAACCCAAGTTGATGTTTTCTTTCATCTGCAGAGATTAGGCAAATTAAAATCAGGTGTTTTTCATTTTTATAGGCCCCATTCCCAGAACTTTTTGATCACACTCTTTTATTTATATAGAAGAGGGTGATTATATAGATGTATATGTATATAGTTGTAGCTTACATGCATACCAATGCTTACATTAAGACTTTTGTGTTCACTGGTTAAGTGATCTTTCAATATTTGCAGTTATGCAGTCACAGTGTGTCTAAGACCGCATTAGCTTAATGCTAATTTGCAGGTTTTTCAACGTCAGAGTTTAGAGGTTCCAGGTATTTTGTCTGAACTTGTCAGTCTTCTTCGTCTGTACACTGGAGTCATTTTTCACTCTGTTTAATGGTGGAACAGCCTCATCCTGGCACTAATGATTTATCCTACGGGGCAAGTATTCAGTGTTTCATCTGCAATTCGGCACGTATTGGTACATATTTATAAATCTCTAATTATTATGTTTTTAGAATTGCATCCTGTGCTTTGATTCATATTTATTTATTCATATTTATTTATTCATATTTATTTTTTTCTTCTTTTTATCCAAGAAGTTATATTATGGGTGGTGTTCCTAAAGGTATCCCACAGGTAATGTAGCTGCAAGTAATTTAAATTTAGTCAGTCTGGCTCATGATCAGAACATAGAATCACAGATATCCAGGGCTACCGTTTCTTAAAAATGGCATATTCCTGAGAGTCCTGTCAACTCTGTTCATGGTTCTTATTTATTGTCTATTGTCGTAAGTGTACTAATTTCCTCTTAGACTGTTTTCACCAACATCTTCGGTGAGGTGCATGGACTGAGAGTAGTGGAGGAAAAGTAACCCTGCTGAGTGTGTAGAAGTTTACCATTATTTACGGGACGGGGTTACATGAGCACACACGCACAGCCCTTTCGAGACCTCTTCATCATGTTGTCCTCATTGTGTCCTTGATCCTCACCACACTGAATATATTTGCAGGATGTGCCTGTTGAATTTCATGTTCCACATTTTCAAGAGAGCAATTTCCATAATTTTCATGTTTTTATTCATATTAAACGACCAAAGACGATTCCACGTAGCATCTGAAGTAGTTTGTGGTGGTGCATGAGAGTGACTTAAGAAGGTCCATGGATTTAAAATAAGGAAGAACTTTCTCACTCTGGGATCAAGCAGAGTATCTATCCTCTACTTGGCCTCGATTATTTACTGATTTTTGACAAGTGGAGGTGATTATGTATGTGAGGATTGAGTATTGAGATCCTTAAAAAGTATTCAGACACCTCAGAGTTAACAAGTTCTCGGTTCTCCTTTGCTTACAGGAGGGTGTAGAGGTGAGAGTGGCAAGAATCTTCAACACGTTCGGCTCCCGTATGCACATGAACGACGGACGGGTTGTCAGTAACTTCATCCTTCAGGCTCTTCAAGGAGAACCTCTCACTGTATGCATTTTAAGTTTTTTACTTGCTCGGCTTTCACCTCATTTGTATGTGCTGCAAGTATCGAGGCACATCGGGATCATTTTAAAGCACATTGGATTAGTCCCACATGGAAGATGGTTTAATAGTCATATTACATATAATTTTCTTTAACTGAAAATTAAAGGATGGGGTTTTATTATTTCAAATCTAGATCCTGACCTATTTAACATAATTTCTTTGACATCGTAAAAGTGGTTTAAAAGCATTACATTGAAACCAAATATGGATGCAGTAGAGAGAAATGTAAGGAATGGGAGCAGGGGAATAACATGCATCCAGAGGTCCAAAGGGGACTCTGCTTCTGAGGGTATTTACACAGGGTAACACATGCTAACCTTGGCCTTGACTTTGACATTTTACAATGTCAGCTTGCTCATCACTCAAGGATAGCCTGTTTATTTTATTTCTTCTTCTAGGTTTACGGTACCGGCTCCCAGACAAGAGCCTTTCAGTATGTAAGGTAAGTTTACTAAATTAAACCCATTATATTCATCCCTGAAATGCACAATTTTTCTCATCGATCTCCATTGTCTCATTATCTTAAACAACTCTTAAGCCACACCCCCTTTTATTTTTATTTTCGCTCCAAAGAGCCAAACTTTCCTTCCATTTTTTGAAGTAATCTTGAGCAATAACTCTCAAGGCTTTCTGAAGATCATACAAAGTTTTTTTTTTTAGACATTTGTTGCTTTTTCACTCGTTTTCAGTCCAGTTCTTGTATTTTCAGCTTTATTTAGTAAGACACTCAGCACTGACCTATGAATCAATCATGTATAACAAGGCACCTGATTCAAAGGATGATCCTGTGTCTTAGCAGAAAAATAATTTTAAATTGCATATTGAAGCACTTTGTTATGGTCACATAATTTGCATTTCTTTAGTTGAGTCTACGAAAAATAATAATAAAGATAACATAGTTTGACATTCATAAAATAGTATTTTTACAAGAGCTTTTAGCTGAAAACTTATTCAGTTTCCTCAAATATATTACGAATACACTGCTTGTCGAAATATGTCAAGTGGCAGGCCTAAAGTAAACTATCTACAACAAACGAACAGTATCTGAAAGTCAAGTTTTTAAGAGACCAGAAAAAGTCTAGCAGAGGCCTGACACACGATCGTTGCCACTGTAAATCTTGTGTATGTTTGGAAGAGGTCAACTGTGAGTGTGTACAGCCATCTGTAAAACACAGTGGAGACTCATTTCAGCCAGTGGTGTTTGAAGTCTGAGAAGTACAGTCAGATTTTGAGACACCATTCATACCACCTAAAAAGCTGCTGATTGGCAACACCTTCATTTTTCAGCATGACTCGAAACACACTGATAATGCAGTAAAAGCATTTTCAGACGAAAACCCCGTTTTCAAATCTCGCCAGGGTAGCCCAAGGCTGTCAGTCGTGGATTAGCCTCCCCAAAGATCCAACCTCGACATTATTGAAGCGGAGAACAGAGCAAAAGGCAGCCAACATTCAAAGAAGAGCTTTGAATGTCCTTGAAGCTGCCTGGAGAACTATTCCTGAAGACTACATAAAGAAATTAAAGAAAGCCATCAAAGAGAGTTTAGACTATGTTAAATTAATTAGTTAATACCAAATATTATGACTTGTTAGTAATGTAAAAACCCTGTTTTGTTTTTTTTGTTTTTTTACCTTATCTACTCTATTTCCATTTATATTTGGTTATTCTTTACTGAACATTTCTTTATAAATGAAATGAGGTGTGGCTCAAGACTTTTGCACAGTATTGTGTGTCACCTGTTTCAAATACTATAACAAAAAAATACTAATAATGACAAATAACTTTTAATATGAAATATTAAGCAGTCTCTGTACACACACATATGCCAATGTAAACCAGAGTGAGGCTTTTGTTCATGGTGGCATTAAACTGTATGAAAGATATGTTTGTGGGTAGAGTTTTACACTTTTGTAGATTTTAATATAAAGTAAAGAAGCGTGGTGTAAGTTCAAAGAGTATTTACTGGTTTCATTTCGTCAGACTGAGCAACAGGGATCAGAGGCACAGAGCATTTGAAGCTCTCGTATCTGATCGTAGCATTTACCTGATGCCCTGTATGACTTTCATGTTGTGTAAACAGTCTTTGGGTAGCTTTTCTTGAAGTTGACCCTCCAGAAAAAAATGTATTTCATAACTAACACCTAAAGCTAATCAGATCTAAACTTTCACACCAAGCAATTAAAGATGCACACTGGAGAATTTCATGATTTCAGTTCTAAAATGTTTTATTAAAAGTTTTTACAGAATTTACAAACAGCATTCATTCATGCATTCAATTTTGCATTGAAGTTTCTTTGTGAGTGATCAAAAGGAAAACAAATAGTTGGATTTCTAAGTGAAAGTAAATCCTTGGAAATTAACAGCAAATGTACCATAAAGTGTTTATGTAAACGGTAACTGTGTCAATAAATAAAGTAATATGATGAGAAAAGGAATGAACTCAAGTTTTAGATTTTTCAAAGGAAGAAACATTGGGTGAAAAGCCGTAATAAATATGGTTGAAGTTATAAAGAAAATTTGCAGAATTATTTATAAATAATGTAATAAATAATGAACAATTTGGGGAGCAGCACTAAAAGATTCATTGGTGTGAAGAAGTTCACATCAAGTTTCTGCCGGCGCAGGTCTAGGACTCCTCTTTGGCTGTTGGTATGAATTGTGCCTCAGTTCGGGAAGTGGACAAATAAACTTTGTGTATCTCGTTAGAATAAGTTGAGATCTGGGGTGAGGTTCAAACATGCTGCTTTGTCTATTTCATCGTAGATTTTCTTAACTGCTTATCCAGCTCAGCTGTTTAAGAGGCAGGGTACATCCTGAATACGGCCATCACACAGCTGCTCCATCAGAGTTAATTAAATATAACATAATATTAAATGTAATAGAAACAAAAATCACAATTAAGTTCCCTTAACTGTCCCTGTGTTTATTTTTGATATCAGATTGTTAACCTGCTAAATTCTAAATTAACTTTTCCAGAGTTGGACAGTCTTATCTCAGTGTGCACTTGCCTGCCAGTGTTGAGGTCTAATTATGTTAAGTGTGTGTGTGTGTGTGTGTGTGTGTGTGTGTGTGTGTGTGTTAGGGAGAGTGAGAATGAAACAAGTGTCAGTCAGGGTATGCTGATACACTTGCATAGATGCCACGTGGAGTATACACGGTGTTCTGATTAAAGAAATCTGTGCATGTTCATAAAGTGTCCTTCATATTAAAAATAGAGCGTGCTCCTGTCTGTGTTTTCCAGTGATCTGGTGAATGGCCTTGTCTTGCTGATGAACAGCAACATCAGCAGTCCAGTCAATCTGGTGAGTTCATAATATGTGGCTGCGTTTCATAAATTGAAAGGCAAATTGATTCTGTGTGTCTGACACTTGCTGACTCTGATGTAATGGATTAATTTGTTTTTCAGGGAAACCCAGAAGAGCACACTATATTGGAGTTTGCTCGCCTCATTAAAAGTCTTGTTGGTAAGTCTTGTGCGGCCTGTACCAGCTCATGCCTCGTCATCGTTTTATCCTGGTGGTATAAGGTCGCCCTCACAGGGAGGAAGTCGGCAGGACATTTAAAAGCAGGATCACTTTCTTGTTTGGAGCAAATCACAGCTAACCATAAATGCAACCAAAATAGCGTCAGCTGCAATGGGGATGTCAGCGGGCCTCAGCATGAAGTATGCTAATGAGAACATGCCTGAGGCAGAGAACCATGAAAGATTGCTCGGTCATAACCAGAATCCAAGAATGTGATAAGTTGATGGATGTAAGGTGTATTCCAGTGGATTGGTGACAGGTGAAGGTTCACAAGCTTTAAATGGGCTGCAAAAAGTGACCTCATGTGACAAAATAACCAAAAGAAGTGACAATATGTCAGATGATACAGTGTTGTGTATATCATGTGTTGATCAGTGTTACTCAGTGTTCATCTGGACGTAGCGTTTTTCAGTGGGAGAAACATTCAGTGTTACTTATTTGTGGTAGTAGAGGCTCCAGTCTGCAGAGCAGTTCTAAGACAACGATAAGTCATGAGAGTTATACCTGCTGATTTCTTTTCTTTTTTTAAACGTGTGTATACGTGCAAGGAAGGTTTGTTTAAACGTGTGTCTTGGGAAGTCTGGCAGCATCTTATGCCCACAGAGTGTATGATAAAAGATGAACCTTTGGGGTCTGAATAGTGAGGTGGAAGTGCCCTAAACCTGCACTCTTTCCTGTGACCAACAGGGGGCATTTCCTTTGTTGGCACCAAAAAAATCTATCTATATGTTGAAAATAGATATATTAAAAAAATGTGAAAAGGAGTGTTGATGTCTGCTTTATTACCTCAGTAAACTGTTTATGGATTTTAAATTAAATTTTGTAAATTGTGGTGCCCAGCAGAGTGAAAAAGACGCTTGTGTTATCGAGTTCTCACATAGGAGGAGGGATGACTCCTTAAGTACACACTTTAAATTTAAATCTAAGTCCTGCACTGCAGAAACACCAAGAAGGAGGTGTTTCATTGTTTTGCAGTGGTAAACAAATAAGTCTAGAAGTTTCATTTTAGTTTTTTGATGATATTGGAAAAGTGTAAACTCAGTTGCAGCCACCAAATCTCTGAGTGATGGAAAAACAGACCACAGTGTGAAATGTTTGTCATCATGTGAAACACACTCTGTATTGAATGAATAGTTGTGATTGGTCCAGCACTATCAAAACCAGGCGTAACCTCGGGGGTGTCAAGGGTTATTTAAGGTGGAATTTCTTTTTTTTGTCTTTGTGGTCTCTGCAAAGAGATGCATGTTTGTTTGTTTGGTTGGTATAGTGTCTTACATTACCAGTCACTATAGTGTGACATCATATTGCAGTCTCTGACTTACTTTCATAGTAAACAGCCAGGGCCAAACCTGGCACTGAATGTAGTTCCCTAAAAGTAAAACAGTCCCTTCAGTTGGCTCTGTGAAGAATAATAACATCCTCCTCCCTGCTGTCCTTTAAAACACTACCATGTACACACACGCAGTGAGCCAAAGCCAGATCCAGTTTCTTCCTGAGGCCCAGGATGACCCACAGAGGAGAAGACCCGACATCCGCAAAGCCAAGATGATGCTTGGCTGGGAACCGGTGGTACGTGTGACGCACGCCGAGATTATTCTGAGATATTTGTAGTGCACACATGCTGTCTTCCACCATCAGTATACTTGATGTCCTGAAGTTTTTAATAGTGACTGAGCTGAGTGTTAAAAATGTTACATAATTTAAAGTTTATTTACACATGAGACTGTTATACATAGACTTGCGATTAAGTGTAAAAGAAACTCTTTGCAGTCCTGTGAAAACAAAGTACTGTGTCGATAGGAATTAGCAGGGTAAATACCAGCTGGATGCTGCTAATCTTTATAAAAGCAGAAGTTTGGGGAGTTATGCCACGGGGAAAAAATCAGTGATGAGCTTAGCCAAGCAGCTATTCCTCCCATCAGTTTGGCACATTTCAGACTCTAGAGTTAACAGGTCTCAGTTAGCATGTTCAGTTCAATTCAGTTTTATTTATATATCGCCAAAACACAACAACAGCTACCTCCAGGTGTTTGATATTGTAAGGTAAAGACCCACAATAATACATAAAAATCAGAGAAAACCCCCTATGAGCACATACCTAGGTAACAATGGGAAGGAAAAACTCTTTAACGGGAAGAAACCTCCAGCAGAATTGGGCTCAGGGAGAGGCGGCCATCTGTCGCAACCGGTTGGGGGTGAAGGGAGGGAATATTAAAGTTAAAGGCAGCACAGTTTGAAACAGGAAAAAAAGAGCTTATAGATGATAGCTACATTCAGTATCATCCAGTATCAATCTCACTGTTACCTCTTTAACCTCCTGAGGGAAAAATAAATGAATTCATCCAAAACATCAAAGGCCAGTCACACCGTGACTTCATAATATTTACAATTATTCCTATGAATTCAACACCTTAACTCGGAAAGAGAAGTGCAGGCTGTGAATATATATGACAGGGGGCTGTATTAGCCGGACTGTCAGTGATGTGAGATGCTAAATGATCGGTTAAGGGAAGGTATTCGACTCCGAGGTGTCGAATACCTCCTGTTCCTCCTGGTAGTATGTCAGCGTTTGATGTGTTGTCTTGTGTTGACAGGTGCCCCTGGAGGAAGGCTTAAACAAAACAATTCAGTACTTCAGCAGAGAGCTGGAGCACCAGGCTAACAACCAGTACATCCCCAAACCTAAAGCTGCCCGCATGAAGAAAGGAAGACCCAGACACAACTGAGCCTTACTGTTCCACCTCAACACAAAGATCTTAAGACTCCTTAAAGTGCAGCTTTGTGAAATACACTGCTGATTGCTGCACTCTGGGAAATGGAGTCTTTTTTTTTTTGACAAGCAGAGACATCCTACTCTTAAAACGTATTTTACAGACTGTTGGCCTGCACTGGACCTACGATTTTAGTGTCAGTAAGGCCGCCTTACTGCAGCTTGTGTGACAGACGAGCCAGAATCAGAGGCAACAAACTGAAGGCAAGAAACTTGCCTCAATCTACTTTCTTTTGTGAATTTATGCTTTTGCTATTTAAATCGCCGACATGAGAATTCTGCAAATAGCTTGCACTGTGCATCTGTGCTTTGTGTTTACTTTGTGTTTTGTCTGTAGAAACAAGCTATCTGAATTTGGTTTTTTTCACTAGATGTTTTGTCCTTCGATCAGTGGCGTGCCGGCACCCTGTTGGCTGTCCATGCAGCGCACCGCAGGGCTGGGATAAACCTAGAAAGACTGTTACAGATTTGCTTTTCACAACATCTTCCGTGTTTGTTGATTAATTATTTCGGGTGAAGATGCTATTTTAATAAAATATTTCCAATACTTTGCGTTTGATGTTGATGGTTAAAGACACTCACCTACTGTTGAGTCAGATTTAAGAAAAAAAACATGGCAGAGCCAAAGAAGTACAGAGCTACGTCTTTATTTACAGGTAAAGGCAGAGAGGAAACCAGCTGTAGTTGTCGGGCAGGTGGATGTCTATGAATAAAAATTATTTTAGAATTAGTATGTAGAAAGAGAGAAAATTATCATGAGAAATATATAAAGAAGGGGGTCAAAGGATGATTTTCAAGGGGCTACACTACACAAAAGACAGAATACCTGTGAAGTACTTGAACAGGTGTGAGACTAAAGAGATAGAAGGCGACTAACTGAAAGATCCAAAACCTTTGGTGCTTGTATTCTCAATGCAGTGAGTGCATAAATCTGCTCATAATGCAAATGATTCCTTTTAGTACACCTAATTTAAAGTTGGAGTGAGGGTATGTCTCCTGGGAATGAATGCTGCTTAATGTACCACACTCTGATGGGACTGATATGCACCCAGATGTGTGCGTGTCTGTGGTTAATAGTAGTCGTAGTTAACATTAGCGCCGTGTCTGTAAGAAGAAGGATCTCGCGGGGCAATGGGAGCGTTTTCATCATAGTGGTGCTGACGGCCGGGGTCGTTGGCACGCGCGTGGTCCCTCCAGTACGCCATGTCGGCCTCCAGCCTCTGGTGAGACAAAAACACCACGGATGTCACTTGTTAATAAACTCAATAGAAGTCTGAAGCCAGCAGACGCACAGGGTGCTGATAAGATGACCACCAAGACTGTCAGCAGGCATAGCTGTGGCAAACAGACCTGCATGAAAGGCAAACGCTGAAAAGGCCGATGCTATGACAGCTTTGGCCTTTTAAAGGAAGCAACAGCAAATGGCATTAGCACAAGGTGTCAACATGGCGCTGTTGGAGAAATACTGCTGTAGCGGGGTGAAACACATGCTGTCAGCTGTCAGAAATGGCAGCGGGGAGCTACTTTGTGCACTCGGCTCTCCTTTTTCTGCGTTCCCTTCGCTCCTTAGGGTCCCCGGTGAGTTCTTTTTTTTTTTTTTTTTTTTTTCTTTTTTTTGCCTGTCCCGTTTGGCTCTTTTGCCATCAGAATTGTTGTCTAAAGGCAAAGAAAGATGCCCAACGGATTTACTTTACCAAACTGACCATCCCAGCCTTGCCGTAATGGTCCATTTGATTCACCTTTTATTGTTTATTTTATTTTCACTTACTGAATACGGGACAGACTTGACTGGGGGAAAGAAGGGGAGAAAGAAAGAGGGAAAGAGAAACAGCTGAGAAGAGGGACGGGGGAGAAGGGCAAAAGACAAAAACCAACAGAACGGGCAGAGAAAAAAAATGCATATATCAATCACCTGGATCACCTGCTGAGAAAGAAAAAAGAAAGCAAGCAGAAGAGAACAAGAGTAATAGAATAAACAACATCACAATGATATATGGGAATATGACAGTAAATACTAAATGTTAAACATTATTGTGCAGCACATAAGATCAACAGAACACAGTGTGCTTTGAGGTAGGAGCCAAAAAGGGTGTAGTTTGTGGGTGTGATCACCCGTGTGTACATCTGTGAGCATGGACGCGTTTGTTTTTTGTTTTTTAAAAGGTTCCTTCATGTAATAATCTGCTAGAGGGTGTGGGGGGGCCACAGCCCCGTCCTCCAGGGCGTGAAGCAGGTGTGGAGGAGATCAAAACTCCAGACATCCAGAGGCCCCCAGAACACAAGAGACCAAGGAAGACCAACAGAGGGGCAGCTGCGCCACTGTCCCGGAAAGAGCTGAGGAGAGTCCCAGATGAGGGCTCACTCAGCAGCCGCGGAGCAGAAGCCAGGGGGAGTTGCAGTGACGCGCCCGTGAGCTCCGCCGGCAGCCAGCTGCGCCTGAGTGACCGAGCCCCAGGCCGAGAGGCCGGGGGCACCCCACCTCCGAAGTGGCCCGAGCGAGCCCCAGGCTCCAGGCCCCGATAAGCGGCCGCCAAGGAGTGAGCCGGTGTGTACCTGGACGCCCATCCCCGGACACAAAGAACCACCAACGCACCGATGTCTGAGGGGGTCCGCCACTGGCAGGGGGAGTGGTGGTAGGGGGAGATAGGCCTCCAAACCTTGGAGGGCCTGAGATGTCCCCAGAGAGGTGGCGCCCGACACCCAACCTGACATATAGACACAGACATACAGGCACACACAGATACAAACATCCATTCCCACCTTCATGCTCTCATATGCACTTACTCCACACTCAACCAACGTGGAGACAGACATAAAGAGACGTTGTACACACGATCACACTCCCCAAGCGTACTCTACAAACCGGGTCTAGGTGCCCCCGCCCCTGGAGGGGGGAACTGCACCCAGACCCAGGTGGTGTTTCCCTTTTCCCTGCGGTGGGGGGAGGCAGACCGCCCCGACTCCGCAGCAGCAGGAAGGCTCCACACTCCAGACCGCAGTCGGACGGCCAACTCCTCCTCCTAGCCCCCCTGCTCCAGCAGGTCGCAGAGAATGGGGGTGAGAGAAGACTCCAAACCTCCCTCCACCCGCTCATTGTAATGTTGATGCATGTGTGTCCCCGGTGAGTTCTACACGAGAGCCGCTGACCTGGAAGAAAGCTGAATCTGGCGCTGTAAGTGGGTTTCTGCTTGTGCGTGAGAGAGAGGAAATTCATGTTGTCGCGTGTTCAGCCCTGCACCTGTACTTATCTGTTCATGATTTGGCCTTTTGAGGAATGTTTCAAGCATCGTTCAGCCATCAGACCAGTGTTTAACCGAAAATGTTTGTCTTAAAAACAAATGAGATGAATGAAAGGTCTCAACTTTTTGTACTCTCTGTGTATGTGTTTGTGTTACTCTCATACAGTTATTTTTAAGTGTTCCTCTTGGTTTTACTCGCCTAATCCGACATTACTGAATAGTTGTAATGGTATTTTACTATAACATAAAGTTAGTCTTAAAGTTGACCTCTCTCAGAAGAAACATAACTCACCTGCTCATCATATCCCATGTACATAAACTGCATGATCCACTGCTGTACGTCCGGTCTGCTGCGATCCCAAAGGTTCCTCTTGGTTCTGCTCAGTTTTGCCAGGAACTCTTTGGCTTTGGAAGAAGGAACTGCAACTGAGGACCGTGATGCTGCAGTACCAGTTCCTGCCACTGGATGGAGGCACAACAGGGGGTGGGGGGTAAGAAAGGCATGGTATTTTGAAAAATACTTAATGTTGTTGAGTTTTCTATCAGCCGCACAAAGACAATGTTAGGTACGTGTTTAAGGATGTTACCATCTCGCTTCAAGATCTTGTGTAAGTGGCCGTCGCTGGATACTGTAAAGGAGAGTCAACAGAGACATAATGAGCTGCAGTACAAATGCTTTTCTTCGTGGCAGGTATGTTAGACTGGTGATAAATAATAAAAACAACTAACTCAGATATAATTAATCTTTAAAACAGCCACACATTTTAACCAGTCAGCTTAAGGTGTCTGTTTCTTTCTGATGCCATCTTCACAAAATTATAAATACTATTCATTTATACACACTCACTGGATGATTTGTTAGCTACACCAAACTTTGCCTTCATAACAGCCTTCATTCTTAATGACACAGATTCAAAAACATTCCTAATTTTTTGACATGACCGAATGACACAGTTGCTGCAAATTTGCCAGCTACATAGCCATGATCCCGCTCCACCACATCCCAAAGATTCTCTATTAAATTGAGATCTGGTGAGTGTAGAGACCATTTGAGTGCAGTGAACTCAAACATACAGAAGAGCATGGTTATTTTAAGTGGTTACTTGTTGCTGTTGCTTTCCTATCAGCTTGAAGCAGTCTGGCCATTCTCTGGCTGCTGACCTCAACGAGACATTTTCATGCAGAGAACTGCTGGTAACTAGATAATGTATCTTTTCTTTGTTCATTCTCTGTAAATCGTACAGATGCCGATCAGCAGTAACACTTAGACCAGACTATCAGTCACTAACAACTGCTCTGCATTCAAAGTCACTCACATCACTTTCTTCCTCATTGTGATGCACAGTTTGAACTTCAGCAGATCGTCTTGACCGCATCTACTTGTCTAAATATACTGAGTTGCTGCAATGTGATTGGCTGATTAGATATTTGAGTTAGCAAGCAGTTGAACATGCGTGCCTGACAAAGTGGCTGGTGAGCATCTGTCCGCATTTCTTTATGTTGTTTGCAGTGCAGCAGTTTTTCTGGTTGGCATCAGTAGTTTTACACCCTTCACTTGTGCTTACTCAGCCGGCAAGTTGCCAACTCGCATCCAAAGAAAGCAGCTTCTGGCAAATTTGCATGTAAATAAATGTGCTGCGGTCACTTCCTAGATCTCTTCTGGCACACTGTTGACCCAATGTTTGGAGCACTCGTGTCCAAGAGTTCACCAAACCAATCTAGTCAGATGACGTTTTACTGCACTGTATTGAGCCCCGTGCATTTGGGTGATGTTTCTGTAACTTAGTCTTTTGTTTGTTTCGGAACATTTAAACAGAAAACTGAGCTCAACACCGGAAGATGCACAGAAATACAGCCGTACAGGCATTTCAGTGGCATAATTCGAGATAAAGTTGGAGAGAAGTAGATTTATTCAGAATGTTCTCAGTACTGCAGCAGCTTGGCCTTCATAATGTACTATTAGTCATTATTAGTCATTATTTCCACAGCTCTGCAGTGGTGTAATTATTCTTTTCTCTAACCATCATCATTAGAAATGTGTCCACTTCCTGACATCTTTAATAGTGCATCAATCTGCTGACGTTCAAGGTCCCTAGATGATTTATCCTACTGGCTCATTTACTGACCTACTCTGTAGTTCCAGCAACTAATCAAATGATCAAAATCCAGCTTTGGTTGTTTGAGTACCTACAAGAGTCCTGACAGCAACTTCATCCTTGGTTTAACCTTTTTGCCTTGCAGATGTTATCATGCTAACATGATAAACTGTGATTCATTCTCAGAGAGGAATGGGCAAACTGCTTCAACTTGGTAGGAATATAATGGTAACTAAAATAACCAATTACAACAAAGGCATGACTGAGAGCGTCTCTGAATGCTGTTGAACCTTGAAGCAGATGGTGTACAGCAGTAAAAGCTTACTTCAAATACCACTCCTGTCAGCTAAGAACAGGAAACTGAGGCTACAGTTTGTACAGGCTCATCAAGACTAGACAGTGGAAGACTGAAAAAATGTTTCCTGGTCTCACGAGTCTATTTCTGCTGTGACACTGGGGTGGTCTGATTAAAATATGCCTTGCTGACAATGTCCATGTGTGTGACCACAGTTTACCATCTTATGATGGCTATGGAATAACACACAAATCATCTCGAACTGGTTTCTTGAACATGGCAATGAGTTCACTGTACTCAAATGACCTCCACAGTCACCAGACCTTAATCCAACAGAGCACCTTTGGGGTGTGCCGGAACAGGCGATTCCTGTCATGGATGCACACCTGACAAATCTGCAGCAACCGTGTGATCTGTGAATGAAGTGTATTTTAGCATGAAAAAATTAGCATTGCACTGTACCTAGCAACCTCACAGAGCTGCTTGCATGAGCCTCTGTAAGCAAAGCTATCTGTTGAATACGTTGATCAGTTTTTAAAGTCTGATTGTGCGATACCAGGGCATGGTGGCTGTACAGCAGGATGCTAAAACCCATCAGTCCTAAAACTATGCGTGATGCATGTCCGGAAACATCGTTTGCTGTAGAAACCACATGGTTTGCAGGCTGGTGCTTCAGACCATGAAGTTTGAGGAAAACCATAAATAAGCAGAAGCACATTCCCTTTTTTTCAGAATGACTTTAATAGTGTTTTCCTCAGCTATTTACCTTCACATTACTGTTTCATATCATAGTTAGGGCCATTTAAGTGTTGGATATCTTGTTAGATCACTGCGTATTAGTTAACTTTGTCTTATTCTTCAGACTTAAACAAACTTTAATTTTAGAAGAGATCCTTTTCAGATTCAAAGATGCAGGGATTGTTTCACTCTTGTTTTATTTAAAGAAAAGCTCTTTATGAGGCATGTGTTTGTAGGCTTTTCAACAGAAGATTATTGAAGCAGATGTGAAGCACATGTGAGTTTGCTCAGATGGATTTTTCATTTAAAGTGACTTTAAATCCTGTCTATGTGGAACCTTCTTACAAAATAGAATGAACTGAAAACAAAGACGACTTTGCAGGTTTCTAAAATGCATTTCAGAAGGGATCAATTGCACTTTAAGTTTGTGGAATATAGTAAAATGATCCTTTTTTTCTTAACAAATGTAAAGAAATGCATCTTTTTAACTAGTGCCAGTGCAGTTAAAAAGAAAAAAAAGCAGCTGCAGAAATAAGACCTAATGGTATTGGAAACATTCGAGTCAGTAAAAGATGTAAACTTAGAAGAAGCCAAAGAAAAACAAAAGATTTTGCTTACCTCTAAGAGCTAATAATGTCAGCAGTACAGCCAACCCCATTACCCTCAAATAGAAATGCTGGGATGCCATGTTGTACCCACTCACTCTTTCCAGATCTCCTTAAAGGCAGCAACTGTGCAAAAGCATTTGCACAACCATAAGAATGGGCGGAAACCCCGACTTTCCAAGTGGAAACTGGCCTGTGGAATGGTTTCACCTCCTTGCCTTCAGAAACACGACTGCACCTGGGAGGGTTTTTTTCTCCCCCTTAAGTGAATTTTCATGTGTGTACCAGATACTTTTCCATCTCCAGCTCAGTGTGTGAGCAGCGGGGTTTGTGGGAATGCAGTTTGTCATGTGGGTTTATTCTGTGGAAAAAAACATTCCAGATTTTGAGCCTTTGCAAAGTGAAGTTGGTTAACTTCAGCTGCACCAATATGTTTTTATTTAACAAGAAATGTTGCTACACTTTCTAAAGGGATTCAAACTGTGCAGCTTTAAATCTTTCTGCATTTTTAATGCATATTTCTAGCAGCAATTTCCCTTCAAAAATGCACTAAAATACCTGAGCAGGAACCCAGAAAGTGGAGAGAGCTGCTTGAGTTTTATTTCGGCAACAAGTCTGTGACCAGCAGTGAGAATCTCTTTGCTCTTGTGTAAACCTTCTAATCTTTTGCAACTACCTGAAGGACAGAGTGACGCTGTGAGGCTCAAGAATGTATAAAAAGCAACATTCAGGTGAAGAGAAGGTGAAATGACTGAGTGGCTGCAGCTTGAATTATCTTCCCTCTTCCATATTTTAAATTCACCAGCTGAAAGTGGAGACTTTCAATACAGCCACATTACATCTAATCAGTTTACACATATACTGGCACCTTTCAGCCAAGCGGTATCTTACTCTATAAAACCTTTTTGATGTGAAACATATTTGCATGTTAATGAATTCTATTTAATTCTACAGGGAGTGCAGAATTATTAGGCAAATGAGTATTTTGTCCACATCATCCTCTTCATGCATGTTGTCTTACTCCAAGCTGTATAGGCTCGAAAGCCTACTACCAATGAAGCATATTAGGTGATGTGCATCTCTGTAATGAGAAGGGGTGTGGTCTAATGACATCAACACCCTATATCAGGTGTGCATAATTATTAGGCAACGTCCTTTCCTTTGGCAAAATGGGTCAAAAGAAGGACTTGACAGGCTCAGAAAAGTCAAAAATAATGAGATATCTTGCAGAGGGATGCAGCAGTCTCAAAATTGCAAAGCTTCTGAAGCGTGATCATCGAACAATCAAGCGTTTCATTCAAGATAGTCAACAGGGTCGCAAGAAGCGTGTGGAAAAACCAAGACACAAAATAACTGCCCATGAACTGAGAAAAGTCAAGCGTGCAGCTGCCAAGATGCCACTTGCCACCAGTTTGGCCATATTTCAGAGCTGCAACATCACTGGAGTGCCCAAAAGCACAAGGTGTGCAATACTCAGAGACATGGCCAAGGTAAGAAAGGCTGAAAGACGACCACCACTGAACAAGACACACAAGCTGAAACGTCAAGACTGGGCCAAGAAATATCTCAAGACTGGTTTTTCTAAGGTTTTATGGACTGATGAAATGAGAGTGAGTCTTGATGGGCCAGATGGATGGGCCCGTGGCTGGATTGGTAAAGGGTAGAGAGCTCCAGTCCGACTCAGACGCCAGCAAGGTGGAGGTGGAGTACTGGTTTGGGCTGGTATCATCAAAGATGAGCTTGTGGGGCCTTTTCGGGTTGAGGATGGAGTCAAGCTCAACTCCCAGTCCTACTGCCAGTTTCTGGAAGACACCTTCTTCAAGCAGTGGTACAGGAAGAAGTCTGCATCCTTCAAGAAAAACATGATTTTCATGCAGGACAATGCTCCATCACACGCGTCCAAGTACTCCACAGCGTGGCTGGCAAGAAAGGGTATAAAAGAAGAAAAACTAATGACATGGCCTCCTTGTTCACCTGATCTGAACCCCATTGAGAACCTGTGGTCCATCATCAAATGTGAGATTTACAAGGAGGGAAAACAGTACACCTCTCTGAACAGTGTCTGGGAGGCTGTGGTTGCTGCTGCACGCAATGTTGATGGTGAACAGATCAAAACACTGACAGAATCCATGGATGGCAGGCTTTTGAGTGTCCTTGCAAAGAAAGGTGGCTATATTGGTCGCTGATTTGTTTTTGTTTTGTTTTGAATGTCAGAAATGTATATTTGTGAATGTGGAGATGTTATATTGGTTTCACTGGTAAAAATCAATAATTGAAATGGGTATATATTTGTTTTTTGTTAAGTTGCCTAATAATTATGCACATTAATAGTCACCTGCACACACAGATATCCCCCTAAAATAGCTAAAACTAAAAACAAACTAAAAACTACTTCCAAAAACATTCAGCTTTGATATTAATGAGTTTTTTGGGTTCATTGAGAACATGGTTGTTGTTCAATAATAAAATTATTCCTCAAAAATACAACTTGCCTAATAATTCTGCACTCCCTGTATATACAATAAATTCTGGATTTCTCCTCTTAAAGACGTTGTAGTTCTGCCTTTCAGACAGTTTTTCCTCAATTTGATGTGGGAGTAATCTCTGATACAGAAGTCTGAGTACAGAAGCCCCGCTCACCTGTTATTCAAAACTTCAGATTGAAAAAAGTAGCCAATCAGGAGACGGTTACCTAAAGCTAAAGTTGGCTGTGCCAAGCCTCAGTATAAGGCAAATATGATGGATTTGTAGTCTGGATCCCGCAAAGCTTCTCTGTAAAGTCCAAGAATAAAAATATGGAGTCTTTAAAAACCTTCAGCTGCTGGAGTCACTGTTGTTATTCGCCTACCTCAGGGGCTTTAGTTCATCTGTTGTTGTGTGAATTACCTGGAGTGGTTGTAATACAGGTTTTCTAGCTTTTGTGTTTGTTTGTCACGCGGCTGACTGAACATGCACATTACTGTTTCTGCTGCTGCCTCCGTGCTCCACACAGCAGATTTACAGTTGTGGTCAGATGCTTGTGTCAACTCATCACTGGCATGAAAGTCATGGTAGTTTGGGGGCTTTTAATTACTTCTTTGAACGGTTCATTTTCCAGGGTGGAATGATTGTACAGCAGACATCTTTAATGACTTTAAGAAATAAGAACTGAGTGAGCATGTTATGTGGTATAATTTTCTAACTGAACACAGGGTCAAGGCTTGTGTATATGTGAGCTCAAATCTTTTAATAAATGGTGCTGAGGGTTCTCCAGGTCCAAGGCCTATTAACTTTTTGTTTGTGGTCATGACTGACTACAACTGGTAGTTTGTCTTTGCCAGCATAAAAAGGACTCATTGATCAAAACTCGAAAAACAGGAAAGTCCGAAGAACTCAGTGCAAATGTAAGAAGGAGAATTTTAGATTTACACAAGGGAGCGTGTGAATTATAGAAAATCCAAAACTTATGCACCAAATTCTTTTTTCTTTCTAGTCCTTGGAAAAAGCTTGAAAACAGCTCACAGTCTCAGATAAGTAACTCGTGGCAGTTGTCACTGTGTTTGTCACCAGAATGAAAACAAACAAACACTTTTAGAAGACTCATTTAGAAATTCAAATTTGACTTGGCTTCGGTTTGTCATATAATGAACGTGTGTGGGACTGTGTTTGGTTTGGAACAACAAACAGCCTTCGCGTCTCTCAAGGGTAGAGCTGGAATGCAGGAAACCAGAAGCTGGCTGATGACTGTGCAGCTTTCGCCGTGAGGTTTGAAAAGAACGGATAAGACTCGAGTAAACAAAAGACAGAAAGAGGCGAGATACGGAAGGTCAAAAAATTATTAAAACGGAGGAAAAGCGTGAGTATGAATATGTTCAGAAAGGGTTTTTTGTATTTTCTTCACTCAAGCTCTTACAGAAATGGCTTTATAAAACAAGCACTGCTGCAGCTGTGTGCTCTTCAGACACAGACACAATTCAGCTCCTTGCTGATCAGACCAACAAAAAAAAAAAAAAAAAAAAAAAAAAGAGCAAGAAGTTGTTCCTTCTGATCTCGACCGGCCGGGTGAATAGCTGGACGCTGTGAACCTCAGTGAAAGAGAAATGCCTCCACTCTCAATTGAGGCTTGTCTATAGAAATGATTGCACAGGAGTCTGTCTTAATCACTTCATGCACCGAGTCCTTGGGCAGGAAGGAAAACAAAACCAAATAAAGATGCTTGTGAAGTTCTTTCTGTACCTGAGCTTCAAAATAGTTTTGTCTGAAAGCACCTCGTCTCTGAGAACAATGTGAAACAGTTACAGTTTTAAACTCTGCACATAAAATGTTCACAGTAAAGGCAGTAAGACTGTGAGATATGAAGGTCTGAGAAGGAGAGAATCCTGCAGAAAATGTTTACATAGTTGTTGCACAGACTGTCCTGTAATTATGAAAGTGTTTTGTGTGAACTGCAGATTTATTAATCGTGCAATCTGTCATTTAATTGTTAATTTGTTAGTTAATTACAATAGGAAAAGCTCTAAAACCTATGAAAATGCACAAAATGCACAAAAAATGTAAATCTATGCACTCCCTCACAAGTCCAGTGGGCCGGATTCGACTTGATTCAGGCCCTTGGGCCTTATGTTTGAAACCTATTTTAGAGCCTTTGTGTTATATTTTGCTCTGTGGACCACTGTAACTCTGACACACTGGAACAAGGGAGGAAAAACAGAAAAGTGGAAAAAGATGAAGGGCTGAAATTATGTTTCTGACAGAATGAAGAACTTCACAGCCACGAAACCTTCATCTGGCATCTGTTTGATCCTGCCCAGTTAAAGAACAGCAAAGGTTTGGGATATGACTGGCACAGGGACTCCAATTCAGACACAAAGCTTTCAAAAAAAACTTGACACAAAACTTGCATTTGCTCACAGAACCTTGAAATGAGCATCTCTGCATCAGAGCATAACTGGGAAAAGATAAAGTCAAAGAGGTAATCCTCTCATACTGTATATGCCAAAGTGCCTGCTGGTAGTTCAGGAAATTAGGAGCAGGAGCATCATAAGATCTGAAAAATACACTGAACTTTGGACTGAAACACAATTTCCTCTTGTCGGTCCTTCACTCTTGCCCTCCGCACTTGTCTTTGCTCCCTCCTCACCCCTTCTCACACTTGATTTGACAGTCTGTGTGTTATGACCCGAGGCTGACACAGACATCCAAAATGTCTCTGAAAGGTAACACAAACCGGTCACTGGAAAAAAAAAAAAAAGAGGTGCCAAAGTAAATATCAGACTAAACTGAAAGGCCCTTTTATACAAAACACACCTTATTTCAGAGAACACTTTCCCTTTCTTTGACCCTCTGAAAGTGCTATAATGCTTTTCCTTATTTTTTAATTTTATATATACATTCGTAAGATTCTCTCTCTCTCTCTAGATACAACCTCAGATCAACCACAAAGCGTGCCATATTACATCACATCACTATTTATCTAAAAAAAAACAACAAAGCTAAAATGAAGATCTGCTGTTGAAAAAAATAAGTAAACCCTTCCTATTTCCATGGGAATTATGAGTGGTAAATATCAGCCAGGTGCTGCCTGTCAAATGCGCTTGATTCATGTACCATCAGTGAGCGTGAGTGCCTCTGTAAAAGCAGAGGTTCTGGCAGTTTGTTGGTTGTGAGCCTTCAGGTGTGCATGAACACAACACCAAAGAGGAAAAACGTGAGCAATGATCTTAAAGAAGAGAAGAGAGAGCGACGTGTCAGACTCTACAGGTCTCAGCTAGAGTGAAGTTCAGACGGTGCGATTAGAAACAGATTGAACAAGTATGGCAAATGCAGCCACCTGCTGAATTTGGTACCACAGCGGTGGTTACTGTGGTGATTGTTACATGTTTTGCAGGCACAGGACCTGGGCACCTTGCAGTCATTGACTCAACCATGAAACAGGAGCAAATCTACAAAAGAATGGCAGAAAAAGAAAAGGATCAACATGTTTCAATGGCCAAGCCAAAGCACAGACCTCTACATGACTGATGTGCTGCGGTAGGACTTAGCAGAGCTGTGGATAAATGAATGCCTGCAAACCTCAATGAACCTTTTAAAGAAAACTGGGCCAAAATTCCTCAGCAATGTGAGAGACTGATAAACTCACAGAGGAAATAGTTACTTCAAATTACTGTTGCTAAAGCTGGTTCTGCAAGCTACTGAATTATGGAGCATATTTAGGTTTTCGCAGGACTTGCATCCATTTTGCCTTCATGATTCTTCATGGCACAGATTCAAAACACAGAGCAAGGTGCTGGAAACTTTCCTCGGAGACTTTGATCTCATGACAGCGTCACATCCTTACACTTCCACAGTGTGAGTCTCCTGTTCCACGACACCCCAGAGGTGCTCTGTTGGAGTGAAGCAACTGCACAGTCAGCAGTCTCCACCTCTCACTGTGTTTTTGCATCTACTGAGCTAAACTGTCAGCACGTACAAAATATACTCAAACCAGCAAAAAGTAAAAGTGCTCATTTAGCACTAAAATAGTTCCTGTGACTGATAATGTGATGTTATTGGAGTGATTTGGTTTTCAGGTACTTTACATACAGTTTGAGTGATTTACTCCACGGCACAAATGGGAAGAGAAGGAAGCACAAACAAAGCTGTGCTGCTGCAATTTGCTCTAAATTTATTTCACTCTTTGTGCTTTATTTTTAATGACTGCAGCGTATCCCAGGTGTCAGTGAGCAAGAGGTGGGATAACCTCGACCATGTGCCAGTGTAATACAGACAGAGTAAAGAAGCTAAAGTACGATGCTCCAAGTTTATATCTACTTATATAATTCCACATTATATCTCCCTGCTGTAAACATGTTTAGATAAAATGCATATTGACATTGTTTTGGTTTTTTTGCAATGTTTAAAGCATGTAAGAAACTCTAATAACAATGATTATCATCATATGTGATGATTTTTTCCAGTAAACATCTAAACAGGTAATACAGGTAACTTCTTCCTGTACTAACATCTTTCAGTTTTCCATCTGTACCCTTCATCTCACTCCTCAGCCTCAGTCTCAGGCTCGGGACGGTCATAGCCCAGCTCGCTGCTGATGGGGAAGTGAGCCCAGAAGGTGCGAGCCAAGTCCAGCATCCCATTATCGGCCGCCTGGGCTCGCAGCTCCTCCAACCATCCGAAAAAGTCAGATGACCACAGGCCCCAGTACGGCACGCTTCGCTTCTCCCTCTCCTCCCTCCTGCCAGCCGCCTCGCTCCCCTCTGAAAGCAGACGGCAGTGTGAGCGCACATTTCACACCTCGTCTCTCATCTCAGAATATCTACGAGTCACAATAGCAGGTCCACTGATGTGTAATGCATTATACGAGCTGCAGACACACCTGCAGGAGGCAGGAAGCTCAGCAGCAGAAGAAAGAGCAGCACTGACACGTACGGAGCATGCATGCTGAGAGACAAAACACAAAAGACGTCTCATGAATGCCATCTCAAAAGCAGGTACAATTTCCACGGGATTATTGCATATTGTTTAAGAAATATTCACATCACAGCCGACTGCGCGTGTCTATAAAGAAGAGAAATGTTGTCGTGTGTGGATCCATGTTGTCTTACCTGACCAGCAGAGAATTCAGCTTTAGTCCTGTCCTCTGTCCTTCTTCCTCAGACTGATCTGAGCACGATGACTGCATCTCGGTTTAAAGGTGAGAAAAAGGCGGACATGTTTGCTTTTCACATTTTGCCTCCCTTCTTACCTCTCATGGTCCTTTGCCAAAATCCTCTAATGTCAGATGGGTAAAAGATTCCTGTGTAAACGGGACTGTCAAGAAAACATTAGCAATTATAGATTTGGATGAGGATGTTCTAATATCTGATGGAGCCGATTAAAGAATGAATGACTGTAATATAACCAGACTGTCACAACCATCAGCAGTTAAGTGTGACATCTGTGGCCTTGATTTTCTTTCAAGTCAAAAAGAAGTGAGAAAAGCAGCGAGAGGAGAGGAATGAAAGCACATTAAAAAAAGACATACACACACACACCAGGTGGTTTTCACACCTGCTATTCAGACAGTCTACACCAGCATTGAGCCAAAGGGCATAAAGTCAGTTGGCAGGTTTTGCACCCTCAAGTCTTCTTCTCCCCTGTGAAATCTGCTTCATTCATTCATGACTGAATCCACGCCGTGGATCAGAGGAGCAGCGCTCTGATAGAGAAGACGCTGCACAAAACTTCAAGTGATCTTTAGAGGATGAGTGAATGTTATTGACTTACTGAGAGCAAATCCGTTGAAAAGACCAAAACAAACAATAGCTCTCGAAACTTTGACTTCCCTGCACCTCTCCTTTCTGCTTAAATCTTAAAAGGTACCTCAGGCATGTAGTTTTACTTTTTAAACAGGCTCAGTTAATCCCCAAAGGATGAAAGCCTGAATGAATAATGGTTTTATCTAACCTTTGTTTAACCACGGAAACACCACTAAATTTAAAAAAATGACAGCGAGCGGAGCAGTAAATTGTAATTACCACAAGCTTAATTAAATTTCTGTTAGAAACTGAAGGTTTATTATGAGCAACCTTTAATAAAGCTTTTTTCTGCAGTCACACTTGGTTGGATTATAAAATTATTGTGAAAACGTGCAACGAGTTTGCAGTCTCATTGTCTTCCAAGCAATTATTTTAAAAGCAAAGATGAGTTTGAAGACTTGAAGTCAGTCGGCATCTTTAAAACGACTTTGGTGAATCAAGATGACACAAAATCAACGACAGGAGCTGAATGCAGCTGAGCTGGCAATTGCATGTAATCTGATTGGGATGCTGTCTCGATTAACTGTGATAAAAGACAGAAACTGTGAACCTGCTGCCATCCATCCATCACTCCAGCTTCCCTAATCTCGCTAACTGCACGTCTTTGGACTGTGAGAGGAAGCATGCAGACACGAGGCAAACATGCGAACTCTACACAGAAATAAGCCAGCTAGATGGCGGCTTGTAACCTAATTATATTCTAATTATATTCAAAGTAACGACAAAATCTGAGAGATTTTTTAAACAGAAATTTCCCCACAAATAGTGACATAGTTGCTGCTGCAGGATGATATAATTGCTCAGCAACTTTTATATGACAATATAATGAGAATCCAACCAGATTCAGTTCGATTACATTTTATTTATATAGCACCAAATCACAACAACAGTCGCCTCAAGGTGCTTTATATGGTAAAGACCCTACAAAAATACAGAGGGGAGAAACAGATGAGTCATGTTGCATGTTTTTATCCACTGTAACAGGTGTTTTGTGGGTTGCCCTTGGGTTCTTTCTCACCTCTGACAGTCTCAGCTCTTGGTGTGATCTTTGCCCACTACTTTGTTTGTTGTGTTGTGAACACCCTGGTCTATAGAAATGATTCTGAAGCCTTTTCTTTGGGGACACAGGAAAAAGTGTTGAACAGATTCTATGTATCATTTTTCATTTCTGAATTGTAAAAATTGACTCCAAGCAGGTTTTTCTTAATTTTGAAACTCTGACAGCATCACGCATCCTCTTTTTAAATATTTCTTATATTTATTATTTTTAACACTGGATTAATCTGTTTTCCTACCTGCAACATCTGTGCTTCCACAAGTGTAAAAGACCTATTTTTTTTCTCCTACAGCCGTCTCATTTGTCTTTTTGTGTTACCCAGCATTCATTACTCCACACTATCACTCCATGGGAACTGCAAACTTTTACCGCACCAACATACCCTTGTGTCACTTCGCATTTTTGTTTCCAGTTTTTAACCAGGTGGTAACAACTGTGGGGCTTATCCAGGATCCGAACAAAGCAAACATTTTGAGCTCTAGTTTTTGATAAGAGAAATCTTTCTCCTTGTTGGAATCTGGACAGATTGAGTTGGTTCACACTGCTTGCTCTCCTGGCAAAACACCATAGCTTATCTCTTTAAAAGACTTTTTGTTTGTATTTTAAGGTTTCTGTTTACGTGAAAACTTTTTGACATTTTGGGGGGTTTAAATAGGCTGAATTTGACTGAAAGGAATGTTTATAATCACAGTTATGTGCAGGGCTGATGAGCCAATGGATCATCGTTAAACTGCAAATTCTCAACACATTTTAATGCTAAATCATGTGACTTTTACTTTCCTCAATAATGAGTCATTAGAAAATACACATTTTAGTTTTTCATGTATTTTGAAACTGGGTTTTTATTGTTTTTGGAGAGCTGGGATATAAATGTGCCCAGCTTTAAAGCACTTTGGGTCAGCTTCTGTTGTTTAAACGTGCTACAGGTTGTAAAACAAAATCTGAATGTAACAGTCAACACAAAAAAGTTCAATTTTAATAATACATGCCTGAGGTATATTTTAATTTAACACAATTGTTTGGGCTAAATACTGAACTGAACGATATTGATACTTAGTTGTTCAACTATATTTACATATGAGGCCAGATAATACAGCCAGTTAAGTTAACCTACTTGTATGTCTTTATGATGATAAATGCATTGATTATCTCTCATTTTAAACTAATATATTCAGACAAAACTGAGGTTATTGAACTCTGCATGACATTATCTTGACCTTCAGTAACACTGTGAGAAATCTTGGTTGGTTTTGACCAGGATGTTTCCTTCACTGTGAATAATAAACACATACATGAGATTACCTTCATTAATATGCACGATATCTTTAAAACTGTAAATATCCCGTCTCAGATTGATGTTGAAAAACCAGTTAAAGCATTTTCACTGAGAAGCCTTCAGCTGATCCAAACCCCTGCAGCGAGCGTACCGACAGGGACTAGAAAGAGAGAACATTTCTCCCACACTGGCTTCTCTTCATTGGCTCCCTTTAAATCCAGAATTGAATTTAAAATCCTTCTCCTCACATAAAAAGTCTTGAATAATCAGACCCTGTCATATTTTAAAGATCTCACAGTAGCATATAATCCCAACAGAGTACTTCTTTCTCTGTTAAACAGACATCCTCTCCACTTTTACGATTTGATAAATCTTATTTTACACTGATATACTCTGACTGCTTTGAGGCTTTCCATAATGAATTGAGGGTTTCTTCTTCACTCATCTCTTTTCACTCTCTCTGTGTTTATGCATCACCACTCTCCACATCTGCTCATGGCGGGCAGCCATTCCACCCTGAGCCTGGTTCTGCTGGAGGTTTCTTCCTGTTAAAGGGAAATTTTTACTTCCTACTGTCGCCAAGTGCTTGCTCATGGGTGTCATATGATTATGGAGGTTTCTTTCTATATTCTAGTGTACTTACTTTACAGTATAAAACGCCATGTGTTGTTTTGGTTTCCTCCCCCAGCATGTTGACAGCACTATGTGGGAAAGCAGATCACTGGATCATTTGTCTACCAATGTTAAATTAAACTTCGGCTTCATCTTGAAGAGGTCGACCAGGTGGCCTATTTTGAAACAACAGATTTAGTTGTGCAGGCCACATGGGGGTGATATAAATAACATTATTGAGTGCGTGACAGTTTTTAAGAGGATACCACTGTCACAACCAGGATGGCTGTTTTTCTAAAAGAAAATGACCTACAGACAAGTATCTGCTGATGGATAAATAAATAAATAAATAAATAAATAAATAAATAAATAAATAAATAAATAAATAAATAAATAAGAGGAGAGGTTTGGTGACAAGAACAAGCTGAAAAGGGTACAGTTTGACCTTAAGGTGAGACACGGGGAGTGCAAGGACTCCCACAGACGAGCTGGCAAATAAATTAAAGCAAAACAACATCAAGAGAGGTGTGGATAAGCATGAGGCAGATTATAGACTTTGACATCAAAGATCATGAGGAAGGGGAGGGCAGGGTAGATAGGATTGGTGTGAACGCAGTGCTATGAAAAAGCATTTGTGTCCTTCTGGATCGCTTAAATTTTTGCGCCTGTGTCAAAGACAACCTGAGTAAACACAAAACGCAATTTTTAAATGATTTCAGTTCTTAAAGGAGAACAGCTTTCATACCCATCTTGCCTGTGTGAAAAAGTAATTACCCCTTGTTAAATTATGAATTGATTGATGTCATTGAGGTGATTAACAACATTTTTTCACAAAGCTGAGTTCAGTTTCATTGGCACAACATATCACTTAAATGAAACCTGACAAAGTGAAGGAGGCTAAACGATCTTAAAAATCAACACATACCACAAACTAAAGAAAAAGCTGACAAAGTCACTGACACCGATTAATCTGGAAAGCATTACACAGTCATCACTAAGGCTTTGAGAGCCACAGTGAGAGCCATTATCTATAAATGGAGGAAAGTGGGAACAGTGGTGAACCTTCCCACGGGGGACTGGTCTATCAAAATGACTCCAAAAGCACATCAATGACTCATCCAGGAGGTTACAAAAGACCCTAAAACAACATCTAAGGAGCTGCAGGTCTCTCATGTCGCAGTTAAGGACAGATTTCATGATTCAACAATAAGAAAGAGACTGGGTAAAAATGGCATCCATGAGAGAGTTCAAGGAGAAAACCACTGCTGGCCAAAAGGAACACAAAGGCTTGTCTCACATTTGCCAAAAAAACCCATCTTGATGACTTTTAGGAAAATACTTTGTGGACTGCCGATACAAAAGCAGAACTTTTCGGAAGGTTTGAGTCTCATTACATTTGCTGTAAAACTAACATAGCAAATAATAAAAGATCACGCCAACAATCAAGCATGATGGTGGTTGTGTGATGGTCTGAGGCTGCGTTGCTGGACTTGGGTTCTACATTGGGACGATGATCCAGGACACACCACCAAGTCCACTTCTGAATGGCTCAAAACACAAAATAAAGTTTGTGCAGAGGCCTGGTCAAAGTCTGGATTTACATTGAGATGCTTTGGGATGACGTCATACAGGCCACGCTTCAAAACCCTCCAGCATAGCTGAATTCAAACAATTCTGTGGGCCAAAATTCCTCAACAGTGACAGGAAAGACTCCAGTTATCCAAAATGCTTTCAGCCAAGGGTGGCACAATCAGTTAAAAGGTTTAGGAGGCAATTACTTTTTCACAGCGCCAGGTAAGTTTGGATAAGCATTTCCCCTTAATAATAAATCATGATCTAAAAACTGCATTTTGTATCTTCTCAGCTTAGCTTTGTCAAATATTAGAGTTGGTTTGATGAACTGAAACATGTGAGACGAATAAGAAAACAATAAATCAGGAAATGGAGAAATGCATTTGTGCTCTCTGCTGGATAAGCCGTACCTCAATATTGAAATATTGTTTAATCACATATTTAGTGATCCCCCGTTTGTGTTGTGGCCCCTTCTCTCAGTTGTCGGTGCCGCACACTGATGGCCACAACTCTGCTTTCAAACAACAACTCTGATTGTCTTTGTGTCAGTGGGGTATAAACATGCTGTGGAGCTAAGAAACACAAACGTCTTCATTAATTTAATGTTTCTGTTTTTCCACTAGAGACGGGGAGTCGACTCAGCTGCTACGAACACTACAAAATAAGAACAATACCAAAATAAGTGACTGTGACAATTCGATTTGAATTACTCTAAACTACAGCAGTCAGTCAGTAATGATGCCTCTCTCTGCTGAGCCTTTGGTTGCTTTGAGCTCACTTTCCTTTTAAATCAAGTACACTAATTTTAGATAACCATTCACGTGTGCTCCCCTGTTCACCAGTTTATTCTTTGGCCAGTTAACCCTGCATTATTATTGAAGACGAATTTTGAAAGAGGCTGAATGAAAATCAATGAAATTGCTGACATTCAGCTTTAGTTTAATTCATTCAGATTAAAGACTCCAGGCAGTGTGAGTTGCCAGAACAACCAAACACATAATCCTGCTGCTCAGGTGAACAGTTCAGGTGACAATCGAATAAGCCCAATACTGCCACCATGTGGGGAATTCTGCATACTGCGGCCCACATTTTTTCCGACGTTTTCAGTCATTATTATTAATAATAATAATAATAAAATAACTTTTACAGCTCTGTCTCATCTTTCCACTTGGACACTGCTTTGTAAATAACAGCTGGCCCAAAAGACGGTGTACTCGATCTCCATTAAAAATGTGAGACTAGAGAGCCAATCCATTTAAACCCCAGTGCAGTTTAAGGTACGTTGACATGCTGTAGTCATCACTCTCACATAAAGATATGAAATCCCAACTGGCAGCTTGGTCCTGTCAAAGCTGAGGCAGATGGCGGTTTAATTGTGACTGACTCAGACACAAACACCCTGCGAGGGTGACCTCAATCATCAGAACGATTCTGGTTACACCAGCTGACGTTTGTAGGGGTTAGCTATTTGCCAGACAGGATTCAAGAGGCCTGGGGGGGGACTTTAAATGGCTGAATGGGCTTGTATACAGTGGTAAACCCCGTTAGATTCCCTTAAAGAAATGTGTGAAATAAAAAAGGAAACGCTCTTTTTTTTTTTTTTTTTAAAGAATTAGAATAATCCTGAAGTGATTTTCATTTTTCAGACCGGTGCAGTCAGGTTTATTAAAAGCAGACGTGTTAAAAAGAACACAGAGGAGCATAAAGTACAATCCTGAAGTGGTTTTAAGACCCAAGGATGATAGAAAAAACATCTTTAAAATCTTCATCTTCTCCACATCTTGCTTAAAGCTGCTTTCATATAATTTAAACACCAAAACAATTCCAGGACAATACTGAGACAAAAGTTGAACTCAGCCAAGCTATGAAGCACGGTGGGGAAATTATTTGCAAATGCTCTGAAACCTCAGGGCCTTGATTTCATTGCTGTCTGATAATTAATCAGACAGCAATGAAATCAGCAGAGAAGGAATTTAACAGGAGTCTCATATCACCGTTAATTTGATCGCATTAGAAAATGAGAAAGCCTCTCTCTCTCAGAGCAGAACGGCTACACCATGCTGGCATTAACCTTTCAAAGTAATCACACATAATTTAGTATTCTTCAAAAAATTTTATTGAACAAAAGTATCTCAATTCTCATCACGTTGTCGGTGATACAGTACCATAGTTGGATCTTAATGATTCATATATGCACCTCTTCTTATTTTGAATATATACATACAGTGGAGACAAGAATTAAATAACAATGCTCAATAACATTCAGATATATCATATAAAAGCTGAGGACCCCATGATCAACACTTCCATTGGTAAACAAATGCACATAGCAAACAAAAATAAGAGGAAAATGCGTGGCGGGACTAAGGTTATAACTTTCAGCTAAGATGAGAATGTATTTGGTTTCTTGACAGTGAAAGATGAATTTTTTTTATATATGTGTATATAAAGAGACAGAAACCTAAGCCCTGCTCCACTCTGTTACGGTTCCTACACCTGTTAGACATGCACAACACACATCAAGGGTACAATGGCATCTCTATATTTACCCAGAAACAATTATCTTTGATTTCACTTCTACCTGAAGTGTCACAAACTGTTTAGCTGGCCATGCTAAAGGCAGACAATCCGGATTTCAGGGTGGATTATTACTATTCATTTTACTTTTATAAAGACAACTTCGTTCAATTTTTCTTTTTTGCTAGATTCAAAGAGACCAGGCTTCAGACCTGTCATATGTTCAGTAAAACTGGACTACTCTCCAAGTCATTTTGTGATTCATTTGTTAATAAAAGAAAGATTTTGTGATTTGTAAAGGCAGTATATCATTTCCTAAATACTCTGAAACAGGGTCTCAGGTAATAACTTTACCATTTTTCCTTTTTAAAGACTTTTTTGGTATAATATCCCTTCCAAAGTTCTCATCGGTCAGATGTGAGAAGGTATTTTATTTCCATGGGCAGGCGCTGGAGCAGATCAAGTGGAATTACTCAGGTTAGCAGAAAAAAGCTTTTTATTATTCTTCAGTCAGTATCGTGAAATACTGGAGAACAGTAACATGTCCAGCGTGACACTATAAAGCATGAGCACAGAGTTATGAACGACTGACGTACTATGGCGAGTGCAGTGCAGCCCTGGAGCCAGTAGTAATGGGTACAAGGTGGCACATTTGGTTACACAAATAAAACATTTAAACTCTACAGGAAATCAGAAGTCTCCACTATTGCATTAGTGCTCCCACCTAGACTGCTTTTAGGAAGTGCTGTATCCAGATTTTAAGTACTACAAACTAACGATGGGGTCTGTGAAGATGGAAACAAGGAGGGATTTAAGTTAAACAAAAAAAAAGGAGAAATTTAAATGAGGAGAAAATGAGGAATGGTGAAAACTCTGAGACAAAGGGCAAAAGGCAAGAGAGTGATTCTGGTCACTTTGTGAAGTCACTGAATGAAGAAGCAACAGTTTAAACCTCCAGAGAGGAAATTAATTTAACTATTTTTTAAAAAGAGACAAAAAAAAGCATCAACTCTGTAACAAGCATTTCTTAAAAAGAAAAAAAAAAGTGAAGAAAAAACAATGGCCAGCGATTCGACAGGACAACACCAGAGTTAGGTCCCACAGAGGTCTGAGTTCTCTCTGAACTCTTAAATGTCTGTTCTCCTGTGTGGATTAAGAGCAATGGTGTAACTTACAATGTGCGTGCTAGTAAATGGACATTATGTATGACATCAGAAGGAGAGCTCAACACCCAACCAGGCTTCAGGCGTTCTGTTAGCAGCAGATTTGGTCACTGCAGTTTGCACATCTTAGATTGAGAGGCTGTTTTGTTTTTTCCTTTTTTCTCGTATTTAATTCTTTTGGCATGGTGTTGTAAATGAAGGATGCAGATATTTGCTGACACAGTGCTGGCTGTCTTCAGGTTAACGGCTCGGTTGGAGAGCTAGAGAAAGTTTCGCCTGCTCACTGCTAGGACAGATAAGACGCGGAGGTGCGAGAGAGGATCTAGACGTGGTACAGACGCCACAGCAAGAGGGTCCAGAGCTAAGGCTTGAGTTAAGACAGTCGGGGAGTGGCATTAGTGTTTGGTGTATGAGAGTGCATGTGTGTGTGTATGAGCATCCAGTGTAGGTGTGAGGGTGTGTAAATCACAGCAGTGCTTTGACCAGGTACAGCTTCTCCCCATGTTCGCTGGTGAAGATGGGAGCTTTCTTGTAATGCTCCACAAGTTCATCCATGGAGTTAAACCTGCGCTGGCCAATACAGTACACTCCGTCTGACAGCTGCACTTTAAAGTGCTTATTCTTACCCACCGCCTTCAGAGACACGGAGAAGTCACTGGGCTGAAAAACAAAAAGGCAGACAGTTGTTACGGTTAGAAATGTGAGAGAATGACTGGGGGAAAATGTGGAAATAAATTCAAAAGCAGACTGTGTTACAACCAGCAGGTGGCAGCATACGCCTAAACTTAAAGAGCTTGAACTACATTCATCCCAACTGCAACATGTGAAATTCTGGTGTTCCGTGAGGAAAATAAATAAATAAAATGAATAATCCCATATACCATCCAACCCCACGTAGAAAGGTGTTTTAATGCATGTCATTGCTCTTCTTAGATGTTCAGTCCGTGCAGAGTTTTACTCTTAACGCTTCAATTTCCACTGCTGTAAGTGGGACGTTTTTTCTGAGGTTACCTAAAATCCGAATTTAAAGTGTGACCGCATGCAAGCTGTATTTATGACATCAAAAACGTACTGAAGAAATCTGAAACCCTGCGCCAAGACACAACCTAATCTTTTTTAGATGCACTTAAAATAAAAAAAATAAGAAATTCACTTCATAACAGCTGACATCAGATGGCTGCAGTGCAATGACAGAGGTGATCTACAGCAACAAATAATATACAATTCAATTTAACGGTCACCGTGAATTGTCCTTTTCATTAAAAAGAAAAACTTTTTTTAATCTAATAAACTCTGTCCTGCATGGAATCTCCTTTATTCCTCATAACACAAAGATGCATTTCAAAGCGGTTGGTTTGTAACCATTTTCAGCCAGTAATGAAGCCACAAAGGCTTTTGCTCCAAACCAGATTTATGCCTTCCTTAATCAGCAGCTTTTCAGCCGTGCTTGCATAACTGAAGATATTTCAAGACAAGCTTGTTAACAATATTATGTGGTGTAGGTACTTTATTAGGTTATACAATGTCACTGGACCACAAAAAATGGTGGTTACGGAGAGAGCACTGTGCAGGCTATGCCAGCATACACTCACTGGCAAATTCATGTTCAGGTGCTCGTCAATAAAAATATCTAATCAGCCAATCATATGGCAGCAATTTAATGCATTCAGGCATGTAGACGTGGTCAAGATGACTTCCTGAAGTTCAAATTGAAAACCAGAATGGGAAAGGAAGGTGACTAAACATTAGGGGTGGGGGAAAAAATCGATACTGTGTAGTATCGTGATATTTTGTTTGCTAATAACGTATCGATACAGGGACAGCAGAAATCGATATTTTGTTACAAAAAAGGTTTTTGTGCTCTGACTTCAGAGCATGTTGATCCTTTTTCTGAGCAAGAATCCTGACATTCCTTCACTGTCCAAATGTGTTTAACTTCTTTTTTTGGCAGCAATAAACATGACAGTTTACTTATTTTAATTTAAGACATGTTTTATTTTAATTAAGTTTAAAACTTTTTTTATTTAATGTAAAATTATATTTTGTTTTATTTTACTTTCAAATTCTTCAGTTGCTGAAGGGGCTGCATAGTTTTCATAAATTGCATAGTTCAGAATAGCTATAATTGTACCAGATGGTTGCATTCAGTTAAGTTGGACTAGACTGTAATACAAACTGTTCAGTTTGTCAACAATAATACTGACTGAAAAGAGAAAGACTGAGTGCGAGACTTTGATATTAGATAAAATGAATATTGATAAAGTTTACCTTTATGTACAGAATCTGAATATCACAAAATATTTTAAAAAATTGCAATAATATCGTATCGTGCGTTAAGTATTGTGATAATATCGTATCGTGGGATGTATGGTGATTCCCACCTCTAGTAAACATGTGACTGAACTGGCACTGTCATTGGCACCAGACAGGCTG
Source organism: Rhamphochromis sp. 'chilingali' (assembly GCF_963969265.1). Taxonomy (NCBI): domain Eukaryota; kingdom Metazoa; phylum Chordata; class Actinopteri; order Cichliformes; family Cichlidae; genus Rhamphochromis; species Rhamphochromis sp. 'chilingali'. The sequence continues at coordinate 21,448,371 of NC_137941.1, read as the reverse complement.
GTCTGAGTATTTCAGAAACTGATGTTCTACTGGGATTTACTACATAGCCACCTCTGATGTTTACAGAGAATGGACTGAAAAGGAGAAAATATCTGCTAAGTGGCAGTTCTCTGTGTGAAAACGTCTTGTTGATTTCAGAGGTTAGAGGAGAAGTGCCAGACTGCTTGGAGCTGACAGGAAGAGAACATTAACTTAAATAACTACTTGTTACAACTTAGGTGCGCAGAAGAGCATCTCTGTATCCACAGCACGTTGAACCTTGAAAGAGATGTACTACAGCAGCTGAAGACCACATCTGGTTCCACTTCTGTCAACTAAGAACAGGAAACTGAGGCTGCCACTCACATGGGCTCACCAGAATTGGACAACAGACCACTGGAAACACTGGAATTGTTGCCTGGTCTTATAAGTCCCTATTTCTGCTTCAACAATCAGATGGTAGAGTTTAACTCAGAATCCATTCTGCCTTGTATCAATGATTCAGGCTGGTGGTGTAACTGTGTGGGATATTTTCTTGGCACACTTTGTACTCCTTAGTACCAACTAAGGATCATTTATCAACAGCTGAGCATTGTTGCTGACCATGTCCATCCCTTGAACAGCCCAGTGTACCATCTTCAGATGTGGTTACATGATAATGCACCATGTCTCAAATCATCACAACATGACAGTGGGCTCTCTGTAATCAAATGCCGTCCACAGTCATCAGATCTCAATCCAATAGATCAACTTTTGTATGTGGACGAAGAGTTTCGCATCATATGCAGCTAGCAAATCTGCAGCAGCTGTGTGATGCCATCACTTCAACGTGGACCAAAATCTCTGAAGAATATTTCAACACCTTGTTGAATCTGTGCCAAGAAGATTTAAGATAGTTCTGAAGACAAAAGGGGGTCTAACGTGGTGTAACTAATGAAATGGCACATACTGGAGTGTAATTATTACGAGCTTCAGCAGCAACGCATCACTGAAAAAACTTGAGGATTTGACCAGAAGCCTTTTGTTGTTATTAGTGTAAGCAACAGCAAAGGGTATATTCTGTACAGATTTAACACAGTTCTACAAATTAAGCTTCTAAGTAGTTAAAAAGATGGATGAAGAAAAAAAGAACACAATCCTTGCTAGAAGTAATTTTCACTGAGAGTGTAATTACTGTAGCAGTTTCTGGTTAAATATTTCTCCGACCAGCTGCTTCTGCTCTAAGCATGTGAATGTGAAAAATCATGTGATTGCTTATCAGGTTGCATCTAATGTTTGTGTTAAATAGGACTGATTACTAAAAAGGTCAAGATTTCATATACATCATGTCTTTAAGCTTTTAAAATACTTAAACGCAGGTCCTGACATGGAGAAACATGCGGACTATATTTCCAAACTGCTCTTTTTTTTCCTACCAGGATTCATCCTCAGTTTCTCCCAGTATCCAAAATACTACTCTATCATGACTTCACCCAAGTGACTCACCGATGACTCGCTGTCTCGTATGAGGAAGTCACCCTCTTCGCCTTTCTCGTTGAGTATGCACTCAGCCTGGTGTCTGGTGATGTTGCCGTAGTACCAGTCCCTGCCAGCGAACCTCCCTGAGCGTGCCGGTGCCAGGAGGCGGTTCTGTGGGGAGCTCGACGTAGAGGAGGGCGGGCCAGGCCGCTCGTCCAGCATCGCCACATAGTTTTTAGGTACCAGGCCCACCATGCCACGTGAGTTTTTACACCTCCACCACTCTGGGTCGTTCTCGGGCTTCTCCACCACTTCCATGACTTCTCCCTTCTCAAAGTTTAGCTCCTCCTCTGTCACAGAGCTGAAGGGGTAGAGAGTCTGAACCAGGTGAAGAACTCCCCCACGGCCACCTGTGCGCCCGTTTGCCAACAAAGTTCCTTGAGAAGCTTCGAGGTATCCCCGCGAGGAATCGCCCTCCCCTCTATCATCTGACCCTCCGAGCTCCTCTTGGACGTAATTGGAGGGAAACCAGCCTACCCGCCCCGCCTGATTGCCCCGCCACCAGCCGTCACTGCACTTCTCCATCACGATCACTCTGGAGCCTTTCACCAGGGTCAGCTCATCATCCCTCTCTGCTGTGTAGGCAAACTTAACTGTAGCAGGGATATTGAGGTCATAGATTCTCTCTGCTGCGCCTACCCCAACTCCTCCACCCCCACTGCCATTGGAGGGGTACTCTGTGTCTGAGCTTGGTGTTGGGGAAGCATCTCGGGCACTCGTCTTCCTCTTAGTTTTTCCTAAACCTGTGCACATAAACAGAAGAGTAACGTTACACAGATGGTAGCAAACACACAATTTTTTCCCCACATTTCTACCAGATTAGTCATATCATAATTTGGTCTCCGCAATACCCCACTTTTCTTACCAGGTCAACACCAATTGTGTCTGTCTGGTGCTAGTTAACAAATCTCATATGTCCCCATAGCTTGTCTTATACATGTCAGTTCAAATAACTGGATAGATCGCTCGTTCTACTCTGCATGTACTTTCCTGGTCAGACTTGTTCCAAATTGTTGACTATGCCACTTTCCAGTAAAGAGTCAACATGGCAGACTTCTCTCACTTGCGTCATACTTTCACTTCATTTGTACAAACGGTCCTCTCACATACACCTAGTTGGTTTAGTGTGTTTAACCATGTCTGCCCAGCTTAATAACCTAGTTAATCTGCAAAGGTGCAGAATCCATTCTGCATCCAAACTTGCATTTAGAGATAAAGATGTGATCATTTTTAGGATGAAAAGGCTTTTGTGAAGCATTGAATAGTTTAGTTTTAAAATTTTGCCGTTACAAATTCTAATAAAGAGCACAAAGGGCACCCAATGATAAGTGGGAAATGTTATAAACAGCTGAAAAGTAGGAACTTTTTCAAATAGTCATGGACATTACTTTACTACCAACATCTAATGTTCCAGGTTGTTGGAGAAAGTCTATGCCCCACAGCTCTCTGATATATTTCTACACTACCCTTATTAAGAGAGCCTTCAGCAGCTGCACGTGTGCTTCTACATGAAGCTGCACTCATCGCAGAGCAGGAGGATGCAGGAGGATGCAGGGGACTAACAAACTGGGTCTGCCAGTACTCTCTATGGCGAGTGGCAGAGAGGAGCAGTACATTCAGCTGATCAAACAATAGATAAAGATGCATAGCAGTGCATGGAGGGGAGAAAAAAAAGAAGAAAAAAAATTGCTACATTCAAGCTTTCAGTCATTGTGATCTTTTTATATGAATAGTGCTGTGAAAGCTTGAAAGTCCGTTTATTCCATTCTCTGTAGAGATGATTCCATACTCAGGTCCAGGCTCTGAGGAGGCTTGGTACATTTTTACTCCACCAACAGCATGTTTGGGATCACTGTCATGCTGAAAAATGAAGTTGTTGCCAATCAGAAACATTATAGATGATATTGCACGGGGATCAAAATCTGATGGTACTTTTCTATTTTGACAAGATCCCGAAAACCACTGGCTGAAATGCAGCCTCAAACCATGACAGAGTCATGCCTGTAAAAACTCTGTTGTACATCTCTCCTGAACTCCTCTGTATACACGGATGATCATTTACACCAAAAATTTCAGATTCTTTCCAGTTCTTGTGAAATTTTGCAGTAGCAGTTTCAATTTATCTCAGTCTTTTATAGTTCCCAGCTGTCATTTCTTTTGTCCTGCACTTGTCCAGTTAAAAAAATAAATAAGTACACTCTGGAGATATGCCTAGTTTTGTGCTAAAGCTCTTTCAATTCAATTTTATTCGTACAGTGTCAAATCACAGAACAGTTGCCTCAAGGCACTTTGTAAAACTGCCGTCTTTGGCATTTTTCATATATTCAACTAAAGAAATGGGAATACATTATGTGTTTTTGTGACAGGGTGCTATTAACAGACCGCCTAAGGTAAAAATTAGTTCTTTGCTATACTATTATGACACAACAATGGTTCATCCCTTGAGGCAGGTGCCTTTTTCTGCTTCAGTGACTCATAGGTGAATGTTAAGTTGCTTAACCAAAACAGCAGCAAACTGCAAAACAGCAACAAAAAAAAACATTCCTGTGAAAATGGTCAGGTACTAGGATTGGACTGAAAACGAACTAAAAAGCAGCCACTGTCCAAAAAACATTGAAAGACCTTCAGAAAGCCTGGAGAAGCATTCCTCAAGACTACATTTAAAGTAGAATAAAATCTGGTTGCTTGGAAGCCACATAAAGAAATGAGGGGAGCTCAGGATTTTTGCACAGTAATGTAAACACTGCTGGAATGACGGCAGCCGTTGTCGTTAACATGTGGGTATGGTGATTTTTTCAAAGAGTGGCTACAAAAATGTATTTTTACAGAGCAGAGCAGCACCTTGGAAACAGCTGTTTTGACTGCTGCTTAACATGGGCCATACTTCTGTTATTTAAAACTCCTTCAGCTATATGATAATACAAACATGGGTAAATGAGAACGGCTTTTCTGGGATTTCTCCTGTCGTAAAATAAAGTGTATATGAAATTAGATAGTAGCAGATGAGCCAACAGATGCAACTAACTGACAAAAAGGCTGATAATAAATTGCACCGAATCACAAAATTTGCAAAAATCTGTATTAAATCAGTCGTCAAGTCTTTCACTGAATTACAGTTTAGTAGTTCTGACGTTCATACATATGGGCCCCATATTGTACCAACACTAAACATATAGAGATATTTCTGTTGTTGTGGGGAAATGGCATCAAAAATGAACCAAAACTGCTGGAAGGATGAAGCTTCTTGATCATCTCACATTTTGTGGGTCTTCAGACTCACTGGAGGGATGTTCATAAGCAATCAAAAACTGAATTTTGCATAATATGTTCCCTTAATCTTGTAAGAAATAACTAAACACTAATCAGTTCTTGTATATGAGCAGTAATGAAAGTTGCAATAACCTGAAGTAGATAACTGGAAGTAAGCAATAGTCAGAATGGCCTCGGCTGCTAGGGGAAAGGAGGCAGTTACAGTCACAAGAAAACTAATTGAGGCTGCAAGTTGTACTCATGGGCTGTTTGAAGCATTACAAGTGCAAAAAATACTTTAGATACAGGATATGCTATGAGAAACCTCAGAGGTAAAGGGCAGAGTGATACTCGCGATATTAGAATTAAGAAAGAGCTACTCCTCCACTCACACCGAGCACCCCCGCTACTCATAAGGATTGAAATGAAAGCTCATTATCTGCTTGGTATTCTGACGACATCATCTACAGGCCGTGCACACATCTATTTAAATCAAAAGGCTGAAAATAGTTGGTGCTGACAGGGAATGAAAACTGGAGCAGCCACCATGGGCTTGATAATGACAGGCATATCTAGGATCAAAGTCAACTCCTGTCTTACCTGTCTCTGACTTTTTCATTCATGTACTTTCAAAGAGAAGTATTTAAAAACGCGCGTGCATTTCAGTGAGACCTCAAGTTAAAGTCTCTGAGCTGAACATAACCAAGGAGATCTCCTCTTTTCTCAAATTCATGTTAAAATAATAATGATATGCCACACGGCTGACAACATTTATACCATTTACTTGACAGTTGAGGCTTGTGTCATATGCTCATGTGTGCCACTAATGAGTGAAGTGAGCATCTTGACAGCTAATCACCCATTTGTGCCACAGAGCAAGCTGAAATGTCACTGCTGAATAGAACATTTACATTGTTTTGAAAATTGCAGGGTTCACACAGAGTACCATGAAACTTGTTGGCAGAGAGAGGGAGGAGAGAAGAAGTGGAGTGAAGAGAGACAAGGGGTCCCTTGGCAGCTGTTCCACACACACACATACACAAAACATGCAGGAGACCAGGCACATCAGAGGCCACAGCTGACAAAAATGCAAAGAAGAGGGATGAGATAGGAATAACAAACAGATCATGTTTATGGATAGCATATATCTGATAGCTGTGTGTGTGTATGAGTGTATGGGGGAATATCCTGTATCCAGTGACTGCAATCCAACTACTAGACTCTTGGGCCCATTTCAGGTGAACCTCTACGGATAATTAAACACACAGACATACACACACCACCGAAGTAAAGACACCTGACTGCATGGGGGTGGGTGTGTGTGTGTGTGTGTGTGTGTGTGTGTGTGTGGGGGGGGGGTTACTTGTCAAAGAGGCTAAATCATCCTTTGGCAAGTTAACACTGATACGCGCTATAAAGTGGGAAATGAATTCTACAGTGTTTCTCCCTCGTTCAAGTACATATATGGACCGAAGCCAAAAACGGCTCAGCTGTTCAGTCTGTACCTCACTAGTGTAGCGCCCAGTCAAAGATGCCAGGGTTAATTTCTTTCCTAGCGGAAATGTTGCTTTTATGTTAAAAGCTGTGGTGGCAATCGACTAGAGTCTCATTCAAACATGCACTGCACCACCGTATTTCTATAGGCATCAAATGGTCTTTAACCTGACAGATCTCTAGTATAATCCCTGAGTAATCACTAACTGTGCCCATTTAAGAACACCAGCAACAATTGTCTAATTCAGAGCAAACGAGTGGGCATCATGTGTCCTCCCTCCTGTATGTTCTAACCAGGCAGCTTCTCCAACTAAACCAGAGTACTTCCAGTACCAAGAACCTGTCCGACTATACCCTGCTGAGCACCATGTGTGAGAAAGCCCAGTTGTGAACAATGTCTATCGACACTGTATAGATTTTTCTCTGTGTGTTTTGTAATAACAGCTCAGTGAACTAAAAAGTTGATTCTGGCAATGCTTGTTGCCACACACCAAGAACTCTTGAGCACATGCGTGAAAAACCGATCACGGTCAGGGGTCTCTATTAAGTCATTAGGAACATTAATGTACAAGTGACCTATAACTGAATGATAGAAAGCAATGGTACCTATCCTAGATAGGTACACATACCTCTCAGGTGCACATTTTTCCCCCCTAGTCATTTCCACTTCAAGGCACTGGCCTACTGGTTTGAGCAGCAGCAGGCTTTATTCTCTCCTCCCACACATTCACTCCCAAAGTTCACCTACCTCTTCATCTTCTGAAAGAAGACTCGATTTTCAAGCCCAGAGGACTTCAACTCAGAGGGAAGTGAGTTGATGAAAGCCTCAGTGTCTGCATGTTGCAGCATATTGCTTCACTCTATAACTTAGAGTTGAGGGGAAAGTTACTGTAATAAATAAGTCCACAAAATCCAACATTGCCCAGCAGCAAGTCTGTGCAACAATCAAAAAGCAATACCTGGTCCTGGAGGAAAGTATTGGCACTGACTCATCGAGTGGTATGATATAGGAGTAGTTGAAGTGAATCACATGTGAGCAATGCGTGTGTGTGTGTTTTTTTATAGCAGCATTGCTCTGTTGATATGAGTACCATGGGAAGCAGCTATGGACACCAGTATACCACTAGTGAGCCATGAGCCAAAACATATTCAGTATAGTTGCTGGTAATCTGACTCTGTTGTAGGGATGTGCAATATGACAAAAATCTCATATCCCGATATAAGACATTTATTGTCCTGACAACGATATAAATCACAAAAATGTAACATTTTCTGTGAATTCTGTGAATCTCGGGCAACTCGACTTGCGTGAAGTGTTTCCAGCTGGGTGTCCTTTACCTGGAGTCCATGAATGAAACTATACATTTTTAGACATAAGTTGTAACGGCCACCATTTTCTTTCAACGTTTGAGTCTAAGGTTTATTGTTTAGCACCTGACGGCTCTTTTTTGCTTCTCATCCGTAAACTCTCTGCATACTCTTTCACGTGATTCGGTTTATTTTGAAAAGTCTCAAAAGGATCTTGAGCTTTATTGTGAAAGGTTTACGTGGGAAAACAAACAAGCGGACAGCGGAGCCACGTGATGGTTTTACCATCATTGTTGCTAACGACAACACGTAAAAACAGGCTCTTGTCCATCCGTAGTGTGGTTATATTAAATATAAGAGAAAGAGAGAACTTTAAGAAATTAATATAGCCACTACAGTGACAATCAAAACGATGAAAAAACATTGCTTAGTTTATTTCACAACACCACAAAACAAACGGTAGCGTAATAGGAAACGATAGACATTTTTATATCGTCATTCGATATATATCATTATATCGAACAGCCCTACTCTGTTGTGTTAAAAAAGATGGGTGAACAGAAGTTGCTAGAACCCAAGACCTAGAGGACTAATAAAGTGTGCTTGAAATGGCTGCACATTCTTTTGAAGCTTGTATAGTTTAAGCAGGACACAGGTCTATTTAATGTAGCACTGACAATGACCATGTTTATTAAAAAGTGAAGTGAAATGGGCCATGGGTATGCCGCTTTTTAACCTGAGACAGGAAGAAGTAGGGCTGCTCAATTAATCGAATTTTAATCACGATTACGATCTGGGCTTTCAACGATCATTAAAAATGACTGAGCCGATTATTAGCCCCTCCCTAATTTATCCGCGACACCTTAAAGGCCGGTCCGTGAAAATATTGTCGGGCATAAACCGTCCGTGGCGCAAAAAAGGTTGGAGACCGCTGATTAAGAGGACCCGAGGGAAGCCCGGAAAGCTAAGCAGAAGTTATTTGGAGAGGAGAGTGACTGCCGTTGGTTGAAAAGAGAGTTTAAAAAAAAAAAAAAACTTCAGTGGTGTTGCACACTATTTTATATTATTTTTTAAAGTCATTGTTAACCCTTTAAAGCCGGTCAGAGCAGCACGCTCCGTTTTGCGTAACTATTTTTAAATCCCTGTAGAACCTGAACCGTGTAAGCTAGCGCAATAATTTGTTTTGCATATGAAACCGGAGGAGTTGTACTTACATCTGATGCCATCAGCTTGTCCTCGGTCACGGTTTCCTTCCACATATAGCTTTGCAAAAATTGCATAAAAAGCGCTTGCAGGAACAAAAACATAATATTCCAGAAACACGCTTTGCCGTTACTATCAGCTGTTCGTAACACTTCCCACAGTGAAATGATGCACATGCTGTTTTCTTTGCAAATTTGCATCATAGGATTGTTTTTTGTTTTTCCTGCAGTATATAAAAATTGCTGTATCTCCAAAATAAAACTATGAAGACACTCAAAATAAATTTCCTGTGGTGGGAAACTATTTTTTGCAACTTTATTGTATTTAAAGTTTTGAGGGATAAGCCTCTTAAATTTCTCCAAGTAGAAATATATGTAAACAAAACAAAAGCGATTTTCAATTTTTTTTGTAGTTTATTGCACTTTTTTGCAATTTATGTAATTACTATGGACTTAATGCATACATATTATTAAAATATGGGCTATAACAGTTGTATTGATGTATAGCAACTTGAAATGCTCCCACAAATGGCACTACAGCATGTAAAAAAAATAATATAAGCTCTGGTGGACTCGGTTCTATAGTAGGTCTTAAAGGGTTAAATAAATATCGTCAAATAATCGTGATCTCAATTTCAGTGAAAATAATCGTGATTATCATTTTTGCCATAATCGAGCAGCCCTAGGAAGAAGTGTTTTGCACAGCTCCATATTCACCCACGCACCATCACTCACTGATCGCAGCAGTACAAACAAACAAACAAACAGACAACAACAATAACAACAACAAAAAAAACCAAAAAAACAAAAAAAACAGGTGGACGGAAATCAAATTTTTCAATATGTTGCACATTGAGTACTGGCCCAGTTTCAGGATTAAGTAGGACTTTAGCTGAATTCTTTCAGTCATTACTGTTTTTATTTCCTGGGAGAGCAAAGTGGGGCACAAGGCAGCACGCAGCCATTTAGAGTTCAATTTTGCCTCGAGTGATGTTGATGATACAGCCACATTAAAGCACAGAAAATGAAAAGGAAAAGCTGAAGATAACAATAATTATAGACTACCAACATGCTGCATAAACACAATGGACTGACTGAAGAGATGAAAAATAGAAGAAAAAGGCCAGGCTGCTGAGAGGATGAAATAATCAAGCTCCCAGCCAATCAGATTCTCCATTTCAGTGTGTAAGTTCCATTAGCGGCTGACCTCACCTATTGCTCATCACTTCATCATGACAGCGTACTCGCCTATTGAATTTTCTCTGGCTTTTAACACTAAAGAGCTACTAGCTGGAAGCACGCTACTTAGACTGAAATGGAACTAGGCCATAATGATGTAGTCGATATGTAACTTAGTCAGGGGACAGAGAGGTAATCCATCATTCTCGCACAACCATTAGGCGGTTGATTTCTCCACTAATTAAACCACTGATCATAGAAAAGCAGAGACCTACAGTGACGGAGAAAAGAGCTGATGGGAACAATACTGAGGTGGGGGAGTGAGTGAGGGGATGCTATTGTCTCTGTACACAGTGAACTCTTATGAGGGTGACAGTGGCAGGCTGTGCCACGCTAGCCCACATGAGGCTACAGAGTTTCCCCGAGGGCTGGTAGCCACAGAGCTGAGAGTAATCAGAGCATTAGGCTAGACTCCTTTTAGCTCTTTCTCTATTCTCCACTTCACTGTCCTCCCCTCAAATCAAAATATGGGTGCCTTTCAGGGCCACACAGTTACTATTTTTATTCCAGTTGCGCATCTTGATCGTCCCCCCGTTAAAATTTAACAGCAGGCATTTCTATTTTTTCCCCTTCTCACCATATCAGTCTCTTCTTCACAAAAAAAGGTATGTCATACTAAAAGTGTCAAAACAGATGAATTTCAGTGTTGCTCTGCTCTTTTCCTGCTACAAAAAAAACAAGAGCAGGCTTATTTCTTGATGTCGGCTGTTTACCAGGACACACCACAAATCTGTAAGCGATCGGCCATCTCATTTGTGAAGGCTATTTTTCTCGGTGGTCACCTCTGTGGCATTTGTACTCCGGGGGGCAACTTCTCTCCAATCATTTTGTCACCCTACTCCTAAAGTCCAAAAGAAATATGTAAAAATAACTTAGATATCAAGTATTCGACTAGCGCGTGTTCTAACAGGACCCCATTGTGAGACTATTTGTCTTGCTACGAGTTATAATAAATTAAACAAATACCAGGATGCCTGACAGCCATCACAGATCATATTTTGGAGCCGTAGCTGAAAGCTCAGAAATAGATTCCACTGTGCAGCCGCACTAAGGAGCTCACCGTTAATTTAGGAATGTCTCAAAATACCAACATGCGCTACTGTACAAAAAGTTAAAGTCAATGCTCTCCGGCACATGTGAAAGCCCTGTGTGCCACATATTCAGTCTATGCCACTTTAAGCTGCTGTATTATGCATGAGGTCACATGTAAACTCTACTATATCTCTGTTGATGTCTTGATTGCAAGACAGGCAAGCACATAAAAGAATTACACTTATTTTTCTTTTAAAAGTCTGTCAAACTTGATGCTAACAGACAAACTTTGCTGTCTTTCATCCATATTGTTTTTATAATTGGCTATTACAAAGAAAACCTCTATTTTTGATCAGGGTGCTTAAATGGTGAATGTTAAATGTATTTAATTCATTTAGCCATACTATATTCTCTGCAATCCCTGTCACAGGCTGACAGCTATGGCAACATGTAATTTCTAATATATTCAAGTCACGAATGGGGACTGAGAGACAAGAGTGCTGACAGCTGAGAGCAATGGGCAACTCAACAAGATCCCTGCAGGGCACAGTAACAGCTCCCAGCAAGGGGGTAGACATGGTGAAGAAATCATTTTACTTTTTTTGAGAGAGAGAATTCAAGCAAACACAAGTGCACACACACAGATATCTGTTTAACACCGCATCTTATCTCCTCCACCACGGCGCACAGAGTATTGAAAAGAGGATGCAGAGATTTTCTGCTTTTACTGAGAATAATCTCCTGGCAGTAGCAACTTGTACACACAAGGCAACCTTTGACTTCTAAGCAGCGTGTGACTGAATTCCTCTTACCCAGAGTGTCTTTGATGTTCTTCACAAGTGAGCCCTTCTTCAGGCTGTTCTTGCGCTCGACGTAGTTTGATGGCACATATCCCGTTTGATTGGAGGCGTTGCGGACACGCCACCAGGTCTTCGAGTCGTCCAGGAGGAAGAGACGCTCATTTTTACGGATGTCAAGTTCCTGGTCCTGCTGGGCCGTGTAGTCCCACTTGGCTACAACAATCACCTCCTCTGTCATCTTTCATGGAGTCCTCCTGTGGGGGGGGGGGGGGGGGGGGGGGGAAGAGAAACCTGGAGTGAGCCAAGGACTAAAACTCTTTGCGAACTGCCATACAAATGGTGTACATCAGTATACACATTCACTTATGTGCTATTAGTAAGCACATAAGTTAATTATTATAAGGAAATACTGCTTCTGACTCATCACCTGACTCCAGCCATTAGGCAAGTTATATTTAATCTATGAATCACAACCATAAAGTTGTTATTTTGTTACTTATTAACCAGATTTGCTGTCCAACATTATTAACAATGACAATTACTAACAAAAGACTGCAAAAACATCTTTTACAAAATGTCAAAATATGTATTTTTCCCCCTAATGCAAAGGATAATTTAGAGGTGAGTTTATGTGAGGCTCTGCACTGCTGTGACACATAAGAAGTCATTACAAAAATAATCCATACTCATCCCTGCACAAAGTTATTAAACCGCTTATCCCAGCTCACACTGGGCATTATTCTGCATACACCCTGTACGGGGGTTCCAGTCTATCAGAAGGCTAGATTACGTAAGCAAGCTAAATATGACAATCTCATGTTTGTGAGTCATATTTAATCAAAATTTAAATAGATAATTCATTGGATGGAGACTAGAACAACTCTTCAAACTGCTAATGAAATTCTTACTGGCAAACTTTTTCTTTTTCAGGACAACGGTGCTAAAAACATCAACCCCTCAAAATAAATAAATAATAATTCTCAAAGGACTTCTTTGGTAGAAAACAACAAACACACAAAATCAATTTGTGTGCTCATTTTGAATTCACCCTCCTCAGCACGCACACACATCCACATTACTTTGCCTATTAGATTTTTCTGACAGACAGTGAGCAATTACATGCTCTACTTCACCAAGCTTTAGGTAAGGTCATTCGACGTGAGGCATTGACAAGGAATCACTTATGATGCAACCAAATTTGGGGGAAATCTGCACAGAGATATAAGGAATGTTTGATGGAATTTTTTACTCCAGTTTGTGAAAATCCGCTCTGTGATAAAAGCCACCTCATGGTATGAGAACCATCTTAACAATCCAGTTTATATTTAGCTCTCTGCCAAGTAAGGAGTCTACAAGTGGAAGCTCGATTACTTCAAGACATGACTGACGAGAAATTAGTGGAGATTATAAGGAGCCTTTTGAAGATACGGATAAGTTAAATAATTGACAGTTGAAAGGGGTGTTATAAAGCTTTTTTGTCATCTATTGCCAAGCAACTTAATCAAATAAAACTGCCTGTTTGATATCTACAGTCTAATCTAATGTAAGGCTATCAGGGAGCTATTGTGAGGCACCGAATTACAGCAGTAACAAAGGTCAGGGTTCAAAACAGACAAGCACAAGCATGGGGAGCATATGTATGCATGTACATGGATTTGACACAAGGGAAACAATCAGCAGCACAGATTTATAATGCAGGGGGATTGTATATTCCCTTACGCCTATAATCATTTACATTTTAGTCTTTAATGAGAGGGCATAGCACAGATAAAGAACAACCACAAAAGAGATTTATGACTCATGAGAAGAGGAGCTGCACAAATTAGACCGTATAAAAAGATTCCATTACTGGTGGAACGATTGATATCTTCTGGGTAGGCTACATTTTATGAAATGCAAATGGAAGCACTCTAAAGCTCCGGCTGTTTTTTTCAACCGGAGAGATTCAATTCTGCTTCAATTAGGCCACAACCGCAGAGACAGTGCAGCCGATACAGAATACATTCTTACAGTTACAGCCGAAAGCAGGGTTGTGTGTCACTGCACGACAGCATCTAATAGCCGCTTTCTGTCTCTGCAACAGAACAATAAAAACTGAAATGCAACAGTTTGAGCAGATGAAATCTGCACTCATGAATGTGTCTCTGCTTGTTGTCACTAAGGCTGTCAAACTGGATTTCTTCACGGGCTTGAGCACGGACAACAGAAGAAAGGAAAGGAGGAAGGTTGTGCAACGCTGTCATAGCTTAAGTTCACCCTAAGTTAAATTACTCAACTTTCCAGGAGGTGACAACTTTTAGTGCACTACAAAGAATTCAGTAGGAAAAAAAGAGACAGAAGGGACAGTTTGATTTTCAGGAAAAGCAGCAGCTGTGCTTCTTTGGAGAGGGCAGGAAATTGAAGTGAAAAGGCAGATTTATGACAAGATGAGGGACAGTGACGTCAACTCTTCTAGGAGACAGGAGGTATGTGAACGTGCTGTGGCCTTTATCTGCCCCAGGCTACAGCTTCTAGGCCGAGCTACTTCGGTTGCATGATTACACTAAACCCGAGGAAGTCTGATTGGTTATATGCTGTACAGTTGTCGCTTTTAAGATATTGTAAAGCACATAAGAAGTGTTCAACAGCAATAAATCTGGCCACACTTCTACACAAGAGTGGTTGTTACACTCACTCAGACCTTTGAGCTGAAAGTCGTTTTCACGCTTGTAGCGCAACTAAATTTGAACAAATCAAGTAAAAAGCAATTACACTGATTCCTAGATCTGAGCTCATTCGTGGTTATACTTTTGACAAACAAATTAACAGCTGCGAACATGCAACCAGCTCCTTCCCTCAACCGATTTGCTGTCATCACAAAATGTCAGTGTCACATATAATCCATTGTATAGACTCTAGAGCGTAACAGCAGGTCTTGCTGCACTTAACTGAACTTTATGTGCTTACTTTTTTCCACCCCACTGGTGTCACCCCAGCGAGTACTCATTAAGGAACAACTGATGATTATTAGATGAGACTGCAGTGACAAACAGGTAGAAAAAAAAAAGCCACAGTACCGTCATGTTATGGGGGAGTGCAAAATGAGTCAGCCTTATGTATCTGTTGATATCAGCTTACTACAGAGAGTATTTGAGCAAAAACATAAGCGAATAGTAAGGCTAACCAAAATAATAAAACGAATCCAAACTAAGACAGTCTTAAATATCAGTATAAACTCCGTAACAATGACACACTGGCCTGATTAAAACATTAAAGACCCATTTGAAACTGTTAATCACATTCTTCATTAATCAAACCACATTTTAAATTGTAGGTATAACGTTGCACAGACATGATGCAATAGTGTGGAGATTGGGACTAAAGTTAGCCGTACTAACAGCTACAGCCTTCCTGCCGTGCAAGCTACCATCCAGATGTCTGTGCAGACACTGCTTAGGTCCTGGGGTTTTTTTTTTAAGTTGTTGGAAAATACAAAACATACAAAGCACAACTGCTGAACAGCCGCAAAACAAAGTGGTTACACATTGCACCAGAGTAACTGAATAATATGTGACCATTTTCCCCCACCATCCTATCATGAGCACTGCACCACCTATCAACCATTAGGCCAATTTCTGTCTCTTTGCCATCCTTGCATCAGGCAGAGTGATGGCAATGCTGCTTCAAATAAAATCTGTCATCCTCCGTCAGCTATCACGTATGACACAGTGGCAGCTGTATCACAGCTCACTGTGATACCCACATCGCTCTTGCTGTTGCAATGAAATCCATCAAGGCAGTTAATACAGAAATCAGTCTGAATGCCTTTTTTGATACAGTGAACTGAGCTTAAAAACAGGATCTGCTAAAGAAAGAAAATTAGAAAGAATTGCCATTTAATAGGATCAAATGACTTCCTTGGTATTATTAACAAACAAGACAGGTGACTAAACAAAAAGGTCTCTCTCTGCATGAACGCACACAAATATACAGGAAAAGAAAATAAACCAATTTAGGCGAGTGTGAATTTGAAAGGGGGGGGGGGGGGGGGGGGAGCCACACATTTGAGTGCTTCTCTCATAACCCCCCGTTATTCAGCTAAGAGAGTTATGAGAGAAAAGATAAGCAGCAGACTGCTGAGCTGGGCTTCACCAGCACTTCACAACTCCCTTCTAAGGGGGTGTTAGAGGCCCTTTCAAATGTGCACAAAGAGAGGGTGAAAGTAAAAGTGGATTATGAAAAAAGAGAGGATGTTTAAAGGGTGAAGAAGAAAAAAAAAACATGTCTGGCAGAGCTTTCCGTGTTCAGCATTCAGGTCAAAGCTAGCCAAAATTCAGCCAATGGGAGAACACTTCCACCTCCCCCCTCCACTCCACACTGTTTGCAATAGTTGCTTCTCACAGGAAGGAGGACTGCTTTACTCCCTGCTGGCGATCAGTGTCGGAAGCATTTGGAGTGCACTGAACAGACTGAAACATGAGGAAGCCAGATTCACTGCTACAGCCACTCTGGACAAGGCTCTGCAATTTAACGAGGCCTAATGGTCCTCTTCACAGAACGATTCGTCTCCAGCAACATAACCATGCCAGAGCAGCATTCAATGCCTTTCACATACAGTCAGTGTTGACAATATTTTCCACATGTATGCCTGCTGCCGTCTCATTTACCCCAGTTTTGCAGGCTGAAAAAGTGTGGCAGCTACGTTGTTAAACAGCAATATGTTACATCCTCTCGATAGGCTTTCAGTGCATCACCCACTCACACACAAAGTACATTTTCTGTCTCTCACAGCCCTTCAACAGAGGGTGTGGTATATGACACGAGCTCATCTGCCTCCGTATTGAGGTTGGCGAGTGCTCTTCAGTTTCAGGAAAATAAATGGGCGCTATACACATGGATGCCATCAAAATAATAAAAAGAAGAAGAAGAAGAAAAAAAAAGCACCAAACTCAAACCACTCGAGGACAGCTCGAATACAACACCAAAAGCGCTTCTTGCTGTCTTCTCAAAATAGAACTGAGAAGAAGGCACACTCAGACCACACAAATAGAACCCGGCCTGCTATCACAACACCATATGACTGAACATCTGAAGACAGAGGAGGCTTTATCAAATTCAACTTTTCCAAAGCTGCAAAGCACAATCTAAACCAGAGAACAAACACAGCCAACTCTAGTAATAACATCCCTAAAAATCCAGCCCCGTTTTCTGATGATTCCATTGAGTCTGAGCAGCAGACCCCAAAAGAAACATAAACAGAAGTATCCAAAAGTAAAGCCAAATAAATGTTCGAGTATGAGGTTTTAAAGTGATACTACACTATCCAGCACTGTGCTTTTAAGTTTGGGATTTGTGGATGAGATTAAACAAAATCACAGGCAGGCTTAAGCATCCTACTATCATTACGTACTTCAATTCTTATATTGGGGCATTTAGCATTCAGTACCTTTTTAGCATCTTTTAAAGTTTTTTTTCCCCTCTATAAGATCAGTTTATGTACTACATAGCCTGTGATTAAAGTTCCAAATCCTCTGTGCCTGTAGAGTGAATCTATTTAAACTATAATTACAAATACACACAGCCCCAAAATACTAAAATTATGCTTTTTTGTTGCTGCGTTGCCCAAACAAAATATGATTACATGCACACAAGCCACAAGTTAATATGCTGAGCTTGTGCAATTCAGGTGCACGCAGTCACCTGAAAACAGAGTTTAGAAAGTTTTCTGTTTAACCCTCTGAAAGCAATATACTAAAATTCCTGCTGCTCTAGCAGAAAAGCATCCGACTGTTCCCATGAGCCGAGCTGGAGCGCGAGCATTCAGCACACAGATGGCAATAGTCTTCACAAAAGCGCCAAATTATATATAGCATGTCAACTCGTATTAAAAGCTTTGGGTGTTTGTATTAATGAGAGTATTAACTGCTTCTCATGGGGGGAAAAAAAAAAAAAAAAAAAAAAAATCACTTGACATAAGGCCAAACAAACAAGCAGGGACTTGCTTTTGGGGCCTGCTTGTTTAAAAGCACTGTAAGTGTTAGTAAGGGTTTTTGATACCTTTTGCGTATACACAGAATGTGCCATTGTAGCGAGTACAACCAAACCAGAAAACAAAAACAAACAAAAAAAAAACAAAAAACAAAACAAAACCAAAAACCATGTCATGGAAGTTTTAGGGTGTGTATTAAAGCACCAAAAGACTAATTGAAAAATGAAAAAAAATAGATACATTGAAATTTGTAGTTGCCATAGCATACTGTGCATTTTTATATAATCAATAAGAATCACTCCAGTTCACTTCAACCACTGATGAAGCAATCTTGCAGTGTCACAACACAACCATAAATCTTAAGCTGCCTAAAAACCAATGAAAGAAACTTCCTTCTTTAACAGGACCTTCCTCTCTATAAGCAATTTTTCACATGTCACTTTTATTTTCTGTCATGACTTCAGTTTCTCTCCTATACAGAGCCAAAATTGTTGAATCGATCTCCATGACAATAATCATGGGTGGTCCATTTTTCACTCGCAGGGCTTTAAAATAGAAAAAAGAAAAATAAGGTGGAACCAGAAGAGTGTTTCCAAATGCCTTATGAAGACACCATTAAAGAACAAGGTTGGTGTTAACATATTTTATGATAACTTATGTATTTCATGTTAAAAATTACATAAAAATGCATATTTAACACTTAATCTCAACAGTGAATCTGTTCTGAATGTGAAGTGTTATTTAATCTGTTGATGTTAAGATACAACTGTACAATATCCACTAATCAACAAATCAGTGATTACTACAGCAGGACGTGATGTGCCTTACCAATCCCTGCATCACACATGATCTCTGCAGACAAATGGCAGGTGGTGTTTTTCCTACTTAAGTGTTTCCTATTTAAACTTTTTTTTAATGATTGCATTATGCGAGTTGCTGTTTTAATTAGCATTTTCTTAATTTAGCAACACAGCAGTGAAATCAGGTTAATTTTAGATCATTATTCCATCGTAATGATTGCAATGAATGATGATAAACAACACTGAATCCCTACTGCATCGAGTTCCTGCTAAATTCCCTATTTTCTCTCCTCTTCACGCTTAAATAGCAGACTTGGGTTGTTTTCTCTACTCCTTGACGCCTACTTTAACTCCCTTCGATAACAGTGCAGAGCTTGTTCACTTTGCACACCTCTCTGCACTCCAAACACATGACACTGCTCTACTGTGCACCTTGTTTTCTGTAAATTTCATAACCCAAACCTCTGTGCACAACCTCTCCCCGCTCCATGGCATCACCTATTAGCATTGTTTTCTTGTATCTGTTTTATCCAGTTTTGCAGCCCTGGTTCACATAAAAATAGAGACTTTCTATTCCTTAACAGTGTGATACTATAGTATTCATCTCCCTTGACAGAACAACAAAAGGCAAGCATTGTAAAGCACAGTGGGGCGAGTGTAGTGAGCACAGCTTTGATGTACAATGGCAATGTTTTCTCTCGATTGGAGTGGAGACAGAAAGCACCTGAGGTGATGCTGTGTTTGTGTCTGTGACAAAGCTCGAGAGAGAGAGCGATAAAGAGAGGGGGAAAAAATGTGTGAAAAGGGTCACTTCCAAGCCAAACACCAAAGATGGTGCACTGGCTTTAAGCTACAGACATGTTTAATTAAGTGCACCAGACTACTTTTCTAATCCCTCACCATAAACCATGCCTCCAAGGATCTGCGCTCTGCACGTCAAGACTAAAGTGGTGCCCAAACACTAAGCTTTTTCGAAAAACAAGCCTTTATATTGGTTAATTGTATTGCAGTCTGGAAAGGGCTTTGGACTATGCTGATACAGGTATGCAGGACACATGATGACCACTTGCTACCTGCAACTACTATTATTATTCCCTGCCCTGTCTCATACCATCACAATTTTACTCAATCTCACGCCACACTGACCTACATCATACTAGAGAGTTGCTACGACTGATTTGACTGGGTTGCATATTTGTGTTTTCAAATGCATCTCCGTCAAGTAATGTCTAGAAAAGCTCAGGGATGGAGTCCCTGTGTGAAAACTGCTTAATCCTGTGTTCATGTCTGCTGCATTATGTGTGTGGATTGCAGTAGACCAAAGCAGAGGACAGATGGTTGACTTGGGCAACAGTGGGAAGGAAGAATGCTCAGTGCATCATGACAAGCCCACAGTATCCTAAGCCTAGCAGCGTAACTAAAGAAGGCTTCAGGGTCACCCGATCTAGTCGTAACTATAAGCTTTATCAAAGTCTTAAGTGTGATCCTAAAAGTAGAGCGTGTCTTTTTCCTGAATCCAAACTGGGAGCAGTTCAGGGGCCTGAAAGCTGAAGACTCTTTCTCCCATTCTACTTTTAAATACCCTAAGAACCAGAAGTAAACCAGCACTGAAGTCCTCTATTGGGGCAATAAGGTACTATGAGGTCTTTAAATTAAGATCTATATAAGATCGATATAAGTGCTATATATATATATATATATATATATATATATATATATATATACACACACACACACACATATATACACTAGGGGTGCAACGATATTCGTATCGATATTGAACCGTTCGATACAGTGCTTTCGGTTCGGTACGCATATGTATCGAACAATACAACATTTGTAATTTATTTTATCAACTTTCCTTCTGACGATGCTGTCTGTGTTGAGCGCTCAGTGAATCTGCGTTC